>NC_090940.1:234494762-235117166 GCF_040938575.1 Ambystoma mexicanum | reverse complement strand
GGGACCCGCAAAGGGACCTTGGTGCTAATTACGGTACCGCAATTTGCGGTACCGTAATTAGCTCCTTCCCCATTCCCATTATGCCCTTTGGGGCAAAAATGGGAATGGGGAAGGGCCATGGAGGAAGAGGGAATTACTGCCCCGCCAACCTTGGAATGGGGTGGTAATTCCCCTTTCCTCCATGGTGGTACCGGTATGGTACCGGCGGCAACCATGGTGCTAATAGCACCATGGTTTACCGCCTTCCGTGTAATGAGGCCCTAAGTCCCATAGGGCTCAATGAGAATGGGGAACACGGAACCAAAAGCACTGTTAATAACGGTAGCAGTGCTTCCGTGTAGGTCTGCTTACCGTGGCCGCTGTGCCCGGCAGGATCCAACCTGCCGGGCACAGCAACTCCGGCAAGCAGATCTGTAGTGTGCTGGTCTGGTAACAAAGGTGCCGGTACCGTTGTTAACAGACCGGCACACGTATGAGGCCCACTGTCCCCCTCCCTTATGCTGAACCTACTTTAAAGCAAAGGGTGGTGGCAGTAGGGCTGCCTTTTGCTCAGTATGCATGACTCATCTTTAAGATGATTCCAAGTTGCTGGCAGGGGAGGTACACGGAATCCGCAACAATCTGCCAGGGTTCTAATCCCTCTGCCACTCCCGGATGCAAACTATTCCAGACAAAGGGATTTTTTAAGGCATGGGACCTCATTGTCTTGGGAGGATAGCTCAGGGGCAACGTGCTCGCTTTGGAAGCAAGACGACACGGAGCAGCACAGTTTCGATCCCCACATTCGTGCTTAGAAACCTCTGGGTATTAAGCGCATTATAAATAACCAATTACAATTACAACTTTGGCAGTGCTGTAAAAAAATGGCAGTTATTCTGCTACTGCTGCTTTTTTGATGGTAGTGGAGTTACCTCCACTTTTCAGCACTACCAAATTGCTGGTTTAGAGGCAAAGTAGCGGATTCACCTCCAGCAAAAAAGCTGGAGGTAAATCCTCCACTTTACCTCCAATAGTTTCAAGGTAAATCCTCCACTTTACCTCCAATAGTTGTAAGATTTATGGCGTGAAAATACCACTCACGGTAAATCTACCAAAAGTACCAATGCAGTAATGTGGGGATTTACACCACCGTACTACCATGCGTAAAGCCATTGCAATGGCACAGGACTGAATGGGGGTAAAGGTAAGTAAGTGTGGCAGTAAATCGGCAGATGTGCCAGGATTTACCGCCAAACTCGTATTGGGATGAATGTTGTTATTACTTCATATACATCTGACTCATCTATACCATGTACCAATTCACACGGCCGGCTTCATGATTTAGTCAGCGAACATTTAACGGGGCATAGAGACGGACTGTATTCTGTACATCTTTATTAAAACTCAGAGTCAGTGGACATGAAGACCACTGGAAATTAGGGTAGATGGTCTGAGTGCCCCGGTTCATAGAATTGAAAGACCTCTACAATGAACCCCACTGAGAGTTGGCCCCTGCTGTGAATTACCCCCACTGTATGCACATTAGGCTTTTCGGAAGTAAATATGGTATCTTGGAATTTTTAGGCCTATTTGTCAGTATAGCAGCCCAAAATGTACACAAATACGCAAATCCAAGACCTACAGACCTTTGGTAATACCCTAACTACCCTTCCCATCTTCACTCCTAGCGCTATGAAGCAGCTTCACATAGCTATTAGGCAACATCAGGAAAAAAATCTATCTTAATAGAGGTTTTCACTGTCCCCTTTTCCTCCCATCACTCCTATTCTTTCATAGGAGTGATGGTTATTACTTCATATACATCTGACTCATCTATACCATGTACCAATTCACACGGCCGGCTTCATGATTTAGTCAGCGAACATTTAACGGGGCATAGAGACGGACTGTATTCTGTACATCTTTATTAAAACTCAGAGTCAGTGGACATGAAGACCACTGGAAATTAGGGTAGATGGTCTGAGTGCCCCGGTTCATAGAATTGAAAGACCTCTACAATGAACCCCACTGAGAGTTGGCCCCTGCTGTGAATTACCCCCACTGTATGCACATTAGGCTTTTCGGAAGTAAATATGGTATCTTGGAATTTTTAGGCCTATTTGTCAGTATAGCAGCCCAAAATGTACACAAATACGCAAATCCAAGACCTACAGACCTTTGGTAATACCCTAACTACCCTTCCCATCTTCACTCCTAGCGCTATGAAGCAGCTTCACATAGCTATTAGGCAACATCAGGAAAAAAATCTATCTTAATAGAGGTTTTCACTGTCCCCTTTTCCTCCCATCACTCCTATTCTTTCTTCTTCGCCACTTGCCTTCTTCTCCTATAGCATTTAGGAAAAACCCATACGTGATGTTACCTGCCACATATGTAAGCAAACATGCATCCATACTGTATCACGACTGTGATACCGCTCAACTGTATTTGCGTTACCGGCCACCCGTCCGGCGGTATTACCGCCGTATCACGGGTTGGAGGGTAAATGTAATTACCCACTGGGTTGGAAAAATGGCGATTTTCGGCACAACTAGCGCTAATAGAGTGGCACTAATTGCGCCCGTAAATGGGCATTTTTCCGTCATGTTTACCCCAAGCTCTACACACCAGACCCATGTTTGGACAGACCCTTAAATGCAGCGGTAATAGCGTTACCGCCGCATTTAAGTGATGAGGCTATGACTAATACGTATTATCAAAGAGACAGTCTTGACATTTACAGTCTTTTGTCGATGGTAATGCACACGTGATCATGCCCGTGGAGCCACGGTCCTATGAGAATGCTGAATTATAGAGGACACAGTGTTTGTTTTGGACGGCAAGTGTGCGGGCAGGAATATACCACTACTCCGAAGTAAGTATTTCAGGCTTGAGGCATGGAAACAGGCGTGCAGTTCTGCAACATTTCCACAGATTAAGGCCCACTTAAAATGAGAGTGATTCGCTTCAACTTAGAGGGCAACGTAGAGGAAAGCCAAAGACCTAGATGATAGGTTGTGCCCATCGACCCAGAATACAGAGGCCAAAAAAGAGCACAGCGCTCAGTGGTTTGGAAATCATAGCCAGCAAAGTCCAGTGACCAAAGAAAGACAAGTGGACATAATAGCTATTGGTTGCTTCTTTGTAAAGACCAGCCCACGTGGGTGAGGGCCTCATCACGAGTTGAGCGGTATCCCGGCGATAATACTGCAGCGATACCGGCCGGGCTAATAGCGTTACTGACAAACTCTCCGGCACTATTAGCGCCGGATCACAGGTTTGGCAGTCACAGTAATTCCCCATTTCCCATCGGATCCAATGGGGGATTTTCAGCGCAATTAGCACGTGCTAATTGTGCAGCACTAATTGCCCCAGAAAATTTGAATTTTCCCAGAGCATTTACCCCCAGCTCAGATCTGGGAATAAATGCATTTACCGCCAGTTCAGAGCTGGGGGTAAATGCAGACAAACCCGTGATTTGGCGGAACCTTGAGGTTTACCACGAAACTCGTGAGGAGTCTGTGAGTCCTGAACAGAACTAAGCCCGGAGACAGTCAGAGGGTTCCCAAACATGCATTGTTGCAAACTGGAGACTGTGCAGGAAACCCAGCAACAACAAGGAAGAGTGGAGAAGGTGCATAAGCAAGGAGGTCCCCCGATCCCATAAGGAGAACATCTTAAATCCAAAGAGCCAACATAATCTTTACTTCAAGTATTCTCATAACTTGTACTTGTTGTCTAGTCATTCTTTTAAGTTAGAAGACATTTAGGGCCTGATTCATAGAAAATGCACAAAGACCCTGCAAAGTATTGTGCATGTAAAACAACTTTGTGTGTACATGCATGCAAATGTTGTATTGTGTGCTCTGCGTATTCATGGAATTATAACCTCAAAGTAACCTGGGGCACAAGATGCACCCGCAATGCCCACGACACGCTCCCAGCAAACCCTTGTAACCTAAAACTGCACTCCGATTATCTGCCTTTTATTTCTTGTAACTCATGGCAGCGCCCGGATAATCTGTGTACGAAACACTGTAATTCAAGGCTGCACCCGGCTAATCTACATACGATCATCCCTAACTCCAAGCGGCACCTCAACTACGTGCCGTCACCCCTAAAGTGCTATGTAAGCCTTATCTTTGCGCGTTGGATCCTATGCGCACAGTGCTCTGCGCCTCCTATTATGTGCCGGCGAGTCTACGAGGTTTGCGTGTAACGTTTCTGGATGGGAAGTTGGGCATTGCATTCCATTAATTCGGTTAGGATTGTGCTTGACTGGGTGTGGGATTTCACTGCGTGGACCGTCCCTCAGCACGCTGACGTTATTCCTTGTTCCTCCTCATTCTGTGGGGAGAATGGTGAATATGCATGTTCTGCCCTTATTTATTTCTTTGCGTAGGACCGTCCCACACTTTGCGTGGAGTGTCTCGCACAGTGCCCGACTGCACGCAGTCATGACAGGCCCACGCAAAGTCCCTGAAATAAACGCAAAGTCCAATCCATGAATCGCTGAAAGGAGTTTTATGTGCAGAAAAGTGTGCAAAGTCACTTTTCAGCGTGCAAACAATTCTATGAATCAGGCCCTCAATAGGTTACAATACAAAAATATAAAAAGCCAGAGAGTGGGTGAATTCACATAGAGCCATGGAATACTTACTGGAGGTGGCGGCGGGGCTAGTGGGGCTGCAACGCTCCATCACAGTCGCCACATGACAGGTAACTTGAATGTTTGGAGTCGTCTGGAACTTTTTTGCCCAACATCTGCCTCTTAAAGTCTGGCATAAGTGCCTTGCAGTTAGTAGAAAGTGCCCCGGCTGATCCTCCAGCAGGGATCCTGTGCTGCAGATCCATTAAATAATGTATACAGTTGTTTTATATGGAATAAAAACCGGTCACTTTATTAAGAGTACATTTAGGGGTAATCCCAGCAATGCACGGCCTGTAGTGAACCAGGCCCTAAGCAAAACCCACGGGTGGCCTTCTGCCATTCCCGGGCTTTCCAACCGGTGAACCCATAATTTTGGTTATAAATTGCTTCCGGGTGAACATATCACTTCCAGTTCAGTCCTTCGGGTTAGAACCCGCCTCTGGTAGCCTTTCTACCAGGAACAGTCTGTTAACTCCCATACCCCTGTAAGGAGCAAAGGCTAGGCCACTCTGCAGTTATTGGGGAGTCCAACTGTCCTTAAGGGTGAAGTGCCTCTCTCACCCGCCTTTGCTCCTGCAGGCAGTGGGTAATGCTTGCAGCTACCATCCACAGCGTGATTCCTCCTCAGCTAGGATCGCCCAGTAACTCTGCATCTGCGACAACAAAGAAGAAATAACGTTAGTCAACTATTCCTACCTTACCTCTGAACCAAACTTACTTAACACCAGGTGAGGGTGGGTGGGGAAATAGTGCCAGCCTCCAAACAGCAAAGAGGAGTACCTCTGTGCGGCTGGGGAATATAAGGTCCCTTTTACCGGAAGGAGTTTCTTACAGCTGCCAGGCCCTAACAGGCCCGCCCCCTCGTTCCGGCCTCACCTCCAGAGGAGTGGAGGAAACCTGCGGGCCAGAGAGGCACCCTACTATGCCAGATTAATCTCTATCGCCCCCCTTGGGGGCTGGTGCAGCTGCTTAGTGAGTATAGCCCCTACTAAGGCACCTTGAGTAGTGTACCTTAAATAAGTTACACACAGTCTTTTTATGTGGAATAAAAACAGGTCACTCTATTAAGAGTCAACTTATGGGTGATCCCAGCAATGCACGGCCTGTAGTGAACCAGGCCCTAAGCATAACCCATGGGTGGCCTTCTGCCATTCCCGGCTTTTCCAACCGGTGAACCCATCACTTCGGTTATAAATAGCTTCCGGGTGAACACATCCCTTCCGGTTCAGTCCATCAGGTTAGAAACCGCCTCTGGTCGCCTTTCTGCCAGGCCAAAATCCTACTGAATAGGTGCACTCCAATGTTTTAGGTAATTCAAAACATATTTAAGAAATGTGGACTGCCCTTGTAGGTGGGACAAAGACTGATATGCAAATGGATATTTCTTCTCTGTGAAGGGTGCATTGAGCTAAAACGTGGTTGTAGACCCTCCTAAGTGGGAGCAATTCCATAAAACAGGGTATTTGTTCATTCTCAGTGGAAGGGCTCCCACATTTTTCACCTTTTGAAGAAATGTGGATAACACAATTCTATGGGTGCAGAGGAGGTAGAAACTTTCTTGGCACAAAAACTGTACGACATATAAGGAAAAAAGTGTCTTAAAGTCTAAGACACTTGCGTCCTCTCCACACAAATGTACTGTATAACAGCCAGTTGTTTGAAAATGATAAACAAAGTTACAAGACAAAGACCACTAGTACAAACAGAAACATTAGTTAAGAAAAAACTTGTACAAAATCATGGCTTGTATTTAAAGCAAGAAAAAGACAACAATGCTTTTAAGTTGCAGAAACAAATGGTAAATTGCTATAACTCAACTGAAATGTCGTCAATATAGTGTTTCCACAGAAACAATTTGTCTGTCCAATCCTGGTGGTTAAGAATGTTGGTTGACTCAAAATGGAACAAAAATATTTGCATAAACTGGAGACATTGCTGACCCTATAAGGCCCCTGATGCTTGTAGATAAAAGGTAGCATTAAACCTAAAAGTATTATTCAAAAAAATTATTTTTGCCTGTTCAGTGGTGAGGATTCTCGATGCTTGAAATCTATCTTGCAGCAGAAGTATCAACTCCAGGGCCTGTAACCCCCTCTTCGTGCGGAATGGAAGTATACAGATTGTGGGCGTCTAGTGAGAACAAGATTGCATTCTCTGGCAAAGGTCCCAGTTCTCTGATACATGTTACAAAATCGCTCGGGTAGTTCCTGCAATTATTGGTCTTAGAGGTGGATTTAGACTGACTTCATGTATTTTAGTTAGGCCGTAATATAGGCGCGTGAGGAATTTTATTTTAATGGATTTCTTATGCCATTTGTGCCATGTAGATTGGTATTGTGTTAGACCTTTTTCACTGTTAATGTGCCCCATTGCAGAAACATATCTGAAGATTCACGGATTACACTTTTGTACCCGTAGAGACATCAGTATTTATTTACTTGCATATATGTGAAGGTATGCCTTTATATTGTTCACGTCCCTCTCTTTCTTGGAGTGGTGACTTATTCCATACACATAGCGATTTCCGCCTTTACTGCTGGGGTACACCCTTGCGGTTTGGTGACATCGGTTTGTATTATTCTTTTATTTTTATTTTTTTGAACATTTCATTTTAGTTTCCATTACTTACATTCAAGACATTACAATAAACATTCAGTTATAAATTATATACAGTTCCCCAAACTTATTTACAATCTTCCCCAACCACCCACCCCAAGATACACATCTTAGGACAATAGTTCAATACAATGAGATAAATTTACCCCAAATCGTCTCAAATAAAGGAGGTTTCTTATCCCTCCGATATGACACTCTTTCCATCTCTGCCAAATTATACATTTCAGCAATCCACATCTCTATAGTAACCGGATCAGCTGTCTTCCATCCTCTTAGAGTACATTTTTTCCCTATCATTGCACCTCTAAAGATCCATTTTTTTCTGACATGTAGTCAGATCTCCCAACAAGTCATCACTTCCTAGCACAATTGTCTTAAAATCAAAAGCAATCCTTTAATTTAGAACTTTTTCACAAATGTTATCACACTCAAACCAGAATCCCCTCACTTTTGTACAGTCCCATAACATATGTTCTAACGTGCCGGTGTCATGCACGCACGCCCAGCACTCAGAACTGTCACTCAATCCTCTTTTTTCTAACCTCTCCGGGTTCCAAAAAACCCTATTCATTATCTTAGTTTGGCGAGATCTTTCGGTTAATCCTAGAAAACAAAGCCTGACATTCATACACACGTGACCAATGGTCCTCCGTAATGACAGTCCCAATCCTCCAACTCCATTCCTCTCTCAACGAATTATTACTTTTATATTCCACCACAATCAGTCCATAAACACGATTTACCAAACCACACTTTCCCACTTTTGGTTTCTGCCTAAGCATGTCCATGTTTAGTCTTGCTTCCATGTTCACCTCACCAATTGCCTTCTTGATTTTCCGATAATCTGCCATACAAAAACTAGAAATATTGAAGGTTTTTTGTACTTCCTTTGCAGTCATCCATTTCCCATTTTTAAAAAGGTCCGCTATCCATTGCACACCAGCAAGAAACCACTCAGGCCAAAACAGAGGCTTACTCTCAAACTTAATGCTCAGGTTCAGTCAGACTGAGGCACCAGGATCTCTCAATGCATCAATTCCCAAATAATCACTCAGATACTCCCAAGAACTTCTCAAATTCTTAGTCAAGGGATCATTTACACCACATGTTCTTGGCCTAGACGTTAGCAAAGCCCTCGGTTTGTATTATTAGTTGCATCACCTTTGCATGCAAACTCTTTTATCAACGTTTGGCACTGGTGGACGTTTGTATTGGGCTAATTAGTACATCTTATGGTTATTGGTTGCTAACAAATCCACCAACAGGATTGTCTTCGTACTATGCTGGTCTATAGGTTCATACTACACAGCACTTTCACTAGTAGAATACCACGATCTGCTGACTAACAGGGACATGTGAAACAATTCTATATTATATATTGCTCAAAGTAATATGTAACTATCGACATCTACATGAATACTGATGTTGAGATTTAATACATTTGCAGATACTATTCTTCTCTGCTCCTGAAGAAGGGTGGTGGCCTGAAACGCCTTGAGCAATAGCTATTTACCCTTTGTTTCTGCAACTTAAAAGCATTGTTGTCGTTTTCTTGGATTAAATACAAACTATGCTTATGTACACGTTTTTTCTGAACTAGTGTTTTTTTTGTACTAGTGGTCTTTGTCTTGTAACTTTGTTTATCATTTTCAAACAACTGACTGTCATATAGTACATTGGAGTACAGAGGACGCAAGTGTCTTAGACTTTAAGACACTGTTTTCCTTATACGTTTTTCTACCAGGAACAGTCTGTTACCCCCCCCCCCATATCCCAGTATGGAGTGAAGTCCTAACCACTCTGAAGTTGTTGATTAGTCCAACTGTCCTTAAGGGTGAAGTGCCTGTCACGCATACCCTGGCTCCTGCAGCCAGCGGCAATGCTTGTTGCTACCATCCACAGTGTGATTTCTCCTCAGACAGAATCACCCAGTAACTCTGTCACGATTTAGGGGTGCCCCCCCCACAACTCCCAATACTCCCACACCTTAGCTTTGCAGAATAATACTCACCATTCTAGATTTGTCCACATCCATCTCTCAGGAGCGTCCCAAGAACACCAACATGGCATGTCTTCTGCTGATGATGAATGCCTGGCTCTTCCCCATTGTCCTAGTTATCCATTGCCTTGATCTTACCGCTGCTTTTCATGACCTGGCACCTCGCCATTCCTCACTGGAAATTATCTCAGTCCACGTTATTTCATTTCCTGCTAACAACTGCACCAAGGCCCTTATGGTCTCCTGCATCTGATGCAGAAGTACACCCCTACCCAGCACGGTCACATCATCACTGCAGAGCTGGATCACTAAAACATCTGGAGCCGTGCCCATCATCAGGGGTTGTTTAACTGAGGGTAGCAGGGTGGCCCGGTGTATCCCGGCGACCCTGAGCCAAAACATTTATTTATCCCTTTTACCAAAGTGGCCACCCCTCCGATGCCATTGAAGGGGAGTTCTCTCTACATGTGCCACAAACGAATGCCCGATGGCCCACCTTTTGCATCTGCTGGAGGTAAATCACAAATACATTTCCCAAAAGAGAGCAATATCCTAATTACTGATGCTGTTAAACATTTTGAAAATTGTTGTCCATACCTCTGTATCCCCCCTTTGTTGTGCTCCCCCTGCCTCCTCTCCCCTTCCGTGGTTCTCTGTTGCCTTTCCTCCCTCCTTCCCGCCTCCCATCCCTCCCACTGCATCCTGATTGGCCGCTCCAGTTCCGTTCCTGGCCAAGTTAGGTAGCCCTACAGTCACTGCGCTCGCCATTTACATTGTGTGGTGAGTGGGTGACTGCACGCTGCTGTAAAGGTACTGAAACCCTCTGTGGGCCTTACTTTTTGAAATCTGTTGTCCCTACCTCTGTATCCCCCCTTTGTTGTGCTCCCCCTGCCTCCTCTCCCCTTCCGTGGTTCTCTGTTGCCTTTCCTCCCTCCTTCTCGCCTCCCATCCCTCCCACTGCATCCTGATTGGCCGCTCCAGTTCCTGGCCAAGTTAGGTAGCCCTGCAGTCACTGTGCTCGCCATTTACATTGTGTGCTGAGCGGGTGACTGCAGGCTGCTGTAAAGGTACTGAGACCCTCTGTGGGCCTTGCTTTTTGAAATGTGTTGTCCCTTCCTCTGTCTTTCCCCTTTGTTGTGCTCCCTCGGCCCCCTCTCCCCTTCCGTCGTTCTCTGTTGCCTTTCCTCCCTCCTTCCCGCCTCCCATCCCTCCCACTGCATCCTGATTGGCCACTCCAGTTCCGTTCCTGGCCAAGTTAGGTAGCCCTACAGTCACTGCGCTCGCCATTTACATTGTGTGGTGAGCGGGTGACTGCACGCTGCTGTAAAGGTACTGAGACCCTCTGTGGGCCTTGCTTTTTGAAATCTGTTGTCCCTACCTCTGTATCCCCCCTTTGTTATGCTCCCCCTGACCCCTCTCCGCTTCCGTGGTTCTCCGTTGCCTTTCCTCCCTCCTTCTCGCCTCCCATCCCTCCCACTGCATCCTGATTGGCCGCTCCAGTTCCTGGCCAAGTTAGGTAGCCCTGCAGTCACTGCGCTCGCCATTTACATTGTGTGCTGAGCGGGTGAATGCAGGCTGCTGTAAAGGTACTGAGACCCTCTGTGGGCCTTGCTTTTTGAAATGTGTTGTCCCTTCCTCTGTCTTTCCCCTTTGTTGTGCTCCCTCGGCCCCCTCTCCCCTTCCATCGTTCTCTGTTGCCTTTCCTCCCTCCTTGGCACCTCCCATCCCTCCCACTGCATCCTGATTGGCGCGCCCTCTCACTCCTCATTATAGGTGCTACCAGGGCAGCCCCACAGCTAAGGGCCCCTAAGGCAAAGGGCGGCTCCCTCTGTGGCAGCTCCCTCTGTGGCAGCTCCCTCTGTGGCGGCTCCCTCTGTGGCGGCTCCCTCTGCGGCAGCTCCCTCTGCAGCGGCTCCCTCTGCGGCAGCTCCCTCTGCAGCGGCTCCTCCTGTTGTGTCTGCAGGTGTCCGTATGGTACGCCATTTGCCAGGCAGTCTTCTGGTCAGTCCCACTGAGCTTCCCTGCCACCATCACACCTTCTTGGTTGTGTTGTATTCCCCTTGTTGTTAATTCCAGGCCTTTCTCCATTTTAGGATTCTCAAACCTAGGTGTTTTTTTCTCACGTGTTATAATATGCACTGTATCAGTATTTTTAAAAAATTGCATTGTGAAAAACCAGGCCTTTTCTCCCCTTTTAGGATTCTCAAACAAAGGTGCCTTTTCCCTGTGTTGTTATAATATGCACTGTATCAGTATTTTAAAAATTGCATTGTGAAAAACCAGGCCTTTCTCCCCTTTTAGGATTCTCAAACTTAGGTGTTATTTTCCCACGTGTTGTTATAATATGCACTGTATCAGTATTAAAAAAAATTGCAGTGTGAAAAACTAGGCCTTTCTCCCCCTTTAGGATTTGCAAACTTAGGTGTGCCCTCCTACCTGTCTCAAACCAGCACATTTTGAAAACACCTATCTTGAGTGTTGCGCAACCTGCTTGCCTCCCGTTGTCTGGTCTGCCTACTCGACTGACCTTCGCTAGTGTCTTCCCCTCTCCCCTCTCCCTTCCACCCTCCCCCTCTTCCACCTACTCTATGGTGCTCTCTGTCTCTCCTTTCTTTTCTAACTGCTTCTCTATTGACTATCCTGCTCTCTTCACTAAATCTGGTAGGAGGAAGTTTAAAAAGGACATCCTGGTCTCCAACCCAGGCCTTCCTATCAGCGACACCTACACCAGTGCCTCCTCTAAGGAAACTCTCACCAACATCCTCTTTGTCGTGCCTTCGCCAGACCTATGGACACTTCACATGGTCTCTGTGCTCTCCCCTTTCTCCTCTTCTCCCATTAATGGTGGCACCCGCTGAGATGCCCTCCTAGGATCCCTGCTTTCCTCTAAGGCCAACCTTCACCTCTTTGATAGACGCTTCCTGTGCCTCATCAACTTCCTTTCTTCTCCTGCTGTACCCTCTCCCCTTTCCTTGACTACCGTGTCTCCCCCTTCTGCCTCCTCCCTGGCTACCTTGCCATCCCCTTCCCTCTCTGCCCCCTCTTGGGCTCCTTCTACACCTCCGCAGGGCGTACCTCTGATCTGTACCCCTCCCCGGAAGTCCTTCAAGGATGGCAACCTTCTCCATCTTGCCACTCTAAACTCTCGCTCTGCTGTGAAACACTCCTCTGACATCTGCCGCCTTCTGGAAGAACTTGACCTTGATGTCCTTGGTCTCACCGAGACATGGTTCACGGCCAGCTCTGTCACGAGCTTTGATTCACTCTTACCTGACGGCTACAAGATATTCTGTGCGCCAAGTGCCTACCGCTCAGCTGGGGGTGTAGCCCTGATATTCCCCCAGTGGATTCCTGCCTCCGTCACTCCTACGCAGGCCTACTCCTCTTTTGAATGCTTCGTCTGCAGGTTCTCTCTCTCTCTCCTAGCCACACTCACTGTGGCTACTATCTATCGGCCACCTGGTCAGAGTTCATCCTTCCTCTCTGAGTGGGCGGACCTCTCCTCCTCACTCCTGGCCTCAACTACTCAACTCCTCTTTCTTGGAGACTTCAACATCCACCTGGATGCCTCCTGTCCTCCCTCTAGTCTCTATCGCGACCTCTGCGACTCTCTCTCACTCACTATTCTCCCCTACGGCCCGACTCATTCTGCAGGGCACACTCTTGATGTTCTGATCACCTCAGACCTTCCCCTCTCTGTCCCTTACCCCACTCATCTCTCCTGGAGTGATCACTTTCTCCTCTCCTCCCACCTCACCCTCCCTACCCCTCAGGCCAAGCCACTTCCATCACTGCCACCCACATTCTCGGTCATCCGACCCATGAAACGTGTGTCAACTGAGGCTTTCGCTGCCAACTTCTCACCCCCCACCCTTCCCCTTTGGCTGACTCTCATCCTGACACAGCCCTCTCCACGCTCCACTCTGCTATATCAGATACTCTGGATATCCTTGTCCCTGTCATGAGAATCCGCCTGAAGCCCAAAACCAAGTGCAACTCCTGGTACGACTCTGACGTTGTCACCCTGAAATGCAAGTGTAGGGTGGCCGAGAGGAAATGGCGTGCTTCATGTACACCCTCTGACAAACTGGCCTGTCGCCTGCTGCAAAGGCAATACCGGCTCTCTGTCCTAACCAAGAAGAGAGCGCATATCCAAGCCCACGTCTCTGCGGCATCTAACAACTCGGCTGAACTCTTTCAAATCTGCAAGGAACTGGAGAATCCTGCTGCAGTCTCTACCTCTCCTGTCCCCTCCCAGGCCCTCTGTACTGCACTGGCATCTCATTTCATCTCTAAAACTCAGGACATCCTGTCCTCTCTCTCCTCCTATTCCCCCCTCCACTACCTGCTTTTCCACTGGCCATTCTGCAGCCACCTCTCCTCCCTCCTTCTCTGCCTTTCCCTTTTTCTCAGCAGACGAGGTTTCTAGACAAGTCCGATCTATGAAAGTCTCGTCGAAACAGGTTCACCCCTGTTCCTCCAAAACTATCAAGGACCACATCGACTCCCTGGCTCCTACCCTGGCTGATTTCTGCAATCACTCCTTCGCCACTGGAGTCTTCCCATACCCACTGAAGCACTCCCTTGTGCACCCTCTTCTTAAGAAACCCACTGCCGACCCCTCCTGCCCGGCCAACTATCGCCCAATCTCCATCACTCCCTTCCTGGGCAAGCTCCTGGAGAAACTGGCCATCTCCCAGCTTAATCTCCACACTGAATCTGTTGGTTGTCTCCATGACCATCAGTCTGGCTTCAGAGCTCCCACAAGCACGGAAACTGCTCTCCTGAAAATCTGTGAAGACCTGCTCTCCAATCTTGACTCTAATACCCTTTGCGTCCTCATCCTGCTTGATCTCTCTTCTGTCTTTGACACTGTCAACCATGCCATCCTTCTCAACCGTCTCCGTGATAACCTGGGTATCACCGGTCAGGGTCTGGCGTGGCTGACTTCTTTCCGCTGCGACCGACTCTCTCAGGTCCAACTTGGGTCCTTCCTCTCTGCTATCTTTTTCTCTACCTGTGGTGTTCCCCAGGGGTCTAACCTCTCCCTGGCTGTTCAACCAATACCTGGCACTCCTGGACCACCGCATCGCTGCTCTCTGCCCCAACTTTCAGTGTTATGCGGGTGACACCCAGCTCATCTTCAGGCTACCCTCGGCCTCCTCCTCTACTTCCCTCATCTCTGACTGTCTGTCTACTATTCAGGAGTGATGTGCCGCCAATGACCTCTGCCTTAATGCCACTACGACTGAGATCCTCCTCATTGGCACACCCACTCCCTCATTTCCTGTAGCTCTCTGGCCGGCCTCTCTTGGCCCTCTTCCTGCTCCCACCTGTGAGGCTAAAAACCTCGGTGTCATTTTCGACTCTACACTCTCCTTCTCTCCTCACATCTCTGACGTCTCTAAGAAGTCACAATACCAACTGCACCTCCTCAGAGGTATTCTTCCTTTCCTCATCTTCCCCCAGAAGCTCACTGTCTCCAGAGCTCTGGTTCTCTCTAGGCTGGACTATTTCAACAACCTCTTTCTGAATCTACATGCTTCTACTATCCGCCCTCTGCAACTTATCCCGAACAGGTCTGCAAGACTGGTCCTTGGCCTCAAGCCCAGGGATTGTATCTCTCCAGGACTGAAATCTCTGCACTGGCTCCCTGTGGCTGCGAGGATTAAGTTCAAAACCCTCTGCATCGTCCACAAGGCCTTCTGGGGCCTGGGGCCTCAATACCTTCAACTCTCTCTTCCTAAATACCTTCCTTCTCGAGCTCTTCGCTCATCTGCCTCAAACTCCTTCAGGGGCAGTCGCTTCTCCAAGCAACGAGTTGGTGAGAGATCTCTTTCTTCGGCTGGTGCCACCCTCTGGAACTGCCATGCTTCGACCCTGAAACTTGAGGAGAATCATCTTCGTTCCGGAAGCACCTCAAAGCCTTTCTCTTTGCTTCTGCTTTTTCTCCTCCTCTCCCTTGCTGACTTCCTGGCTGACACTGACTTTGCACTGGTTGCCTGATCGCCCTCTGATCTCGGGCCCAGGTCCCCTCCCCCGCTAGTCGCACTCCTGCACTGCCCTCCTGGCAACCCCACACTTGGGGACTGTTTTCTGTATCCCTACAGTCCCACTACCAGCACTTCACACCTGATGTCTGCACTTACCCTTGCACTTGCCACCTGCTGGCCGTACTTCACCTATTGTTATTTATTTTCTTATCCCATGTACTGCACTGTCCTCTCCCCTTTCCCCCTTACACTTCTCCTCCCTCCACTTCCCATGCACTTGCGTGATCTGCTTGACACCTGGCCTAGTAGGATCGTTGTCTGTCTTCCCTCTGTTCCCCTCCCTTGCCTCGTCACGCCTTGAAACACCTGTGTATAGGCGTGTTATAAATGCCACATCATATCATATCATATCATCCAATCCCCTGCTGGGAGGCATGTTCTTTACATTTCTCTCATGCTGCTGGCAGCCAATCCCTCCTGCAGGTGTGTTGCTAGGTCTGGAAAAGATCTGGGGCGACACTAATGTTGGGACTGTCAGGACTTGGGGCTAACTAGCCTTTTGGTTGTACCCCCTGAGCTTTTATCTGGGGCTACAACCAAAGGACTTGGGGCTATAGCCCCCTCAGCCCCCCCTAGCAACGCCTCTGCCCTCCTGTATAAGGACACAGTAGGACCCTTTCCCATGAGCATCGGCCCTCTGGATGTCGGTTTAGTGTTGTAACACCTTTGTGGTGGTGTTTCTATCCTTCTCCCTTTGTCTTTTTAGCAATAGCTTCCTCAATTGCTGTCCCCTTCTTCTTAACCATGAACCAGTGCTCTTCCTGCTGAGCCCATTTTGTACATTCCCACCCGCTATCTGTGCACGTTCCCTCAACAAAAGCAATGGAGAAGGTTATCTCGGGCATCTCCTTGCGCAACCGGTATCACCTCCTGTGGGCCTGCGTCTTCATCCCGCAGCCCTTCACCACCGAACATGCACTCACTCTGTCCTATGCTATGCTACCCCTGCCACTCTCTGCACCCTTTAACACACAACCATGATCTATCTGCCATTGTGCTCTTAAGATGCTACTGGGAGATGCTACTGGGACCACTGTCGCCGCAAACCAACAGTGCCAACATACCCCACCACGCTCAGATAGTCCCTGACCAAGCGGGCTCCGAAAAATGAAAAGGCAATGGCGGCGGCCATCTTGCCTATTTGTGTGCACCCGTCCTCCCTGCGGTGGGTCACTGTTAGGACCACAGTCCCCAGAATTTGGTTACCTTGCCCCTGCATTCCAAATGTATATAAAACTTTACTCCTTATATTAATGTGTGCATCTTTCCATGTATTAACTGCACATACTCACAGCGCACCATTTCTTACTCGCCAACAGTCAAACATCACTGGCCGATGGCGAGTGCAAATTGTTGCACCCTGCCTAAAATGGCATTGTCTCAATTTAACAGGACATCTGCACCGTTCTCGTACCTACTCTCGAGTCCTTTCTTTCTATCCCAGCTCCGACACACTGGCAAAAAAAGTGGGAAGCCATATAGCACTGTGTATGTATCCTTGGCTAAAGCCATATGCCAGTATGTCCCATTTGCTCAATCGTGTTAAGCCTGTTGTCCGGATGGATGTTCAAATTGCTCTGAGGAAGTTACTAGAGGCCTATGCCATGACCAGGATAGTTGGCAACTTATCAAGCACGCTCTTAAGCATTCTACATTCCCTTGCATGCAAATAGCAAGACTCACCTCCACCCCTAGCATGCCATGCACACAGCAAGACACATCTCCACCCCTAGCATGCCATGCAAACAGCAAGACCCACCTCCACCCCTAGAATGCCATGCAAACAGCAAGACCCACCTTCACCCCTAGCATGCCATGCTAACAGCAAGACACACCTCCACCGTAGCATGCCATGCAAATAGCAAGACCCACCTCGCCTCTAGCATGCCATGCACACAGCAAGACACACCTCCGACCCTACCATGCGTTGCAAACAGCAAGACCCACCTCCACCCTTAGCATGCCATGCAAACAGCAAGACCCACCTCCACCCCTAGCATGCCAAGCAAACAGCATGGCCCACCTCCACCTCTAGCATGCCATGCAAACAGCAAGACCCCCCCTCCACGCAAATCCTTCAGGGTGTGCTGGAAATCCATTCTGTTCCTTTATTTTTTGCACTCTGGCAACCTTGTCAGTATGAGTGGCATGGGACAGGATGGGCCTGGAATGCTAGTTTATCACTCCATGGTGTGTCAGAGGTGCTACTTGACTCCCTTGCAAGGCTAAAAACCTTGAGGTCATCTTCGACTCCACACTCTCCTTCTCTCCTCACATCTCTGACCTTCTCTAAGAAGTCACACTACCAGCTGCACCTCCTCAGAGGTATTCTTCCTTTCCTATCCTTCCCCCAGAAGCTCACTGTCTCCAGAGATCTGGTTCTCTCTAGGCTGGACTATTGCAACAGCCTCTTTCTAAATCTGCCTGCTTCTACTCTCTGCCCACTGCAACTTATCCCGAACAGGACTGCAAGACTTGTCCTTGGCCTCAAGCCCAGGGATCGTATCTCTCCAGGACTGAAATCTCTGCACTGGCTCCCAGTGGCTGCGAGGATTAAGTTCGAAACCCTCTGCATCGTCCACAAGGCCTTCTGGGGTCTGGGGCCTCAATACCTTCAACCCTCTCTTCCTAAATATCTTCCGTCTCGAGCTCTTTGCTCATCTGCCTCCAACTCCTTCAGGGTCAGTCGCTTCTCCAAGCAACGAGTTGGTGGTAGATCTCTTTCTTCGGCTGGCGCCTCCCGCTGGAACAGCCTCCCTGCCTCCCTTAAACTTGAGGAGAATCATCTCCTGTTCTGGAAGCACCTCAAAACCTTTCTCTTTGCTTCTGCTTTTTCTCCTCCTCTCCTCTGCGGACCTCCTGGCTGTATCCTGAACTTCACTGGCCACCTGGGCACCCTCTGATCTCGGGCCCAGGTCCCTTCCTCGCTAGCGTCTCACACCCGCAATGCCCACCTGCAACCCCCGTGCTTGGGGACTGTTTCTGTATGCCTACAGTCCCCCTACCAACCCCCCTGATGTCCGCACTTACCTGTGCACTTGCCACATGCTGGCCGTCACTTACTTATTGGTATGATCTTGTACTGCACTATGCCTGCCCCCTTCCCACGCACTTGCGCAATCTGAATGTCACCTGGCCTAGTAGGATCGTTGTCCATCCTCCCTTTGTTTCCCCCTCGCTTGCCTCGTCGCGCCTTGAAGCACTTGTGCATAGGCACGTTATAAATGCCATATCATATCATAACATTGAATTCTTTACCCCGCCATCTGCTGCTCGCCGCCACGTGTGCTCTTGCTATGCCGACCTATTCAAAAGAACCGCAGCTCATCCCAGGAACCCCACCCCATTGTGATGAATGCTATTGTTTTAAATTCATTGTGGATAGCATTCTTGTACCAGAAAGACATCCATGCATTCAGCTTTTGTGCCCTACATGTATCTTGTAATGGCTATAACATTGCTCAGCCGATCTGAAAATCCCTTCTATTACAAACACTACCCGCACCGTTCACCCATTCCCTTCTAGAAAAATGTCCAATCGCCATCTTGTCACATCATGATGTAAATGGCAATTTTTGGCGTGCCCTGCCATGAGTTCTCGGGGAGAAATGCACCGCGCGCATGCCTTCTCCACGCCTCCCATGCTCAGGCCATCACTTTATTGGTCTACCTTGCCTTTACACTGGGGCAATAATGCTCAATAATCACACGCCACTGCCATTTGCGAGTAACTATTCAATCCCGATGAACAAGGACTAGCTTGGGAAGCATCATAAGGTAATTCACCTTCTCTTTTTTTCCTCTATTTCTTCCCCTTACTAGTAACAAACAATTAAACTTTCAACACTACTATTCCCCATGAGGGACAGACCGATGCCATTAGTCCTGCCTTACCTGTCAACCATTCCTTCAAGCATGTACCATCTATTTTGTAGTCAGCAGAGGTCAAAAGATTTGAAGCGAACACCCAGCTCTGAAACAATGACCTCTTGATCTGCAGTCAAATTGCTCTTCCACCGAGCTATACCAACCGAGCTATCAAAAGCTAGTATCTGCACCTGGCAGACAGCAACTCACACTGTCTGGCCTTTATACACCCTACACGGCCCCTAACATGCCTGGGCACCATATTCTTTTGTCCACATTCGTTTTATCCACATTATGGCCTTTAAACCAGTGCGCAAGCCATTACCTTGCAAGGAGTCCGGCGGTACCTGTGCAGCATTCATGTCATGCACCCTTTATTGGCTTGATGCCCCAGTGGTTCCGGGGGCAGTATATGTGGGAAACTTATGCATTTGGGTTTTTTTGTAAAAAAAATGTTTATATGTTAAAGCCAAAAGAATGCAGCGAGATGGTAAATGGCTGCAGATTCCAAAGTTACAGCCATCAGGGAGCTGAAACGCTTAATGTCCCCTGAAAAGCTATTATTCGCCAGTACCATTACATCCATGCAGTTAGTCGAAAGCGCCCCAGCTGATCCTCCAGGAGGGATCCTGTGGTGCAGATCCATTTCCACAAACTGTCTCTCTTCAGCAGCACACATCTAATGTGCTTTGTATGCTTGCCACAGACGCCACCAATAAAGTGGCAGGGAGTGGCCCGGCCGTTTCTCGGGGAAAGTCTCGGCTCCTGTTTCCTGTTAAATGTTAGTCTCAAGTGTTTGATGTACACGCGGTGTGCATATTATGCAAAGCAACAAGTGGGGACCTACCAGTGTCAAACACTAACTACCAGCGTGTGTTTTCATCGCAAAGGCTCTTGTTGCGTTTGCCTAAGTCGTGGAAGTAGTAAGGCTTACAGGACCGTTTAGAGAAACCTCAAGTTGTCCAGTGTCCAATAACCATGCCTAACGTTTATGCTCACATCGACGATCGTGTTGCAGTCTGGTATATGTATTCCTTACAATGTGCACAGGAATGCAAAATGGCGTTTTAAAAGTATCAGGGCCTACAGAGAACGATGTTAGTATTCTGTTACAGCACACGTTTAAGGAAGAAGAGTGTGAACGAAGCAGTGCTTACTGGGCTTGAGAAGTGAGCAGGGGTTTGCCCACGTGACTATCTCTTTTGTGCGATCGAATGTTCACATTGAGCAATTACATATGGTAAGTGCTGGGCGGCAGCTGAGAAAACATGTGCTTCTGTCATTGTCTGGCCTCAAACGCTCGGGTCATGGACACATGTACTCAGAGCTCCGCGGGTGTTTGTGCAGCCTCGACGGACATGTTGACATTCTGGCCTTATGCAGTGGATAAAATGAGAACCATTTTTTGGGTAACAGTCCGTCTGTTACAATTCCTTGCAGATACTGGCCCTCAAAGGGACACTGTGAAGTTTGAGCCAGGCCTTGTCTAGCGTGCACGGGCGCCATGTCAGGCCTCTCCTAGCCTGCACGGGTGCCATGTCAGGCCTCTTCTAGCATGCACAGGTGCCATGCCAGGCCTCTTCTAGCCTGCACGGGTGTCATGTCAGGCCTCTTCTAGCCTGCACGGGTGCCATGTCAGGCCTCTTCTAGCCTGCACAGGTGCCATGTCTGGCCTCTTCTAGCCTGCACGGGTGCCATGTCTGGCCTCTTCTAGCCTGCACGGGTGCCATGTCAGGCCTTTTCTAGCCTGCACGGGTGCCATGTCAGGCCTCTTCAAGTCTGCACGGGTGCCATGTCAGGCCTCTCCTAGCCTGCACAGGTGCCATGTCAGGCCTCTCCTAGCCTGCACGGGTGCCATGTCAGGCCTCTTCTAGCCTGCACGGGTGCCATGTCAGGCCTCTTCTAGCCTGCACGAGTGCCATGTCTGGCCATGTCAGGCCTCTTCTAGCCTGCACGGGTGCCATGTCAGGCCTCTCCTAGCCTGCACAGGTGCCATGTCAGGCCTCTCCTAGCCTGCACGGGTGCCATGTCAGGCCTCTTCTAGCCTGCACGGGTGCCATGTAGGGGCTCTTCTAGCCTGCACAGGTGCCATGCCAGCCCTCTTCTAACCTGCACGTGTGCCATGTCAGACCTCTTCTAGCCTGTACAGGTGCCATGTTAGGCCTTTTCTAGCCTGCACGGGTGCCATGCCAGCCCTCTTCTAGCCTGCACGTGTGCCATGTCAGGTCTCTTCTAGCCTGCACTGGTGCCATGTCAGGCCTCTTCTAGCCTGCACAGCTGGCATGTCAGGCCTCTTCCAGCATGCACGGTTGCCATGCCAGGCCTCTTCTAGCCTGCACGGCTGGCATGTCAGGCCTCTTCCAGGTTCCACGGGTGCCATCTGACTGGGGCACGCTAAAGGAGATGGATGTTAAGGTCTTGCTCACTTATTTGATCCAAATGTAGAAGCCCCAGACTCGCAAATAATCATAACCCAGGACTTTTTCTACACTCGGACACCGTACTCCGGCAATTGTGGATACTCTCTTCGAACAAAGAACCTAATTCACAGAAGCGTTTTATAATGGCAAAGCCCCATTAGAAAACGCTCTGTGAATTAGGCCCAAAGTGTCGATTACATCTTTTTTCCAAAGGTTTTTTTCCCCACTGATTCCCTGCGGTCAGTGGGCAGGTGAGGATTTTTGGTCCATTCCCAGTGGATGGTGGTTGCCCGAAAGAGCGCTCCTTTTCATCCGCTTTCTTGCTAATATTGACTTTTTCGTACTAACACGGTCTCCCAGGAGTAGGTGAAAGATGACATCATTTCCCTCCTTTCAGTTAGGACCGTTGTGCTTGCTTTTTTGTGCCTCCTCCTTTTAACTCTGACACTTGACACTAATGCTAAACCGCCAAGCAGCTGGCTTTTCTGGTTTACATCCGAGCCCTATCTGTTCACGTGAAAGCGGCTGCGCATGTGCAGGCAGTAAGGCTGGGCGGGGCTAGTGCCATTTCAGCCCGGTGTCCACGGTCTCTGCACCTCAGGCAGTGTGCTCAGAAGCTGTCTCATAGGATAAGGAGCACATTAGGGAGACATGTTTTTTAGGGCTAGACAAGGGGCGAGTTACAGGTACACTTAAAAGATGCATTTCAATTGTACACTAGAGTTTACAATGCAATAAAACAGCATTGCAGAATATTGGGCTATCCTTGCTTCTGTTTGAAAGCTGGTGCAAAATTGTGGCGCACCACTGCAAACGTTATACAATACAAGCCCACACGACTCAACTCTAGTATCCTAGCGACAGGCCCATGCCGGTCCAGCCACCGAATGGGGTGGATGTGTGAACGCTAAAAGACGAAGGGCATTGTTGCAAGTTCGGTTGTGCAGCAAAGAAGTGGTGGTAATTCTTTTATTCCACTTTTTTTTATAGCAGTAACAGAATTAACACAGAATTCCACGTTTTCCGAAAAAGTGTAGGGTACATCTCCACCTATAAAAATCGACAGAATTACTGCACGGTATTACCACTCACAGTAAATCTGCCAAAAATCAACTTGTCTTGGGAGGATAGCTAGCTCAGGGGCAATGTGCTTGCCTTGAAAGCAAGACAACACTGAGCAACATAGGTTCGATCCCCGGGTCCGCGCTTAGAAACCTCTGGGTATTAAGCGCATTATAAATAACCTATCATATCATCTAGTCCCATGGATTCCAGAAATGGGGATTTTTATTGCCATGCCACCACATAGTGATATCAATGGACCAAGTAGCGGAAACAGTAAACAAGTTTGGCTGTAAATTGAAGGATTTACTGCCCAGTTAGAGCCAAACTCGTAATGAGAACAAATGTTTCTGCGGCTTTCCCTTTTCTGCCCGGTTCTGGACCCGGATTACCTACACGGAGAGAAAATCGCTGTGGCGTATCCACACTGTGGAGCCGCTTTAGAGCTTGCCTTACAGGGAAGCTAATGCGTGGAATCCTTGTGTAAGGCTTTTATGCACTAGATTCCCACCTAGGCTGATTTTACTTAATTTGTACGGAGGAGAGGAGGGGCGGAGCATAACTTACGTTTCCAGCGCTCCCTTCATCTCCGCCATACAAATACTGCAACGTTTACAGCGGAAGGGATTTTCGCGACAGAGCAAATGTGGATTCCTATGGAGTCTGTCAGATTTTTGCACCAGCAGGTGGAGTTTACTTAATTTGCACAGCGGAGTGCAAAAGGATGGCGTACAAGCGTGTACACTGCTTTTTTACCCTCCCCTTTTGCACTCCACCATGCTAATGAGGAAAATGTGACGGCTGGGACCCATTTACGATTCCTTGTTATTTTGCCGAAAATCCTTATTTCGAGGTAATTTACTTTGAAGGCATTACTTTGAAATGTAACTTCATTTTAAAACATTTTTTTTAGGGGATCCCCCAAAACCCCTATCCCCTTCAATACCACCCTAGGCCAAGCCTCTCCCCAGCCCATTTTTACCCCTTAACCCACCACTGCATATACAAAATTCGAAGTAACTCGAAGTAAATTACTTTGAAGTAATTTTGTGCATTTAAACAACGCAATACCCAGTTTACACAAAAGTGTAAAAGTCAAGGATGTCATTTCACCAAAATGCCAGGGGTAGCGGAAGTGACATCACACAACCCTTGACCCCTGGTGACATCACAGGAAGTGATGTCATTTGACCCCACCCCAAAGTGATATCGCGAGAACTGATGGAACATGACCTTTCCCCCGGTGACAAACAGGAAGTGGCATCCTATAGCATTGTACACTATGAAAAATATGGTTACGATATCACTATAATGTGATGTACATTTCATACAAGAATGGATCACCATATGTCTCATTAATATAGGCCCATATTACCAAATTACTGTAAATGCAAGCAGACGTCCAATGATGTGTTTTTATACAGCACTTACGCTTAAGTGCTTTATATAGAAAAAATATGCACCCAATATCACCCAATCTGTGTTGGTACTCATTTATCGATCTCAGAAGGATGAAAGGCTGAGTTGAGACGTTTAAGAACAGACTAAATCAGTGACTCACCCCCTGAAGTGTGCCTGAAATAAACCTTTAATGAGTCTAGCAATTATTGTATAGAATTCCAGTAAGACACATTATTTGGTATTCCTATTCTTTGTTATTTAGGGTCACTGCTGAAAGTGTTAGACTTGTGGCACTCCTGTTCTTTCTTTTAAGGGGCCTGAACAAGAAAGGCAGCCACTTTAGAAGTAAAGAGCCAAATGGTGCTGGCCATAGCCCAGGAGCTTGCATTACACACACATAAAAAAAAAATAAAAAAAATAAAACTTCTTTTTTGGTTTTTTATGTAGAGGTCGCAAGGGGGACCACAGAAGTCGCAAGGGAGACCTCAAAGGTCGCAGTTGCGACCTCTGGTGACCCCTAAATGACGTCCCTGGTCAGTACATGCCCCCTCCCCTCACCCCCAAATTCCGCAGTGCCATTAGCGCTGCATACGGCCAATGAGGAGAATCCGACTGGCTGGGCTTTTGCCCTGAAGGTGGACACTGTAGGGATTCGTTATAATGGATTCCCTGGCCTTATGTAAATGAGGCTGTTACCTTCTGTGTGGCCATGTGCAAATATGAGCTTGGTTATTTTATTTTAATATTTAAAAAAATCGGAACACATGTTTGGGAATCAACAATGAGAATGGAGAAGTATTTCGTTTGGCCCTTGGGCCTGATTCATGGAACGTTTTCCTATGGGATTGTGCCATTATAAAACACTTCCATGAATCAGGCCCAGAGTTCTCCCCCTCTCTCCTCCCTGACACTCACCTCTTGCACATACCT
Organism: Ambystoma mexicanum; assembly: GCF_040938575.1. Taxonomy (NCBI): domain Eukaryota; kingdom Metazoa; phylum Chordata; class Amphibia; order Caudata; family Ambystomatidae; genus Ambystoma; species Ambystoma mexicanum. The sequence continues at coordinate 235,092,188 of NC_090940.1, read as the reverse complement.
GCCTAACCTCCAGAATTTTTCCAGAGACTCTGGAATTTTAAGCATTTCTCCGGGTCTCCAGAAAAATCCCTTTAATCTCAGGAATTTTGAGATTCTTTCCGGTCCCGTCATATTCTCAACCTGATTGGCTGCTGACTGTAGCCAATCGGGTGGAGAAGTGGGCGGCACCCGGAAACGGCACGAAATGTTCGTGCCCACTGCCCACATCACCACTATATGAGGCAGCTGCTCCCTCAATGCGACCTCCGACCGCCGTAATTATATTGCTTTAAATCTATATCATTGAATTGAAAGCAGCATTATTTCTGCTGCGGCGCCGCCTTCATTTTGCATACTATAGCATTGAATTAATGAATTTCAGTGCTACGTAAGCAAAATGAAGGCTACAACAACCGAGTTTACCTTTTTGACAGGCGGGCAGGGTGGGAGCCATGTGCAAATGGGCAGAGTCTTGTGTGGCTGTGGGCGGGGCATACATCTCAGGAATTTTGCTTTTCAAATGTAGGCAGGTATGCTCTTTCATGTATGTCAAGGTAGGATAAAGCATTGTTGGACAGAGCATATAGTCTTCACTGGCCTCCCTGCAAACTGGTATATTCTGTCATTTCTTCCGGTCCTTCTACTGAATGGAAAAAGTTGTAGCTCGAATTCCAAGGGTAAATGTATTTATTAAGCAGATCAGTTTACAATGGGGTTACCCAGCATACTGAACACACCATTCACTGTGTTAAGTCTACATTCATGCGATTTACGTTGTCTATAGAAATCTGATGGTGTCTAGTGATTTTACCGAATACATTACAGGAAATGCTTTTTTACCGAAAACATGAACAATGAAAAAAATACCGACATTTGGTAAAAATATATGCCGGGGTGGTGTAAGGGGCTAAAACGGTTGGGGATGGGTTTGGGTTGGGCTTAGGCTTATAGAAAAATATGGGGCTTTGGCCCCCAACCCCCAAAAAACAAGTTCAGTATTTTTGTTGTTGTTTTGGGTTCGGTTAAAAGCATTCTCTGTAATGGAATTCGTTAGAATCACATAGATCCAAATCTGATATGTCTACAAGTCAAACTGACTACGCATAAGAGCCAAACATCAAAGTCCACTTATGATATGATATGATATGGCATTTATAACGCGCCTATACACAAGTGTTTCATTATCCAGCTACACAATCTTGCAATGCAACAGCCCATACATTGCCTACAAACCAGTGTGGCAATACTCTTGCCAATGATGACAAACACAGGCATAGTTACAGCATCAGGTCTTAGGTCTGCCAGATCTCTCTTAAGTGATACCATTGGACACATACATTTCACAATGGAAGCATCAGAAAAAAAAAATTCACGCAGGGGCGGCTTGTCCCTAATGGCAAAACAAGGCACTCCACTGGGCAAGCTGTCTGTGGGACCGCAGGCCATTAGTGCATTGGGGTGCTTTTGCACATCCGCGCACTAATAGCCTTGGGTGGGTGGCCAAATCCTGGCACTTCTGCTGCCGAGGAACACAAACTCTGGAAAAGGAGTTGAGTGACACCATCACTTTCTGATAGTGCACAGAGTGGGACATCCCAGAGAGCAATGTGGAGTCCCAATCCAGCCGGCGAAACAGGAACTTTGGAAACATGTTATATGTATGTGTGTGTGCATCCATGCAAAAGGTTGTGTTTGTGTATGCATGTGTGAGCATGTAAATGCGCATGCATGTGTGCACAGTGTGAATGGTGTGTGCATGTGCGTGAGGGCCAGTGATTGAGGGATAGTTGCTTTGGGAGATTGGGAAGGTGCCGCATAGATTTCTGACTGCAAACCTATAGTTTGGATGCTGGCTGAAGCAAAAATTGATACAGTGCAATACTGGCTTATATTGGCTCTGCCAGCTTGACAATTATTGGCCTTATTGGGCAGAGCCAACAAAAATGTGTTCAGCTATTTGAAATACTGCCCATATTCAGTAAAGGCCTCACACGTGTTTTTTTTTTTTTTTATGGCAGCAGTACTGGCTTTATTGGTCAAATCCAAAATGAGTGTTCTCTTACTGTGCCAACACCAGTGTATTCCTACAGTGGTTATACTCGCATTGTTGTCCAAGGCATCCTGAGTGTGTTCTTGCAGTTGCTGTACTGCCCATAATGGGCAAAGCTATTGTGAATATGTTCTTACTGTCGCTGCACTGGCATTAGTGAGCAAAGCCAGCATTCTGTTGTACTTGCAGTGGCAGCACTAGACCTTTTAGACAGATCCATCATGAACATGTTTTTACAGTTGCAGTACTGGCCTTAAAGGGTAACACTATCATGAGAGTATTCTTACAGTCGTTCTGCCTTTCTTGGGCAAAGTAAAAAGGAGGGTGTTCTTACAGTGGCAGTGTGGCCATTATTGGACAAAGCCAACACAAGTGTGTTCTTACAGGGACAGTACTGACCTTTTGTGCAAAGGCATCACGAGTGAACTTTTACATTTGCTGTACTGCCTTATAGGACAACACCATCATGAGTGTGTTTGTAGAGTGGTGGTAGTGGCATTATTGGGCAAAGTCAATAGGAATGTGTTCTTACATTGGCAGTGTGGGCATTATTGAGTAAAGCCAACAAAAGAGTGATATTACAATGGCAGAGCAAATAATCAGGAGTGTATTCAAACAGTAGCAACCTTGGCATCATTGGGCAATGCCAACATGAGTGTGTTCCTACACTGGCAATGCTGACATATATTGTGGGCCCTTGCATCAAAAACATGTGTTAGAAAATGCTCCTGTGTGAGGTTGAGGCCCTCATATCTTACTCAATCAATTGTAAAATGATTACATTTTCACCCCATTTTCCACAGACAATCTATTGTAAAATATTCTATTTTAGCCCATTACTTCAAAAACGTGTACCTAGCTGAATCTACCTTGATCTAACCGTGGTTGGTTTGGCTCCCTCATTACTGGAAACCATTTATACCTCTCGATTGAAAATATTCAGAAGCCACCACTGATTCTTTGCACATGCGTTCTAAAAAAGTCAAATCACTTATTACCTGCATTAAAAAATACACAGAACGTAAGTCAGACAGCAATAGAGGCAAGATACAACACGCAGCGTGCTGGACATAAGAATGTACTGCCAGAACTAGATAAGATTCATAAACAGAAATCCAAAAGTATAACATCACCTTTTAAGGAACACATTAAACACTCATAAATGCTCCATAAACGAACCGCAAAGCATATATTATGACGCAAGGCTATTATACAGTGTCCCGGGAAATGACACGAAGCAACACAGGTTCGAGCCCCGGGTCCGCGCTTAGCAACCTCTCGGTATTTAAGCGCATTATAAATACGCAGCTAAGACAAAAAAAATTACCCATCTAAAAAAACAAACCTTCCTGTAACAGCGCCTCGATGCCCGCGGGTTGTGTGAGCGCTTTAAAAATGCAAAATAAATAAATACCCACTAAAGGGGTCGCAAAGCAGCAGGCTTGTCTGGAGGTTGACATATGCTGCCCCAGCCTTGTGTATACAAACCTTAAATTGCAGAGGAAAAGGAGTAGAGAGAAGATAAGATGATGGGAAAGCCGGTGAAACGCCACACACACAGGGATAGTGTGACATAGAAGGGGGAAAAGGAATGTTTTGTTAGCTTGGATGAACGTGGATCCATTAAGTGGACCATAAACTAGTATTGTAGAAAGGAAAGGATGCTATACGCATGTTTGTCATCAAATGTATTTTCAATGTGAGGCAGATTAGAGGAGTAAACTGTAGTTAATAACAGGTGGTGTTTGGCTGCTTAAAGGACTGACAATGTGATCCAGCCCACACCTTAAATCACTGTGGCCCTTTAAACCACAATTATCTTTTAAATTTTTCCATGGGGCAAACTCTGAAATAGTAATTCTTGTCTGCCAAGCTGGGAGGACAGATGTTGCACAGACTAGAATAGGCTGTATGAAAGGTGACTGTAGCTGGAGAACAAAAGGATAGATTGGGCTCTCTGGATCTGTGGGCACATTCAAGGTTTGTTGCAAGCCTGGCACTCTGAAAGAGGCAGTAATGCTTGGATATTCTGATAATATATTGCCTGATAGTAGAGCCCCCTGACATCTCAGGGTTCCTGTGCCGGGGGTGGGGGGGGGTGCATGTGATGCATATCACATCCCCACCCTGAAGACTATGGCACAAGCCACACAAGGCTATGGTACGCTTGTTGCTTGTATGCCACGTTATGCCTCAGTAAGACCACCTCAGATAACTGAGGAGCAGTGAGCGACCGTTTCAAACAATGTAAGCACAGAAGGGTCCCCAGCCACAGCCTGCCAGAACTATAACAAGCAGAAATGGGCAACCCTGATGACACTTCAAAGTTAAGGTGACATTTCGTATGCTGGTTCCCTGCTGATGATACAACCCTGAGGTTGCTGCACAAAATGCCATTGTGACTCGCCAGCAGTCCTATGAGGATTCCTGGGGCGTTGTGGAGACTGGGCCCCTCTCAAGTGGTTGCTGAGATACTTTGGGAATAATCTGCATACAAACCACCCCTTTCCAAACTTTCCCAGAGCTGAGTTGCATAGTTAGGTTAAGAGGTGGCAGTAGGGTGAAATGGAAGCAGCTTAGTTTGTTGGAGAACATGCTGTGTGTAGAGCACTAAACAGTATCCAGGCACCTGGGAACACTTCAATAACATTTCAATAACAACAGTCGTGAGTGGTTTTATGTCAGAAATGTATATTTCCCATGTCTGCAAATCCCTGAAAAATTAACATTTTCAATTTCTATTTTGGCAACATTAGCATTCTTTCTATATGAGGGGTTTGCACCCCATGCATTGTTTTGTCCATTTCCCTTCCCCGCCCCCACCTTTTTCCTTTTTTTTCTCCTTTTTTTCCTACCTTTACTTTCCTTGTCATGCCACACATTCATATTGGTAGTCCGTATGGAAAGACACCAAAATGCAGTAAAAGAGTTAGGGCTTTTACTATTTATTTCAAATGCATGTCTGCTAGCTGATGGAATTGCATTAAACCCTCTCAAAACACAAATTAATTTCCTTCAAACTGGACTCCCAGATCTAGGTACTTTTCCAGCAGCAGGAAGAATGGGGATTTGGGCAGGAGCTGAACGGGGTAATCTTCTAAAAATCTATGGAAAACCATATTAACATGCAAAAACACTGATCTGCAGAGTAGGCCGTTTTTGAGCAGCAAGGAGCAGAGAAGTTTAGTTCATTCTTTCAAAATATTTCCAAATACCACTTTAGCTAAAGACCCATGGGGAGCATGCATTCTTATGACTTTGTGGTTTATGGAGACAGCAGACAGAGGTTTAAATACCCTCCTTCCCCACACACTTAACCCCACATCCCAACTGCAATACTTGCCTCCAACCGAGCAGCACAGGCTAAACTTTTTATTTTAAAGGTAATATGTTCTTTCTGTTATGCCAATTTGAACTGCTAATGTGAGGATGTGTATCTGTCCAATTGCCCAGAAGCCAGCCATTTTAACATGTTGATTGCTGTAGTGGGAGGGTATTTACAGAAACAGGAAACTGGGGCAAATACTGTCATATTACTCACTTGTGTTTCGCCTAAAAGGTTTTAGGCTGCCTCAAAGTACTGGAGGAGGTTGAAAATAAAAGTGTGGGAAGAAGTTGAAACTTGCCCTTTCAGTGTACTGCACTGAACGTTCCCTTAAACAGCAGGTGCAAATGTTTGGTGGTGTGTATTGTGTGTGGGAGAGGACATGATGATGGGGTTTATGGGGATGGGTGCAGGCCAGCAGGGAACATAGTTCCACTACTTCTTTTCGTACACTTCGACCACTGCTTCCGGATGATCAGCAACTCCCGCCATTAGCCAAAAGATCGTGGAGCTTCCTTCGGAGATCAGAGAATAATCACACGTGTGGAAGACTTGATTTGTAGGGGCCTCTTTGATGAAAACCCTGCCCGGTGCCCACAGGTGCCCCGTGGACTGACGGTGAACTGGTCGATTGGGAGAGAGTCAATGCCAATGGGCTCTAGCTGAGCCATTGAAGGTGGCAAACAAAGGGGAGGGGCTATAGTAGAAGTGTAAATATATACTAAAAGATTTTGTGTTTAAAGAAATAGATACCTCGATTAAGGGGTACAAGGGGGACCAAGGAATATGTACTAAACTCTAAATAGAGTACATGAAAAGGATTCCTGAGGTTAGTGCCAATATGATGATTGCATATTAAACTCCCAAATGGAGTACAAAAATGAGATGAGATACATCTAGTGAGGCAGGTTAGAGGAAGGTGATCACAGGAAAGGAAAAGTACACGAGTTTTGGGGTTATAAATATGTCAGTATAAAACCTTTATTGTGTATAAATCAATAAGTATAAAACGATAGTAATACAGTAAACTAATTATTATGCCTTTAATGAAGTGATTGATATCAATCAGAGAAGGAAAAAAGTTAGGAATAAAGATAAAAATCAAAGGTTCTTGCAGGGGCAATAATAGAACAATAGACCGATGAGAATCGATAAAATTAAAACCGAAGAAACAAAGAGAAACAATATCATAGAGATTCTAAAATTGGTTATAAATATTGGTCTTTTATAATAAAGGGCAGTGATTGAGGGTGCTTGCCCAAATACATTTTGGTGTTGTAAGTATTTTAAGAACCTGGTAAATATCGACAGTCGAAATCGAGTTGTCATTATGGGAGATACACCTCTCTTACACCTATGTTGGACATTAACGGGCTATATGGCTAAAATAAAACAGTATCACACAGATTGGCTTAAGGATACAGTGAATAAAGCACCAGTGCCCTGGCCTCAAGGAGGTTTGTTGTCAAAAATAATATTGCGACATATGGCAATGTATTAGCCGCCCGCTACATATAAGGGGAAAACATTGCAGAAAATGTTAGCCATTTTAGAATTGTGGAATAGGTATCAGAACAAGAAGGAAGACCCAGCAGACTAGGAGTGAATGCTTAATCAGCATAAGAAGGAGGACGTAATGCCCTCGGCTAGTCTCACTCCTCCCAAAACTAATAGCATCACGGAAGAGAAATAGGAAATCTGTCCCTTAAAGGAACTGAAGGCAGTGGTGGGGTATGTTGATCCAATATACGCACCTCCTGCTTCCTATAGTGAAGACAATATGGAAGAAGGTTAAGGAGCGAAAACATGTATCGACACGCAATGAATATAAGGAGCGTGGCGAACGAAGAAGCAAACAGATAGAAATAGAGGTGGAAGCCAAAAGACAAAAGGAGGGGAAGGACAGAGTCAAGGAAGGAATCGTAGTGCAAAACAAATGGATGGGAGGAAAGATATTACTTAAGTTAGATGGGAAGAGCATCAACGGCATTAGAGAGGGGGAAGAAAGAGAGGAACAGGAAGAGAAAGAGAAGAAACAAGAAAGATAAAACAAAGAGGAGAAATAGAGAGAGGAAACGAAGGGAAGAACGAAGAAGCTATGAGGAGCAAAAGAAAGAGAAAGAGAGCATAGAGCAGAAGAAACATAGTGAAGTAGAAGCTCAGGGAATGAAAGAACGTAGGTTGTAAAGAAGGTGAGAGGAAGAAGAGAATAGAGAAATTAAGAAAAGGGAAGAGGAAATGAGAAGGAGTAGGGGGCAAAAGGACGATGAAATAGACTATTTGGTTAACCAATGGATGGTGCCAATTGAAGCACAAGAACGGTGGTAAGAAGAGAGACGGTCACAGCAGCCTCAGAGGGAGCTGCAGGGAATACCAAGAATACAGACATGGGCTGAAGAGCATGGGGAAGAATACATAGGGAAAAGGATTGGAGGTCTAAATAGACAAATGAGGGACAAGGATGGTTACAGAACTAAGGGAAATAATGAAGGGTCATTGCAGGGAAGGAGCAGGAAGCAGATTGGGGAAACAGTGGCAGATGAATACAGGGCATTATCCTTAAGCGTGTTGGATCTTGATGATGAGGAAAGGGACGATAGCCATACGAGTTGGGCTATATGATGTCAGACGAAGAAAGGGAACAAAACAACAGGGCACAAAGAGAAGGCGCATGCAGTTTTTCATTAGATCGAAGCATGGAAAAAGGGATAAAACGGTCAGATTTAGAAGATCCTAAAGAAAAATCACTGGAACTGACATCATATTCTGAACGACCATCAGCATGATCGCGCTGTGCAGGGGATATATCCCCCCATATGTGAGCCGGTTAAGGTCCCTGCCATGCCAAAGATAGACAGGTAAAACTAGCCCCAACTGGAGAATGAAGAATGTAGGTGGGTATGATCCTGAGTGAGGGTTTTCACAATTCCCATTATTAGAGAAAGGGGGACAACGACCACAATATATTCTGTGGCCACAGATGGATAACGAAAACTTAAAGTGTATATTGCCTAGTTTGGCGACAGGTGCGGAAAAATGGATTAATATGTTAGAATGAATGACTGCAGGAATGACGTTAGCAGTGAGCGACATAAAAGGTCTATTGGCAGCCATTCTAGGGGAAAGAGCTGATGACATTTGGAAGCAAGGAGGATATGCATGTGTAGCAGCACAAAACATCACAAGACGGAGCGCCATTCAATAAGTGTAGAGCAGATATATGGAGAGCCCTTAGAGTACAGTATCCCGACACATCAGACATGGGTGAAATTATGACTAGGAAAATCGGGGAGGACGAGGACCCTGTTGCCTTTATTCAAGAGATTCAAGAATGCTGGACTTGCGACTTGTGAACCGTGGGACAAAACAGTGTCATTATTTTACCACATTTTATGTCAGGGACTGCCTGAGCCAGTGCAAAGGCAGATGAAGAAGCAGGTGGGAATGGAGGCAAAAACTTGGTCAGAAATAAAAATGACCATTGTACATCATTGTCGATTGTTGCAAGAGAAGAACAAGAAAAAAGCTGAAAGTGGAAAGCAAGAGGAAGTGAAGTTATTCCCAAATAAATTGTCGAAGTTTCCCATAGAAGTAGCAGTATTGAAAAGTGGTGAAAGCGGGATCGGGGTTGAAAGCCCGAGATCCAAATGTTCGAGAGAGAAAAGACTGAAGATTATTTTTCCGAAATAACCTTCAGTCTTTTTCCCCTGAGCATTTCCAATTGGCCCACACCCCCACCACACCTTCACCCCCCTGCTTACCCTGCGGCCGCTGACTCGCCTGTTCCGCCTGTTCCTTTTCACTTCTGTGATCGGGAACTGGCCCTGCAGGGTCCCTTCCTTTTTTTGGGGGGACTTTTTGGGACGGCTGCGTGGGAAAATCCTGCAACCCTCGTTCACAATATAGTGAGCAAGGGTGCAGGGGACACTCCTTTTTTGTGGCTTTTTCAGGATTGGCTGCAGGGACACCTCCGCAACCTCCGCTCACAATATAGTGAGCAAGGGAGTGGGGGTCACCCCCGCATCCCTTAGCACTGCATGGGTGATTTGGTCAAACATTTCGGCCATTCAGAATTTTCAAACGGCCAAAATTCTGCCAAATCACCCATTCTGTCTAATAAACTCGGTCATTTTGGATGATTCAGTGAGAGTGTGGTAGCACAAGGGAGACAGCCAGTACATGCAGGTAATGTGGGCTATCATATGGATCAAGGTGGGTATGACCTTTAGCTGCGATGAAGAGGGAATTCTTTCAGAGGAGGGCAAGGGGGATTTCAGAACTCCCGAGGAGGAGACTTTAATGGAGGACAGCTGCAGCAATGTTGGAATTGTTGGAGAATGGGGCATATAGCCCAAATGTGTAGGAGCAGAGGAGGAGGCATGCAACATAACTGACAGGCTCCAAGAGGGTGGATGGGCTTCTCTCCACAATATAATCAAGAACCACAAGAATGTTATGCTCAAGATCACACACAGAATCAGACACATATGCCGCAAAAACAGCAAATACAACAAAGCCCAGCATAAGTGAAGATGCCACAAGGGTATCTTCTGCAAGTGTCTATACAAACCCAGCAAACACAACCTCAGCAAACAGCAGCACCGCAGTGGAACATGAAAGCAGGGCTCCGCAGGCATCTACACCCAGGAAAGGGAGTGTGACTGTGGTCAGAGGAAATCCTTTCACGGGTACTGGGATGAACGTATAACCTCATTAGGATAACCCATAGAATGACTTGATGTGTTCAGTACTATCAGTGACACCAGACCCCCAAGAGTAACCAAGGGTCTGGTTGACAATACAAGGCAATACATTGTCATTTCTTGTAGACACTGGAACGACTCATTCCTGTGTTCAAGAGGGTAAATACCCGATGTCTGCCATTTCCATGAATGTGCAGGGACTTTCTGGGGCAACGACTTTGGTTCCTTTCACTGATGAGTTGCCGATTTCCATAGTAGAACAACTCGTATCTATGCCCCTATTGTTCTCCAGACAAACGTCAGTTAACATATTAGGGCGTGACTTAATGACAAAATTAAACATGACAATATCTTTTACATACAAAGGGATTGTGTGTTTTACTCCAGGAGTAAATTTGATGAACATAAAATAACTTATATTAGCATTTACAAAACACAAAGCATTGAGTGGAGTTGCTCTAGATCTGGAAGTAATTTTGTATGGAGTAACTATCCTGTTGACATGGCTCCCAAGACTAGTGGGTACAATTTTGAGAATAGCTCATTACTTTTTGTTCAGACCAGAAATACCTATGGATAGTGAAGATGAGCAGATCATTCCTCTAGAGTTAGAAGCAGCAATGGTTGGAGACGAAAGGGTGGTTGTTCCTGGGACAGCTGACCAAGGAAGAGGATGGAGAGCAGTGATAGCTCTGAGGGAAAGATACAGATTGACAGATCTGACAGACAAGGAATTATTCAGGGATGATTATGCAGAAGGTGAAATGGTATTTTTCATAAGCCTTACCTATTGGATTAAAGTAGAGAACAGAGACATCCCACAAGGGATGGCATTAGACAGAAACCACCATTGTAAAGACTCAAGGGGGTATCTGTGCCTCTGCCCCCTATATGGTAGGGACAAGGAGGCACAGAACAACCCCAACAAGGCTCTCAATTTGGAAGCTATGTACAAGCAGCCAGGCTTAAGCTTTCAGGAGGTGATGCAGGCAGGTACTTAAGTACAGCAAGTCCCCAAAGCCCCCACAATGGAATGTCCACACACTATGTTAGGTGATAACACAGCTTCTTTACATAAAATAAGAGTTCAGGAATATATACACATATCAATAACACTTTGTACTTGGAATACTTATTCAAAGAATGGTACATATATACACTGTATGTGATACCACACAAGACTTAAATCGAGTAATAGATGCACTAACTGCAGACAGTTTTAAAGAAGCAGATGGATTCTCAAGTTAGATTTAATAGCATCGAATAAGGAAGAAAAGCAGGTTAGTTGTGAAGAGTGGCAGAATCTTTTCTGTTGCTTAGTAAATAATTCTGAGTGAGGATCCCCCACCTGGGCAAACTGTAATAGAAAAGTTAGGGAGTAACTTATGTTGTCTTTTACAGCCCAGTCCAATATTGTTCAATAACTTTGTGCTTTCTTTCAAAGGTTCTACCACCCCCAAATACCTGACAGGCCGCAGGAGAACAGGATCCAAGACGACTCTGGGACCCCTGGATGACTCGTGAGGCTAGAAGATGCTCTTCCTCATCACAGTATATTTGGTGCTTTAGCCAGCGAAGTGGCAGAGTTTCTCGGCTTTACTCGACGATTCCCTCAGAGGATGGACCCCCATTGGAAGAAGGAGCCACTGGGATTGCTGAGTACAAGAATAAAAAGCAACCAAATTCTTTCAGAAATGCTGCAGTTGGGCTCTTTGCGAGGCTCTCCTTTGGTCGATGATTTCTCTGACTGAAAAGGTCATGGGAAGGTGAAACCTGCTGTGGTTTCCTTAAAGGCTTGGTGGATGAAGATAAGACTCCTGGGAACCCACAATGAGTTAGGGCAGTGACGGGTGCATAGGTAACTTTTGGTGTCAGGTTTCAGAATATTGCGGTTTTCTGACTTTCAGTTCTTTGGTGCTGCAGCCTCAGAATGGATGGATGGATGGCTTCTGGCAACCTAAACTCGACCACTGAAGTAAACCTTGGACCCTCACCAAGTCTGGACATCTTCGTTAGCTTCTGATGGTGGGAAACCCACTGGCGGACCTTCCACTGCATCCAACGACTATGGGCTCTCTCCGTTGGGAAAAAGTAGTCAGTGGTGACTGCAAGGAAGTCATTTCAAATGTTTGGAACTTTCACAGCTCTGGGTGTCCAGCAGAACTATGCCAGGTTACCCCCTCTTCTGGGGCTCTTCTGGCTTCCAGCGGTCACAAAACACACCTCCGAACCCTGGGTGACACCAATGCACTTCTCTGGCTCGAGATCTCTGACACTCCTCTTCTGGACTTCAAAGACCCCTTCTCTGGACAGCAGGCACACAGGACTGGTTTCCAGGATACTTTGATGAAGAGTAGCAGCTCTGCACAATTGTCTCTCATAGCTCGGGGAGAGGTCTCCTTTGCAGGTCCCCTCTGGATCAGTCCTTGGGAGACACAACAGCTTTCAGATTGTTAAAGGAATGCAGAAGCAGACTTCTCTGCCAGCTGGGCTTCAAGGTACATCTTCTTCTTGCTAAGTTTCAACTTCAGCTACTAAACAGATTGGTAAGTGAGAGGTCCCCAGGTATATACATCTGTCCCTCATTCACTCTGGCTGTGCCAGGCTCAGTCACCCAATCACACAGTAGGGCATTCATGCAGGCAGGCAGCCAATCAGACTCATAGTCATTCAAGTCATTCACTCCATCCAGACACCCATAACAAAGGAATGTGGATTGGGGAAAGTACCCAGCCTCTCAGCACATAACATTGCATTCATGTGAGTTTCAGTCAGGGCTGTCTCTTTCATTGTGTCATACACAAAGAAACCAGACACCCACAACAGAGAATGTGAGTTGACTCCCAACTCCATTCACATAAGTCCCATCTGTAGGGTTTACCCACAACAAAGAACACCTGGGAAGGCTCCAGTAAGTCTGACAGGAGGCATTCCCAGAGCCATATATGGTATTTCCACCCAACAGCCAATCAGGGGGAATGGGAACAACAGAGACATATATGATGTTTCCACCCAACAGCCATTTGGGAGGAAGGGACAGAGTCAGGGCTTCCCAGGACTTTGGAAAACAAGGCAAAAAGGCAATAGAAACCAAGAGGCCACAAGGGCCACCTTGCCTTCTGTCAGGAATCCACTGATTCTTATGGCAGCACCTGGGTATCCCAAAATGGGGGATACTCAGAGCCACTGTCAAGTCAGCATGTAGCTGCTACCAGCCTATACCTTGCTCTGTGGGAAACACACAGGTGCCAAAACACACATAAGGGGTAAAAGGGTATACCCCCACCCATGGGTGCCATAAGGGTATCCCATGGGTGTTGTTCACCAAAAGATGAAATGAAGAGCTGCACTGCCAGCAGAGGTCCAGGCTGGACCTCAGTGAAAGAAAACATTGAGAAAACACACACAGAAAAGTGGTAGGACTAGGAGGCCTTGTCCTTCCATAAGGTATTTCCAGCATCACATCCATACTTTCAGGAGGATTTAGAAAAGGTACCAAGCATTTTGTGCACTAGTAGCCATTATGACATTTGTCTACTGAAGTGGGTAGGAGCATTTAAAATTAAGCTCAAGCCTGGAGCTATCTTGCCACAAGTAAAACGGTATCCCATGTCCAGAGAAGCTGATGAGTATATTTGAAACCATTTCTACTTTAATGAAGCAAGGAATATTGGTACTGTCAGACTCTCCATGGAACACAGCTGTGTACCCTGTGAAGAAATCTAAAGGGGGGGTTGTGGATGTTTATTCAGGACCTCTGCCCTCTTAATAATATGGTTGAAGCAGAGTTTCTTCTGGTTCTGAACCCAGCTAAAATATTATGTAATAACCTACCAACAGCCAAGTATTTTACTGCAATAGATTTTAAAAATGCATTCTTCTCAATTCCTCTCCATGAGGACTCACAGGATCTGACTTCAATTTCGAATAGAAATATTAATCTGAAACATACTTGTTTGCCCCAGGGGTACTGTGAGTCCCCCCTCGATCTTTAACAGAGTTTTCTAAATGGATCTGTATAATGTACAGCTTAAGAGTGCAATAAATCACAGGGATGACATTTTAGTGTGCAGTGAGACAGAAGAAAGATGCAGAAAAGACTCAGTTTAGCTCATGAACATATATGCAGAGAAAGGATATAAAGTGGATAAAGAGAAATTACAATATTGTAAGGAAGACGTCCAATACATAGAACAGTTCATCTCTCACGAGAAGAGCAAAGTGACACCCGAAGGAGCAGAGGCAATTCACAAGACTCCCGAACAAAAAACTGTAAGAGAAATGCAACCATTTTTAGATCTACGTAATTATTGTAGGGCCTGGGTTTTTCATTACAGCACATATATTCAACTACTTTTAAAGGGACTTAACGAAGCACGGGTAGGCAAGAAAAAGATAATATGGAGGGTGGAATTCACTGAGGATCTGAAGAAATAAAACGGGTGATTTGTACAGCCCCTGTGCTAGAAATTCCAGATTACAATGATGATTTCTATTTATTTTCACACTCCAATGGTGTAGTGATGACAGCAGTTTTGACACAGAAAACAATTTACGAACATGGGCACAAATCACTGCCATATTACAGTGGGAGTTTAGAACCAGTAATGCAGGGACATTACCCTTACGAACAAGCTTTAGCTGCTGCTGCATTTGTGATTGAAAAGGCTGCAAGTATTACAATGGGGTGCTCAATTACGTTATTTGTCGAGCACTCCTTATTTGCTATTTTAGAGAAACCTAAAAGTATATTGACTACACAAAGAGCATCATGCTATGAGGTAATCATTTCAAACACAGCAATTGTTAGATGCAGGGCAGTGAATCCAGCGACATTTCTAGCAGAATTAGTGGGGAAATATATGCATGATTCTACAATGTATACTGAATTCTATGATAATATTCCCCATGTTAGAGAAAATGCTCTTGTGGGTGGAATTTCTGTTTATTGGTGTCCTTCAAAAATTGACCAAATAACTGGTGAAAGGCATACTGGTACAGTAGTAGTGAAATTGAATTGGGAGGGTGAATTTGAGGTAGTGACAAGTGCGAGATTTCCTTCGCATTGTTCAACACATGCTGCAGAGTTAGTGGTGGTTATCGCCGCACTCCAGAGATACAAACATGAGGAAGTGACAGAGTACTCTCTCTCTGCCTATGTGACGTATGTCAACTGTACATGCAGGATTGTCACGCTGTAAAAGGAGGGGTTTCTTCCACACAGACGGATTGCCCATGCAACATGCACCGCTATTGGATAAGCCTATTAAAGTACTAAAGCTTCCATTGGCTATCGCAGTTGTAAAATGTGCAGCCCAAACTAAAAGGGCAGACATGATTTCTCACTGTAATGAAGCCGCAGAATTAGAAGCCAAAAAGGCAGCATATTTCCCAACCATTTCTAATTTTGATACAGAGAGTGTGAAACAATTATCAGAACGATGCATGATAATCAAGGAAGGGTTTACTATGTTATCCATTGCACATTTAATTGAGTTACAAGGTCATGCACCACAGGAAGAATAGGATCTTTGGAAAAAACAGAGGTGTTCTATATCCCCCACTGAGGCCTTATGGAGACAAGATAGTACTGGAAAGCTAGTAATGCCTCTAGCATTATTGAAGGTGGTATTGGAGCAGCTTCACTACCCAGCGCACATCACAAGAGAGAGTCATGCTTCCACGATTGCAGAAGACTGGTTCACACCAAATTTATGGGAACATGTGGCACAGTTTATTGTAAATTGAATTGTGTATCAGAAATTCACGGCAGGGCACAATTTAAGAAAAGTGAGAGGAGCAATCCGAAGCCTTTTGAGCATCTACAAATAGATTATGTGGATAGGTTGCAAGTATGCAACGGCTATAGGTACATGCTGGTAGTAGTATGTCCCTTTTCCAGACAGATAAAGTAAGGTCCATGCACACACCCCGATGCTGCATGTTCTGCCAAGTTTCCCGTGCTCAAAGTATTTCAAAGATGGGGTATGTTTGAAGTCCTCCGGTCTGACAATGGACTGCATTTTGTAAATGAGTTGCTCGAACAGATAGTTCTCCTATTAGGCATAAAGCACAAGTTCTCTTCTGCCTATCACCCACAAGCAAATGGATTTTGTGAACAATTAAACAGACTGCTAGAGGAGAGAATAGCTAAGATTAAAATGACATTGCAGAGGGGTGATTGCACTGTCTGCCACTTGCTTTGTTTGCCCTGAGGAGCCAGCCTGGTTCAGATCACCTCCTGACTGCACATGAGTTGGTAACTTGATGTCGAATGAGAATACCCCAAATATTACAGTGGTATCAGAACTATGAGTCAACAACAAAGCAATACTACATCTGTATATATCTTTTCATGAAGCCCAACATTGGAATGTTACTCTTTTTTCTGAATGTGCTTTACACCTATATTCTTCAGTCTTATCCAGCTTCAATAAGACAATACGTGGATGCAGCATCATTTTTTGAGGAGCCTAAAAATGGTTCTATTGTGCACAGAATTGGTGCTATTTTAATCAAGTATTTGATACAAGAAAAATATAAAAACCATTAAAAATAGTGAAAGTGAATAAACTGGATTGAAAATGGGCATTTTCCAGTATAGAAAGTAGGTTTCTTACCCTGCAAAGAATGAAGAGAGTGAACTATTTCTCAGCGAAATCAGAAGACGCCTTTGGCGACATTGCTGTGGAGCACAGATTTTTTAGCAAGACAATGGTGATAGTTAGGTCTATATTCATGCCAGGACTACAGACTTCAGTGAACACAAAATGGTTACAGATCACAAGATGGGAGCTGCTAAAAATGATCAATATGACAATAAAAGGATTTAACGCGATCAGAGAAGAACTAAGGGCAATCAGTCTGATGACCCTCCAGAACAGGTATGTTTTGGACCTAATTACAGCAATAGAAGGAGGCTTTTGCACAGAAATTGAACATTTGTACTGCACATTCACACCTGCCCACGATGGAGAAAATTGAACCCTCACAGAAGTGATAACTATGTCAACTATGTCAACTATTGATAACCCGGCATACGAAAATGGACAAAGAGGCTGATGAGGTAGATGAAGATGATTGGTTCTCATCCTTGTTCTTATGGGTTCCAACCAGGATGACGAATGCCTTCAAACTACTTGGAGCAATACCAGTGTTGATATTGTGAGGATTCTGTCTTATAAGGATATTAATATGACAAGTCAAGAAAACTGCAAAGAAGCTATTAGGATGAGCATATGAAGATTGCAGGCGACCTAAGGAGGGTGAAAAAGGTCTGGATCTCAAACAAGTCAAGATGGACAGAAGAGATGAAGAAGATTGAGGAAGAGGAGGTGGTCTAGGACTCCACCATAGGGGGAAATGTAGAGGAGCAGACACATACGTCATTGTTAAGCTCTGCCCCCTCACCTCCATCATGTTGGAACAAAAGTGAAAGAGTCATATGCATGACACCAGGCATTATCCCAATGCCGCATTGAGTGTATGAGAGATGTTATGCACTCAGACAACCATATCGAATGTGCCCTCATACTGAGACATTAGACGGATGTCGACATACTGCAATGAATATTGAAGGACTGTAACGAAAATCTAGCAGTTGCAGAGGGACGTAAGACACGTGGATGCACTGAAACCATCTATGAATATTAAAAAAAAATAAAAGATGCAATTTAAGCAACAAGAAACACATGTAATCAAGTCTGAAAAATTCATGAGTATCAAAGAAACATGTGAGAAGAGGCAAAGTAAATCGTTATAAGTGGAAACACAAGGTAGAGGAGTGTGGGGTAAAAAGACGGCTCCGGAGTGATGGAAATGGAGAGACCATGCTAGGCCCCATTGCGAGAGTGAAGCTGGCTCAGTGTGGAGTTCCACTGAAATATAAAAGCCAGTATAAAACAGTGATTTCAACAGGAGGCCTAGTGAATGAGCGGGAATGGGCCTCCCTCTATTTTGTTACAATGTCCAGGCATTCAGCTGGAAAAGAGTGAGAGTTAGAACTGGAATATTGTTAACTGCGGCCGATGGATTGCAAGTACATGTGGCATTGCAGATGCTGATTTTGTGTAAATGCCCACATAGACAGATTTAAAACTGCAACAGTGCTCATGGAAATAATTTATACATTTTATAAACGGTGCAGTTGGAAGCTAAAAAGGAGGAATGCTGCCTTACATTTGAAAAGTAAAGTTGAATGACAAATTGCGTTTTCAAGAATAAAGAGATTCAATTTCAGCACATGAAATGACAACATGTATATGGAAAGGCCTATTTCGTTTTGCATAGATGAACACTGGTTCTTCATTAATTGTGGCCTGTGTGCATCAGAGTACTAGTGAATATACCTCTATTCTAATGTAGCAGAAAATAAAGATTGTATTTATGAACAGCAGGCCTAGATATAATGCTAAAATGTTATATGTAAGCACATCTTGTCAATTTAAAGCTGTATTTTCTGAAGGCTGGGCGCAGCTGGTGTTTTTCCCACAAAATTAAAAGGACTGTCCCTTTGAAAATCTGAACTCAAGCACTTTGGAGCTGGGCCCACCAAGGAAACAGGTCTGGTTGTCAATTTAAATGCCAAGATATACAAAGAAGTAGATTGAAATTATGGGAGTTACAGATAACATGACCAACAGAAATGACCTTTAAGGGCAGCTTTCACATAAAATGTACATTAGCTCTGAACAAACAACAAAACCCCTTTGAAGCATAGCAGGAAAGGTTAGGATAAACATTGGTCCGATCACGTGGCTGATCACATGCTTCAGGAGAAATGAAAATACTTCTCATAGCATGCAGTGCCATTGATTAAACATTTAATAAACACATTTTTCTAAATAATAAAAGAACATTGTGCATCCAATAAAGGCAACCCTGGGTTAATTTTGAAGGGGATAAAAAGCCAGACGGGACCTTGTAAAAACACAATTTCTGTAAGTTATGGTCAAAAGTATCATTCTGGCATTTTCATAAATCTGAAGAATTGGAGATACTGATGGAGTAATAGACATTGAAATAAATGTTGGAGGTATTTAGTGTCAGAGTTGTAACTATTTCAGCGCAGCAGCACACCGCAGAAAATGGTGGCTGCACCCAGGAAGGGCATGCTGAAATAAAATTGGTATTGTCCAACTCGCCATAAAATATAGAACTCAAAAATATATATATTAATGTGGTTATATGAAATATTAAGGGAGTTACCACATTGTGAGATTTTTCAGAACACAAAATGTAAAATTTGCATGTCACTTTGGGATGACAAATCTTTCTCCTGCCTCAGCCTACATCATACATATCTCCCAACTTCTGGTCCTATCAGCAGCCAGTGGGCGTTTTGGTGGTAGGTGAAGGGAGAGTGGTAGCCAATCCTTACCGTGGGAATTATGACCATGTTGGAGTGTCATCAGCACTATAAGAGGACATGTTTGCATCAGGACAGGGTTTTTTCACTTATTTCTGGAGATAGTCTGCTGACTGAGTCTTGCGAGGAACAACTAGCAGAGAGGCCTCAATCCTTGCATTGGAAGCAGTGACAGGGAAATCTAGAAGCTAGCCTGGACCCCATTAGTGGAGCAGAAGGAGTCTGGGTGCAAGAGAAAATCCTTGACTAAAAGCCCTTGACCAGATCTGCGCTGTCCTGCCGTTTGCCCTGACAAAAGCCTCCCATGTAAGTAGACCAATCCAAACGCCATCAATTGTGTGGGGAGCTACCTGACTTATCCATTTCCATTAGTGGGGGGGAGGGGTGGAACTGGATAGGCCCTTGGCCCATTGTATTAAATCCAATTCAAACTAATTCCACTATAGGAAATCACCCTATCCATTTAAATTACATTGTGTTGGGAACAGCCCACCTTATCCTTTCCATTAAATTGTGGGGAGGGGGAAGCTGTGTAGATCCTTTAGCACATTGAATGGAAGTTAAATCAATTAATTCCCATATAGAAAATCATGGGATGAGTGTTGTTAGAATTTGAAACTAAGAAAGTTCATGCCCAGTGTGTTAGAGCCGGTATAGAGCATAAAGACCTGGGTGACTGTCTTTCTGAAACTCCTGACAACTATCCCGAAGGGGGTTGTCCATAATCCTAAAATAAGTAATCCTAAACGCTACCTTTCAAGTGAATGTAGAGGGTACAAAACAACACTTCCCATTTACTCCCAGTGATTCCAAAGTCAGAATTGCAAAGGCTTACATCTTATTTGTATGTGTGTTGCAAAATAACATTTTCCATTTATTCCTTTGTATCTCAAACCAGAATTAACAACCATTGCTTCTTATATGAATGTGTGTTGAAATCCAATTTCCCTTTGAGTTCCTTTTTCCAACCTTGCCTTTTAAATGAAAGTTGAAAAATGATTTCCCCATTTGAGTTCCTGTTTCCCAACTGTGCCTTTCAAATGAAAGCCTAAACATAACATTTCCCATTGATTCCCTTACCAGCCAAACCAGAATCCCAAAGCATTGCCTGTCCTTTGAATGTGTGTTGCAAAAACTATTTTTCCATTGTATTGTGAATGTTTACTATTGGTTAGATTGAAATTAAATTTGTTGTAAATTGTGACTACATGTTTCAAAATTTTACCTGTGTTGTTTTAATAACAGAAAGTACTCGGGACAGGGACGTCATTTGGGGGTCGCCAGGGGTCGCAACTGCGACCTCTGTGGTCTCCCTTGCGACCTCTGTGGTCTCCCTTGCGACCTCTACAAAAAAAACATTTTTTTTTATTATTATTATTATTTATTTATTTATTTTTTTTTTTTTTTTTTAGTAATGCAAGCTCCTGGGCTGTGGCTCTTTACTTCTGGGGTGGCTGGCTTTCTTGTTCAAGCCCCTTAAAAAAAAGACTTGAGGAACTCCTGTTCTTATTTTTCTTCTAACACTTTCAGCACTGACCCTAAATAAGAAAGAATAGGAATACCAAATAATGTGTCTTTCTGGAATTCTATACAGTAATTGCTGGCCTCATTAAATGTTTATTTCAGGCACACTTCAGGGGGGTGAGTCACTGATTTAGCCTGTTCTTAAACGCCTCACTAAGCCTAAGCCGTTCATCCTTCTGAGGTCGATAAATGAGTACCAACACAGGTTGGGTGGTATTGGGTGTATATTTTTTCTATATAAAGCGCTTAATGATGTGTTATTATATAGCACTTACGCTTATCATTTGGTCATGGACGTCTGCTTGCATACAGTCATTTGGTAATACGGGCCAATAAACACTGAATTTAATGATACATATGGCGATCCATTCTTGTATGAATGTACATCATATAGTGATATCGTAACTATATTTTGCGTAGTGTACAATGCTATGTGATGCCACTTCCTGTTATGTCAATGGGTGAAATGTCATGTTCCATCGCTACCCGATGTCACTTTGGGTGACATTACTTCCTGTGATGTCATCAGGGGGTCAAGGGTCGGGTGATGTCACTTCCGCTACCCCAGGCATTTTGGTGAAATGACGTCCCTGACTCGGGAGTTGTAATATTGGGTGTTGCCACATCATTGGTGGCTGATATTGGTTGCTAGTCTTCTTTGTCAAACCTTAAATACATAAATATGTATTTGTACGATACACCAGCCTGGTTCCTAGTCCATTGGTCACACAGGGTATATGTTGGGGTGGGTGTGAGACAGGTAGAAGGCCTTGCCAAATTAGAATCTGTAAAGCACTTTATTGTGCGCCACCTTGCTTGGGGGGAAAGGAACTCCCTGACACATAGACGTTTGCTGCGATATAACCTGTAGTGGGACTAAAGCGGCCCTGGGGGAAAAGATGGATGACTCGTATTGAATCTAACTGAGCTACCCCAGAAACAGAACAAGGCTGCAGAGACAGGAGATGCTGGAAAAACAGCTTTATGTGACGGTTGGAGAGGACTGGAGCCTCTTGACTTGGGATCAAGCATGTTGATCAAGGAATAATTGTAAGGTACAAAAAAAAGGAGAGACAACATGACCCATATTTCTCTTAGGTTAAGCTAAGAAAAAAACATACACAAGTGCCAAGTAAAGCATATGTGAGATGGAATGATGAAGTCTCCAGGGGCCAACAGGATTAATAGCACCTAGTACAATTAAATGGAATAGCATTAAATAAGAGGTTGAAATGGAACAATGTGTGTATCCTTACTAATGACTCAGAATGTGAAAACAAGGACCATTCATTAAGCTCATCTGAAGATAAGGGTGTACCTCACACTCCCTCAAAGATCCCAAGCAAAGAAGCTGCAAGGTCAACTACAAAGGAACAACTTTGGCTAAGGGCCTGCCGATGAGAGATGATTCACTAATTGGAGCTAGTAGGTTTGAAGTTGTTCTCTGCATCTGGGTTTCATTTTTCCTATGTGCTGCTAACAAGCCAAAAGTCCACTATTGGGAGAGAATGACGACCAATTATATGGGTCCATGTAGCAACCTAATATATAAAGTTGCACAGACCAATCCGCTACTGTATTCTGCTATAATCAGTATTAAAATTATTTAGAGGTAGTTCAAGGCGTGCCTACTAGATGAGAGACAGCAACCAATGAAGTTATTAACACTTACACATACTATAGGTACATATGTTTCCTTAACCAACCCCTCCCTTAAATGGGTTTTAAGTTTGCCACGTAGGATGGCGTCATAGCTGATGCATATTGGGGTATAAAGCCTTTGTGTAATTAAAATTGTATGTGTGTGCAGACTACTGCTTGTGGTTCGCCAGATTGCCCTACTTTATTTTGAACTACCAATAAAGTAGTACTTTGCCATATTCTTTGGGTTTTCTGTCCAGTTATTTGAGTCTGGGGTCATTTAGTATGGTAATTACATTTTGCGCATAATAAATGCTTCAAGATGCTATTGCACACACTTGCACACATACTCACTCATACTTACATGTAGAATCACACAACATACACATGCATACACATAAGCGGTATCACTCACAAGCACGCAAACTCATTCAAACCCTTTCACATTACGGTATATTCAAACTCACACGCATACTAACACTTTTAAAACAACTTACCTTAATACACTGCTGCTTTGGTTTTACTCTGTCCTGGGGTGGCACAGGCGCTGCTCTGGAACAATTCAGTGGGATCTCAGCTTGGTTTTCGAGCACATGTGTGCTAGTGTGTGCATGTTTGTTTGCTGCGATCGTCACTCTGCTCACACGTGTGTGCCTTTTTTTCATTATCAAAAGGCAGTTCTTTATCCTCACCCAAGGACTGAACACCCCTGGCTATGAACCTGGAAAGGTGGTACAATATGACAAGAACAATTATGGGAAACTAATTTATGTTTAAATAAGTGAAAAGTTCAAAGATTATTTCTGTCCAACTGCAATGTATACGCTTACTCCAAAAGCTACCAAAACATGATTTTGTTTTTGGCCATGGAATGTCTAACTTGGAAAATATATGAGGACAAAAATATCATCTTAAGCCTCTGGCAAGCTGTGTGCCTGCCAAGCATACGAGCCTGCAAAAATATACCACACATCCTAAATGTCTAGTAAGCTCTGTGGCCGCCAAACTTGCATGCCTGCAGCCCGGTCCAATAACAAAAAAAGTGAATACACTCAAAGCATCTGCTGAACACGTGCCCTCCAAGGCAAACTCTGGCGGTAAACACACAACAGCAGCCAATTCAGACATCTTGCGCGTAGGGCTCTCAATTCCCCTTTAAACCCAATAGGAAACACACCCCACCAACCTCCCGTATGCACAGTGTCCCATAGTTCACAAACTTGCATCTTTGAGCAACAAAGCAAATGTATAAACGGTATGATGTATTAGGAGCATAATACTGACCTGACCTCTAAAATATTGATTAACAGTGTACTATGTACATCAATATCTGAATGTGTAAATGCACAATATGTGTATCAAGGTAAATGTGAGTGTGTCAGAGTGTCCGGTGTGCCGTGAATACTGTGAGGATTTCTTGGGACTGCTGCTAGAAATCACTGCTGGAAAACACATTTTTTTTTTTTTTTTTTTGCTGCCTTGGAACTTTACATTGGAGTCTGCTTTCACTTCGCAGACACAGGAGTCTGCTTTCACTTGCTGTTGCCCTGCCTGCACTGACGCTCCACCTCCCTATGCCTGCTTGCTTCATAAACCGGAAGTCAAGCGAAGCGTAGCGGAGTGTGTCAGAGTGTCCGGTGTGCCGTGAATCCTGTGAGGATTTCTTGGGACTGCTGCTAGAAATCACTGCTGGAAAACGAATTTCTTTTTTTTTTTTTTTTTTTGCTGCCTTGGAACTTTACATTGGAGTCTGCTTTCACTTCGCAGACACAGGAGTCTGCTTTCACTTGCTGTTGCCCTGCCTGCACTGACGCTCCACCTCCCTACGCCTGCTTGCTTCATAAACCGGAAGACAAGCGAAGCGTAGCCGGTGTCAGGTGGTAGGTGGAGTGTGGAGTGCTAGACCCCAGCGCCGTAAAAGATCTTCTAAACTTCAAAACACAAAGGAAGGTAAGCCTTCCTTTTTTTATTTATTTATTTCTTTTTTCTACACGGGTCTTCGGGATTAAGTGAAGAAGAGCACGGATATAAAATGCTCTTAAGGAGAGACAATGAACAAATTGGAGGGGCTGAGGGCACAGCTGGGGACAAAGATATCACCTGTTCCACCCCCTCCTGGGCTGCGGAGGCAGAACTACAGTTGGAGGTCCCTGATCCCCTATTAAACGAAAACCCTTGCCCCTTTAACATTCAAGTGAAAATTGGAGCAAGCACAGCTCTATACATAGATAACGGGCTGGGGGCACCCAATACTGGGGAAACACCCAAAGTCACGGGAGCCGCCATGGATGACATCAAAATTGTAGCAGGAAGCCAACAGACGGCCGCTGAGCATTCGGCAAATCAGGTCACACAAAAAAACATAGATAAACCAGTAGAAACCCAAACGCAAAATCTGGTCAGTTCGCCAAATCCAACAACATGGAACGTTTCTACTATTGAGCATTGGGCAAGCCCAAATGAGGCAAGCATAGGTGACAACGCCAGTCTAGGGCATGCATCCAGTGGGATAGAAAAATCGAACTTACCAACATCGGGGGAGCATCACATACAGAAGATCCTGAAAAGAAAAAACTCAAACTCCGAGGCAGAAGAAGAAAGGCCGTGGATGGAGTCAGCAAAGTCGGAAGGCTGTGAGGGAGCAAACCCAAGGAACCAGCTTAGCCCCCCAGCCAGATTTACAGTTAAGAGGACGAAATACCCGACCAACCAAAAGGAAGGTGCCCCCAGAAGCATTATATGGAAACCATTTACTGCAGGACCATTGCCAATAAACCTAACAAAAGGGGGGACCAAAACTCCAACCATCACAAATGGAGGAACCATAGTTACCCCAGTAAACGCAGGACAGACCCTTAGCCTCAGTTTTGGCAGCAGGAGCTCCGCCTGTACGAATCAATTAAAGAAAACGACAGGAGTGGAAATATCAGACGCAGTTTTGTTGGAAACGTCAATGGACATGGAGAATGCACTAAGAGATAAGTTTACAGGAATCAAAAATGTTGACAAAGCAAAAGGAACGAGTGCCAAAGTAGCTACTGAAGACAAATTGACGCAAACGTTGCCACCAAACCAAGTGGGAAGCGTAGACCAGGTCATATCAGGCCGAACAATGGAAGACAATTTCCTAATGGTCGCAACTTTGTCAAGTTTCCTAGCACCCTTCATGAAATTGTACGAGGATATCGCGGACACACTAAGAGATCATTCTACAATACTTGCTATGGTTCACACTAAAACAATATTTGTGGAGGGCTTTATCTCAGCAATCCAAAACAACTTGGACAACAGTACCGCCAACGTCACCCAACTGCTACATGACATAATCGAACCTATACTAAAAGAGAGAAAACTAGGGAAGTCAAATCCAAAAAGCAAGGAACCAATAAGGAAAGATTCTGGAATAATGACCACACAAGAGGTCAGCCCAGTCATAGAAAAAGAAAACAAAGCTGGATCCAACGAGCAAGAAAACAAAGGAGAAAGGTCCACAGCAACACTGGTAAACGTAGAAGAGGTCGCAGAAACCCAAAGTGCGTCCGTTACGGGACCGCGAGCAGCCCAAAGTGAAGAGAAGGGGGAGGCAAAACAAAACAAAGACGGACCCACCCTGGCCGAGGACTGCACCAGCAATAATCTTTTGAGAGAAAAATCAAAGAGCACATCATCTGATCCAGATATAAGAAATGAGCCAACAAAATCACTAGAGACTGAAGTGGCAAAAAAAACCCTAAACAGAAGTGCCAGAGAAGGGCTAAACAATTCTACAGAAATAGTGGAGGCTATCTCTAGTAAAAAATCGACAACAAGGCCTGAAGACCCCACCACTACGGATAAGTGTCGGGAGAAAGGAAAGAAAAAGGGGAACGTGTGTGAGATCTTCAAAACAAGAGACACAAACACAGGAGGGAAAAAATCAGATAACCAAATAAAAACGAAGAACAACGGGCCCGCAGACAACAAATCAGGGGGTCATCACAAGATCACAGGACCCACTAAAAAACAGAAAAATCAACCACCAGTAAAAGCCACAAGCAGTAGCAAAAGCCGGGCATTTATGAAAAATTTGACAATACCAAAAGAACAACCGAGTATAATTGACCAGCTAAGAAACAACAAGAAAAAGGTCAGAACAGAACAAAAGACTGAAGGACAAAAGATCTTAGAAATCGAAGAAGACGATTGTCCTGAAAATGACCTGCTGGATCTCTCTACATACCCAGTCTCAGATGATGAAGACAAACAGGGAATAAGAGGCTTCGAAGAGGTAAATACAGAGGCAGAAGACTCCTTGAGTGAGGAGCATGCAGACTATAGTGAGAGTGATACCTCATCTATAATGTCAATACAGACCGAAAACGAGACACAGAGAGACAACAAAAAAGTTCCAGATACTCATACAGAAAAGGATGCATTGAGAAAAAACCGGGATCTAAGTGAAAAAACTCAGAAGAGTGAACGTAGAGGTCGAGAAAGGAACGTGGGGCGGTCTGAGACCCGGAACCACAGAACCAGTCGGGAAAGTGAAACAAGATACAGCAAAAAGCGGACCGAGATGGAGGAAAGAAGAGATCGGCATCAACAAAAAGAGGGGGAAAGAGACTTACAGCACCGACCGCGCAAAACAAGTGCTGGTGTCAGTTATAAACAACCGGGGCTTGTCCTAGAACGTATCCTTCATTATGAAGACCGACTAATTCTCAACAGAACCAATGTAATAAGATTACTCCACCATATACCGGCATTAAGACTAATTACAACAGACGACCTGGCGATCGTGGAATTCGTCGAGGAAAATCGCACTGATAAAGTAATTCTGCAAACAAGATCAAATCTGGTGAGACAACTACTACTGGAAGAAGCCCCGCAATTAAGACCAATGGGTTTTGACTTACAAGAAAGTGACGAAGTCCTAAAAACCCAGGAGAGAGTAAAGAAACACTCGGTGAGACAGATCAACAGAAAAGACAGAGAGACCAGTAGTGTTAAAACAAATAGAACATCAGCAGTGAGAAGGGGCAACCAGAACACACAAAGCTCAAACAATAGAAGTCAACATCAAGGAGAAGAAAACGAAGCGGCAAGGTGGAAATGGATGAAAAACATGATTGATGACAAAACAAACACCCAATAACATAAAACAGTAAAAAGTGTGGGTTCATGGAGCCTGGAAAGTTGGAACACTAGAGGCTCTACCCACCTTTTTACTAAGGGAGCGCTTCAAAAAGAGAACTTTAGTGTGTTGTGCCTACAAGAAACATGGCTGTTGCAACCACCGACACTGGAAGGTTACGTGGTTCTGCTAAATCCAGCGGTCAAAGGTCAAAAAGGCAGACCCATGTCAGGCCTACTTATAGCCATCAAAAATGATCTGGATTGGCAAGTCCTGGAGGAGTCAAACCCAAATGTATTCATCCAGATGGTAGTGTTACAGCTGGACAAAAAAGCCAGTAAAATACTTATATTGATCAACATATACTGGAAC
The DNA here is from genome assembly GCF_040938575.1 of Ambystoma mexicanum. Lineage (NCBI taxonomy): Eukaryota > Metazoa > Chordata > Amphibia > Caudata > Ambystomatidae > Ambystoma > Ambystoma mexicanum. The sequence continues at coordinate 235,064,114 of NC_090940.1, read as the reverse complement.
CCAGCAAATTTATCAAACTAAAACCTACCAGATAAAATAGCAGAACTAATTGATGAACAAAGAGAAAAATGGACTGATCCAATATTCATATTGGCAGGAGATCTAAATTGTTCATGCCTGAACAAGGACAACCAACCCGAATACGATACAACAACTGCTTCAGCAAAGGAAAAAAGAGGAACAATGTGGAATCGTATGGTACAATCAAGGGACTGTGTCGTTCTGAATGGAAAGGTGAAGGGGGACCAACCAGCAAAACCTACTTGGAAGGGAACACAATCAGTAGAGATCCTGGATTACATTTGCATTTCAAGCAACTTGTCAGATAACATCCAGACCTTGAAAGTAATCCCAACAGTAGAAAGTGACCACAATCTGTTAAAACTGACGTGCAAAAACATAAGCAATAACAAGATTGGAACCTACAACCAGAAGGTGGTTATAGACCAAAGGGGTATTAAATTAAGGATCAGACCAGAGAAAACAAGAGAACTAAACCATAACCTAAAACAAATGATCTCGACGCTTGAAAACGAACAAAGTCAAAAAAGGATTGACTACACCCCGCTTTTCAGAGCATTTGTTACAGAAAGGAAGCTTGGAAGTAACCATCAAACAACGACTCAGATCTAAAAACACAGCTGAAATTTGGGCAATTATCAACGAAGCGGAGAAGCATCAAGCAATAAGTCAAATGAACCCAATAAGTGCTTCATCATGGGTTAAGTATTATACACAGCTGCAAGGGGAAATTTACATCGACCCAAAGCGGAAATCAATGACAAACAAAAATGAGGCAGTAATAGATATCAGTATTGAGGAAATAGAAAACATCCTGAAAAAATTGAAAGACTCGAGAGCCCCAGGGCCCGACAGGCTCACGAATGTAATACTGAAAAGCAACATAGGTGAATGGGCCAAATTCCTTCAACTTCTATTCAACTACATATTAACAACAGAAAAAAATCCCGGATTCCTGGCGAAAGGCAGTAGTGGTACCCATTTTCAAAAAGGGTCTCAGAACATCAGCAGACAACTACAGACCGATTGCATTACTGGACGTGGTGGGGAAGGTCTTTGCGTCCACACTATTGAAAGCATTAAACCACTGGGTACAGCAAAGTGGACGTCGTGATCCTTGGCAATCGGGTTTTGTGAAGGGGAGAGGCACAGCACTCAACATTTTCCTGATTAACTTATTGAAAGCCAGAACACAAAGGAACAAAAACCAAGGAATCTACATCGCGTTTGTAGACTTGTCGAAAGCTTTCGACACCATAAAAAGAGCCAAACTATGGAAGAAAATGGAAAACTGGGAATGTCCTCAGTCACTGGTGGAGAACATCAAGGACTTGTACACGGACACAAGCATAAGAGTCAGACTGGATACAGCGGGTACACTAACAGACGAAATTCAGATAAAAATGGGCTTAAAGCAAGGATGCCCGCTGGCACCGGAACTGTACAACCTGTTCACGTCAGATCTGGAAGATTCATTTTAGTCCACCCGCTGCTTTCCACCAAAAATAGCAGGAACGCCGATTGGGAGACTGCTTTACGCAGACGATATCGTCCTGATGGACCAAACCCAAATCGGCTTGCAAAGACAGCTTACATCATTACAGTGGTATGTGGACTCAAATGACCTGGTTATAAACCCAGAAAAATCAAGAATTCTGAAGTTAGGCCCAGGAGGTAATAAAGCCAGAGGGAAAAAACTAAGATGGTCTCTGATAAACAAAAAAATCCTGGAAGTCGAAGCATTCACGTACTTAGGAGTCTGTATAGACAACACGAAGAACAATACGCCAAGAATAGCTGGGCTAAAAAGAAAAGCAACCAATCTAGCTGCCCATGGGAGAATTCTGGGTAAAAGATACTGCAGATTTACCTTATCACCTCTAATAGCCTTTTATAGGATGAAAGTGGTGCCAATACTAACATATGGGGTAGAATCACCAATCCCCTTACAAGCTCAAACATGGTCAATCCTGGAGGGTCTGTTTTGGAGGAAAGCTTTACAGCTGCCTAAATCAGCCCCAATACAGCAGATAAGAAGAGAGCTGGCTCTGACATCACTCAAAACAATAGTGGTATGGATAACACTAAGTTTCTATCGGAAATGTCTTGAGGAAAACACTACGGGTGGATTTGGGGTGTTGAAAAAAGCCCTAAAAGATCAATCCGATGTAATCCTAACAGACTGGCAAAAGTCATGTCGAGGGATCCTAGTGAACCTCAGCGAGTCAGAGGATGACTTATGGATTAACCCAGACAAAACTAAAAAGAAACTATACATGGCAGATTGGATCGAAACCCAAGAAGATAACTGTAAATATAAAGGTTACGAAGACTTCTGGGCCCAGCCACGAAAACTGAATCAGATCCCGAGCTATTTGACTTTATTCCCCAATTGGTACTTCCGAGACCTTTTCCTGAGATTCAGATTGAACATTTTACCAACAGGAGAAATATTACAAAGAAGAAAAAGGCTGGACATCAGGGAAAGCTGCAGAATGTGCAAAAAAAAGGAGAGATAGAATCTCTGAAACACCTCATACTACAGTGTACCGGTTTAAGGAAAGAGCAAGAGCAGTGCTTGGGGGACATCCTTAGAAGCTACAAGACAAGGAATGTCGATGAGTGGTGGAGGACTCTTGTAGAAGGAGAAAAAATGAAAACGACATTAGCACTCATAAAATTAGTGATTTTAATCCTTAAGAAACCAGAGGAGATCAACAACATAACCCAGGACTAATAAGATGCTACCAAGCACTGCTACTAAGACACTGTATACCAAATGAAGAATCATGATGAAAGTACGGACATGCTCAGGTTAAAGGTTTCAAATAAGGAAACCACACAATCTGTTTAAATAAAACAAAAAAATAATTAAAAAAAAAAATGTGAAACGGTTCCAAACTGTCTATTATTGGGGAAGGGATTTCTCCTATTTACACCACATCACACTATGCAATAGTCTCTTATGTTATACAAATAATGAGCCCAAAGAGTCCTCTCCACATTTGCATTATATCACAAAGCATTGCAGGTCGTGAACTAGTCTCAAATAAATGTCACAAAAACTGCAAACATTGTTGCACAACTCAAGCTATAACCATTGCTTTAAATACAGTGGAGTATATCAAATTGTGATTCCAATGGTCCTGCTTTTTTTCAAAACTAATTTTTATTGAGTTTTGCCATATCATGTAATGTAAGCAATCAACCTTCATATTATCGAATTGTTAGCTCTAGTAACGTATAAACATGTTTATCATTCCCTTTTAACTTAACTTCAACTCCCTTTCCCCCTATACCCCTCCGTACCATCCTTGTGGAGACTCAACGGGCTGCGATTATTGTTCTTTAGGACGTGGATCTATGTTTTCCTGCGTGGTCATGGTATTTGGGTTCTAGATTTATTTCATTTTCCCACAGGGAAAACATACTAACAATACAATAAAAGTATTATATTTTAGTGAGGAAACATGAGAATTTATTGCAGTAGTCTAAAGTGATGCCTACAGGCTGTCGGCGCATTATGAATAAATAAATAAAAAAATAAATAAGTAAGTAAGTAACCAAAGCAGCAAAGCGTGTAGGTGGGCTGTGGCACCTCTGCATGTATGCAATGCAGGATTGCATTCCTAAGACTAAAAGTAGAGAAGGGTCCAGTTCTTTTGGTGCTACCATGACCCCTTGCAATGCTTCTTTGCTGGTGCCAGTTCCCACAGCACTAACTTCCCTCCTGCTGAGGCCCTGGTGTAACCCCCGTGTTAAAGCTTGAGGTCACTAAACCATATATGCGAGGGGCTGAATACAAAACTCCGATACGAAATGCACCGAAGAACAATCCTGTTATGGCTAAAGATACATAGAACGGAGGAGCTTGCAGGAATATAATTCGAATCGCCAGGAATATAATTCGAGAACATTCTCTGCATGTTATTGTGGGGGAATGTTATAGAATAATGGTCTAGGGTGGGCTTAAATTGTGGGGGTGTTTGCCAGGGCTCAGCCCTGGCACTTATTTCTGAGCCCCAGCACTTATTGTCTCAGGCTCAGTTTGATTATGATGTGATGTTTTGGAAACTTTATTATTTACACTGTCAGTCACATAATAAACACCTATAGAATCGGAGCAACATGTAAAAATTGTGTTTAAAGACACACTTAAACATTTATGACAAAACAAGTCTATTATTTTATGGGCATGCTGATTGGTATTTGTAAATCACACATCTACCATAGGGACCGACTACATCCATCAACCACACTAAGCCAGTGGGAGTTTCATCTTTAGCCCCTTATATGTTGACAGCATGAAGATCAGCAGTGGGTGGTGGCTACAGTTGGCGTGGAGCCGCCCATCCTGACGTGTAAATGGCGTGTTAGAACATATTTTAGCCCCAGGACTTATTTATTTACAAATGAAGCACTGGGTCTAGGGAACATTTTTCTTGTGATGCAGGGATATCATAACTTAGATGATGTCAGTGCCAGGGGTGGACTGGCCTATAGGGGACTCTGGAGATTTCCCGGTAGGCCTCTGAACCCTGGGCCTCTTTTGTGTGGTGACCTGTTTTTTTCCACATGTTCTCACAGAAAAAGGGTTGGGCTTGGTGAAAAAGTGTAATTTAGGGGCACTTTGAAAATGATTTTCAGGGCCTCTTTTGGTTACCAGTCCACCCCTGGTCAGTGCCATAAAGGCAGCATATGACGATCGGGCATTGAGGCATTTTTTCTGGCAGATCCTAACATGGGGGCACTTTCTTTGGAGTACTTAGTATTGAAAGACAGCTGGGGCAGTAAACATTTTTTGGGATTTCAGCCAAAACCTTTGAATTGCTCGTTGTTTATAATATTTCCTTCAAGCATCCTTCCAGGAGCTATTATAGATCATCAAAATGGCAAGTTGGAAACTCTGACTGTTGCTCTTTATGGGCTTTTGTGCCGTGGACGACTTTCACATTGCTCTTCTCTTTCCAATATATGGGTGAAGTAGGTCAAAGTGGGTACTATTACTTTAATAAAAGAAGAGATAAGACAGGCTAGTCCAGCGATCACTTCCTGGGAAAATGCAGAGTCGCGATATGTGGTTTCTTGTGTGGCAAATTACCTGGATAAAATGTGCTAGTTGAGATGTAGTTGTAGATGTGGATATATACAATCAAATGATGTTACATAACGAGCATATTTAGTATTTTTTCTGTGTTTTGGTTGCAGTGAAATGTACCACTCTGAAATTTGCTTCCGTAATATCACATATAACCGTGAAGAAGAACCTAGTGCACCATGGTGCCTGGTAGAGGGTGGATCGCTGAGTGGAGGAGCTTGACGGTCTGTATCCGTGGACACAGACAGTATGAACTACAGAAAGGAATTGGAATTTGTGTTCACATTCTTGTTGACTAGGTACTTTCTTCGTGGTCTGCAGCATTTTGTTATTTTAGTGTTTGCCTCTCACGCCATGTGGCTGAACTGGGATGTTTCCCACCTTACTCCAGTAGCAGAACTCACAGAATTTGATGCTGAAAGTTGTGATATTGTGCCTGGGCCCCAACCGTAGGGTGGGGGTGACTGAGAGGAGGACAGTCAGTGGGCTGTTTAGTATCTGAGGAAAGGAGCAACAGTGTTGTATGTAGAACGTAGGTGCTTTGTGTTCTCTTGAATAACCCTCAGCACTTGCATAAAGAAAACAGTGCAATCATTTTACTGCTTGGTGTTTATGTGTGTCTCCATTACCGCATTGCAACATCCATTGAGGTTTCCTAGGGTTACTGCCCCTGAACACCCAGCTGGAGGTTTCATATTTTGAGCAAAGAGTTATGTGTTGCAATACCTTTGTGGATCCCGTACCGCTCCGGTTCCTTTCACGTTTTATGTGTTGGAGTACCTGTGTGGATCCCGTACCCTGCTCCTGTTCATTCTACGTGCTGCCCCATAAAGTGTTCCTTGATACATCGGGAAAAGGGAAGTTACACTTTCTTGTTGAACACGGTTAGGTCTCACTGTTACTTGAAAGCATTTCACATCCCTTTCTGCTTTCCCTCTCTTGGATCCATTAGCATTAGCAACTACAAGTCCTGGAAAACGTCTGCAGACATTATTGTCCACATCAACACCTACCTTTTATGCACCTATGAGGGATAGTTGGTATATAGTTGTTTGGATTTGTTAAATGATGGAAAGGTTTTGGAAGGGAGGTGAATGTTTAAGAAGAATTAGAGTGACTTTGTGTTGGAGGCGAGTTGAATTGACCTTCATGTTGGAGAGTCCGTTCGGGACCTGGATTTGTCTAGAGAGAGAAGGATCAATTTTGGCTGAGGCCTGTTTTAGGCAGGGATTTGAAATTCAGGGTTGGAGATGTCCAAGGCAGTGTTTCAGGTGAAAGACGCAGTTGTTGGAAGAGAACTTTAGGTATAGGTGGGTGTCATCCGCATGTTGAGGCTCCTGATGTGTTAGTTGGTGAGGAGTTAGTTCACTGGATCAATGTGGAAGTAGAAGGATGACCAGGAAAAGTGTGGATCAATTCTGTACTGTTGGGATCACTGATTATTACTGAGCTCTGCTATAGGCTATCTGGGTGCGTTGGTGGTGCTTAGTGATGCAGGAGGAGAAGAGCCAATGCACAACACAGTTGCTTACAGAGGTGGCTCGTCCATAGTGGGTGACATGGCATCGACCCGCCACCTATTATGAACGAGTCAAAGCTAGCCTAATTAATGCCTGAGCATGTCCTGGAGCACTCTGGGGATGGCTATGCTGTTAGAGAAACAATATTTCCCTATGCATAGAGGCCCAACAAGTGCATCCCCAATGAGCCATGCAAGGCCTGGGGCGCTTTGCTTCATCAGCCTTGCATGCCCCATTAGCCATAAAAGCTGGACTACTGCAGACTGAAAAATGCCTATGGAGTGCTCCTGCACCTCCCAGCGGTTTAGATATGCCTTGGGTATTGTGCTCCTACCGCTTGGAGCTTAAGTCAGGAGTCAGGACTCAGGGAGAGGTGCTTGATTGACACCTCCCCCGCTTCCTGGGTCTTGATGCAAGTGCACAGGGTGGGCCATCCAGAGGAACCGTGTAAGTATGAGGGGGATGGAAGCTGCAAAGAAAGCATGAGGTAAGCAAATAATTGTCTGTATCTGTGTTTGTGTGTGTGTGTGTGTGTGTGTGTGTATTAAAGTTTTTAAAAAACGGATCTGTGAATACTGGGACCATTGGAACTAAGGGAGGCTCTAGGGCTCTCTTTAACTCTCTTTGACCTCCCTGCCCCATATCCCAGGTGTCCCTAATCCCAGCATCTCCCCGACATTCTCTAAAGCAAGGTAATCCCTATTATCTAGGTATTTCTAATCTTCGCATGGAAACCTAAAAGCTGTGGCCTTTTCTATCTGGTGCACAGTATCACCAGGGTTTTTTCTTGCAGTTTCTCCCCTTGTCACTCTCTATCTCTCACTCGTAGTCTCCATCTTTCCTTCTATCTATAGCACCACTCTCCTCCCTCTGTCATCTTCATCTCCCATGCTCTTACTACCTGTAACTCTTTCTTTCTCCTCCCACTTCCCTCTCTTCCCCTCTACTTCTATCTGCTTCCCTCACCTTGTACTCTCTCCTCACTTCCTCCACCCTCACACTACCTACACCCTTCTCCTCGCACTGCTCTTCCACAATAACTCCCGTCTACTCCTCTATCACCTTATCTTATACACTTTCTACACCTGTCTCTCCCAACTACCTTCCTCCTTCTTCTCTCCACTGTCCCCACTGCTACTCCTACTATGACCTTTCACTCTCCTCCACGCTCCTGTCACATACTCTCCATCACTTACTCTACTCTCACACTTTCTACAAATCCCCCTACAATTATTCTACTCTCTCTCTCTGTCTCTATCTTTCACGTTTCTTTGACTCACCTTTTACACACACACTCACCACACTACGCTTAACTGGTACCACCCTCTCCTACACATAACGTGTTACCTGTGCTCTGTCAGAACACTGCCACAGACTCCTCAACACTGCATTCCAATGACTGCCCCACGCGTGGTCCCTTGATCCACCTCCGCTCCACCTGATCTCACCCGAACATCTTTTAATCTCCTCTGTGGTGGCTGGGCTTTTATATTTGTAGCCAATTCTTCCCTGTTCCAACACTCCTCCAGGCTCCCATTGGTCCCCTTGGTCAAATGCTTCTCTGGGCCAATCTTGGGCTAAACAGTTACTCCTGGAAGGCTCCAAAAAGGCTTTTAGCACCACCCCTTTTTAATCTCAATTTGCATTGTAGCACCTATGTGGTCATGCTGCTTGTTTACAATGTGGCGTTCCTCATGTGCTGGTGAGTTTTGCTTTCAATTCAGTTTGAGGAGGATAGCTGTCTCTCCCCTACTTCCTGCCGTCCATTCTCACGCTCAGTTTATTTCCTGTTGCCCCACCATTCACCTGATGTCCTCTCTGGCTGGTAGCTTATGCTCTGGTTGTCTCATCTATGTTTGCCAAGAAAAATACCAGTTCATTCCATTTTTGTTCTCGATTCCATTCCTGTGGTTCCGGTCCAGATTTTCTTGGTTGCGCTCAGATGCATTCTGGAGTTACTGTCCTGAAAAAGACAAAATAGGACTTTGACAAGAAAGAAGGCTGACGGAAATTGTGGAAGATATAGCGATACCAGTAGAAATATACAATGCATATTCGGGGGGCGGGGGAACTCCCCCAACTCCCTCACACCGCCTCCGGATAGGATCAGCTCTGGCATTCACCCTGGTAGGCCACCCAGCTGTGGTCCAGGTTGTATGGTTTTCTTCGTGCCTGAGGAAGGATTACTCTGCAGAGTTTGCAGATTAGGGGTTGAGAAATGATCTATGAGACTTTTGATAATCTAGTTGGCGAGAAGGGGTGGAACTGATCATGTTCACAGTGGCATTCTCAGCACTTGTGCATGAAGCAAGATGTGGTGGGTGGAAAACTGATTCAAAGGTGCTGAATTCACGGACATCTATGCAGGGTCGGACTGGGCCATAAAATTGTCTCGGGCACCAATGAAAAAGTGGCCCACAGTTGCAAATGGCTATTCATTTATTTTGTGGCATTGTTTGAATAGTAATAATGGAGGAGTTTTTTGATAAAATGTGATGCAAATTGTGCATTTTAAAGAATATTTATTCAGCAACACCGGTCGAAAGTATTTTCCCCAGAGTGAAGTACCTCATCAAACTGGCCCACATAGACCAAAAAAGTGGCTCACTTTGACCAAAAAAGTAGCCCACACCAGAATTTTGCGTTTCTGGTTGGGCCATGGGCATTTGCCCTATAGATAAGTCCGGACCTCCATCTATGAGCTACCTGATCGGGTTGGCGGTTGGATGGGGTAACGATGGATATGTGACCAACCCAGAATCACAGTGCGGATACCTTGGCTGAGATGAAAGGTCGCTCATTTAAATGTGTTGCAAGAGTGGAAAACTAGTCGGCCTGAGGCCGCGGAACAAGTCACCTGACCAGTAGCAGGTCTTTGAGTGGGCGTTTGGGCCAAGGTCTCAAGGCCAGGAATCCGATTTTAGGTGCTAGGTGGGTAGTTAAACTGGAAGACCTCCAATACGCTGATCTGCTGCAGTGGGACAATCTGGTCACCTTGTCTGTGATGGGTCGTATTATGAGTGCAAAGTTCAAGGTGAAGATACCAGTGACCTAATTTAAGGGGCTGTGAAAATGGGAAATCTGAGAGATCTCTGATGTCTGGTCAAGTAGAGGGGCAACGCCAGTCATGTGACCAATGGAGAGTCTCAATGCAGGTGCTAACTAGTAATCTAACATATTTACATACAACTCTAACAGTTAAAACGTAATTAATTAAACAATGTATTAAATTCTGGAGGATGAGCATTTTTCAATTTTTTGGTAACCTTCAATCGTGCTAGATCTACAAAAAGATGACAGGCAATTAGACACAGGCATGTTCATTACCAAGAAGATACGTCTGAGCCCTGATGAAGAGCAATATCACACACATTACCCCACCTTTATAACCGTGTGCACACATGTGATTAACAGCTAAACAAATGGTGTGATGCACTTGACTACATCTGCACCAAGCCTACACTAAGCCTTACAAATAAAGAGTCACACAGGCTCCCAGTGGCTTGTCCCAGCATTATTGTTATGCTTGTACTAGAGTCGAAGCCTTAAATATAGAAATAAAATCGAGATCCTCTAAGAAGCATAGGCATTCACAATACGGAGACTGCAAAGCTATCGAAGATTTAGAGGAAACCACCCCCTGAATTTATGTGAGATGATAAACATATTTTTGATTTCGATGCGAATCAAAGTTCAGCAAGGGCATCTAATAGACAGATGCAGGAACAAATTATGCACCCTTTGAAAATGATGCAACATCTGATTGATCAGTATTGGATACTTATCACCTTTAATTCGACTCTTCAAAATAACATTAGCAATATCCGTCTTCCTCCAATTATTTAGAACAGAACTGACTCCTTTACTTTCTGTGCCTAGGTACAATTGATCATACACAGGACTAGTGTCCATCCACACAACAATACATTAAGATTGGCAAAACGGGATTGGCACTGGATTAAAATAATCACTTACTTGGAACAATGTAAAGTATGAATTTGCTACCAAGCCTCATTCTCGCTGCCAGGATCAAATTATCATAGATTCAACATTTCAAAGAAGTCACCTACTTAAATGATACACTATGTTTCCACACGAGGGCAGGCCCATCCTACTAAACCAAGCCCCTCATTCGAATCTGCTTTGCTGTCCTCAAGACTGCTGTAGTTTCCCTAGGCATAAAAGCATTTTTATTATATTAATCAGAATGTTCCAATTGCAATATTTTAATTCTGTGATTGTAGTCCAACATTTTCTATTAACATGCATAGTTTGTGTGCTTCATCTCGTAACCTTTTAGGGACCTTTTTGATTATATCTGAAGTTTGTGAGAGAATTTATTTTGGCTATTGTTGTGTCATGGCCTAGACAGAAACATTTCTCAATAGATATAGTTAACTGGTAGCACCATAATCGGTAGGCTATTTATCCTGCTTATTACTCATATTGATAGTGTTATCGTTTTAGCAATGGCATTTTGCTTATCTTTCGTGATTTACACATGTTGACTTTTGCAATTTTACTTGGTTCTTTTGCTACTGGAACCCCCAAATATAAGGTGGAGTCAACAGTAGACCTAGCATAATTATTAGCATTGCAAATTATTGTATAGGTTTTGGAATTATTTAATTTACTAGCTGTACAGGTGTATCACACGGCTAGGCCAGCTCTCCTTTCCTCCACCTCTACACGTCTGGCTGATCTGAACCAGGTGCCACTCTCCTGTCTCTTTTTCCTATTGGCTGCCTTGACTTGGGTTCCACTCTCCTCTTTGCTCTTCTCTGATTTATCCCCAATGACTGGGCTGAGCTGTGCTTTGCTCTCCTCTCTGACACGTCTCCTCCACTGGCTTTGCTATTTTGTGCACCACTTTCCACTCCTCTGCCTCTACCTCGCTGGCTACACTAAGCCAGGCCCACTCTCCTCTGCCTCTACCCCTTTGTCTGGACTGTGTTGGCTGCACTCTCATCTCCTCTGTTGTGGGATGTTTTAACCCACTTCTGCTCTGCTATGCTGCAGCACTGTGTTATGAGGGTGCCAGAAATAACAAAATGGCCACAAAACCCTTGTGTGCGGCTAAACCTCTGAAAATCGCGGTTTTGCAACGCCCAAAAAGATGGCTGCCCAATCTGCCACGCATGTTGTCAGTGGTGGAACAGAGATCTCACTCGTGGAATATGTCACTGGGCTCCACAACAAGTAAAAATGGAGTACAGAAGGAAAAAGCAGTGTTGCTAAATGAAACCCCAAAATCTTGCTTTAAATCCTTTTTTCTTTGTTCCTGAAACTGCAGAATGCCGGTACAAAACACCCTCAAGCATCCAAAATTCTTGCTGGGTGCAACAATTCACTTAGTCTAAGAAATCATTGTGAACTTGCAAGGTCCTGAAAAGCTGAAAGCATAAAGGGATTTCCACAGGAAAAGTGGCCTGTCTGTGGATGTCAAAAATCTCTGTGCAGCAGAAGACTGCAGGGACGACAGCTGTCAGGAGCCTGCCTGACCAAACTTTAAACAGGTATAAACTGGAATCAAATGTTTGCAATCTAAGAGGCATCTACTGATGGTGACCTATGTTGTAATTGTTTTGATCCCATGGTTTAAAATCTTGAATCAGAATTCTAGCTGCTATTTTGAAACCACAAGTTTGTTTTAAGCATGGGAAAAATGGAACAGAATTAACAATTAAATCAAGCCTGGCTAAAGCTACCAAACTAGAATATCAGGTTTCCTCACAGAAGGAAGGCCTTTCCTTCCAGCAGGAAATCACACCCATGTAATAATTATAGGGTTTGGAAAGAACGTGGTCTACAGAGGCAAAAGGGAACAATAAACAGCTGCTGCTAAGGAAATGCAAGGTGTGAGTACAATTGTAAATGGCCTCTGCAAGGAGCAAACATGGGGGATGGCTCCTGGGCTTCCAGGGAGAGACCAAGGGGTGGAGCTAAAACAATCATTTGTTGCTTAACAAGGACAAAGAACACATTTTAAAAAGACAGATAACTTACTATTTAAAATTGTGAAAAATATGAAAATAACAGATTTGTGAATCTAAATTTTGGCTGCACGTTTCAAGAGGCGGCAAAATCGTGTGACATGTTCTGGAAAGAAATGGCAGGAAATGTGATTTTACACAAAATGTATTTCTGCTAGAATTATGAAACTTTATACACTTATGCCCATGTTAAACGCGCACAATTGTAGAAATTGGCTTAAAAATTGGACATTGTGTTTCTGGTGAAAAGGGCAACATTCTGTGAAAAGCCGAGACAAGATCCCACAGCTACGGGGTTTTGAGGGATAGCTGCTATATAAAATATGTAATCTGTATATGTGATTGTTATAGAGGTTGCACATGTGTAAATATGTATGGTGCAAAAGTAGATTTTGTGTCCAAGGGGGTAGGGGTGGATTCTCAGCCTCATAAAATAACACCATAAAGGTGACACACTGTTTCTCTCCTCCTATCAAGGCAGAGAGGAGACTCTGACCTAATCACCTGTCAAAGGGGCAAGCTTAGGCTAAACCAGCCCACACACCCCATTTATCATAGCATAAATAGAGACAGCTCACCACTCAAAAAGACAGACAGATTAACACACTATCCTGATACTGGCAGAGCACCCTGCTGCTGAACTCTACTTCTTCCTTGCTCCAGACTCCATAAAGTTGGCAAAGCAGAAACCCATTGCATAGCTGAACCATTTTCATCTAGGCCTCAAATTCCAGTACCAGAACCACACAAACCTAAGGGGAAGCATCATAATACAGCCGGGCTGCACTGTACTGCTTGCCTGCTGAAATAATTATCATCAGAACCAAGAAGGGCATATCCAATCCAGTCCTGTGCCGTGCTGTGACCAGAGTGCATTGCAGATCCAGTCCAGTCCTGTGCCGTGCTGTGACCAGATCGCCTTGCTGATTGAAGATCCAATCCGATGTGCCCAGCATCTGTCCTAGAACCAGATCCAATTCCCTGACCAGAATCTTGAGGGACCAGAATCCTGACGGTTCCGTTTAAAAACATATCTAGTGAGTATCTATAGAAAGAACTGTGTCACTGGCATATGTACTGTCCATAGTCAATCTCTATCTTAAACCCATCCTATCTTGTATTCAGAACCCGTATTGTTGGGAGTATTTGTGAATTGTCTGAACTCTTGATCCAAACCATCCTATCTTCCTCTGTACTAGTATTGCTAAATCTATCTTTGCGCTGATCTTTTCTCATCTGAAAAAAGCAAGTTTCCTCCGTAGGCAGTCTTTCTGATCAAGTGGCTGTGTTCCTGTGTGGTATTCGTTTTGTTCATAGTCATCCTTTAGTGTAGAAAACTTTTTCTCATTTTAAAAGTGCATTCCTGTTTATCATTATTGCGCCTGCCTCGAAAAATGACCTCCACTAAAACTTCCATAACTCCCTCAGTTTTTGCACTAGAAACTTTTGCTTGTAGCTAACATCCAGAGCTTTAAATCGCATTCCAAATCCATACAGTTCTCCAGTTATCGCTATTATCGCGCAGTGAAAATTTTGCCGTGAATTCCGTTTTTGGGAAATTCTGAAACGTCTAAAATAGCTTTTGATTGCTTCCGACTTGAATTTTAAGATTTCAAATTGTTTCTTGGTATTAAATCATTGCTTGTGTTTGGGTGCAACTATCCAAATGGCTCCCATCAGAATTTATAACAATTTCAGCAATTTTGACCATATTTAGTGTTTTTGCCCAGTCCATTTTAAAGATAACTTTAAAAGCCATTCTGACAGCTTGACAGTCAATTCCGTTTTCTCTCGTGTTTGAAAGGGGGGAGGTGGGATTGATAGTCTGTCTGATTTTTGCCATTCCTGAAAAGCTGCTCTCTCCTCCTCTCTCTTTACATTGCCTATTGGGGGTTGAGGGGTGTGCAGGGGGAACCTTTAACCACATTGCTATCTGATCTGAACACACAAACAAAAGTATTATTTCTGTGCTGAATTGTTTGCTCACTATTACTCCTTGTGTATTAAAGAGATTATTCAGTGTTACATCACCTCATTGGTGATTATTGTGTACCCATTAAGACATAGTTTAATTAAATTGTAAATACATAAATAAATATTTTAACTTGGCAAACCAGCCTGATTCCTGGTTCAGTGTGACCGGGGGGGGGGGTTCCAGGAGAGGGGCCTGATATGAGTGGTATATCGTTCAGAATGAAGAACTTTTAGACAAAAATAAATAAGAAATTCAGTTGTGCATTACATGCTAGGTGTTGACTTGGGTGTGTGCCGGATTAAAATCACTTACACTGTGTCTCATCACTTGGATAGCATGTGGAAGGATCTGCTCTAGACATAGGAAGCTATTTGATATCCTCAGTGTGAGCGAGCATCTATGTCTATCCATGGTTCGTGTCTGTGGGTTTTTGTACCTGTTCAATATGCCATGCCGTCCTGCTGTTCATAGGTTGGGGCTGAGCTGACATATGAGGGTTCGCTCTACTTGTTCGCTTGAGTGCATGCGCTGTGTGCATGCACAAGTGCAGACCCCAACTGCACACACATCCCAGAATTTTGCTAATATAGAATATCCTGAGGCCTATCCAAACCGATATCTGCCCTCTAAGGGCCCCATTCATGGAATAGTGTGAAGATATCCCGCAAAGGCTGCGCAACTGCGCGAGCCTGCACGCAGAATTTATTTTGCATGCTCCCCCTATTCATGGAATTGTTTGCGCAAAGCAACCGTATACGCAAGTTGCGGCCGAAATGCCCCCAACACGCCGCCCACCTAAGCAAAAACAGCCAGAACAGCTACCTTTGTGTGCTCTGCCGGGCATGAATACACACACCCTTCAAACAGTGCGTGGGGTCCCCCGCAAGCAAGCCTGCATCTTGTAGACTCTGTGCGGGGTCCCTCGTAACTGTTACCGGCACCATGACAACTTGTGTATGATTTACCGTAACTCTGGTAAAACTCAGAAATTCTGCGTGTGAACCCCTGTAAACTGTTCCTGCACCCTGCTACACTGCTTACCGGCAACGCTAACTCAGATCTGAACCACGGATGCATACACACACCCCTAAATCTGTTACCTCATCGTACCTCTGCGGGATGACTCCTATGCGCAAGTGTCTGTACGCCTGCCTCCGGGTGGCGGATAGTATGAGGGCTTTGCATGCCCATTTCGCCGCTGAGAGGTTGCGCGCTTGGATTAATCAATAAGTATCATTCCACGCAATAGTGGGCTTGCAATGGACTGCCTGCAGCCCAACCCTCTTAACGCCCACTTTTTGCCTTGTTCTTCCTCATTTTCCATGTTCCGCCCCCTACCCAGTCCTCTGAACAAGCCACGTCCACGCTCTGCGTGGTGTCTCGCACAAGACACCCGGCCTCTCTCAGTGACATGCCAAGCCTGCGCAAAGTCCCTGCAAAGTACGAAAAAGTAGGGCGATGTCGATTCCATGAATCAACAAACATGATTTTGCATGCAGGTTGGCACGCAAAGTCCTGATTTTCCGCGCAGATAATTCCATGAAACGTGCCCAAAGTCTGTATTTGTAGATATTTATGAGTCAGATGAAAAAGAAATATATACATTTTAAATTTTACTTTTTCAATTGTACACAGAGAGAATAGGGGAATATCCTGGTACTCATGGATAGCATCAACACATGGTGGCGTATATACAGTAGTAAAAGAGAACATCCATGATTATTGCCCCAAGAAATATCGGAATGGTCGGCTATTTCGCCAGTTACAATAAATATAGTTAATTATTCTAGGTGGTATGCCATATAAAGAAAGCGATTCTGTGCTAAGGCGTTTTCATTACCTAAAAATGACAGAGCCCTCTAAAATTCCCATATAGCAACGTGTCATGTATACTTCATCACACGTTTGCCTTCTGTTGTGTCTGCAAGGAAACCATTTTTGGCTTGCTTAATGATGCCTGCACATTGCCACAAGTTAGAAGTTTTATAACGTAAAGTAACAGTAAGATAGTTCAGTGGGGATGAACACTTGCTGCTGTGATCTGTAGGTCACAGGTACAGATACCAGCACAGCAAACTCCGCCTTTCATCCTTCTGAGGTCGATAAATGAGTCGGTTGGATGATAGTTGTACATACATATGTTCTATGTACAGAGCTTCGGCAAAAGCGCTACATAAATAACAAATCATCATCATCATGACATAACATTTTACACACAAAATGACACAGGTTAATCTCTTTGAAATGGTTTCAATATGTATTTTGCTAAAAAATAAATATCAATCATATTGGGCATTAAGATGAGGGTTATTATCGCATAGCTATTTCTTTTCGGCATACTGAGCTATTTGCCAATTTTCATTAAGTAGGACCAGCTCCCTTCCCTTGGTTACAATTCAAGTAGGGGCAGTAATGGCTTCCCGCATTTTCCAAAGCTTTGCAGTGGATCCCATCTCCCCCTATGCCGCCTCTCTGGAGCCTGTATAACCTGCTGTTTACTGATGGGATAAAAGATGCATGTTTTTCTCTCCCACTGTCGTAGATTGAACACATGCTCAGTGTTTCCCTCTGATGACAGGAAGGTAGTCTCAGGATAACAAGCACAACAGACCCAATGGCCTTGGCTTCTGGCTGCTGGGTGTTCAGTCTACCTCACATTGGGCGTTTACTTCACGTTCTCCTGAATGTCCATTCTCTAGAGGACTAGGGTCTGCCCAACTTCTCACCTTGCACAGGCTAATGTAGCCTACATTATCCCCCTTCATCCTACCTATTGTGTTCAGTCATTGCTTTCACTTCGGCACCTATTGCTGGGAACCTGACCTGTGCACTTGCTGGGATACTGCTTCCTTGTTGCAAGCAACATTCTCAACTCAAGCAAGTGTACAAATTCAAACATCTTAATCCTTCAAACTTCTTGTCTTGGTACTGCTCAATTGAATAAACCTCGTAAATGTATCCCCTATTTTAGATCGTGTAGTAGGTGGGGCTTACCAATGCAATCATTCAAATGATCACCAATACATTGGGCCTCATTACGAGGTGGGCGGTAAGGGATTACCGGCACCGGTAAGGGCACCAGTGCAGTAATCCCTTACCGCCCTACTACGAGTTCCATTTGCGGCTCCTTCCTTAACGCCTGGTTTTTCCAGGCGTTAAGGACGGGACCCGCAAAGCGAATCTAGAGCTAATAACGGTACCGCAATTTGCGGTACTGTTATTAGCGCCTTCCCCATTGCCATTGAGCCCTATGGGGGCTCAAATGGGAATGGGGAATGGCCCTGGTGAATGGGGAATTACCGGTCCTGCCAACCTTGGAATGGACCGGTAATTGCTCCATTCAACAGGGCGGAGTCGGAAGGGTTTTGGAGGCAGTCATGGCGCTAATAGCGCCATGACTGCCTCCAACCTCGTAATGAGGCCCATTGTCTTGAATACCATTAAGCCTGTATGAGGTGGGTTTACAGATAGGACCACTCAAATGATAGCCATGCATTGGCCTCAATACCATTAAGGTTGTACAGGGTGGGGCTTACAGAAGCAATATTTGAAATGATATCCATGCATTATACTTGATACCATTAACAGTGCCGGATTTCCACATGCCCTAAGTCTGTATAGGGTGGGGTTTACAATGTTTGAGTTGCAACTTTTTATTTTGAATTGGAACTGAAACCTTACAGCACCTCACGCTGGAACTTTGTTTGTTTTCCTCGGAATGAAACTGAGACCTGGAGAAAGGAGACATTTTTACAGGTGAAATTCCCCCGATGATTGAAACTGTGGCTCATTGTCCAGAAGAAGGGAGTCATTCTTCTGAACTAAGAAGAACCACTAGCGTTTTCTTATAAGTTACAAATATGCGGGATAGAAG
The DNA here is from genome assembly GCF_040938575.1 of Ambystoma mexicanum. Classification (NCBI taxonomy): domain Eukaryota; kingdom Metazoa; phylum Chordata; class Amphibia; order Caudata; family Ambystomatidae; genus Ambystoma; species Ambystoma mexicanum. The sequence continues at coordinate 235,045,633 of NC_090940.1, read as the reverse complement.
TAGGCATTTTGACACAACCGTGGACTCTTTTTATTCACTTGGACATTTTGACTGATTCCTTAGTTCCTTAGTAGAGGCAGGGAACCCCCTCTTAGAGTTAGGGAGGCATAGGTGTCCACTTTATTTTTGTCTGAATAAAAGTATTTGCCAATCACCATTACACCACTGTGTCGTACATCTGCACCCTTACACTATGGACCTTCCAATTCTCTGAGTCCTTGGTCAAGCCTTCTCCCCAGGGACAAAATGCATAGACTGCTTAAGGTTTGGATCTTGCCAACTTCTCCATTACAGCTGCAGCTCCAAGCTGATCTGCATCTCACTCGCCTTCCTTCCAGTATCTCTCCTTGTAACAAGGGAGTACGAGTAGGCATGCCTGCCCCACCAAGCTCCTCTTCTCTACTAAGTTTTCCCTGTCTCTTTTATTAGTCTCTTATATCACATTGAAATGGTTATTCGTTTTTTCTGTTTGAATCATTGTTTATTTCTTAAGCATTTCTTAATTCTACTTATTAGAGCATTACTGTTCTCTTCATTGTAATGATTATCTGACTGCCCTGATTCGTCTTAATTTGGAATAGGCTAGGGGTTAAAGATATGTAGAGGAGCAGGCGTACATATCCGCAGGAGATCCTACCCCTCTACCTCCAGAAACTGGACATTGGTATCATGAAATAATAAGCCAAATAATCATGGAGAAAGAATGAAAGGCTGTGTTGCTATAGAATATCAGGGTATTGGAGCTGATTGGGAGGCTGTATGGCCTGAAGTCAAGAACTACGAAGTCAAGGTCATCTATATACACTGAAGAGGAACGTGTGTGTGGAGGATGAATCCTCTCACATTAAGGTGCAATATAGAACACAATGGATGCCAAGTCTTAATTCATTTAAAACATTTAAAAGCTTGCAGAATGAGCAGAATCATGGTCTCTTATCATGTGACTCAAGGATGGAAATCGGCCTTGAACCTTAAGTTCCAGATATGATAGTGAATGCCCTGATTCGCGTTGCATTCCTAGGATGAGAATACACTGCAAGGCCAAGTACAAAGAAAATGTCATGGCAGAAGGCATTGGTGATGAGAGGTGCTGGGCTAATTGGGTGGTAGAGCACTTGCGCCTGGGTCTTGGCTTATGTGCTGCTTAATTAACCGAATGTTCCAGACATGGCACAAGTGTGCCAAACTAATTGTATTAGTCCATATAATGAAGGACCTTATAGATTAAGAAACCAATGAAACACTGTGTAACTGATTTTTCGTAAAATGACACATATGCATAGGTAGGCATACGTTGTCCACCTGATATCGGACAGCCAATACACACCTAGGTCCTATATGATTGTATATCTAGATGTGTCCCTTAACCAATCTCAAACCTAGACAGGTTTTTCCCTATTAGCACGTAGCATGAGGTCACACTGATGCAAAAAGAAGTATATAATTTTATTTGTTTTAGATAATTGCTAATAAAACAGCAACTTACCATCTTCTTCAGTTTGTCCGGTTATTTGGACTCAAAATTACTCTGTTGTAATCCCATCCAGCTACAAATGCACGTTCATAGGGCCATACGCTCATTGGTAGCAGTGCGGATAGTTTCAGATCTAAACTAGTTTGACTTCAGAGTTTCTGACGATCGAGCATCCTCCACCATTAGCTGGAAGATCCTGGAGTTTCCTGTGGAGAGCATCCAATATAAATATTTGTATTTGTATTTGTAGTTTTTTGTATTTATATAGCGCTTTTAGCCAAAGCGCTTATAAACTTGCAAGAAGAATCAAGACGGTGGGCAGGTCCCTCTTTGAAGAAATCTCTGCTCAGTATTTAGGATATTCAAGAGAAATGGCAGCTTGAGACGTGTGAGCCTTGGGAAAAACAGTGGCACTATTCTATCATACTTTGTGTCAGGGATTGCCAGAAGAAGTACAAAGACAAATGAAAAAACAAGTAGGAATGGAAGCAAAGCCGTGGGCTGAGATACAGTTGACTATTATACATCATTGACGATTATTACAGGAATAGAAAGAAAGATGAGAACAGAAAGATTGAGGAAGCAAGGATAGTTCAGAAGAAATTGTCAACATATGCTATAAAGGGGGCAGTCTTGACGAGCGGAGAAGGAGGAGGAATGCAAAAAATAACGGGTGCATCGCAGGTGAATAATGTACACCCAGTGGATAAAAGTGGGTCTGCGTTATGGCCAGAGGGAAGGGGTTCTGGAGACTTCAGAGAAAGAGGAGATGGAATTCAGAACACCCAAGGTGGGTTTCAAAATGCTCAGAGTGGAAGTCAGAATACTCAGGGAGGATATAATGGAGGGTTGGTCAGAGGGCCACACCCAGTGTGTTGGAATTGTGGGATAACAGGGCATATTGCGCACGTATGTAGAGGCTGAGGAGCATGCAACAGAATGGACAAAATTCAAGAGGGGGAACAGGTCATCTACCGCTATACAGCACACAAGAGGGCTATGCCCAGGTTCACAAATCCTATCAGACACAGGCGCCGCAAGCACGATAGGCACAGCAGCAGGGGTCAGTGCATATGTACCCACCGCAAGGGCAATCGCAACAAGCACCTATGCAGACACACCAAAATGCAAACAAAGGGCAAGTACTAACACCTAGGATAGGGCAGGTCACTGTGGTAGGAGGGAGCCCTTTCACGGGGATACAGAGGAATTTGTACCCTCAATAGGACAGCTCACATGGTGACTTGATGTGTTCAGTACTATCAGTAACACCAGACCCCAAAGAGGAACCAAGGGTCGATGTGATGATAGGAGGCAAATCTTTTTATTTTCTTGTAGACACTGGGGCGATTCACTCTTGTATAAGAGAGGGGAAATACCCAATGTCAGGTATTGCCATGAATGCTCAATGGAGCTACAATTTTAGTTCCTTTTACTGATAAATTACCTGTTTCGATAGGGGAATGTGACATGTCTGTCCCCTTGTTATATTCGCAACAAACGCCAGTTAACATTCTGGGATGAAATTTGATGACAAAACTTAACATGATGATTTGATTCACTGATCAAGGAGCAGTGTGCTCCACTCCAGGAACACACTATTTAAATGTAGGAGAGTTTATACTGGCATTTACCGTACAAGTGGCTCTAAAAGGAGTTCCAATAGATCCAGAGGTTTTCATGTATGAGGTGAGCATTTTATTAACATGGCTACCTGAATTAGTAGGGAAAATTGTGAGGATACCTGATGAATTTTTACTTAGATCACAAGTACCTATGGATGAAGAAAAAGGGCAGACTATTCCTCTAGAACTGGAAGCAGCTATCGTACAAGGGGAAATAGCAATGCTTGAAGGATAGCTCTTGAGGAGGGCTACAGATTGACTGTCACAACAGATGAAGACATGTTCAGAGATGAGCGTATAGATGATGATGTAGTGTTTTTTATAAGCATTACATAAAGGATAAAGATCAAGAAAAGGGAAGTCCCACAGTGAATGGCACTGATGCGGCAAAGACCAGTGTTCTTTCAGGAAGACCTAGATAAAATGGCAAGTGTACTTTGGACTACAGTTCCATATGACATAGGCCTATTAAAGGGAATAGGGGAGGCTAAAATAAAACTTAAACCAGGAGCAATTTTACCCCAAGCAAAACAGTACCCCATGTCTTGAGATGCTAATGAAGGCATATTTAAGACTATTTCAGTGTTGATTAATCAAGGAATCCTAGTGCCATCAGAGTCCCCGTACAATACTGCAGTGTATTCGATTAAGAAATCTAAAGGGGGGTCATGGAGATTTATCCAGGACTTGCACCCACTTAATCAGATTGTAGAAGCATAGTTTCCATTAGTTCCTAATCCTGAGACAATATTGTGTAACATCCCAGTTGTAGCCAGATACCTTACGGTGATCAATTTGAAAAATGCATTTTTCTCGATCCTGTTGCACAAAGACTCCAAAGAGCTTCCTTATTTTATGTTCAGACAAAAGAGACTAAAACATAATTGTTTACCTGAAGGGTACTGTGAGTCCCTGTCAACCTTTAATAGGGCCATATAGATGGATTTAGGTAACATTGAGCTCAAGAGTGCAGTAATTCAGTACGTAGATGGCATATTAATCTGTAGTGAAACAGAGGATGAATGTAGGCAGGACTCTGTTCAGTTAATGACAATATTGGCAAACAAAGGATACAAAGTAGATAAGGAGAAATTACAGTAATGCAGGAAGAGGTGTTGTACGTAGGCCAGTTAATTTCAGATGAAGGAAAGAAAGTGACACCTGAGAAAGCTGAGGCTATCGTGAAGACACCAACGCCAAATACAGTGAGGCAAATGCATCAATTTCTGGCTTAATGGAACTATTGTAGAGCCTGGGTGTTCGATTACAGCAGGTACACAAAACCAATGCTGCAAGCAACTAGGAAAGAGCAAATTGGTAAGGAAACGATAGAATGGACTGAAGAAATGGAGGAAGGATTTGAGAAATTACAAAGAGGAATTTGTACAGCTCCAGTTTTGGGAATCCCCAATTATAGTTAGGAATTCTATTTGTTTTCACACACTAATGGGTCGGCACTTAGTACTATCAGTGCTTATACAAAGACCAACACTAGGGTACAAACCTTTGGCATATTACATTGGAATTTTAGATCCAGTCATGAGAGGACATTTTCCACATGAATAATCTTTGGCTGCTGCCGCATTTACGATTGAGAAGTCCACAAGTATTACCATAGGCTGTGCAATGACGCTATATGTGGAGCATGCCTTATTTGCCATTTTAAAGAAACGCACTGACAATACAAAGAGAATTGTCTTACGAATTGATGATCTCTAATCCAGCGATTAAAATTATAAGGTGTAAAATAGTGAACCCAGCCATGTTTATAGCAGAATTTATAAAAGAAGGTTATCATGTGCATGACTGTGCTAATTATGTTGAACTTTATGATGATGTACCCCGTGCGAAAGAAAATGATTTAGCGGGAGGGGAGATTCTCTTTATTGATGGTTCTTTGAAAATCGACCAAACTGGTGGGGATAGGCACTCAGGATCTGCAGTTGTAAAACACAGATGAAATGGTGAATTTGAGGTAGTAGCAAGCATAAGACTACTATCTAATTTTTCAGCACAGGCAGCAGAATTGTTAGCGCTTATTGTCGCGCTTGAGAAACACAAGTATCAGGAAGTGACGGTATACAGTGACTCCGCCTATGTGATGTCAACCGTACACGTTGGGCTGTCACGTTGGAAAAGGAGGGGCTATCGTCTCTGTAAGGAAGGCATGGTATCAAAGTAAGACAGACTCAAGTGATCACAGTTCAAGGGTTTTTATTGAACTTTCATCAAGGGGGTGATAAAAAAATCTAAACCTAAATTTCAGATGGAAGCAAGCTACGACCATCAAAATAATATTAATACACCTCCTAGTGGAGTCTTCATCAAAATAAAAGGGCCTATAATCAAAAACAACCTATTGCCAATCCTTACCACTACATTTACCAATAATGTGGGAACATGTTCATGAAAAAGAAAGAAGTGTTCACAAAATGATAAGTCAGGTCGATAGGCCATTGGCCTCCCTTTCCCCACGTTTGCATGGCGGGTCACTCAAGCACAAAACACTGGTGGGCTTCTTCTACACAAGGACACCGTTCTATCACATGCTCCAGGGCCTTCTCAGAGGGCTTGATGAATCAAACAAACAAAAAGTTCCTTCTCAAATATTCACATAGGGTGATTTGCTCTTCACCCGGGATCCCCCTCAGTCGGCCTACAATCCCCTTTCCACAATTCTTTTGGTATTTTAAAGTTCACAAGTTTCTGATAGGTCTCCCTCAGTCGGGCTTGGACTTGTCGTTCAGATTTTGCCTCCCTCGATCGGGCTCAGACCATGGAGCTCCCTCGTTCTGGCTCAGATCCCCTTTCCCCAATTCCTTCTCGAATGACTCATGCTTCACCCCGGATCTCCCTCAGTCGGGCTCAAATCCCCTTTCCACAATTAACCTCCCTTTGCTGGACTCAGACCAATTTCAGTTCGTATTTAGCAATCGAAGACTTTTGAATGTGTACAGGACTCAGCTTCACCCGTTACAGGACCACTTCGACTTTATGATAAACAATTTTCATTCGTTCAGACCCGAACAAATTTCATTCAGTCGGGTCTAGCGGGAGAGACATTTTCAGTTTTCTCACACCGCGCAGACAGCACCCCCGTGCAACATGCGTCTTTATTGGACAGGCTCATTAAAGCACTACAACTCCCAGTAGCCATAGCGGTCGTAAAAGGCACAGCGCATACTGAACGAACAGACTTTATCTCTCTGTCGGAAATGAAGTCAAAAGGGTTGCATATTCCTCAGAAATGTGAGTTAAGACACTGAAAATGTTAAAGAAATATTGAGTAGAAGCATAATAATAATAATTTGCCGTTTATATAGCGCTACGAACCCTGAGGTATCTGAATGCTGCTTATTATTACCCACGGTGTGTGGTGCTCATTTATTGACCTCGGAAGGATGAAAGGCTGAGTTTGGCCCTGCCGGGATTCAAACTTGCGTTAGCAGGCTCTGTACATATGTCAAAGCGAGCGCTCTACTCGCTGTGCCACTTGACCGGCATGCTGGTGTGAGAGGGATTTAATATGCTATCAATTATGCAACAAATAGAGATACAGCGCAGAGCCTCACAGGAAGAGCAGGAGGTATGGCGACATAGGGGATGTTCAATATCCCCCACAGAAGAAATATGGAGACAGGAAAGCACGGCAGCATTACTTAAAGTCGCACTTGAGCAGTTGCATTACCGTGCACATATAACCCCAGAAAGTCTTGCTGCCACTATTGCAGAGGACTGTTTTCTTCCAATTTATTGGAACACGTTGCACAGTTCATTGTGAATTGCTTTGTGTGTCAGAAGTTTACAGGTGTGCATTGTGAGAAACCTGAAGGTGTCTCCCTAGCTAGTCCCCAGGGATCTGTCACCCAGGTGGCCAGGACACGTCCATCGCTATTGGATCCGGTTCCTGGGTGTGGACCGGTGAGGGAGGATCTCCTGGATGGGGGGGTCCTCAGGGAGTGGGACATCGACGGGGAAGACGCAGTATCCCCTTTTCTTTAACACCTTTTCCCATCTTCTCATGTAGGACATTCCAAACCACTGCCCCACTTTTTTAGCTCTAACACTTTCGCACAACACAAAGGACAACGGACTAACACCAGAGCCGTTTATCTGACATGTCCAAATACAAGGGTCAGGCAAAGTCAGGCAATTGATCAGAATCAAACACACACATGATGGCCCTTTCCCTTCCCCAGAGGGATAAAAGGTGGAGCCAGAGAGCACAGTACGAGCAAGGGGAAAATGGCAGACAGCACCACGAGATGGCTAAGCAGGTACAGCAGTTCCAAAGGAGAAAGGCTTCAGGAATCGAGAGGGTGGCGAGGAGAGAAGTGACCTTGCCCTTTTCATCCCAGACCCCCGGAACCTTTGTGGAAGAGTGTCTAATACCGCAAACAATAGCAACAGTGTCTTGTAGCAGATGTCAACGGTACACGGGGCAAGCTTATGCCGATAAGCAGGAGTGAGGGAGACTCCACGATGGTTGTACCTGCTTTGATTCTGATGAAGAAGAAAAGCCAAGCAGTTCATTACAGCCGGTGAGTCGAGGGGAGAATCGATAAGAACCGGGATGTGTTGAATGAGAAGCGCAAAGTGGCAAGTTTGAACAAAGTTCAATGAACTGTGTAAAGAACTGTAACGAGTATTAAGGGGAGGACAGTAGCAGAGGGAAATCGGCACCACGTGGGTGCTATCTCAAAAGACTCTGGTCGCACTGCATCAGAGCGAAACTACGTATACCAGAAGGCCATAGGAGGGCCCCCAAAATAGGTCAAAGTGGTCATACAGAGGGTCGAGCTAAATACCCGCACAATCGAAAGACTTTGATGTGCAAACTGGAGGAAAGAAAGGGAAGTGAATCCCACAGTACGAAGAAACGAGGGAAGCGAATCCCAAGAGGGGTTGAGTAGAAATTCCCAAGAAACAGTGGGTCTGGAACTGTTTAAAAAGACATTAAGATTTGTGGAATAAGATACAAGAAGTGTCAATGCCCAGAAGAGGGGGACCCATGGGTGAAGCCATCACCCTACAAGAAACTGTGATAAATAAGTGAGAAGGGTCAGCACCCAGAAGAGGGGCACCCAGCGGTGAATTATGATCACCCTACCAAACTTTTCATTTGTTAAAGGAACTTTTTGTTTTTGTTATTTGAACACATCAGACCCGAAGGCAAGAGACTTTCTAAGGAAACAAGACTTGGCCATCGACGGTCCTGAAAACTGCCATTGGAACTGTCGTCTCGTGCTGGATAAACCCAAGACTGTACTGTGCTTACTCTCATCTCACCCTGTGTTCAAAACATGGGGAAGGGAGACCCAGGCTACCACATCCTGACATATTATTTGAGAACACTTCTTTCTTTTCCTGAAGACTTTCCCACACCCTTGTTTTGTATTAGTTGTGAGGTTTGGCAATAGATTTCTTAGTATAGGCCCTTTTATTTTGACACAACGCCACTAGGACTGCATTATTTTTCATTTGATGGTCGACTCTTGTTCCCATCTTAGATTTAGGTTTAGAATAGTTGTTTTTCCAACCTGCACACTACATTCATTGTTCAATAAACACCCTTGAACTGTGATCACCTGTGTCTGTCTTACTTGTTGTCACCATTAGTTCCTCACAGCATACACTAAGAACAATCAGAGGAGTAATGCCCCGTCCAAATGGCCGGTTTCAGCATTTACATATCAACTATGTCAATATGCTGCAGATATGCAATGGATATTGCAATTGAGCGCTTTGAAACACTGCCTGCTTATAGGCACTTTATAAATAAACAATACCAATATAGGAATCTATTAGTGGTGGTGTGTCCTTTTTCTTGATGGATGAAAGCTGGTCCTTGTACACACCCAGATGCCACTTGCACAGCAAAGTTCCTAGTGCGCGAAGTATTTCCAAGATGGGGTGTGTGCGAAGTAGAAAGGTCCGATAATGGGCCACACTTAGTCAATGAGCTGTTTGATTCGTATGCTTATCACCCACAAGCAAACGGGATATGTGAGAGGCTCAACAACCTCTTTAAGGAAAGGATAGCAAAGATCAGATTAACTTTGAAAAAGCGGTGGCTATTTTTCCTACCCATAGCCTTGTATGCCCTTCAAAATCAGCTAGGTTTGGACAATTACCTTACGCCCCATGAACTAGTAACAGGGTACCACATGAGGATGCCTCTTACGCCCCCATCTAGAGTCAGAAGTGATGCCCAGAGTGTAGCACAGACTCTAGGTGATGAGATGCACGATTATTTGACATGTATCACTACCAGTGTTTCTTTCATTTCAGATCAAGTCAAGCATCAGAGGGAGGGATCAAGGAACACGGAAGAGGACGGCCCAATAACCAATCCAAGCAAATTATTACCACCACCAAAGTTATATGTTGGAGACCAAGTGCTTATTAAAAACATTACCCTAGATTGCATGAGCCAAGATTTAACAGACCTTTTTGTGTAGAAGACGTTTCCCCTACTGCAGTTAGGGTGGCTGGAAGAAGAGCTTGGTTACATTTAGGAGACATACAAATCTACAAAGGCGCGACTCTCCCTCTAGTACCCGCTGAACAGGAAACAAGACAAGAAGAAGAATTACCACATGTGCAGACTCATTCGATGACCAAGAGAAAGGACTAAAAAAATGTATTTATAAAAACATTTCTTTTGGAAAGGAATTCATTAGACACTCCTTAAAAATTTTGCAGGAAATGCATGGGCTTTGTTAAGCCGCTTCACTTCAACACTACAGCTAAGTCAATGCCTAGTCTGGGATGCTGAGGGAAACCCTTATTGATATATTTTTAGGTCCAGTTCATGTACTCTGGATGACAACCCTTATATAACACCCCTCTCTTAGAATCCCCCTGACCCCACTGAGCCAAGAAGTAGGTCTGTTTTGCAAATTTAAAAGGTTTATTTGAGAAATATAAACAATATATATATATCACACTTCTATAAATAAATTGATAATGGATATTACACTTGTGAATATGAGCAGTAATCAGCAAGAGGTAACTTATGAATAGGAACAGAAGAATAAGATGGGAAAGAATGCTTTATATGGTTCAAGGAAACCCAATGATGAATGAAATGCAGTACAGAAAATAACTTGATATGGCTTCAACAAAAGACAATGTAATCACTTTTCCCCTGGTGGCAATTCACCCCCCCCCTATATGCAATGCAAGGAGATGGAAGTAACACACACAGTCTTCGGGAATACAATCAAATACAATACGGAAATCAGTTCCCCCCCCAGCAAGCTTAGAGGAAACAGGCAGAAGTTTGAAACACAGGCCCAAAATGCTTTTAAATGTGATGGCAATGGATGGGAAAATGTGCTAACTGATTTTAATTCCCTCTAGAGATTCAGGGTGAGTGAGAGATGCTTGTTGGTATTAGTTCAGGCTCACTTTAGCAATGCTCTATGAGTTATTACCAGGTTGCAAACGGATTTTAACAAAGGAAAGAATGGAGCTGCTATTTTGGAAGTCGGTTCTAGGTGGAAAGCCTAGAATCACAGCTTTAAAATGAAAGTTAAACCACGTTCCTAGGACAAACGGTTCAAGAGATACGGACGATTTAATAAAGGTAGATTTTCGGATTTAAAGTAAAACTCAAAATGACAGGTGACAGCTTGCAGCTGCAGAATTGACAGGTGACAGTTGTGCAGCTTTAAAAATGACAGATGACACGATTTCTATGAGGCAGTTCTACTTAGGTTAAAATAGCTTGAGTTAGATTATTTTAACTAAGAGATTGGTTCTGCACAGTTCTGCTAGGTACTCACAATATAAATTTGAACTAGGCCTCGTCACGGATCTGATCAACATGTCCGGCGGCGGTTCTGTCTGCTCGGCGGGTCAATCAGGCACCGGTTCTGCTCACAGCGATCCGGATCTCTGGTTCTGCTCACAGCGGTCTGGGTCAGCTCTGCTCTGCTGGTCTAGCCTCTCTGGATACAGCGGACTCTGGTTCTGGATACTGCTCTGCTTTCTGGTCCGGATCAAGTGGATTCTGGATGTAACACTGCTTTCTGGGTACTGGCAAAAGTTCTTGGCAAAAGAATTCAGACAGCTCGCCCGGCTGTGGAATAGTTTGCAAATGATTTTAAGGATGCTGAGGCCTGCTGAGAAGAGTTCTCAGTTTGTGGGTTTAGGCCCTTGCTTTAAGTTCTGAAGTAAATTTCTGGTCTCTGAAGATTGATGGATGTGAAGTCTGGAGTCTCCCGGCAGAGCGTCCCGCAGAAAATGGAATTGAATGTCTCTACCTGTCCGAGCAGTCTCTTTTTATGTGTTTTGGAAGTGGGTGTGTGCGTGGCATAACTGAGCCTGCCCCTCTCTACTTGTCATTGGCCCAATTCTCCCCTCTCCCATGATTGGGGGAAGGAAATGGATTGTCATCATGATGAGGTCTGTTTATGGGTCAGAGGATCCTCTCCTGGTCAATTTGCCCACAAATCTATATTTGATTCAAATATATATTTCCCAGATACACAATTTGTTGAAATTACATGTACACATTATATATTCCTTATGGTCCATGCTTGTCCGCCTCTGATCTTCCTGTGGGCTTGCATTCAAAAATGACAACATTTTGCGCTTTTTGACTGGTTTACCAATATCGGACATTTACCAAAATGTACACACATGTGCGCAAGGGGTATGGACATTAATTGATGAAGTGTCAGATTTTTAACGTGCAGACATTTGGAGTAAGACCCTATTTTCCGCTAGCAACCCCCCAGAATACACCACAGGGTCCTAACGCCTCTTAAAACGTGCACAGAAAAATCACAAGAATAATGATATTACTTATATAATTTTGACCAGTCCGCACTATGAGTTATCTAACTTTTTAACTTATGCCCTGGTCAAAAAGGGGTGTGGCTTCCCACATCACATGGTGGAAGAACTGGTTTATCCACTTCCCCCAAGCTCAGCTGGCTCTCACAGGCACTTCTCCTCCCACTTCTCCCAAGAGGAAGCCACTTTACGGCCCCCCCAATATAACATTTGCCTGAGTCCATTGTTCAGTTTCCTGCAGTCCCCAGGTAATTCAATCAGAGAGGTGTCACCTCCTTTTGGTGGGGAAGCAGATGCAGCTAGGCCTGGGAAGAGTGGCTGAGCAGGTTTCTCCTGTCGGGGGTAGTTGTCAGGCAGAATTCAGCTAAATGTCACTTTAGTTCCAAGTTTAAATCAAACTTACAATTTTTGCATATACATTAAATAATTACTTCCTTCAAGTCATTTCAGAATATAGTTTTACATTGTATCCACCTCTTAGCAAGTCTTTCCTTGGCCTGGTTTCGGTTCATTTGTTCAGTTTTACACAAAAGTCTGGTGGTTTTAAAACGCCGGCTTTCTGATAGTGGTGAGTACCGGTATTGCAACCATTTTTGGGATTAAGAAAATGAATTCCCCACAGTTCTGAGTTGCTTTTTGGCAATCAGCATTGCCATTCCCAATGGTTTCAGGCTACTGTGTGTGTAGCCCAATGGTGGTTTTAGGCAGTGCCCTCCTTTGCTCACAACATAGGCAAAAATGGGTGGCAGCCTATTCTTCACGTTTTCCCTGTGCACTCTCTGGGGAGTTCTGGCCATCATGATGTTTTCCATGCCAGTACTGCACAGTTTTATGGTAGGGCTTGGATGCATGGGTAAAAACATCCCACAGCTTGCAGAGAATTCCAGAGTTTAAACATACTTTTTATAGATTTGTTGGAAAAGTATAAATATATCCACGCTAAGCCCAAGCGCCAATTCATTATTAGAAATTGGAAAAGAGCTCAATACCCAGATTCATTTTTGGGACCACATCTATTTTATGAATAAACACATGCCACCCATTGATAGTGACAGGCATAGATTTGTGGTAGCAGTTTTTGTGTTTATACTTCAGTCATACTCTACCCTCGTCAGAAGAGACATTGGTATTCTCACTTTTGTCCACTATCCAAAGAATGGCCCAGTCATAAGAAGGCTTTTAAGTGCAATAATTGAGCAGATTGTGCAACTGTGAATGTGATTGGAGAAATTGTAGTAAACATGATTCAGGAGGAAGAGAATGCAGTTGCAGAGAGACTAGCAATTCAAAGAGAAATGGCGTGGCACACAAAACATTTTTCTAAACTCTTACGCCTGATATACATATGCATGTGTTTTCTCTTTTCCTTTCTGTACCTTATATTTTGAAGTCTTTATCCTTCTGATGGTTTAATAGAAAACATGGCATCTGTGATCTTTCCCAGTATGAGAACAAATGATGATAATTTTCTTGACCTGTTTGGGCATGTCAGAAGATATAGAAGGAATGCAGACCAAAATAACCAGGCGATAAATACCTGTCTTGATAATTTAGCTCACTTGGGGAATAATGTGTGTTACCAACATATGAAAAAAGTGGGGAGAGCATCTGACGAGAGCAGCTATGCCTGCTCCTCATGCCCTATGCCATGAGTACAGTAAGAACATTAATTTCAAAGTAGATGTCGGCACATGATGCAAAGTGCCTCATCCATCTAGCAGCATGTACTACCAGAGGACAGTTCCAAGGGAGCTGGGTAACCCTGCAATGGCGATCAAGACCGTCATTCCCTTACCAGGATGAATATATAAAGACAACACAATTGGAAAAGGAGCATGGATGGACAGACAAGATGCCTGTGTATTTGTCCATGGGACAAGACAAAGTAATAGTTGAAGGAATGAAGAGGGTGAATTGATCTGACAAAACTGAAAGAACTGAAATGCCTGGATATCGGGTGCGCTCACAGCTGTTGATCTATGGATGAGTGATTGTGACCAAAGGATGGGAAGATGGGATTATGTCCTTTACAGCTCATCTACTGAGGAAGGAACCCGTGTACGAGGTACAGAAAGTGAATGATGGGTGCCTAAAGTCATGGACCAAGAACTCTAAACTGCTGACATGGGTGGATGACAAATCAGGACCAATGGCTGTAGTCCCATTGACGAATGCGACAATGTGCTTTCAAAGCAATGGTAAAGTTCAAGTTTGAGAAAATAAAGTGTGCAAGAACAAGATTAATATCCCAGGAACGAAGAGAGGGACTGCTGTTCTAATGGATTGATATTGGTCCTCTGGATTCAGAGCATATATGAAGTTGCCCAGGAACTGGGGAGGAGTGTGTTCCATTGTACTCATCAATGTTCCAGCCTTGGTGATTCCTCAGAGTGACCTGAATATCGAGGGATTTCCAAAAGTAGATGAGCACATGAGAAAAAGAAGGTCACTTGCACTCCGACAGATCAATAAATACAAATACAAATACAAAAATAAAAAGCTAGAATGACTTCTCATCAAAATCAATAAAGGCTTCTGAAGACATCCCTGATGAACACAAGTTGTTCAGCAAGACTGCTATGATAATGACATCTATATTCATGGCTGGATTCCAAACAGCACTGAACTGCAAATGGCGGCAGATTACCAGGTGGCAGCTGTTACAGACAATCAATGCCACTATAAAAGTATTTAATGCCATAAAAGAAGAATTGAAGGTCATAAGGTTAATGACCCTCCAGAACAGGTATGTCCTTGACATGATTTCAGCAATGGAAGCAGGTATTTGCACCAAGGTCAGCCTTCCTGTACATTTATACCATCTCATGATGGTGAGAACAGGACTCTGATGGATGCTATAACCATGTTGACAGAATTGCATACGAAAATGGAGGAGGAGACAGAGGCTATTGGAGATGATGATTGGTTCTCATACCTGTTTTCATGGATTCCCGACTGGATGGCAAGCATATTTGAGTTCATTGGAGCGATATTGGTAATGATAATGTTCAGATTCTGTGTTATAAGGATAATAATTGGACAATGCCAGAAAACAGCAAAAAAGGCAGCGGGAATGAATTTCGTGATTGATGTGAAGGATGAAACAGAAGACAATGCGCAAACTGAAAGTACCATTAGAGACCATATAAAAGCCAGTATTCTGGCACCTGAGGGAAAGAAGCTCCTGTATCCAGGAGATCCTAAGAATTATGTGAGATGTTGGGTCTTCTGTGGTCCAAGTGGAGAATGTAATTACATGACTTGAAGGGTGGACAAACACATCAGAAATGCGGGCACCCTGAGGGGGGTGATGAAGATATGGATACCAAAGAAACATTTCTTCAAGAGAAGATTCAAAGAAGCAGGAAAACCTGAGGAGTTGGTCGAGGACTCGACCAGAGGGGGGAATGTAGAGGAGCAGACATACATATCCACAGGAGATCCTACACCCCCACTTCCCCTGTATTGGAGCCATGAGATCATGCCCTTTCTAACCTCAGTTACTGTACCAATAGTACAGCAAGCATATGGAAGATGGTATCCATTAAGATGACCATATAGAACAGACCCTCGAGTGACAGCCTACAGGAAGAACTCCCTGAAGGAATATGAGAAAGAGCTAAGAAAATGAACTGATGCCATCATAAGAAAGAGTGCACAAAGTCCCGAGATACTGAATGAAGAGAATGTATGGATTCTAGAAGAGAAAGGACGAAGTAAAGAAACAAGTGAACGTTAAAGTTTAAAAGAAGAAGATTACACTGTAAAAAGTGCTGTAGAAATCAGAAGGATGATGAATGTACAGATGCTGAAATGCAAAGTAGATCAAGTCATCACTTAGGCTAGCTATAAGTAGTGAATAGAATGCAGGCGAAGCAGCCATTGTAAAGAGAATGGACATTGGTATCAAATAATAAGCTAAAGAATAATGGATAAAGAATGAAAGGTTGTGTTGCAGTAGAATAGCAGGTTATTTAAGCTGCATTTGGAGGCTGCCTGGCCTGAAGTCAAGAACTGCGAAGTCGAGGTCAGCTATCTGCGCTGAAGAGGAACGCGTGTGCGGAGGATGAATCCCCTCACATTAAGGGGCAAGAAAGAACACAAAGGATGACAAATCTTAACTAATTTAAAACATTTAAAAGCTTGCAGAATGAACAGAATCGTGGTCTCTTGCCACGTGAGTCAAGGATGGAAATAGGACTTGAACTTGAAGTTCCAGACACGATAGTGAATGCCCTCACTCCCGTTGCATTCCCAGGATGGGAATACACTGCAAGACCAAGTACAAAGAGAATTTCATGGCAGAAGGCATGGGTGATGAGAGATGCTGGGCTAATTGGGTGGTAGAGCAGCCTCATGTCCTATATACTTGCACCTGGGTCTTAGCTTACATGCTGCTAAATGAACCGAATGTTCCAGACATGGCACAAGTGTGCCAAACCAATTGTATTAGTCTGTATAATGAAGGAATGTATAGCTTAAGAAACCAATGAAACACTGTGTAACTGATTTTTTTGTAAATGATACGTATGAGGTAGGCATAAATTGTCCACCTGATATCGGGCAGCCAATAACAAACCTAGCTTCAATATGATTGTATACCTAGATGTGTCCCTTAACCAATCCCAACCCATGATAGGTTTTTCACTATTGCCATGTAGCATGATGTCACTCTGACGCTAAAAGAAGTACATTGTATTTTTTGTAGAAATTGCTGAGAGAATGAGCGTACATTGGTTGATGTGCGCTTAAACCTCCCTGTTTTGGATAATTGCCAACAAAACAGCAACTTGCCATCTTCTTGAGTTTGTCTGGTTATTTGGACTCAGAATTATTCTGGTGTAATCCCATCCAGCTATAAATGTATGTTCCAAAGTGTAAGGAACTCCTGGTGGCAACAGTAAAGACAGACACAAGTGATCACAGTTCAAGGGTGTTTATTAAACTGTATATGCAGTTTGGAAAAATGCCTAATCTAAACCTGAATATAAGATGTGAGCAAGTTACGACCATCAAATAATAATAAGGCAGTCCTAGTGGTGTCTTGTCAAATAAAAGAGACTATATTAAAATAAAGTATTGCCAATCATCACACATACATACAATAAGAGTGTGGCATAGGGTTCATAAGAAATAAAAAAGTGTTCACAAATGATAAATCAGGATGTGGTACCCGGGGGTTTCCCTTTCCCATGTTTTGAGCATGGGACAAGGTGGGACTCCTGAGCATAATATACTCTCGAGCTTACCCAGCATGAGATGACAGTTCCATTCTCAGCTATCAGGACCTTCTGTGGTCGTCTCTTTTCTACAAAAAGTCTCTTGCCTCCCAGGACCTGATGTTTTCAAAATAACAAACAAAAAGTTCCTTTCCAAATGTACATTAGGTGATGACTTTTCTTCCCTGGATCCCCCTTTCTCGGGCTCAGATCCACAAAAGTTCCTAGCGATATCAGGACCTGCGGTAGTTACGTTTCCTGCGTGAGGGTGATGTTTCTTTACCCCTAGGTCGCCCGTCCTCCGGGCTCATACCCCTCTAGAAAGTTAGCCTCCCTTTCGCCGATTTCACTATGGCTTGAATTCTAAACATTTAATCTGCTGTATTCACGTGTCATTGGGTGATGACTTTTCACCCCTGGATCCCCCTCTTCCGGGCTCAGACCCTTCTCAACAGTTTGCCTCCCTCCGTCGGGTTCACTACAGCTTTTCCCAAAACACTTTCACCTGTTACATTCAGAAGTCTTAATGTTTTTTTAAACAACGCCCTGTGGACATCCCTCCGTCGGGTTCACTCTAGTCATCACAATGTTCTTCCATCGGGTCCCCTCTTGCCAACTACACAGTTCCTTCTCTTTTCACACTAAGCAGGATTCATCTCCCTTAGCTTTCCGATGGTTTGTCAATCAAGACTTTCGACTGTACAGAGGATTTTGCTAGACCCCTGTATGAACACTTTGACCTTTTCCTTGCGGTTCTCCCAGGCCTTCTGGTATCGGAAGTTCCAACAAATGCGGGATCAACTAGAGTCTCTCGAGTGAGCACCCATGTGGTGCCAGACCCCTCTGCAGCTGGTTTTCCCCTTAATGTTAACAGTTCTTTGAACTTCCCTTATTTTGCCATCTTTTGTTCAACACAGTTTGGATTATCGGTTCTCCCCTCGACTCACTGGCTGTGATGAACTGCTTGGCTTCTCTTGTATCTGGAGCCAAGGACGGTACCATGGTAGCAGGCATCTCTGTCTGTCCTTCTTATCAGCATAGGCGTGCTCCGTGTACCGTTGACATCTGCTGCAACACACGCTGGTTATTGTTTGCAGTCTTACGATTCCTTCTACAGAGGCTTTGCGGGTCTGAGTCGGAAAGGGCAAGGTCACTTCTCTCCTTCACACCCTCTCGATTCTCACTGCCTTTCTCCTCCTCTTGGACTGCCGTGTTTGGATAGCTGTCTCGTTGTACGGTCTGCCTTGCTCGTCATGTGCTCTCGTGCTTCACCTTTTATCTCTGTGGGGAAGGGAAAGGGTTGTCTGGTGTGTGTGATTCTGGTCGATTGCCTGACTTTGCCTGACCCTTGTGTTGGGGCATGTAAGGTAAATGGCTCTGGTGTTAGTCCGTTGTCTTTCGTGGTGTGCAAAAGTGTTCGAGTTGGATAAGGGGGACGCAGGGGGTAGAATGTTTGAGTATCCTACGTGGTAGGGTGGGGAAAAGGTGTTATAGGAAGGGGGATACCCCACCTCACCCATCGGTGTCCCACTTCCACTCTCCTAGGAGCCCCATCCAAGTGATCCTCTCTCACTAGTCCCCCCCAGGAACTGGATCTAATAGCGATGGTCCTGTCCTGGCCTGGCCACCTAGATGACAAAATCCCCGGAGACTAGTAAGTGAGACACCTTCAGGTTTCTCACAAAGGGCCATAAACTCAGATGTGTGCCGCATTTGGCGGCATCTTGGAAATACTTCCTGCAGTGTGCAGTGCTGTGCGTCTCAGTCTCCCAATCAGTACTCTGCTGCTGTCATTGCGCTGGAAAAAGCAAAGCGCGCTATGCACAGGAAGCTCTCTTCTGTTCTCTTTTAGTTAACGGTTCACTTTAATTTCTCAGAACAGTCCTGGTGTTGCGAGTTTGCGAGATGGCTGCATCTTGAAGCAACTGCAGTGATTGTTTAGCTCCTGTGTTTTTGGTAGCTGGCCCACAATCCCTTAGCCCCAATGATTCTGAAACCTTTCTCCCTCAAAGGTTCCTTGGGTAAAATAATATTGCGCCTTTGGACTGGTAGTGGCCCAATTTGATGCCACCTCATCCGCTCTCTGGGAGGTATATTGGGTATTGGCCAGACCACCCCATCCCTAGTGGCCCACTACCCCTACTTAGCAACATGCGGTGGTCGCTGACAGAGATGATGGACCAGATGTCATGGATTGCCAATGCTCTAAAAGACGTCTCCCCAATCAGTCTCGTTTTTTCAAAATTCTTGGGAATTTGCCATACATTGGGCAGCAGACTTAGCAGCTCTTCTTAACCCACTCTTTATTTCTATTGCTCTTTTTATATAGCTTTGTTGTTTTGTTTAGCAGACTGCCTGGTCATTCTGCCTTAACTCTGAGGAGTTGAAACTAGCAGCTAAATCCACAATACTGCTCCCTGACACAGCAAAGCACCTCTGAATGAAGTGTAAGAGTTTTGTCGTGTGGAGCACTGGATGCATTTTCTCCACAGGTTCGAGTTCTCAAGATCCATCCCTTACTTTATATCTTATTTGTGATTTTTTTAAAGGGATCAGCCGTGTTGTTTCTCATGCTGTGTCGCACTACCGTGCCAGGTGGCTGAGAACCTAAGGCCTCCCTTTTGATGTGGGGATTTAATTCTATTTCAGGAGGATTCTATGTTCTGCCTCAAGAAGCTGTCATGACCTCCTGCGGTTCTGCAGCTATGCAAAGCCCAACAGTAAGAGCCATGGCATTAAAGAGTAAGAGAGGCAATGTCTGGATGAAGTTTAAAAGAGGCTTGCATGGTTGAGCAAGTTGTTATCAGGGAGGACTCATGCCTATAATTAGTTTCCTAACAGATTGACCTAAGGGGTGTTGAGTCCTTCTTGAGCCCTGCAAGTGCACAAACCCTTGAAGGGATTGATCAAAGCACTACATTTATGGAGGTGAGCTAGCACTGTGACAAGGAATAGAGTGAATCACACTCGAGTTATGAGTGTACAGCTAGAAAAATGTACTGACCTTGTCCTGGATCAGATGAAGAATTACCTGTAGGTTCTAGGGGAATCTTACTAATACTAAGGGAAAGGGTTCACGTTACTTTGACTCACAGGGCCTCATTACGACCCTGGCGGAACGGGTTAAACGGCGCCGTAAAAGGCTGCTGTGCCGTTCAACCCGTTCCGCCACAATACGAGGTCCCCTCGCGGGACACGTTAAGCACGGCTGGGAAAACCAGGCGTGCATACCGGGTCCCGCGAGGGGAAGAGGGAGTAAACAACGGGCCATCTCGTAATGGCCCGTTGTTTACTCCCTCTCCCATTCCCATTCAGCCCTATGGGGGCTGAAATGGGAATGGGGATGAACCGTGTCCGTGTCCTCGAGTGAGGAATTACCGGGCCGTCCGAACTCGGAATGGTCCAGTAAATCCTCATTCCGAGGACACGGACACGGACACGGATGCGGTTTTGCTGGCAGCCATGCCGCCAATAGCGGCATGGCTACCGGCATACCTTGTAATGAGGCCCACAGTGTCGTAGTAGCCAAATAGCATAACTCTGGGCTACTGATCCACCATAGGATTCCCTAATCAAGTATCCAGTCTCAGGAACATATTTTCCAACGTGCTTCTTGGTGTTAACTTTACAGTCTAAGGTATATAGCATCTAGCTCACTGCTTGTCAATCTCAGTCCTAGGGATATAGAACCCTGCTTCTTCTATTAGCAAGTGAAGAGAGACAAGTTGATGTGCCTTTCATTTGGTTGGACCCTCCCCCGTCCTGATGCTATAGAAAAGGCAAATGACGTCACTTGTGGTCTCAGACTCATCACCGTATTAATGCAGGTAGGAGAAACGTTACTCGTTGAGGCAACCCTATCAGCCTTATCCTGGATCTAACGAAAGAGTCACTAAACCTGCGGGCTATCGAGGACATGAACGAGCTGTGAACAGAGGTGATGACAGCACATGACGTCACTGCTGAATACTGACACTGACACATGTAAGCACATTAGACATGAAGCACCTATGCATCCATCACGAAGATACACAAACGCTAGGTCAAACTGCACTTAGAAATATAGAATTGGCTTGCATCCAAATCATACACTCTCGCTCTACACTGAAATGCAAGACGCACAAGAACACAGGATGCAACTAAAATGAGTGGCAATGCAAACTAAGATGGATGGCACAGCTAGATGTGGGTGGAAGGGAGATAGTGGATAAGCTTCCAGGTTTCAGGGGGACCGGGCCTGCCAAGGTAGAAGGAAACCCAAGCCAAACAGTCCAGACAATAAAGAGTATATGCTTGCCAAGGTTACACAAGGAATAAAGACCTGAATCAGCACCCGAAGGTACAGACAATACCAGTTCCCTGACGTGAGACACAGTCTCCTAAATTAGTAAAGAAACAAGTAATATTAGAAGGTCACATTCCCACCAACTCAGACTTGATATTGAGAGGAAAGTAGCTCAAACAAGTCCCTAGAGGCCAAGGGAGGTAACAACACTCACAGTAAAGGGGCTGAAATCCTCATAAATGCTGAGCAGAATATTCCAAAACATGGTCTTTACACACGTGACTCACGGTTGGAGGATAATTGAATTTAATTTAATTGGTATTTTATTTCTATCACACTCGTACACAAGTGTTTCAGAAGGCGACAAGCCAAAAGAGGGGAACAGGGGAGAACAAAACACTGATCTTACTAGGCCCAGTGACAATGAGAACATGTAAGTGCATGGGAGAGGGAGAGGGGAAAAGTGCATGGAAGGGGGAGAAGTAGAAAGTGCGGAGCAAAGGAGAAACAGATAAATAATAATATATATATATATAAATAAAAAAAGGCAACGAACTGTGGCAGTGCAGCCAGCAAGTGTCAAGTGCTGGGTTTAAGGCAGCAGACAGGGTAGGTCTGATACGTGCAGGAAGAAAAAGGGGAGGGGGACGTTAGGGGTACAGATACAGACTCAAATGCATGGGGTGGCCCAGAGGCAGTGCGGGAGGGTGGCAGGGTGAGCAGGTACCCGGGCCTGCAGGACACGGGGTGGTCAGGTGCACGGTGCCGAGAGAGAACCTATCAGCAGGGAGGGGGGGCAAAGCAAGAAGCAAAGAGGAAGGTCTTTAGGTGCTTCTGGAACCGGAGATGGTTCTCCTCTAGTTTCAGAGTGGAAGGGAGGCTGTTCCAGAGGGAGGTCGCATCCGAAGACAGAGATGTACCCCCAGCTTGTTTCTTTGAAAAGCAACTGACCATGAGGGAGTTAGAGGTAGAGGAGTGAAAATCTCGAGAAGGGAGGTATTTACAGAGGGATAGCTGAAGGTATTTTGGACCCAGGCTCCAGAAAGCCTTGTGGACAATGCAGAGGGTTTTGAATTTAATCCTTGCAGCCACTGGGAGACAATGGAAACATTTCAGAGCTGGAGAGATACAATCCCAGGGCTTGAGGCCAAGGACAAGTCTTGCAGTCCTGTTCTGGATTAGTTGCAGAGGGCGGAGAGTAGAGGCATGTAGATTTAGAAAGAGGTTTTTACAATAGTCCATTCTAGAGAGAACCAGAGCTTGGGAGACAGTGAGCGTCTGGGGGAAGGAGAGGAAAGGCAGTAGGAAGTTTGACTTTTTAGAGACATCAGAGATGTGGGTGTAGAAGGAAAGTGTGGAGTCAAAGATGACCCCGAGATTCTTAGCCTCGCAAGTAGAGGTAGGCGGAAGGCTAAGGGAGGCCGGCCAGAGAGTGAAGGGAAAGGATGGTGAAGGTGTGCCGAGGAGGAGGATCTCCAGCTTGCTGGCATTCAGGCAAAGATCGTTGGTGGCACACCAATCTTGAATGGGAGTTAGGCAATCAGAGACGAGCGAAGGAGAGGAGAGGAGGTGGCCGAGTGCAGCCTGAAAATGAGTTTAGTATTGTCAGCATAGCACTGGAAATTTGAGGAGAAAATGGCAATGCAGTGGGCCAGAGTTGCCAGGTATTGGTTGAAAAGCCAGGGTGAGAGCTTATACCCCTGGGGAACACCACAGGTAGAGAGGGAGACAGATGATGGGAAGGAACCAAGTTGTGCCTGGGAGGGTCGATCAGAGAGGAAAGAGGTCACCCTGGCCAGAGCCTGATCGGTTATACCCAGGTTATAATCGAGACAGTTGAGCAGGATGGTATGGTTGACCATGTCGAAAGCAGAAGAGAGATCGAGTAGGCTGAGGACAGAGGGAATGTTAGAGTCAAGGTTGAAGAGCAGATCTTCACTGATGTTCAGGAGAGCAGTTTCCGTGCTTCTGGCAGTCTGAAACCAGACTGGTGGTCATGGCGACAGCCAACAGAATCGGAATTAAGGTTAAGCTGAGAGATGGGCAGCTTTTCCAGGAGGTTGCCCAGAAAGGGAGTAATGGAAATTTGGAGATAATTAGCCGAACAAGAAGGATCTGAACTTCTGTGCCCAACACAATCACTTTAAGATGAGGTAACAATACTTTGAGATAGATGGGGATGCAGAATATACTCAAACATCAATAATCAAACTGACGCAAGAAGTTGGCAAAGTGGGTCTGTTTTAATATCAATAATCTAAAACAGGGAGTATAACGAACATGCTCGATTTTCTCACTCAAGGCATTTCAAAAAAACACAACATTTATAGTAAAACCTTGCCATCATTGACGTCAATCTACGTTGCAAACTACAAAAACCTACTTGGGAAAGTGATAGGCTTACAGGGAACCTCTCAGTATACGTTCCATACCTGTCAGGGAAGGTGATTGGGTCTATATCATCAGGTGGGGCAACTAAGCCCTCCTTTGTCATCAAATATACAACGTCCCATTGGTTATACAAACTATAGGGCTCTTTCGTACATGGCCCTTCATAATTGGTTGTCATTTGTGTACCCCTCTGTAATATTCCACCTATGCAAGCAGCACGCAGGCTAACATCCAGGTGATGGTGGGCGATACAGCTCGTCACAGTATCTATTTTCATCCATCCACATGACTTCAGACCATCTTTCAGTGTCTTTCTGTATTTAAAACACTATTAAATGATGAACCTCTGACGTCTTCGATGTTCTCACTCTTCATCTCAAACAGGAGTTTTTTTCTTTTAACACGTTCTGTAACTACTGCATGAACATTCAGATTCACTGTGGCCTTGACTTCCTGGTGCTGGGCCAACCAAGCCTTTCTTCGATTCACCTCTGAATGTCGATTGCTTTTCCAACTCCGACACACTGAAAGCCTTTCTTTTCACGGGATCGAGCTCTGCTAAAATGCATTGTGGAATCATCCATAGTCCATATATTCCTATGCATATACGTTGGCATATCGCCACAATCTATTCACTACATAGCTAGCCTTTAAGAATACTTTGTCTACTTGCGTTGCTGCATCTGTACACATAAAATGACTTGATATCTTCTTCATTATTTCTGTAGCATGAGCATCTTCATCCCGAGCCTGAAATGTTGCTCATCTTTGACACCTACTCTTTCGAGACTATAGAATGTCCATACTCTTCAGCCTCGTCTTCTGAGTGCATCAGCTCTGCTTTTCATGATGTCACCAGGCTTCTTCCTGGCTTGTTTTTCCCACTTCCTCCGGGATTTAATTCGAATGGCCTTCGTATTGTTGTGTATGCACGTATGGCTTCCTCAATGGGAACTTTATTTTCAAGATTCTTTTCGGTATATGTATTTTCACTGTCACTGCACGTGTCTCACACTCTGGTTCCCAACATATAGGTAGCATGGAGGAGGAGCTTTGGGTGGGGGTACTTGGCTCCACCTCTACAGATCAGCTGTGGGTTTCTTGAGAAGAGGATGCACAACGGAGTGCTTCAGATAGGAGGGGAAGGATCCTGAGGCAAAGGAGAGGTTGAAAAAATCAGCAAGGGCTGGAGCCAGGGTATCAATGTGGTCCTTGATGGTTTTAGAGGAACCATGCCTTTTCATTGGAACCAGACACAGGCAGACAGAGACCTCCGTTCCCATCCAGTTCTTGGGAAAAAACAATACAAGGTAGTGCAATGTTGAAAGCTGAATGCCCTGGCCTGTGGCCTAGAGAATCGGAAATGCTAACTTTATTGGGGAAAGTAGCACCTTGGTGCCGTTCTCACCACCCACTATTGTGCTCATGTGCTGGTAACCTTCCAGAGTGCCAAGGCTGAGAAAGCCCCCACTGACCAATCTATGTCTCCCGTCCATGTTGCCCTACACACTGTTGCATTGGCCAATGGCACATTGTACAGCTGACATGTTCTCATCTGTAGCAACTTAGAAGGTGGTCTCAGGTGGAGTTAGTTGATAGTGCCTGACCAATGAATACACTAACCCCTATACAATGCATTCATAGTTGATTCCCCTAACCAACCCCTTCCTAGCTTAGGTTTCTGTGAAAAGAAACATCAGTTACGATGTCATAACCCTTTTAAGGTGTTGACAAGCTTGGAGTTGTTGAGTCACAGTGACAGAGATGTGTCCAATGTTCATGCTGTACCTGTTTCATATGGGTTTTGTTAAATAAAGCAGGAGTTTACCAAATTATTGGTCTCTTCCATTTGTTGGGCATGGGATTTCCCCCTGACTGGCCTCTTGTGTATCCACGGGGGTTTTCTGCCCCACTTTGACAGCAACTACTATTCCCCTCTTGTTTAGGGTTGTCATTAGCTGGAAGAATGTACATGTTAATTATTGGACAAGATTCAACGCACACCAACTTGAATTGTTGTTAACAATTTGTTAACAAATTGTATTTTCAAGAGTACATGTCCTGATGAGCGGCACTAGATGGAAATTTTACAACTGTCTAGTTGCCCGAAACTCGAGTAGATATAACCTGAGATCCCACTCCACCAGGAGCTGGCTCTGACTTGGGTTTACATAGAAAAATGTGGCAATTAATATATGTTGAAAGCAATTTTGATAACATATTCCATTTCTAAGACTGCTATCGATGCACTTTAGTAGATAATGAACAACATCCAGTAGTGAAATATCTATGATATAGACAGATGTTCTGGTTATAGAATCGATTAATAGACATTGCGGCTAATGCACAGGTACGAATGGTTTTTGGTATGAATGAGGATGAAAGTAGATGTGATGAATGATGTGTGATATGTGATCACCGGTTGGTGTGGTGTGTGTTTTTTATAGTTGGTTTTTAATAATGATTAGTCAATATTTCTTATTGCCTATTTTGTAAATGTATTTTCAAGATGATGATAATTAGTTTATGAACAAAATAAAAATGAAATATAATAAATAAACTGTCCTTTGTCTAGAATTCACATCCTCCAAGTAGGCTCTGTTTTGAAAGGGACTGTGTGGCGCTCTAATGCATGAATTGTACTACAAATGGTTAGAGGGTTTGCATTTGTCCACGGACAACTGCAATTGTTTGTATAGGGTTGGCATTAGGCCTACATATTCTCACTCCCTACCCAAGAATTGCCCATCAGACTGTGTTATTCTCGCCCTGCAACCAGGACTTGTCTACCTGGAACAGTTACCTGGTTCCACTTGGTAGGTGGCATATTTTGGTCACACCCGCGTGAAGCCACAAGTATAGCAGCATAAGACTCTTATATAGACATTCCCAGAAACACATCTCTTGGTCAACATCTGTGCTTCCTTCTGCATTTCAGTTTATACTCCTTCTCACACTGATGTGCCTCCGGGTGTGTGACCATTACAGCAGACGCTTGAGCTCTTTCATAGTAGTCTTGATTAGCTTGATTATCAATAAAGGTTTTCATTGGTTATTCTCTGGTCTCTTATTCCATGAATCGGATTAGTTATTTTCCCTTCTCTCTTGTCTCTCTACAGGCCTTTCCCTTTCTCTAATCAGCCTTATCAGCTGAGCCATATCATTATTTCCCTGTGGGTAATCAGGTATAATTACACCCCATTGGAGTGGACGAAGGTTTAAATGGCCTATCTGCCATTTTGAAGTCAGGCACAACTGAATTGCTGCCTTTGCTGCTCAGTTATGTGGGGCCAGTGAGTCTGTTGTTTATATATGTGAGACGGCACATGAAGACGTGCTATGCTTGAGCACGGAAATGATGGTGTTCAAATCAGCAGTTGTGGTTTCCAAACAGCTCCCCCTATGAATGGGAGGTTGTTCATAGAAGATCACAGAAGCAAGCACCACATCATGCAGCGGGTAGACACCCATAATCATGAGAGCCTCTACTAGAACAGAAGAAGTGACACTGAGTGTATCTTCATCACAACACAGAGGTAGGAGATCCCCTTTATGCAACGAGAGCCAAAAGAACAAAGGACCAGACCAGACGGGCCATCAGGTGAGGTGCCATGCTGGACTATAGGTCTGTGAAGAGATGAGATCCTAGGTTGGTCCATACCATACATGCCAATATTATCCATTCCATCTGGGATACAAGAGTCTAGTCCTGGTTTTAACTTTGCCATCTGGGACTTGTGGTGCGTCTACCTGAATGGATAATGTTGGTATGTGTGTCATAGTGCAGATATGCTAGGGTCTGAAGACCTTTTCCCAGGACCTAGTGGCTTCTAGATAGCCACTTCTGTTAGCAGGACACTAGGTATGGCTCATGTGTGTTGATTGCTACATGAGTGGATATATAATCTTGGATTCTGTGTCCTTAATGCATTCGTGAAACCTTACCTACGAAGCAGAAGGAACATCAGATTCGTACTGCCATTAATTGTGCACAGAGTCGTTTCCTTGATATATCTGCTTTTGGTTATTGCACGATACCAAGTTTGTGCTTTTTTTTTGTATTCACATTTTGTATTATAGTAGTTACTTATTTTCTTCCCAGACACGATTCCGCATGTCTGGCGTGCCTTTGCAAAGACTCCGCTGCAGCTTCGAAAGGAAACAGTGGGATTTACATCGCTGCTGCCCGGGCTCCATTTTTGGTGAACATTGCTCTCCGCTGTTATAAAGAACCAGACAGCACATAAATTAGGCAGAGCTTGCCAGCGAACATGCTATTTACAGGATAGTGTCATTTGCAAATTACTTCCTCGCAAATACAAACAGAGGAACAGATGAAGGCAGCCACGTTTATGCATCAGTCCACTGAAATAGATGCTGCACTTTTTAATGCAAACGACCAACAAGCAGAGATTCCATCTTGATATGTCCCTGGATGTCACCCTTCGGTACGAACCTCGGTATTCTTCTCTCCCAGCCATGGGTGCAACAGAGCTACAAGAAGACGGCGCATGCGCAAAGAGGAAAAGAAATGGGAAAGTCAAAAGCCAGCCCGTGAAGCCTGAAAACCTGCAAACATTTGTTAGTATATGTTTCCTGAGACTGGCAAATAGATA
The DNA here is from genome assembly GCF_040938575.1 of Ambystoma mexicanum. Classification (NCBI taxonomy): domain Eukaryota; kingdom Metazoa; phylum Chordata; class Amphibia; order Caudata; family Ambystomatidae; genus Ambystoma; species Ambystoma mexicanum. The sequence goes on along the minus strand of NC_090940.1, from coordinate 235,017,218 downwards.
AGTATGTCATGTTATGCTATGTTAATGGATTTATATGTACAGCTTGGTGCAAACCTGTCTAAACTTCCAGGAGATAGGCTAAAAAAGATCCATCAAACAGCAACATCAGTGCTTTGAGGGGGGTGATACATTGAGGGGACGGCTCTGTTAGGGGCATGGCTTAAGTACAAGTGCTTAGGCTATGCCCGCCATCATGGGCCCCCCAACAAGAGCCCCCCCAGCCCTTGCATTCAAAGAGCTGTGGTTAAATAAATGCCTGCGATGGACGCTTACCCTCTCAGACAATAACAGGGCTCTTTGAATGCAATGGGCTTCCTGCTGCATGATGTCTCTTTATTCCGAAACAGGAGGAAGGCTGGGTTGACCAACCTCTCCCTTTGTTTCTGAGTAAAGAGCTAGCCAAGCACGGCGAATGGGCTTCCTGCTCCATGCTACAAGCCCATTGTTTCATGGCCGGTCTCTTGGTACTGTTGTGATACACTGCATGACCCCAACTAACCGCATTTATTTATTTTGTTTATTTATAGAGCACGGCCAAACCCTCAGGTAGCTGGGTGCATAATCATGTGGACGACATAGTTACATAGCGTTACGCGAAACAACAAAAAGGTACATACATTCAATGGTACAAAGAGGGGTACAGTGGGTGACATGAAGCAAGTGAATAGACAGTGACGGACCGGGTTACATGGTGGTCCATTTCAAAATAAGGTTAAGTCACACTGTAGTAATTGGTAGAGTGTGGAGACATGGATGGTGCGTAAGTAAGTAGCAAAGTGTTTGGGGTTGTTTTACTTTCCTTCACTTAGGCATGCACGCAGGTGAGTGGATTCTGCTCTAAGATGCTAATGCCCTGTATGTGTCTAGCGTTTCCGCATGAGAGTCTCAATAACTGAGGGTTCGGAGGAATGTTTAACCACCTTTCAACCTAGCATCTAAGCGAAGGGGCCGTGCTTCACGTCCTATCTTGGCTCCTGAATTGGGACATTGAAACCCTTCTGTGTGATTCCGGAAGTGTCCAGCCCAATGAGGAACAGGTCACCTAAGACAGTTTGGAGCCAGCCCACACAGTAAATGGTTCTCTGACAAAATGAACCCGGTGCAACCAAGTACTTTAGAGCCTGCCCTCCTGTCTGCTTAAACGCATATCCAGGTTTTAGAAAATGTGCGTTTTAGTTCCCGCACATGACCTGCACCTCGGTGGGCAGTTTTCTTCCTGTGTGAGGCAATGCTCGCTGATATGTTTCTCTACAGGGCTCCCGCATTGATATGGAGCTTAATCAAGGAAGTCAAAGAACAGGCAAAGGAACTGTAACCACAACAACACACACATTAAACATTAGGAGGGGGCAAAGAGGAGTTTTCAAATAAATAAACATGTAGAGGACTCCTTATGATAGTTTTAGTTTTAGTGATACTGTAGGGATAATGATAGTTTAATTAGGCAAAGTATCTTAGAGTTTGACTTAGGAAAAGACTATCTGAGAATGTCCACTGCCGAGAAAAAAGAAGATGTCTGATTTGAGGCATCATCCAGTCCAAGAGGCAAAGAAGGAGTGAAGTAGTGGACAGTAAAGCAAGTGAGCCAACATTGCCTTGAGAGTCTTGAAAATCTATACTCAATATTACCATCTTCTGGCAATTCAGAGAAGTTGTTCAGGTGCGTAATATTTGGAAAGATTAGTAGGGCATAAAGGAAGGTCAAAGTAGAATTCTTAATGGTTCTAAAGTCTTCTCATCTCTCTGAGGAAATCAGGTAGAAGATGAATTCAATGTTTCCCAATCCCCTCTTCTTCAGACATGAAATGGCTCAGGGAGTCTGCCTGAGATGATCAGGGTGTGATGCTTAGGGGGGATCTGCAGGGCAGAGCAGTGCCTATGGATCTTGGAAACTGACCTACTCGCAAACCACGGTTGGTGGGCTAACTTCTTTTACCTGAAATATATAATGTGGTCTCCAGTAAGCGTTGGGACAAGGAATGGCAAGAGTTTGTGAATGAGGCTAGCATCCTCATGCCTCAAGAAATGCAGGCATGAATACCTGTCCATAAGTCTATGTGCATAACATTTCACTGGCTCATGAAATGGGCAGCATTTAACCTCAAAGCTGAGTTCAAGCAGGTACATCTATAATACAGAGGCTCAGAGGGATAGGTTATCACATACATTTGACTGTCTATATACTCTTCTGGAGAACTCTTGCATGGGGAGGTGCTGTCCAATGCATTGAGCATGCATGTGGAGACCTTAATGATCCAAAATGGAGAAGAAAAAGCAACCATCCCATACTGGGAGAAGAGATGGAATGAGTGAATTGGAAGTACAGTCCTTCCCAAAATGGTTGAATCCAAGATGCAGGAAATTGCCCCAACACACAACCTAAGGATGTTGAATGGTTGAATTAAGGCCTGCACCCCCTGCATGTAATGTTAAGGGGAGTTATGGACAATAGTCTCATGAACTAACTCTGCAGGAGAATTGTGTGGCTCACTAGAGATTAGAACAAGATCCCTGAAGTCACATCTCTTTACATATTGTGCCCAAAGCAATAATGGGTGTTCTTTATGCATGCAATGTTTGGGGCTGGTGCAACATCATGAAGTTGGCCATTGCTGAAAACAAGACCCTGAATTTAAATGTGTCCCTACCCATGTGTGCCAGTACCATCCTGACTAGATAGGAGCAAGTCATTAGACGCCCTACAATAGGCTGACGCCACTGCCCCTATGGTTTAGGAGTTGGGCCCAGGGTAACCCTCAGTTTTCAAAGTTCTTTTGTCTGAGGTGTGTAAGGGATTTCAATCAGGTACTCACCCAGGCCTCACCCAGCATGTAGCGCGTGATGAAACAATAATATATTTTTGTCTATAAGTTCAATATTCTGAATGATATACCACTCATATCACACCCGTCTCAAAATACCCACCAGGTCACACTGAACCAGGAATCAGGCTGGTTTGTAAAGGTAAATATTTATTTATTTATTTTAATATTCAAATCACACATAAGTTTAATATAGATATATATGGGGCAGGAATCACCTAACGGTGACAATACAATTCAGAATAAGTAAGCAATTGAATTCACGTATAATGAGGCAACATAGAAAACACAGGAAAAAGAACCGTTTTGTTTTGTGCACAGATAGCGTTTAGGTTAAGATTCCACCTGCAAAGTTTTGTTTAAATACTAATGAGCAATCCTACACCAATGTGAGTAGCCAACAGGTATTCAGGAATGAACGACAAGTTCTAGATGTTATAGGCCATCTTCCCTCCCCAAACAAGAGAGGAAAACCGTTTTTGGAAACAGACTCTTTGAAAATGACAGGTGAAAATGGCTTTGTGAAGTACTGCAAAAGGGTGCAAAAGAGCTTAAATGGATAGAAATTCTAAGTAAAGCAACTCTAAACAAGTCCTAACACACATGAGCTATAATATAAACAACAATACACACTTGAGCTCAGGATGGGATGGAAAAAGCACTTTGAAATGGGCAGAGACACATGTAAACTTTTGAACTTTGCAAATTCACAGCAAACTTTTACTATGCGATATTGGAGGAATACGGTTCAAATCCACAGTTGCGGATGTAGCCAAGGGTCTTAGGCATCAGTGAGAGTTGAAATTTCGTTTCTATCTTTAAAACTGAAGAAGTTATAGAGGTTTTAGTGAGAGGCGTTTTTGCAAAATAGGCGCGAAAATGCAAACAGAAATTTGCTTTTGAAAATGACAGATGGGTTTGATTACACTATATTATGACTATGAAAAAGAGAATGCCACATATGGATCTTACAGTCACGTGGCCAGCATAACCCGTCACGTTGTGGATACTCTACTTCTTCCTGGGATTTACTTTAGTTATGCAAAATCACTAGGGAGTTACGGTTTTGGAACACAGGTGAGGCAATCAGCGCAAGAAGGATTCAAACAATAATAGAGTTCTGATTTAAAGATGGGATGGGTTGAGATAGGGATAATACAATGCAAATATATTATGGGTCACTGTTCTTCCTATTATACTTACAGTCCTTTATACTTTAATTGGTCCGTCCGGTTCTGGTCATGGGGTGGATCAGGTCTACCGGCAGCAGGGCACCTCTAGTGGGATTTGGATCAGCGGTCAATTTCGGACTGCGCCTCAGGCTGGATTAGGATGGGCCCCTTCTGGTTACTGGACACGGTAGATGGCAGGATGCAAGTTTCAGTGGACAAGCCTTAATGGTACCAAGACAAGCTGAATCAGAATTATTATTTTAAGTTCTAGAGGTTTGCAATTGGGTCAAGCTAGCAAGCTTCTGCAATGCTAAAATCTGGATTCTGCAAAGAAATCTGGATCTTCAAAGAATTCTGGAGTCAGCTACAAGTTGAAGAGTTCTGGAATATGGTGCTGCGTTTAAATCTGGATGGAGTCTGAAAGCCGTGTGTTCTGGAAGCAGTGTCTCTTTGTGTAGTGAAATTCCTATATTTATCCATATACAAAGTTTATGGCGTGGGCAGAACTTCAAAATACACCCCCATGGTTGTGAGTGGTTACAGGCACGTGCTTTGTTTTGGTTGGCAGTCTGAACAGAGCTGTCACCTTATGACAGGATTTAGGAACTCCCACATGGATTTTTACCAAAACATACTTTTGCACAAATGTACATTTCTAACATTATGTACCCTCATAAAATTGGACACATATATTTTATATTCGATTGTCTACATTTACATTCACTTTGCATCTTTGTGCGAGCTGTTTTGGTCATTCTACATATTTTTATCAATTTTACCCATAACCGTTTGGATTAATCATTTCTAATTTGATACCTCTCTGGGCGATTTTCAGTGGATCATGTACATACAATCGTACGTTTGCAACATTAATAGTTTTGCCACAATCAGAAATTTTTCATAACTTTGGTCCTTAAATGGTACGAGTTTCCTCAATGTCTTCAAATCAGAAGGCTGAAATTAGTTTAATGTCTATCAAGTTTCAGATTTATCTCTCTTTAGGTTGTTTTAGGTTGCTAGTAAAAGAGTTTAAAACTTTAATCCCAAATAAGGATTTCACATCAAAGTTTCCAGGCAGCAGCTGTCCAGTCCTTTGAAGTTCAGTGAGAAACCTCCTCCACATCCTGCCCCTCCTTGCAGAGGTCAATGCTCATCCTGTCCTTTGTTCTTTGGTCAGCCAGAAGACAAATGTCTAATTCGCACCCCATTGTGTTGCTTTTTGGCATTATGCGGGAACCATTAGCAGCCATTAGCCTTCCTGTTCTCAAGGAAGTGTCCAGCGGAGATGTCAATTTTCCCAGGCCAGGCTGTCAGATCAGAATTAAATAGTGGATTGACTCCAGACTGGGCTCTTTGACATTAAATTATTTTCATTTCACATATAAAATGTAAGCACATTTTATCAGGGATTTAAACATTTTAAAAGAATTAGCCCTTCACAAACATGCTTGAAATAGTGGATTTTGCAATTTCTTCCAGAACAGAAACACCTTTAAATGGGTTTGACAGCTAATTTCCTTAAGCAGCTGCCAGGCAGGGAGGCCTGGATTCCTCTGACTGCCTGGAGAATCCATGTTTTCAGCACACTTTCCTTTCCATAATTCTGTGGGAAAATGACTGAATTTTTAAGGGCATTTTCGGATTAGGCCCTTCTGTGGCCTTGTTTCAGGTGACAGATGACAGATGACAGGTGACAGCAGTGATTTCTGTTTTTACACCAACTTTGCCGGTGTGTGTGTGGCAGGGTGTGCAGCTCTTTTGGTGGTTTCTGAACCCTGCGCAGTCTTGCAGACTTGGCACGCACAGGTGTTCTTGCCTCCATTTTTGGCAGTTTTCTTTCCTCATTGGCAAAGGTGTGCAGTGTGGCGCATTGGCGTGGATAAAAATACTCCACATATCCCCCCCTCGACTCCATCATGACATCCAGTCATGGGGGAGTTGTGCAAGTGGGATTTTCTTTCATTCGGTTCATGTGAAGAAATCCAATTGTTTCTCCCATCAGCAAGCAATAGATGAGACACGCTCTCCTTGCTGGTTCTGGTTGGAAGTGTGGAGCGACATTCCGGGCTCTTGGTTCTTTTTTTTTTCCGGTCCCCGAGGAGTCCTCCTTGGTGATTAGGTGGTTTTTAGTTGTAGTGCTAGAAAACAGAACATAGCACGGTTATGGAAATTTCCCCACTACTGTTCCCCAAGGGTTGTAGTGGGGCAGATGCATGCATTGAATACAATTTACCATATTCCCCGCCTAAATTCAATACTGGTTTTAACAGTCTTTCCTGGTACATACTCAGTGAACATTTAATAATTCTTTTTATGTCTCTGGATTTTCCCCTTCTGGGATTCCGGTAGGCTCTTCTATTTGCCGCAAAGTATGCCTGGGATGGCAATTATTTAGCTGGTTTATGTGGAACCACTTGTCTTCCCCCTCTGTCAAATTGCCCTTGGGGATGCGGATCCTGTAGGTGACTGGTGAGATTCTGTCCACAATTTCAAAAGGACCCCGCCAACTTGGGAGAAATTTTCGCTCTTTGGCTTGGTTCCTTTGGAAATTGTACAAGTAGACCCGGTCTCCTACTTGATATTCCTTTTTAGTTGTCTTAAGGTCATAGTGGGTCTTCATACTGTCTGCAGATCTTTCTAGATTCCACTGAGCATACGCAAAAGCATGTTGAAGGTGTTTTCTCAGATTCTCAACATACTCATGAGTTGTGAAGGCATTTATCAAGGTCTGCTCTTGGGTTCTGTAGAGCAGATGCTGGGGTAGCACCATCCTTCATCCAGTAATCAGCTCAAATGGAGACATTTTTGTTGCAGAAGAAGGGGTAGATCTGATGGCCATCAGGACAAGGGGTAATCAAATATCCCAACTTGGCCTAGTATCTGCCACAAACGTTTTTAATATGTTCACAATAGTTGTTTGTACCTCTCAACTCCACCACTAGAGAATTGGCTGTATGCAATATGTAATTTCCTTTTTACCCCAAGTATCTCCCACATCTTTGTCATCATTTTGCTAGTGAAGTGACTACCTCGGTCTGACTCAATCCTTTGGGGTAGTCCAAAACGTGAGAATATGTGATTGATCATCAGGGCAGCTGCTCTTTCTGCCTTGCAATTTAGGGCCGGGAGATATTCCACCCATTTAGTAAACAAGCATGTTACTGTCAACATGTACTTGTTCCTCTAGAGGAGCGAATCATGGGCCCGATGAAATCGACTTGCAAATCTGACCAAGGGAGTGTCATCCCCCTCTTTTGGGGGAGCACGGTGTGTGAGTGATGTTGGCTGAAATTGTGCACACAAAAGACACCCCTTCAATTATTGGTGGAGGTCCTGCCCCATGTGTGGCCAGTATGCAACCTCTTGTAAGATTTCTAATGTTGTATGAAACCCCCGATGACCGGGTGTGGCCACATCATGGGCGTAACTTACCATCAGGCTTCAGAATGAGGTAGGGAGCACCCACTGGTCATGGCCAGATATGGATCTCCTCACCAACAAACGTCTTGGATTCGGAACATTTTTGGACATTTCATCAACATGCTGAGGTTCTCTTTCCCAATGCAATCTGTATCCGTCAGGGGAAAGTTCTCAGAGTCCTCAATGTGTTGATAAAACGTACCAATTATTGGCTCCCCTTTTCGAGCCATAATCAAATCAGCATCTGGGGTCTCCTTATTCCACTGGGCAGTTGAGAGTTCATTGTGAGCATTTGTCTGGGACCTAGTGACAGCAGTGACCTGGATTTCCCCCAACAAGGACTCGATCTCAAGTAGATCCCCTTGGATGGCTCTGGTTTTGGTCAGCTAATCAGCTAGGTCATTTCCAGTTTTGTCTGGTCCCTCTACTTAGAATGACCCTTGATCTTTTTCCAGTAGATGGTCATCCCGCTGGAGGTGACCAGATCATCAATATTCTGTATTAATTTTCCATGTTTTAGTGGTTTATTATTATCACATAGCATGCCTCTGGTTTTCCAATTAACCAGGAGCTCCACTAACCCGTTCCGTACATAATCGGAATCAGTGATTATGACCAGTTTGTGGAGTTGATGTTGGACAACACTGAGGATGGCTTGATGCACAGCCATCAGCTCTGCCACTTGACTACTACGGGGACCGATTCTGTACCCAGTGGAGGTTTCTGGGGCATCATTCACCCATGCATTCCCCACGCCGGCCACAAGTTCCTTTTCCCTGTCGTTGTCAACATGATAGGAGCACCCATCCATATAGACAGTGGGCATTCCCTCACACTTGTCTTCTTCATAGACTTTGTGTGGGGAATTAAGGTATGCCGCCATGTTGTCCTTGATTTTAAGACTTTCATCCTCGAAACAGTTTTCTCTGGCACAATCATGCAAGTCAGCCAGACCTTGCGCGAGGAGACTCTTCTTGTTTTGGCCACATCCGACCACCATAGGAAAGCCTTGCATTGACAGAATCCAGGAAGTAATTCGGGAATTACTCACATTTTCAGCCCAGATTCTGTCATTTTCGAAGATATTGCAGAATCTTGTGTGGAGTCTCCACTATGATGTGTTCCCCCTGGATGAACGGGCGGTAATTCTTCGATGCCCACACCGTTGCCAGGAGTGCCTTCTCACAATCGTTGAATTTTTCCTCCACAGAGGATAAAGTCTTACTCGCATAGGAGATTACTTTATTGACCTTGTCATGCTTTTGGTATAATACAGCAGTCAAGCATGTATTTGAGAACCCTGTCTCCAAGAAGAACTCCTTGTTTTTGACAGGGTAAGCTAGGCAAGGCGCTTGTGAGAGGCTTCTTTTGAGTTGTCTTACTGCCTCAGCTAGTTCTGGACGCCACTCCCACTTGACCCCCCCCTTCAACAGATAGATCAGGGGTCTTGCGATCTCTGCGCAATCCTCAATGAACTTTCTGCTGTAAGTAGTCAGTCCAAGGAGGCTCCTTAGCTCCCGCAGAGTTGTGGGGTCTTTTAGTTTCTGGAGTGCTTCTACTTTCTTTTCCTGGGGACACAGACCATCAGGAGTTATCTCATGCCCCAAGAAATTGACACAAGTCCTGCACCACTGTGCCTTTTGGAAAGATAGTTTAGCTCCGGCAGCCCTCCACTGTGTCAGAACATAACGGATCTCTGCTATGTGTTCCTCTACAGTTGAGCTTTTGATTAGAACATCATCTACATAGGTGAGGTTACCCCTTTCACCCAAGTCGGGCATGGCCTTATGCAAGAAGATATTAAATTTGTTGCCAGAGTTGATGTATCCGAAGGGAATCGGGGTCCAAGTGTACTGCTGCCCAGCGATGGTAAATGCTAGCTTGTATTGGTCTTCCCTACTGACAGGTACAGTCCAGTACCCATTGGTCAGGTCAATGGCAGTGTATACCTTTGACCCCTGGATCTGGGCCAGCCCTTGGTCAATTTAGGGAACAGGCCATCGGCAAGTGTGGACCCGTTTGTTGAGCTCCGTTAGGTCAGCACAGAGTCTCCACTGGCCATATGGTTTCAAAATCCCCAGCACCAGATTATTAAAGGTACTGTGACTGGACACATTTTCCCACAGGACTCAAGGTTCTTAATTATTTCTGTAAGGGACTCCATGGATGCGAGAGGCAAGCAATATTGCTTCACAAACACTGGAGTCATGCCAGAGTCTGTGGGAATTGTTGTTGTATGGATGTCGGTGCGACCACAGTCATATGAGTCTACCGCAAAGAGATCTTGAAAATTTAAGAAAACTTATTTCAACTTTTGCCTTTGCTCCAGAGCCTCACAGGCATCAGCTAGGTTGACTCTCTCTTCAACCATTTGCCTGAAGCCCGGAAAGACTTCTGTTTTTGCTATCTCAGCGGCCTCCTCCAGCTGGGTGGAGAAGTCCCTGGTTAAAGTACTGACTTGGACTAATGGCTTCAGGTAGGGAAGGCAGTCCTGGTGGACTTGAAAGATCACCTCATCCCTCGTGAAGTCACAGGTCACCTCTTCCTTACCATAAGGGCAGGAAGAGTACACCACGAAATTCTCCCCATGCCTGGAAAAATGTTGGTCATCAACTGCCATTCCAATAATGGTGCATGCGCCCCGAGTGATACTCCTAAGGTCGCTGTTATCTACCACTATTGGAATGGTGTTGTGCTCTGTATTGACTAGTGGTGTTGGGTTTAACCCCAAGCCTTGCTGCTGGAAATGGGCCTTGAGGTCAACATATGCGTCAGGATTTTTCAGTTTCTGTCCTCTTTTAATTTTTACTTCAAGTGTGAATTGTTGGGTCCGTTCTGGGATGGTGACTTCCTCTCCAATCTGAACTTCAACTGCACATGGCAGCAATTCAGCTGACTGAAATGCTTTCTCTGGGTCATGAAAGTCCATGGGATTACCCGTTAATAGGGACCAGGCTTTGAAGTTTATTAGTTCTAAACTAATGGCAAAGCGATTGAGACTGTCAATGCCTAAATAAAATGCCGCAGGGACATCTCGCACGACCCAACAATTATGGACTATGCTCTTGTTGCGTATAGACATTTTGAGCATACGCCTGCTAGGCAGGAGATGTTTGGAATTGGGTGTTTCCAGGTCCATTTCTCATTTGTCTATCAAATTAAATGTGGGAATGGCTGGATCTTTTGGGAGTTTTCGGAACATGGCCTCGCTGATGAAGCTCTTACCGTTGTTCATGCACACTTGGGAGAGAACAGAGTCCTTCCCCCATTTAACTGAATGGGGACAAACAACTGTTCTCCAATTTTCTGAATGTCTGCCAAGCTTTGAGCTGGTTTCTCATCATTTTGGACTATAGAAGTGGGATTTTCTGATTGTGAATTGATATAGAATTTCAGTGTATTTCCTTCCAGTGTGGAATGCCACTTGAGACTGGTTGATTTTCAGACATAGAGAGGACTTTCCATCACCAGTTTGTTGTCCTACTGCAACTACTGTCACGTCAGGGATTTGGTTGTTTTGAAAATGGAATTCAATTTGGTCAGGTTTTTGTTCAACCATGTGGTATGTGCCATTTAAACTAACATGGTTGACACTATGTTTTAATTTTATTGGTCGGTTAGAGTGGGTCCAGAGGACCTTGTTTACACAATCTATGAAGGGAGACAATCTACGCAGGATGTCATTCCCTAGTAAACATGGTGTGCCCTCAGGAGCCACAACTATGACCGGGTGTTTCACCTTGTGTCACCCAATTTTAATGTCTAAATTTGCAGCCATCTCAACAGGAATTTCATTCCCATCGAAGTTCTGAAGTTGTCCAGGAAGAGGGGTGAGAGGGATCTGGTATCTTTACCCCCTTACTGAATTCAGCTGATCAAAGGCCCTTTTTGACAGAAGGGTGGCTTGGGATTCAGTGTCCACCAGTGCCAAAAATGTACATTGCCCCTGTATTTGGACCGGGGCATAATATCTTCCCTCCTTTTCCTCAAGGGGGCAAAGATAATGCGCATTTTGGGCCAATTGATGGGTTAATTTCTTTACTTTTGATTCTGTCAGAGGGGTAGTTTGGGCAGGATTCTGTTTGTGAGCCTGGGAATCTGTAAGAAAATGGTGACAGTTGGATATTGGGGAAGTTTTGGGCTGCCCCCTGCCCCATTTTTTTGGAGGAAGTCACCAGAATTGGTATGGTCAATGTGATTTTCTGCCTTGTCATTCTGGGGTTCAATGATAGGCAGTGGTTTTAACTCCATCCCCACATTTACCCAGTCTGGATTAGAATCTCTCGGGACCCATTTTTCTTTGGGAGGAGTTCCCCCATCCCTGAAGGAGAAGATCCTTTTCCCAGTGTCCTCTCAGGACCTTTCTCCTTCAAATTGGAAGACTCTAACCTCCTCCACAAAATGGGTCTTTTTAGGGCCTTAATTTCTTCTACCCTCCTTCTGTTCCTTAGGTTGCAGACTCTGGGGACAGGAGATTCTGGTTCTGGTTCCTGGGTTTCCAGGGGCTTTTCAGAAGTGGGGAAGGAAGCTTCCTCTAAGGCTTTATACCCCCCTCCTCCTTTGGAACTGGTGGGTTGTCAAGGTTCTCTCCCCGTCATTGCTCTGGAGTACCAGACCCTTGATTTGAGGGGTTCTGGGCCGCCATGCTTATCTAAGGGTTCTGCTGAGCCCTCAACATGCGACCCAGATCCTGTGACAAGTTCTGGACCTGGCGCTCCAGTTGGGACACCCTGTCACGGTTCGTCCGTGGAAGCTGTGGTACAAATGGCAGCTTCATTAAGCCGCCACGGGATCGGTAGCAACACACTAGCTGTTTCCCAGCTTCGGTATATAAGGCGGCCATGCCCCCTTTCCGACGCGCTGCAACTCGTTTGTTCTGCCTGCGTCGGACTGTCCTCTGCATTGTTTCGGTGCCGTTTTTGTCTCTGACCGAGACCCTTCTTTGAGCCCTCCAGTTCAGTCTTAGTCCTTATTTTCTGCCTTTGTTCCATTTCTGTCTCCCTTCCTTTGTCGCGTGTTGCGCTTCCCGTTCTTTCACTTGTTTTCCCTTTCAGCTTTCGTCGGCTCCTGCCCTGCCTTCCCGGCGGGCTCTTCCCATTTCTCCATTAAGACCTTCTTTACTATATTTCCCCTCTTTAGCCTTTTCTATTTTATATCTTGCTTACTTGTATTTGTTTTTCCTTCCTGACTGTTTGTGCCCATTCCGCTCACTTGCTTTCCCTCTTGTCTGTACTTCTTCGTTCCGCTTTCCTGTTCCCCTTTTGTCTGCACTTCCTGCTTTCGCTCTGATCCTCCCTATTCTTACTCTTGGCTTTCTCTCTGCAGTTCTGTCATTCTTGGTAGTTCTACTCTATTGCATTTTTGCCTTCGGATTATTTTTCTGCTGCTCCTCCCCCTGGATCTGCTGTCACCGCTCCACTTTATTCCACCTTAGAGCATATTGCAGACTTCCTTAGTCCACGGCACCTTCTCTGTCAAGGATCCGGACCTTTACCTTGGAAGCAAGCACTGCCATCTGCATACTGATCCCGCATAAGACTCTTCAGGGTTTTTTGTACCTTATTAGGCTTTTTCCCTGGATTTGGGGCGAGCTCCCTTGGGTCCACCTGACAGTTCATATATCACAATCAGGTGTCCTTTTCTCTACGAAAGAAAGAAGGGAAGGAAAGTAGAGAAGATTGAAGAGAATCCTAAACTTCGCAAGAAGGGAAAGAGGAGAGAAAGAGAACCAACCAAGACTCTTACGTCAGAAACCTCAGGTGAGGAGACACAGGGGGAGGGATCTATAGACTTTGACACACCCCTCTGGCTGGTACGGGGGTCTCTGGTCCCTCCTAGGTGGATCACAGGAAGGGTAACTGTCCCTTCTCCCATAATACCCTTGGTTGGGATAGTTCTGGTAACACTCCACCCTTGGCCTCCCCTCTCCCGGATTGGGATGTCTGGACTCAGGAAAGTGGGGAAAGAAAGAAGGGTTGTTTTGGGGTTTAAGTTTGGCAGGTACCAGGGAAAGAAGCTCAACCCGGCATTTGGGGGATTACTGCCCTCCTGGGGAAAGTTAGGAGGGAAGTTTCCTGGGTTGGCAGCTACTGGGTTGGTCCCCCCCTTGGGCTGGGGGAGTCCACACATAGCCCCGGATGGGTCTGTTGCCCTTGTAACGGGGGCTTATATAATCATATAATCAGGGGAGTTAGGGGTCCCATTTGTGGGATTACGACCCTGGCTACCTGTCTGGGATTGGCCCGAGGGCCTTCTGGTTCTTTGGTTAGGAGGACTTTGCACAGGAATATTTTTAGGCCCCCCCCATCTGCAGATTGAAAATGGGGGCAACCTTCATCTCCGTCACGTTAGCAGCAGCAGAGGTGTTGGATGGTTTGGGGTTTTTATTGGTATTTGTATTCTCTACCGGTTTCTGCACTTCATAAATGTGAGTCGTCTGTTCAATGACCCAGTCTAGTGATCTCTTCTTGTGAAAGTCCCTCACCAGCAGGGTCATGATGTATTTAGGGAGTGCATGAAAGAAGGTATTAATGAACTCCCTACTGTCTCTGTGCACTCTCCTGGTGGTCTGTGCAAAGGCACGTTTTAATTCTTGCACACATTCTTGTGGGGCCTGGTCTTCCCCGCATTACAGATTGTAGGCCGCCTTGCGGGCCTATTGGGGGTTCCTATGTATGGAAAAATGTATTAAGATGGCCGCCCTATGGTGGGCCATCATGAGTGGTTCTGATCCTCCAGCCCTGCAAAGAAGCTGGAGTATTCAGGGGAAAATGTCCATTTGACATATTGAATGCAACTCTGGGTATCTTTCAAATTAAAACTATCCATGATTTGCTCATATAACTCGAGCTGCTCCCAAACTGAATACTTGGCATTTTTATGATAGGGAGTTATGACGCTCCTAATGGCCTTGATCTGTTTCAGGGGATCTTTTTTTTATATTTATTTTTATTGCGATTTTGCGAAAAAAAGTCAAATACAGCAAGAGTACCGGTAAAGATCAAATAACCAACAATCAACAACAGTATATGGAGAAAAATTCCCTCACCCCCTCAACTTCCCCCCTCCCCCCGATTCTCAGAAGCGTTGTCCACAAAGTCCTGTCCCCCCCATAAAGAAGGGTTGACAGCTAAAAGAGGTGGCGCCCCAGACTCCCGCTCGAAAGTGGGCGATGCCTTTGGCGACCATTAGACTGTTCCTGGGTCAGAGTCTTCTTGAGGTAGCACAATGCCAAGTAACTCAATGCTTTTAGAGAGCCAAACTCTACATGCATTTTCTTTCAGGTAGTTCAACAAAGGGGTCCAGTCGGACAAAAATTTCCTGTGGTGGCCCTCCAGGGAGTATGAGAGCCATTCCATGGCTACAATCGACCACAATTTTGTAACCCATTCATGTTCACAAGGAGGATCAAGGGATTGTCATTTACTTGCTATCGTCAATGCTGCAGCCATCATCATAGTGACATACACTATGCGTCCCGCTTTCGTGGAGATAACTAAAAGGGTTTGACTTAGACCCAACATAGAAAGGCCCTTATTACCTCTCAGCTTAAGCCCCACTACCCGTTCTATAGCCCGATGGATAACATCCCAGAAATTGGCCAGCCGCGAACAGTCCCACCATATGTGGGCCCAGGTGCCCCGTTCTCCACAGTTCCTCCAACATAGTGGAGATGAACGTCTACCTATTTTAATGAGTTGGACAGGGGTAAGATGCCACTGGTGGACCAACTTCATCCACATCTCTTGGGTCTGGATGGACTTAGTCAGTTTTGGAATTTGTTTCCAAAGTTCCCGCCATTCGTCCTCACCTATTGCTACACCCGTGGCTTTCTCCCATTTCCCCATATATGCTCTGCGCGGGGGATGCTCCCCCAATTTAATAGCTTTATAGATAGATGCCATGAGACCCCTGTCTCCCCCGTGTGTGTCCAAGTATTTCTCGAAGGGGGTCAAGGGGCGTGCACCTGCCTGCTTTTGGGTCGGATGGGACAACCAGTGCCTTAACTGTATATACTCATATCTGTGGGTTTCCCGTAGCTCAAATTCAGATTAGCATTGTTCGAAGACCTTAATCTTGTCCCCCTCATACATGTCCCGAAACATTCTACAGCCCCCATCATACCAGTCTGCAAATGCCATGGTTTTATACCCCAGTGAAAATTGAGGGTTGTCGTGGAGAGGTGTGTAGGGGGAAGGGAAGGTAGTGACATGTGCCCTCTCAATCGCAGCATCCCATGCCTCCCCCGCCGTTGAGGTAATCCGAGTTCTATACATCTGGGGGGGTCTATCCACTTTCGGGAGCCAAAACGCTCCCTCTAGGGCCCCGGCTACCACTGCTCTATCCATCGGTCTCCACGGCTTATCTCGGTCATCCCTTTGCCAATCCTGAAGGAACCTCATCTGCGCTGCCAAGTAGTAAGCCCTAAAGTCAGGCTCCCCCATGTCCCCCCTACTAGTGAGGGTTCGCATAAGAGCTACCGCCACCCTGGGTCTCCTATGGGACCAAAGAAATGGGCCAGTCACTGCCTGGAGGGCCTTGAAAAAGGACGTAGGTATCGCCACCGGCAAAGCGGCAAAGAAATACAATAACCGCGGTAGTACCGCCATTTTAAGCACATTGATGCGTCCCATCCACGAGATACGCAGCGGGCCCCAATCGATCAACTTTGACTTAATTCTCTCCAGCAATGGGAGGTAGTTCACCCGTCCTAGTAAGGTGGATCCCCAAATATCGAAGCCCCCCTTTCGACCACCTGAACGCGTAATCCCTTTTAATACTTTGTTCCACGGTGTTCTGTAAGTTCAGGCCTAGAATCTCCGACTTGCTAGTGTTCACCTTCAACCCCGCCACTAGCCCAAAGCGGTCTATTTCCTCCTGAAGGGCTGACAGGGATGTCTCCAGGCTAGTCAGCATAAGCAAGAGATTGCCCGCAAACGTGGCCACCTTATGGATTCGTCCCCCAAAGACTATGCCCTCTATCCCCTCGTCCTCCCTTATCGCTTCTAGGAAGGGTTCTAGATGAAGTGCATAGAGTAACCGAGATAGGGGCAGCCCTGTTTGGTACCCCGTCCAATTTGCACCAACTCTGAGAGCTGACCATTGATCGACAATCGAATGGATGGATTACGATAAGCTGTCTTGACGCGTGTCAGAAATTTGGGGCCGAACCCCATTTTGATCATAGTGGCAAATAAGAACCTCTACTCTACACGATCAAAGGCCTTCTCAGAATCAACCGCAAGGGGGAGGACAGGGGTCCCCTTAATTTGCAATTTCTCCACCAGATGGAGCACTCTTCGAATATTATCCGCGGTCTGCCGTCCTCTTATGAAGCCGGCTTGGTCATTTCGTATTAGCCTGGGCATAAGGGAGTCCAATCTGGACGCCAAAACCTTCATCTAGATCTTCGCGTCCACGTTCATGAGTGCTATCGGCTGGTAGGAACCACACTCCTCTGGATCTTTACCCTGCTTATATATGAGGGACACTCTGGCCTCCTCCATGGAACCCGGGAACGTGATTGAAGAGCTTAGTGAGGTGGGGAACTAAGACTTCTTTATGGTTCTTAAAGAATTCAACCATGAAACCATCTGGGCCCGGGGATTTGTTTAGGGAGAGTGTTGATATTGCCCTCCTAACCTCATCGGCAGTTATGTCCCCCTCAAGAAGTTCCCTCTCCTCTCTTGAAATGACCGGGAGATCCACCCTATCCAAATAAGCCTTCTGTAGTGCGGGGTCAGGGTCGCTTGAGGCATATAAAGTGGTATAAAATTGGCAGAACTCCCTTGCTATTGCTTCGTTGTCCATGAACCAACGGCCCTCTTTTCCCTCAATAGCAACGATCGTCCTGTGTCGTTCAGTCTTCCGTAACATATGGGAAAGCAGCTTATCGGCCCTATTGGCCTTAACATAGTGCATTTGACGCAGGCGCAGTAAGTTGCGTTCGGCCACCCTAGTCTGAATGAGGTTTAGTTGACCTCTTAACATACAGACTTCTTTAGCGGCAGATGGTGTATGCTTTATAGCTAGATTTGCCATCGCCTCCTAAAGTTTCGCACCAACATTCTCCTCCTCCAGCCTCAACTCTCTCTCTCTCCTGCTCTTTATTGCCAGGATGTTCCCCCTTATCGTAGCCTTAAGTGCATCCCACCATACCTGAGGAGATGTATCCCCCCAGATGTTCTTCTCCACATATTCCCCAAAGTCTCGATCTATCTCCCGGAGCAAAACCGGGTCCTTAAATAAGGGCGATGGGTATCTCCAGCTCCACAAGTGCAGAGGTCCCCGTGGTCTACGAAGAGTTACTTTCATAGGAGCATGGTCTGATAGTGCAATGGGTCCTAGGGAGAGGTCTGTAAAAGTACCCAAGAGACGGGCCGAGACCCAAATATAATCGATGCGCGAATGAGTTCTATGAACGTGGGAATAAAAGGTATACCCCTTGTCTGCACCTTGTGTTTCTCTCCAGGCGTCGACTAGGGCCAAGTCTTGGATACTCTTTTTGAGATCGCCGGAAGGTCCACCCACCGAGTCCCATACCTCCCTACTCCTATCTCTAGACGGATCCCATGCAAGGTTAAAATCTCCAGTCAGGACTATACGCCCTTTGGCAAAGTTCCGTAGTCAGGAAATTGATTTCTGAAGGAAAGCGTTCTGGCCAGTATTAGGTGCATAGACCGTAGCAATTGTATAGATCTCTCCCCCAGCTTCTAGTAGCAACGCTAGATATCTCTCCTGGTTGTTCTTCTGTGTGGAAGTAACCAACAAATCCAGCTTATCCCTCAGGGCCAGGACCATCCCTCCCTTCTTGCACGTCTGAGTGGCCTGATAGAGCCTGTTATAGCCCCAAAATCTAATCCTCCACTGATCCCGCGTCTGGATATGAGTTTCCTGCAAGGCGACTACATGTGGATTCTCCTTACGTATGTAAAGCTCTACCTTTTTCCTTTTCACAGGAGAATTGAGACCGTTTACATTCAACAATAAAATCCTCAGGGAGCCCATCCTAAAGCAAAATCCAGTCCAGCCATAATAGTTCCCATATGCTGATCTCCTCTCCCCTTGAGGTGTCAGACTTCATTGTGTGAACCCATGGGCAAAAGAGCCTGCTCCCCCTCCTCGCATCTGAGAAATCCCTCCCCCCATCCTTTCTCCAACACCCCAACCCCTCCCTACCCACTTCCCCCACCCCCTCCCCTGCCCCTCCCAGACCCCATCCGGGCGGGAACGACTGGCACTCGGCCCCCTTCGTGATGCACCACAAGAGCCGATCCCCTTAGCCGACCCGGACACTTTCAATGCTGGGAAACCCTCCCCCATTCCAAGACTCACTGCCATTCCCCGCTTCTACCCCGCCCCCCGCACAACACACTCAAATAACTCAATAACCCATTATGAACAGCTGTCAGTAGTGCACTCCCCGGGCTTAAGACGTATACCAAACTCCACCAAGGGAAGAAGATTCATGTTGCTGTCTGCGAACCCCCCACTTCCATCGCAGGGTCACTGAGCTCGCTGGACGAGGGCTTAGTACGATCCTGGTTTATAGGTCTCTTGCAAGCTCTCCTACGCTTGGCTGTAGACCATTCCAAGGGTTTTCGATTAGCGGTCGGTTCGTTGGCACCCCCAACCGGGGACTGGATCTGCTCATCTAGGCCCAGCAAAGACATCCCTTGTTCACAGGTTGTGATCCTATGATGTGAACCCTGCCACGTAAAAAGCGAACCAAAGGGGTGGGCCCATCTATACCGGATTTATTGCGATCTCAAGAATGACAAGACCGGGCCCATCCGCCGCCTCGTAATTAGGGAGCTCCTCGCCAGGTCCTGGTACAGAGAAATTTCCTGATCATTGTAGGTAATGCAGGTTGCCCGTCTTGCTCTTTCCATAACCTTTTCCTTCAGTGCATAACTATGAAAGGCAACCAGAACATCCCGCGGGCGGGAGCCCAGTTCGGCCATTCGCGGTCCTACCCTGTGCACCCTATTGAATAGCATTTCAGGAGTTGGACCAGGACCCAGCAAGTCAACAAATATAACCTTCAGGACCGAGCCTAACTGCTGGTCCTGGACTTCTTCCGGCAGTGATTTCACCCTAATATTCGCCCTACAGGACCTGTTTTCCAGATCCTCTGCCATTAATTCCAAGTTCTGTGTAGCCACAGCCAAGGACTCTAGCAGTTTATCAGGCTTTCTGGCCTCCTCCGTCAGTTCCTGTATGGCCCGCTCATTAGTGTCCACATGTTCCTCGATTTTATTTACATCTCTTTTAAGGTCTCGAAGGTTCTCAACTAAATCATCGCATAGCTTGTCCATTTGTTGTTGTCCCGCCGCTGTAATTTTCTCGACTAAGTCCCCCATAAATCTTGTAAGGATCTCCTGGGTAATTGGGCCATTTTGGTCTTCGCTGGGGGTCGCGATGTCGCTCTCCGAACAGTCCTTGGCTGTCTGTGTGTCCTCAGTCGCGTCATCCTCTCTGGACCAGAGCCTTGCAAGCGGGCCCTCTGTTGACTTTTTGGGGGTCTTCCCTTGGTGCACAGAGTCTTTATTTTCTTTTCGCGACATGGCTAGTAAGGGCGCCGGGTCCCCCGCCTACCTCCAAAAATGGACTCGAGGGGGTAGCAACAGACCCCAAGCAAGAAGGTCCCGGGTGAGGGGCGAGCCAGGTCCCGAGGTGGTCCGCGAGCTCCAATCAGTAGGCAGGCAGCACCCACTGAGATCTTACCCAGCAGGATCTCCCAGACGGTGTGCAGGGCCACTCCAAGCTAGCTACTATGCCCTCTCCGACGGCCCGCAGGCAAACCTCCTCAATCCCGGATTGGCGATCTCCAGCAGTCCGGGTCAAAATAGCACGCCAGGTGCGCCGCTTCACCCCCCTCACCAGCGGCAGCACCACACACACCGGCGTCCCGCTCTAGGTGGTGAACACCAAATGAGCCAGCTCAGGCCCACCGGCCCCCGCGCTCCACCGGGGCCTCCTCACCCCTTCAGGCCTGGAGGGAGTCACCCCTCCCAGCAGTCTCGCGGCACATTGGGGCGGATGCCCTCCTCTCCTCTCATCCCTGACTGGGACCACCGTTCCTCAGCACACACTGCAAAAACCAGCGGGGGCAGTCCAACAGTCCTCCTCAGGGCCCGAGGGCAGTGTGCTCCGATAGTCCAGGTCAGCCTGCCCCACCAACGCTGTGTCTCGTTTGCCAGGGCTCAAGGGCCGCTCCGAAATCTTCGGCCTAGGCGCGCTGCACCTGAGCGGGTTTGCCAAGCGCGTGAGCCCAGGCTCGTTGGGTCCACTGCACCCCACCGGGCCCTCTCCCCAGCTTCAGTCCCGGGGGGCGCCTCACCTCTGCAGCTGCTCCTCTACAATGTGCTGTCTCCGCTCCAGGTGCGCTTCCCCGCTTTAATTCCTAATAAGGGTCGATGCTCCTCAGCCCGCCCGCGGCCGGAGCACCTCCATGTCGCTCCGTGCTCCACTGGCTGCTCTCACTCCCCGTTGGTCTCCAGCGAGCGGGAGCGATTCAGCTGCTTTCCTGCAGGGATTCAGCACGCGGAGCCCCCACCACGCTGCGAGCTCCCGTCCGGGGCCTCTCAGGTACACTCCAGGCGCCGCGGGGCAGCTCTCGCCTTCCCATTGTAGACGCGGCGCTGGGCCCGGGACACCCGACCGCCAGCTCTTCAAGTTCCCCAGTACCGCCGGGTTCACCACTTCTGGGGCTACACAACGCGCCCGTCAGCAAACCCATGCCAGGGATTCCCCGCTGCTGCATCCAAGTGCCGGAGAGGGCTGCTGTTCGTCACTAGCTGGCAAGCTATTGCAGGTCCGGCAGGAGCGCGGGGAACCGCGACCGCCCCTCTACGCGGCCATCTTGGAATCCCAGGGGATCTTTTAGGAGAGCCTTCTTAATTTTGTTGGCCTTTTTGGCTTTAGTCACCCATGTCCACTCATCCTCTGACTCAGAGGCACTGCTACAGGAGGTGGCTATCTGATCCTCTAGGCTCTGCCTGATTCTGCGAGCTTGAGAATGTCTGACAGAATGTGGGGGCCTATGCGACCTGTCGCATTGCTCCTAGGATTGGCTGAGTCCTGCCCCCACTGTCCTAGCTGGGAAGAGGTTTTTAAGATACTCTTTGTGGGCCTAGTTTCATGGAGTTCCCCACCACATTTTATAAATGGATCCTTTGGCAGACAGTATTTTTGAAGATTCAATTCCTTGATTCTCCCCTCACTGGAGTCTTCCTGATCAGAGAGGCTAGCCCTAACATTTAGGAATCTGTACGGTGATGCTGGCCCATCCATTTCTGGGAGGCGCTGATCTGTCAGTCCCATGCTGCTAATTCTACTGAAGTCTACCATCCCTATGGCCCTTGGTTCATATGAGCCAGTGTACATGAAGGCGGCAGAGTCCATGGTACTGAATGGGTTAAAGTCCCTGATAACAAGGGTCCCAATGTTATGCTCAGGGGTTTCTCTGTCCCTTCCTACCTCATCTCTTTCAGCCCCTATTCCCTGGTGACATGCCAAGATCTGACTCTTTTGCTCCTCTATTAAGGCCTGACTGGTCTCAATGATTTGCTCTTGCATGACTAACTGTTTGTGGAGCCTGTCATTCTTTTCACAGATTGCCTCATTGTCTCTCTGTGCTTCCTGCCTGGATTGGAAATACTGGGCCAATCTTTGCTGCAGGAGACTCACCTCCTGAGTTTTCTCATTATTGGTCTGAGTGTTCTTTGCCAAAGAATCCTCCACCCACCTGGTGTGCTCCAGTAGATTCTCATATTCAGTTTCAACTTCACTAAACTCCTGAAGGGCCAGCTTTCTTTCTTCTAACTTAGTTTTTAATTGGCTGACTTCCTGGCCTAAGGCGTCCCTCTCCTGACTTAGAGTGCCCCTCTGTTAAGCAAGGTCATCCCTCTGTTTTTTAAATGTTTATGTTTATTTAGTTTATATAGCGCTTTACACCAAAGTGCTTTACAGTGTAACAATAACAATACAAGAGAAAGAAGCATATTTACAAACTTGATACAAACCAGTGGTACAGTACATGGAACAATTTACTCAAAAGAATGGGGGGTGTTCCCTGATGGTCTTGACACGCACGGGGGGTTACGGCATCCAATGGAAGGGCATCGGAAGGAGGAGGAGCGAGGGGGAGGAAGGGTGGAGGGGTTTTGGAGGGAAGAGGTACTAGATTTCTGGCGCACCTCATCAAATTCCTCTTGAGAGTGGATGTCTTTAATAATTAATTTATTATTTTCCACTTTCAAGGATTCTATGTGGTTCTGTAATGTGACTATCTGTCCTGTGCAGACTCTATTATAATTTAATTGATGCACCAGTTTCTGTTGACTCTGTTTTAAAGAGTCAACCCTTTCCTGATGCTCATCTTACAGTGTATGTAATCTGGTATCTTGCCCTGCATTCTTTTGCTGTAAGAGAGCCAGATCTTCCTTAAATTTGGTAATATAATGCCTAGCCTCTGTTTCTGATTCTTGACTCTTCTGGAGCCTTTGCTCTGCAGAGTCCAGATTAGTTTGGATTTTCTGCAGTGTTTCCCCTTGCTTCTTTGCCAGAACTATATTGTCTGCATGCTTTTACTGTATTATTCCTATGTGGAGGTACAGGTAGGCCGCGATGTTGGCAATTTTACACTGCTCTTCTTTTATTTTTGGGGCCATGTACAGTTTGCTAAGTGCTTGATGTAATGGACCCTTGTCCTGCCATATATTTAGATCTATTGTAGTGACTTGTTCTTTTATTTCCTGCAGCCATACCTGTTCATCTTGTTCTGGCCACTCACCCCTGACAAACAGTTGGTGCAGGATGTGTTCCCTAGCAATATTATTTCCACTGGGGTCGCCATCTCAGAAATATCAATTTCCTTATGGCTTATTCCAGGGTTAATTTCCTTTTGCAAACAGACCTGATTTTTTTGGAGTATTTCTTTTGAGGGGTGCTTGTACAGTGTAGCACAGTACCCCAACCCAACAAGGTGTCTGTACCCTGCAGGCTAGTATGATGTGCTAGACTGTCACAGGTGGTATCTCAATTCAGAATCGCGGCACGAGTCCCCAAGCTGTAAGGGATTTCAATCAGGCACTCACCCAGGTCTCGCCCAGCATGTAGCATGCAATGAAACCCTTTTTTATTTTTGTCTATAAGTTCAATATTCTGAATGATATACCACTAATATCACACCCATCTCAAAATACCCCCCAGGTCACATTGAACCAGGAATAAGGCTGGTTTGTAAAGGTAAATATTTATTTATTTATTTTAATGTTCAAATCTCACATAAATTTAATATAGATATATATGGGGCAGCAATCACCTAACGGTGAAAATACAATTCAGAATAAGCAAGCAATTGAGTTCACTTATAATGAGGCAACATAGAAAACACAGGAAAAAGAACAGTTTTGTTTTGTGCACAGATAGCGTTTAGGTTAGGATTTTCCCTCCAAAGTTTTGTTTAAATACCAATGAGCAATCCTACACCGATTTGGATCAACAGCGCGGTTCTGGTCAATTTCGGACTGCGCCTCAGGCTGGATTAGGATGGGCCCCTTCGGGTTACTGGACACGGTAGATGGCAGGATGCAAGTTTCAGCGGGCAAGCCTTAATGGTAGCAAGCGAAGCTGAATCAGAATTATTCTTTTAAATTCTGGAGGTTTGCAATTGGGTCAAGCTAGCAAGCTTTTGCAATGCTAAAATCTAGATTCTGCAAAGAAATCTGGATCTTCAAAGAATTCTGGAGTCAGCTACAAATTGAAGAGTTATGGAATACGGTGCTGCACGTAAATCTGGATGGGTTCTTAAAGCATTGTGTTCTGGAAGCAATGTCTCTATGTGTAGTGAAATTCCTATATTTATCCATTTATAAAGTTTATGGAGTGGGCAGAACTTCAAAACACACCCCCATGGTTGTGAGTGGTTACAGGCATGTGCTTTGTTTTGGTTGGCAGTCTGAACAGAGCTGTCATCTTATGACAGGATTTAGGAAATCCGACATGGATTTTTACCAAAACATACTTTTGCACAAATGTACATTTCTAAAATGATGTGCCCTCATAAAATTGGACACATATATTTTATATTTGATTGTCTACATTTACATTCACTTTGCATCTTTGTGTGAGGTGTCCTGGTCATTCTACGGATTTTTATCAATTTTACCCATAACCGTTTGGATTAATTGTTTCTAATTTGATACCTCTCTGGGCGCTTATCAGTGGATCATGTACATACAATCTTAACTTTGCAACATTAATAGTTTTGCCACAATCAGAAAGTTTTCATAACTTTGGTCCTTAAATGGTACGAGTTTCCTTAATGTCTTCAAATCACAAGGCTGAAATTAGTTAAATGTCTACCAAGCTTCAGATTTATCTCTCTTTAGGTTGCTTAGTAAAAGAGTTTAAACTTTAATCCCAAATAAGGATTTCACATCATAGTTTCCAGGCAGCAGTTGTCCAGTCCTTTGAAGTTCACTGAGAAACCTCCTCCACATCCTGCCCCTCCTTGCAGAGGTCAATGCTCGGCCTGTCCTTTGTTCTTTGGTCAGCCAAAAGATGAATGTCTAATGCGGCCCCATTGTGTTGCTTGTTGGCATTATGCGGGAACCATTAGCAGCCATTAGCCTTCCTGTTCTCAAGGAAGTGTCAAGTGGAGATGTCAATTTTCCCAGGCCAGGCTGTCAGATCAGAATTAAATAGTGGATTGGCTCCAGACTGGGCTCTTTGATATTAAAGTCTTTTCATTTCACATATAAAATATAAGCACCGTTTATCAGGGATTTAAACATTTCAAAATAATTAGTCCTTCACAAACATGCTTGAAATAGTGGATTTTGCAATTTCTTCCAGAAAAGAAACACCTTTAAATGGGTTTGACAGCTAATTTCCTTAAGCAGCTGCCAGCCAGGGATGCATGGATTCCTCTGACTGCCTGGAGAATCCATGATTTCAGCACACTTTCCTTTCCATAATTCTCCAGGAAAATGACTGAATTTTTAAGGGCATTTTCGGATTAGGCCCTTCTGTGGCCTTGTTTCAGGTGACAGATGACAGGTGACAGCAGTGATTCTGTTTTTACACCAACTTTGCCGGTGTGTGTGTGGCAGGGTGTTCAGCTCTTTTGCTGGTTTATGAGCCCTGCGCTGTCTTGAAGAATTGGCGCGCACTGTGGTTCTTGCCTCCATTTTTGGCAGTTTCCTTTCCTCATTGGCAAAGGGGTGCATTATGGCGCATTGGCGTGGATAAAAATGCTCCACAGGTGAAGTGGCTAGAAGGTTCAGATAATCTCTGGTGGATGAAATATGTAACAGGTTTATTGACAAGACTGGGCCAGAACAATCTTTGACATCATCCTAATCATATCCAGCAGCTGAACTGCAAGGAACCTTTGGGGGCCTACTCGAGCCTTGCAGGAAATCACATCCTTGGTAAGGCATGCAACAATCACTGGTTGCCCATTTATTTCTTTCCCACAAACCGACTTACAGGTCCTAATCATTATATTGAGTCTAAGATCAAGAAAGAAATGCAAATGAAATGTATGAAATTCAGGCTGGGTGTCCTCCCCATCAAGTCATTCACTGAGAGGTGGTAGTGGGTAGGGAATGGTAGTGTCCATGAGGGTGTGAGAGAAGATTCTATGAAATTATGATTAATTATCTTTTGCTTTGTCTACCGTAGAAAACACTCAGGAATAGATGGCTTTGCAGAAAGCACTTTTGTGGGTGCTGAGAATTGACTCCTGTCATAATGTGAACTCATGGTATTTGCCACAATGACCTGTAGACGATAGGCCCAGACCCTCGTGACGAGGGATGACCCCAGACTGAATCGTCCCAGTCCAGTGACCTAATAGTGAGAAAACCAAATAATTGAGAAAACTGTCTGATGATTCTACAAAGTAGCCAAAATATTGAGCAAACATTGGATTATCTAGCAGCATATCGATAAATCAGTTGTTATTAAAGATAGTGTTACTGACCCAAAAGCCAAGGGAGAAGAGCAATCAGGGTTAATCCTTTGAAGATAATAAAAGCAGAGTACTCAAGACAAGAGGAGGATGGAGAGGGGATATAACCTGGACTAAGGAATGTGTAGAGGAGCAGCTGAATGCCTCTGCAAGAAGTCCCGCCCCCATACCTCCTGTATGTTGAAAGTCTGAGATTGTGCCATGCTTGACACCAGCAGTTGTGACCATACCATAGTGAATATTCAAAAGAAGGTACCCTCTGAGAAAGCCCTACCAAATGTTTTCCCGAAGAGACGATAATCCGAGGGAGGAACTCCCTGAAGGACTATGAAAAGAGCGAAAAAGGAACTGGTGACATCACAAGAGAGGTACGTGACTCACTGAGAAGACTGATTGAAGCGAATGCATTGACCTTATAGAAACTGATGACAAAGTAAAGAATCAAGTAAACTTTCATATGCGAAAAGAAGATTGCATGTGTGTGACGCACTGCAGAAAATGAAAGCCGTTCAATAACTGTACAGATGCAGCAACGCAAATAAACTAAGTGATCTTAGAAGCTGGCTATACGTAGTGAATAGACTGCAGGGGAAGCCACCATTCTATAGAAACTGGACATCGGTGTCATGAATTTAGTAAGCTCAGACCCATGGAGAGGAAAGGTCCGAAGCTGTGTCGCAGTAAGAATTAGCTGAGATCGCAGACTTGAATGGTGAAACTGTCTGGCCTTGTATTAAAGTTGAAGCAAGCCAAGGCTGGTTATCTATTCTCAAGGCAGTGAACGTGAGAAGCTGAATCTTCCCCTGTTAAGGCACAAAGAAAGAACACCAAGAGTGCCAGGTTGTATTCAATGAAGACATTTAAATGTTGCAAAATGGGCCAAATTGTGGTCTCCTGTCACGTGAGCCAAGGATGGAAATAGAGTCGAGCGTGGAGTTCTAGAACAACAATAGTGCGTGCTCGTACTTCCTTATATTCCCAGAGACAAGAATATGCTGCAAGGCCAAGTTCAAAAACAAACTTCATGGCAGAAGGCATGGATAATGAGAGACGTTGGGCTAATTTGGTGGCGAGGTAGAGTCAACTCCACCTCCTGGCACCTGGGTAAGAGCTTACGTGCTGCTAAGTGAACCGAATATTCCAGTCATGGCACAAGCATGCCAACCAATTGTAGAGGACCATATAACGAAGGGCCATATAGTTTCAGAGACAATCATATACCATGTAATTAATAGTATTGAAGATGACTTGCGCTATAGGTAGGCACGAGTTGCCCACCTGACAGTAGAGATCCAATCACAATCCCACCCTTTATAGACAGGTTCATGTAAGGTGACATCTTAAACCCAGTACAGGGTATAAGTAAAGGCGGGAGAAAGAGAAGGTGATCACAGTGTGTTTTTTAATGTGTAAAGTCGACTAGTTTGCATGCCGGTTGGTTGAGTAGAAATATCAAAGAACGATAGTAGTTGTGAAGTAATTGAGAAGCGTTGAGGAGCTATAGTAACTGCCTAGTGAAGAGGTTGGTAGCAATCCAAAAGTAGAAATAGCTAATTGAGAAATTAGAGGCTTGAGCGGCGATTGATTGTGCGCTCTCATATTTGTTGTTTTAAGGAGTTGAAAAAGTGGTGATTTGCGCAAAAGTATTTAGAATATTTCCTACGTACGGTAAGTATTGACTGTCAATTAAGACTTGCCATTATGGGAGACACTCCCCTGATGCACCTATGCAAGACACTGCCAAAACACATGCCCAAGCTCAAACAGTATAGTGCAGAATGGGTGAAAGGCTCGACAGATAAAATGTTCATGCCATGACCACAAGTGGGATCGCTGTCAAAAGCGGTGTTGCAACACATGATCACATACTTGCACGCTGCGTACATGGATAAGAAATTAGAGAAAAGGTTAGCAATTCTATTTAAGTGAAGATATATATAAATATATATACATATAAATAATAGAACAGCAGTGACCCAAAGTGAGGAATAAATATCTTATTGATGAAAGATCATGCTTAGGGCAGAATGTATAGATGGTAATCTAATCGGAAATGCCCGCTGGTCTTGCTGTACTTAAATGTTCGTCAGTCGTCATCTTTAGAGGTCTCACATTTTCCAAGTCCATGCTTGAAAAATCCTTCCAGTTTATTTCTGGGAATTCTAGGACCGGTATTTCTAAATTTAAAATGAAATGGACAAAACTACAATTCCCAGAATGTCATGAAAAAAACAGGACCGGATGGCTTTCTCAAGCATGGAATAGGGGAACTTAAGAACTTGGCATTTTGAATTATACAGATACTTTCATTCCTATGGAAAAAGCACCTTACAGCAATGGGGGTACAATGGGATCCTCTGGGCTCTAGAGTGACTCAATCCATTGGTATAAGGGGTGCAATAGATAAATGAATGTGAGGTACCAATGTATGCCCTGTTGTAGGAGCAGAGGAGCCAGGTGGAATCAGTGACCCCAAGGGGAGGTTTGTAATACATGGCTGCCTCCTTTGGCTTTGCACACACCTGTGAAACCTTGCCCAAAGATGCAGAGGTTGTTTATTATTTAGGGGGCTTCTACATATTACGACAGCCCTTGCACGAGGAAAAACTATGACCAATGGGGCAGACTTGTATAGCAGAAATAGATTTGACTATATAAAACTGAAATCCTCAAAGCTACAGAATTATACTACACCAAACAAATCGCAAGGGCACCACAAAGGCAAGCAACACCCTAAAAGAGATGTTCAGCATAATCAACCAGCTAATAAACCTGACTGACTATAAAAACACACCCACTCCCTCTCAGAAACTGTGTGATGACCCTGTGAACCAATTCGAAAACAAAATCATAAAGCTCCGACAAATCATCAAGAGCATGCCCAAGAACACAGACATCTCCACCAACCAGTGAACCCATGATTCAACTACAAGACGAAACTACTTCACACGAATCTCGACAAAAGAATTTGCCAACCCAGTGAATCAAAGCAACAAAGCAGGATCAGCAGCAGACCCTGGCCCACCAGACATCTAAAAGATCATCCTCACCCAAGAGATGGCGGCAGAATACGTCTGGAACCTCATGAACCATTCAAAGGAAACAGGAGACGTACCACAAGCTTTCAAAGTGGCACACATTAAACCACTCCTCAAAGACCCCCCCCTGGGAAATACAAAAGACCTAACCAACTTCCAGCCTGTCACAAACATTGCTTACCTGGCGAAATCCCTAGCAACCTACGTATACAAACAAATCATGGAACATGTTGAAATCAAACACATACTATACCAGGCAAAAGTCACTTTCAGACCCATGAGAGGAATTAAAGCAGCCTATGGGAGGACCTAAAATCCAACGCCGAACAGAAGAAATGGAAACAACCTGGATAACTCCACTTAGCTCAGCACCACACATGCCAACCTGTGGGGTTCCAAAAGGCTCATCCCTCTGGCCATTACTCTTCAACATCTATATGACCCCATTCATAAAACTCTTCAAAAGACATGGACTCAATTGCTACTACTCTGCAGACAACACACAAATCATCTCTAAAATCAACTCCATCAGAGAAATAGATCAGACACTTAACAACTGCCTCACACAAAAATCAAATGGATGAGCTCAAATAGCCTGAACCTAAACCCAGACAAAAGAGAGATCATGATTACGCCCAACAACCCATTGAACCAACATCACATACCATGGCCTAGTGAAATAGGAAACCAAACAGAATCATCCAAAGTAGTTAAAAACTTCCAAATGTTAATGGACAATGGCCTAATACTGGAACCACAAGTAAATGTAGTAGTAAAGAAGTGTTTCTTTCATCTATGCTCAATCAAACTGATACTACCCTTCCTCACCTTTCCGCATGGAACACTCACTGTCATCTCCCTTGTCATGTCTAGCACAGACTACTCCAACAGCATCTACCTTGGAATGGCAGACTACATCATCAAAAAAACTACATCAAATGCAGAATGCAGCAAGACCCCACCTCAGACTCACTGAGAGAGAACACATAAGACCAGCTCTGAGAACCCTACACTGGCTACCAGTCAGAGAAAAGATTCACTTCAAAACGCTCTGCAAAATCCACAAAGCAATTAATGGCCATACAGCAGAATTCATGCAAGAAGATATCTCCATCTACAGACCAAAACGATCCCTGAGATCCTCCAATGGCATTTGCCTCGAACCAAAGCAATACTCAAAACTGAAATAAGGCAGATCAGCCTTCTCATGCATCTCAGCAAAAATCTGGAACTCAGTCCAAAAGGAACTATGAACAAAAGAAAAACAACCAACATTTAAGAAACTACTCAAAACCTAGCTCTTCAACCCAAAAACCTAAACAGGAAGTACTATCAAAGACACACACCTAAGGACAGAAAACCAAAAAACAATAGTACCAACAAGCCGGAAAAAATGAACTGTGCAGGCCAACCGAAAAGAAAACACAACATGGCCAACCACTATACAAAAACGCTGGACGGAACACAAATCAAACATCAGGACATGCAATGACAAATCGCAAGTATATAGACACTTCAAGGAGAATGGACATAACATTACCCAATTAAGATGGGCAATACTGGAAGTGATCCACCCACTCCCGAGGTGTGGAGATTTAGCCAAAAGATTATCCCAGAGAGAATTGTTCTGGATTCATAAACTCGACGCACTGGCACCACATGGTCTCAATGAAGAATACTACTTAGGCCCTTTCTTATGAACCTGACCTCCTCTGGGTCCACACATGTCTCACATAACAAGCTACATAGGCAAAACCTCAAATTTCTGTGCTCCTGAAATCTGTGACTATGAGGACTTTCCCAATTAAAATGTATACACCACCCTGGTGAATTGTTTGGTATTATATGGACTGAAAACATTTTTCATTTAAGAACCTTACAGTTTGACCAATTACCTTTCAAATAATTAGATTGTGAACTCCTTATGAGACAGGAATTGTTGTATACATTTTTCATTTAAGAACCTTACAGTTGACCAATTACCTTTCAAATAATCAGATTGTGAACTCCTTATGAGAAAGGAATTGTTTTATACAAGGCAAAAATTGCATGCACAGAGAGCTCTGCACTAAACTAGATGAACCCTTAGCCATGTATCGTGAGGTGTGTGCTCAATTGATGGAATCACATCCTGTTGTTAAAAATCCCAAATATAGTGTTTGAACCGCATTGAGAGGGACACTACCTATTGGATAACAGAATTGACTAACATTAGATGATCTTTTTCAATATAATGAGAGCAGGTTTTCAACTTACTCCTTCTTAGCCCAAAAAAAACCCTCATTTTAAACCTCTAATGTTCGAATTTTTGGATGCCTCCCAAGATCAGGTTGGTTCAAATCACTTCATCACATCTTGTAAATAGTTAGCCTCTGACAATTAGCCCACAAGTAAGGGTATCCTACCATAATCCACCGTTTTTCTGACAGCGACAGAACATGACTTATTGTACATTAACAGGCGAGGAACATACCCATAGGCTCCACACACCCTTATATTTTCTTAACATCACGTCATGCAAAATTGATAACAATTGTGGAAATAAGCAAGCACATTTTCTTCACATTTTCTTCTAATATCATAAATCAGAAGGAAGGACATCTATTTTTGCTCATCCGTAACATTTAAAAACCGAAATTAGAATATATTCAGTCACTCAGAGTTTGTTTACACAGTGACGTCATTCACGCACGGTACGTGATGACGTCACAATCAAAACGCCATATAATCGGCCATTTTGTTCAGCATGACGCACATCCGGCGCTGCATCCTGGTTGCAGAGTCGACTACAGCACAGTGACCAAGACACCATTTAAACTGGAACTAGTAAGTATGGATTTTAGATTCCAGTTAATTCTTCCTCATTGAGCTTAATAAAACGAATGCGCATTCACCGTGGTTCTCTGCATTCCCAGGTGTTCTAGCGCTGGATCTTTGACACTTGGTGACCAGACCGGGATTGTCCTACTACGTTAAGCAGATTAATCCTCGAGTTTCCTCCAGAACGCAATACTCATTTCGAGTAAGTGTTGATTCTCATTTAGACCTGACTTTTTAATCCTAATGTAACTAACACATGATTTTTATGCATAATGGTTTTAATTACATATATAAAAGACTGACAATCTAGACTAATACCTTTGAATTGATCATCAATATTAAGGCTAGGCTATCCATGTAATATATGTCCTAGATAGTTCTGTTAACAATAAGAACATTACCATCACTAGCTCATAAATATGAAGCTAAACATGCAATATATGTTTTAGATAATCCTAGAGAAAACAGAGAATATATACATTATCATTTTGGTCACCACTATGGAGGGAAGAACGTCCTTCTACCCATCCCTTGAAGAAAGAGGAATAGGGTAAGCACAATCTCCACTAATTCACTAATAATAGGTGATAGACACTAATTTGGAAGATATACCAGAATTTGGTAGGACAACTATGAGTGTCTGTGAAAAATGGTGTTTTACGTTTTTTTCCTTGATATCAAATAATCATACTTAGCTCGAATCTACTTCACCATCTGTGAAGAACCTTATTTTTTAATCCACCTCTGTGATTTATTGACATCTACTTACCCTACTACAAGATTACATGACTCTGAAATCTGGTTGTTCTTTTTTCCTTCTAAACTGATGACTTTGTTGGTCAAAACCTCTATAATGTATAAATGAAAGTGAAATGTATGTTTCTTATGTTAAAAGCAGCAAAAAATGTTTTGTAACATTGAGTTTGCAACCCTCATCTAATTGAGAATATTATTTAATTTGTTTTTCTACCTGATTTAAAGTTTGAATTGCATAATACAGCCCCTGAAGAAGAGAACTTATTCTCGAAACACGTTGGGCAACTTGTCTTGGAACATTAAATCCTGTACCAATCAAATAATCAAGTTATAAATTGTGTTTTTTCACAAAAATGAAAATGCCATCATTACTTTACCTAATGACCAGACTATGTTACGGCTAATTCTACTTCATAAATTGAATGTCTAAATAATGTCCTCGAGAAATATAACGAAAATTGAATTACTCAAACTTTAAAAGATTTGGCTATACAGCCCTAGACAGTGTGCAGGGGGACGGGAGATCCCTAACTGGGAACTTATTTTGTTCACACAACCACCAGACAATGGAATTTCTGCCTAAGCGAATACATGTAGCCCACATAGACACACAGACCTTCTCACACTAACCCAACTAAAACCCCTTTATTTTCCTACAAACGCACTGCTCAACCACCAAATGCAACACACACATACTGACACCACAGCAAAATCTTGAAATCAAACAGCAAACTGGACACCCCCTCCGATATCCCACTCATAACGCACTAAATCTCCAGCACGGCACTGCAGACACTCAAAACAATCCCATGCTGACTCACGCACTGAAACAACCCCATGCTACCTAGGAGCAAACCCAACCCACAGCGACCATTTTTTCCAAACTGAAGCTACCAACAGCTCTCTTGTGCTCTCCCTCTCCCTCCCACTAACTAACCCTTCTTCCTTTTCAGCATTGACAGAGCGTCTGAGACCATGAAAATGGCAGCGGTGCATAACATAACATAATGTACAGCCCTCAACCCATGCCAGATTATAGCTCTTTCACTTTAACAGGCAAACACCTCAGGTCTGATACAGGGAAACATTCCAGTTTCTAGAAAAGGAGCTACCGTGTGAACCCTGGCTGCCTGTTGTTAGGCACAGCATGGCAAGTGCCACGGGCGATTACATAATACCCCCTGCCTCCCCGTGCCCTCTCCCAGGATGTTGAGGTAAACACTGGATTCTGTGCTATCTGCAGGGCGAGAGGTATCACAGCTCCTTAGTAGAGTCACTGATTGAGTGTGAATGGACGGCTGATTATCTGTTGCATACCTTTGCTCCCCGGTACTGTTATCTCCCACTCGCCCACTTCTCATTCTGCAATTCTGCATAATCTCTTCTTCTCACTCCTTACTCATGGCTTCATTTTCGTTTGTATGTGAATCTACCATCTGATTGGGTACTTTTCTGAATTCCATTGTTCAAAAGCAAACTACATTTAAGTTTTAAGATAACCATTATTTATAGGAAAGCAAAGTCTGAGAGAGCCAATATAATACCAGCGCATAGATTATTTAGTGGGTTTATGTTAATGAGAAACAAGCAGGTAAAGCGCCTCACTGAAATACCCTTTTGCTCTTGAGATTTGTGAGCAGCCTGCAGCTACAGCAGAGCGTTCAAATTTCTCAATGCCATGCGTGAGAAAGACATTCAGTGCCATGCATTTGAGGAATTCTGGGATTTGTAGTTCTAAATTTGTCAAAAAACACAAGTCTCTGAATTCTAAGGGAAAAGGTACTGGGTGTCGTTTCCACGCGTTGAATGGGGAAACCTGAGATCTCTGGAACAGGGTTGAATCTCGATAGGCCCTTCTGAGCCCTTCGTTCCTTCCGAGGCCCATGAATTGAGTGCCACGCAGTGTGTCAAAATGAATACTGCTGTACAGGAGTACAAGGATGAGTAGTTGCTAAACATACTGCTCAACCCCAGACTACTATACAGCCTTCTTGTGAACCCAATCATAAAGGTGAAACAGGCACAGCCCTACAGATATACCTCCTTCTCTTTTGGTAACGTGGACTGAGGGCAGACTATATCTTCAGGAGGTTTGTGAGTTCATAGCAGTAGCAATCCAAACAACTTCAGCGCAATGGCTCCAAAATAATAGGATATCCTGTCAAGGTTCTATTGACTTTAAGGAGACCTTTACTTATACACCTAACTTGAAAACAGAAACCCCACCCCTGTAAAAGAAAACACAGAGAATGTAGACTTTTGTGAAGAGCTCTCTAGTTAGATGAGCAGCAGTACTCAGGCAAAAAGATTGGGCAACAATTTAATTTTTCAAAGTTATCCTCCTTAAGGAAAAGGACCAGAAGGAGGCCTTCAAAGTCATTATGGTCCCAAAAGTGAAACAGGGGGGCAGTGCCTCCTCAGAGTACCCATAATCGTGTCTTTGGCACTCAACAGCATCAATCTTTTGCTGTTTTGGAGCCGGTGTCGGGATTTCTCAGTCAATGAGATCACACTGGTGGTTGGCGTCAAGTTCGCTTGAAGATGCAAGCTCCTGATGGGTCAAGTTGGCACTTGAGATGACAAAACGGCTTGGGGCAGCGGTCGAGACGTGTCTCAGCCGGGTTGAGTTGCGTTTTAGACTGTGAATTTGATGGCTTCCAGAAGTCAAGTTGGCACTCAATTCAGTTGCTCCCAAGATGTCAAGCTTGCAATTGGGTCGAGAGGAGTCAGTCTTCCTCAATGGGTCGAGCTGGTGTCTAGATGGCTTAAGGTACAGCAAGTTATTTCAAAATGTTCTTAGAGTGCCAAAATCAGCACTGCAGGTCCAGTGGCAGTTCAAAAATGTCAAGCACGGTTAATCCAGTTCAAAGTCGTTTACAGGCAGTGAAACAGGATTACAGCTGATTATAGGCTTCTGTGTCGCTGGGTGTCCCAATCCAGGGGCTCCAGGACAAGGTCAGTCCACCAGCAGTCCCCAACCAGGCAGCTTGACTGGCACATAGATGTGGTCCTTAACCTTCAGTAATCAGGCGCCTGGTTTCAACCAGTGTGTACTTAATCCAGCAGCATTAGCCGCTCTATTTCCTGGTGGTGTTTACGGAAGATAGCTGTCCTCTGCCTTGGACAACTTCTTTTGTCACCTTTCTAGGGTAGGTCCTTGACATGGTACAAAAGTGAATGTCAGATCCTCACTCCTCTTGACAGGCGCCGAGGCAGCACAAACTCCTCCCTCCCCATTGGGTCGTGGCACCTTGGAAATGGAAACCGCAGGCCACCGCAACCCTCTGGGGAAAGAGGGTTAGGGTCCGTTGGGTGGATGGGTAGAGGGAGTTCAGGATAACCGGAAAGAGGTTTAGGGAATTACAATGGATGGGTAAAGGGATTTAGGGAAACATGCTCCTCGACTCCAGTGCCCTTCTTGCTGATGGTTGTTGGTAGTGGCTCCGCCCTCACACACTCACATACAACTATCACGCTCTCAGAATTACTCCAATGGAAGACCTTTGTATTGGAGCCTCTAACCAATATACACCATAGGTTTGGTATTCTCTAGTGCTGCTTTGGTTTTCAAACTGCCTTCTTAAACATGAACTTCACCCTCATTACTTCATGAAGACAAACCCTCCCAACATCATGTCATATAGTGGTAACTCCCCACCATATGCAGATCTCAAGTTCCCCACATTATCCCGTGTGAGAGTAGCAAACAATAACATGCACACGAGGTGCTGAAACACTTAGCTCTGGCTTCTGCGGGAGTCCTAGGTCCTTCGGCCTTTTCATGTTGATGGGCCGTGATACGTCTCACCAATCCGATCAAACAACAAGCTGAAAATAGCAAAACAAAGTCAGTGCACGTGCGTGCGAAATGTCGTTCCTAATGAACGTTCCCTAACGGGTTAAAGATTGTTACAGGTGTGGTTGCTTCACCGCCAAGCTAACTCCAACTCTGGATTAGTATTCATGCTCTGCATGCAATAAGTTTAACTCGTTTTTTCGTACTTCCAAAATAGTTCTACACATTAATCCCACAGCGCGTAGCGCGTCTCCCTCTGACGGGATAAATCAGCTGTTCTAGGGAAAAGACGTGTACTTAGCTTTTCATGTACGCGGGGCCGGGGGTTGAGCAGGCGGGTGGTGCCTCGCGTAGGCGTGCCTCCAGGAGCTCGAGATGCACACGTCCTCTCTTGCCGGAGGTCAGGATTGCGAGCTGTGCTTTCTGGGCGCAGCTCGTGCATGCGCAGTAGCGCGCGTGTGGTCCTTCTTCTCCCAGCAGGCCTGTGAAGCGCACGGCCTGCTGGGCAATGTAGTTTCCGGGCGGTTCTCCTTCCTTGGGCCTTCTTCCTGCAAAAAGGGAGGAGAACACGCCTGGACAGGCTTTTTGGACACCCAAGGTCCTCCTTAACTCCCCCCAGAACCCCCAAAACACTGCCAATTGCCCCAGCCCTGACAGTACTCCCCCTCCCTCCAGCAGGCCCTTGTTTAGCAGGGTGTAACAGATGAAATTGGCGGAGGAGTCGAGGAGCATGAATATTACATGCGGCCTCCCACGAGCGGTCTTCTGGGCCATACCCTTTCCAGTCCACCAAATACAATAGAGATCCCTGTCTACGGCGTGAGTCCAGGATATTGTGGACTTCATATTCAGGAAAGCCATCTATCAAGACTGGTGGGGGTTTCTTGGATCTTATGGAAGCTGGGGATGGTTTTAGTAAAGAGATGTGAAACACCGGGTGTATCTTTATGGATGGAGGTAAGATTAACTTTACTGCCACAGGGCCGACCAGAGCTTCAATCGGAAATGGGCCAATGAAACGGGGGCAGAATTTGCGGGAACCCTGTAGATGTAGATTGCGTGTCGAAAGCCACACCCGATCCCCCACCTGGTATTGTGGACTTGGTCTTCTTTTCTTGTCAGCATGGTGTTTGTAAGTTGCTTTAGCGAGATTTAGATGGCGTTGCGCAGCTTGCCAGACGCTCTCCAAATGTTTCTGTCTCTCACTGGCTGCAGGAACTTCGGGTATTGGTTCATGTGGCACAGGCTGAAATCGTGGGTGATAGCCGTAGGCACAATAAAATGGGGTGACCTTGGTTGATGCATGTATGGAGTTGTTGTAAGCTAGTTCGGCCCGCCAAATTACTTCTGCCCATTCGTTTTCTTTTCCTTGTGTCAGACAACGCAAATACTGTTCCAAAGTCTGATTCAGTCTCTCGGTTTGACCATCAGATGGTAACTGATGGACAACCAGATTTCAATCCCTGCTGATTTGCAAATTGCCTGTCAAAATCATGAAGTGAATTGAGGTCCTTGATCTGAGACTATCCCATACGGTATACCGTGAAGCCGAACCACGTTTTGTAGGAACAAGTTCGCTAGTGTACTAGCTGTTGGTGTGCCCTTGCATGGTATGTAATGAGCCATCTTAGTTCAATAGTCCACAACAACCAGGATAGCAGAAAACCCCTGACTTGGTGGCAGTTCGACAATCAAGTCCAACGACACAGTATGTCATGGTGCTGGAGGAGTTGGAAGGGGTTGCAACGGACCCGCAGGTTTCCTGTGTTCGGTTTTGTTCCTTAAACAAGTTTCACATCTTGATATATATTGTTGCACGTCTTTTTGTAAACAAGGCCACCAAAAAGGCGCATGAGTAGCTCCTTGGTTTTCAGTGTTCCAGGATGACCCACGAAAGGGGAGTCGTGGCACCACCTGATGGCTTGTTGTCGAAGCGGTATAGTAGGTAAGTATAACGCTGATTTGTAAAATGGCAATCCCTCCTTGATAGTTTGCTCTTGACCTCTGCTAGCCCATTGCACCAAATCTTGCACTGACATGGCCTCCTGGATTTTCTCAAATATGGCGTCTACCACCACACTTCCAACTATTCGTACTGGGTCCACAATTGGTTTGGGCTCTTCTATGGTCTTTGATAGAACCGAATTTGCCTCTGGATACTGAGAGAGTATATCTGCCTTCCGATTTCCCACTCCAGGTCGGTATGTGATGACGAAGTCGTATTCTGAAAACTGTATGGCTCACATGAGTTGTCTCGGACTAAGCGCCCTGGCGGATTTCAAGAATTGTAAATTACGATGGTCGGTATAGATGGTGATAGGATGGCGTGCTCCCATGAGGTAATGACGCCACTCGTCGAAGGCTACCTTAATAGCTAACAGCTCTTTGTCTGCAATAACATAGTGTTGCTCAGCTGGTAGCAATGTTCGTGAGTAATAAGCGACTGGATGTAATTGCCCATTGTTATCACGCTGCGACAGGATAGCACCCACCGCGTAACTAGATGCATCGGTTTCAACGATGTAAGGCTTAGCAGGGTCTGGATGCTGCAGAACAGTTGCTGTCACAAACGCTTCTTTCAAAGTTCGAAAACTAGCCTCGGCCTTTTCGTTCCACTGAAAAGGAACTCCCTTTCGTAATAGTTGTGTGATGGGTTGGACCTTCTTAGCAAAACCGTCAATAAACCGGCGGTAGAAATTGGCAAATCCCAACACTGTTTGAACATCCTTCACAGAACTCGGAGAGGGCCAGTTGGCAATGGCCTGCACTTTCTTTTGATCCATTGTGATGCCTTGAGGTGACAGGATACATCCTAAAAACTCAACTGTGGTTTGATGAAATTGACACTTCTCAAGCTTTGCATACAACTTATGTTCCCGTAACCTCTGTAAAACAGCCTTCACATGGCCCTGATGTTCTGCAGCATTGTGAGAACAGATTAAGATGTCATTGATGTATACGATAGCAAAGACATCTAAGTAACCACGTAACACCTCATCTAAAAAGTGCTGAAATGCTGCTGGGGCATTACACAGCCCGAAGGGCATGACCTGATATTCGTACAGGCCAAACTTGGTCCGAAAGGCTGTCTTCCATTTGTCGCCCTCTCTGACACGTACCAGATGATACGCGCCTCGCAGATCTAACTTCATGTATACGGTGGATCCTCGTACCTGGTCCAACAACATGGGGATTAAGGGCAACGGGTAACTGTTTTTGATGGTGATGCGATTGATCGCTCTATAATCGATACAAGTTCTTAGGTCTCCCGTTTTTTTGGGTATGAAGAACAAAGGGGAGGATACTGGGGATGTAGAATGTCGTATGAAGCCGTTTGCCAAGTTGGTTTCGATGTACTCCTTCAGGTGTTCATTCTCGGCTTCAGAGAGTGCGTATATTCTACCACAAGGTAGCACAGCGCCCGCTTCTAAATCTATGCGACAGTCAAAAGGCCTGTGTTGTGGTAGGGTCTCGGCGGCCACCTTACAGAAGACATCCCAATACCCCTCATACTCCTCAGGTAGAACTACATCTGTACTGCCTCCTATGAAGTGGGGACAACACCTCCCCATGCTACAATTAGCCTGGCAATACATCGAAGAGAACTGTAGCGTACCTGTGGCCCAATCCACGGCTGGGTTGTGGAGTCTTAGCCAAGTTAGGCCCAAAATGAATCCAAATTGTGGTGCAGTTATCACGTCAAACTCGATAATCTCTTGATGTCTCTTCCCGCACTCTAGTTGCATGGGTTGCGTATGCTGGGTGATTGGGCCTGAAACCAATGGTGATCCATCCACTGACTTCACTTGTTCTGGCTGTTTTTTAGTCTCCAACGGAAGTCCTAGTCTTTTCGCTACTTGATCGTCAACAAAGTTACCAGTGGCCCCGGAGTCGACCATAAGCGACACTGGTATGCGCCTTCCTTGTACTTCCAGATGACCAGCCAGCATAATGTGAGCAGACGGAGTGTGATGTACATTTCCTAGCATCTTTGGGCTATCTTCAGATTCGCTCGCCCTCACCCCCCTCATGGACGAGCTGGCGCGTTTCCCAACGGGGTTCCTTTGGTGGGTGGTTTATTAGTGCATTCTCGAACAAAGTGGCCCGATTTACCGCAGTAGAGACATATTTTTCTCTCCTTCTTCTCTCTTACTCCTCTTTAGTCAAGGGGCCTCGTATGGTTCCGATCTGCATCAGTTCCTCGGTTCCCTTTTCAGATAATTTGGTGTTTTTTTGTTGATCCAGCCGAACCATAGACTTATTGTCCCATTTAAGACGGTCTTGGTGACGCTCACTTTGTCTCTGATCTAATCGTAGTGCCAGATCAATCATGGTAGAACAGTCTTCTGGTTGGGGGTCTACTTGTGCCACTAAATCTTTCAGCTCCTCCCTTAGACCCTGATAGAATAGGGCCATTCTCTTTTCCTGGGGCCAATCGGTTTCTACTGCCAGTCGGTTAAAGGCTGTTACATACGACACCAAGTCCCTGCTTCCTTGCCTCAGCGTCAACAATTCTCGATCCTTAATCAGTGTTGCAGCCCTGCATTTAAATATTGTACCGAATTCATCCAAGACCATATCCCAGTTGTACAACAAGGCATCATCCTTGCAAACCAGCGGTGTAGCCCATGAAGCTGCATCCCCCGTAAAATAGGATATTACGAATGCTGTGCGAGCTTGTGCAGTCCTGAAAACACCTGGTTTGGTCAAGAAATGCAATTGACACTGCATGATAAACTGATTAAAATTCTGTGGGTCCCCATGGTATCTTTCGGGGGCAGCAAGTGGCAAAGATGGTTCAGTGGCTACCTGCACTTGTACAGGCGTTGGCGGGGGTTGTCTAGGCAAGGGCGTTGCTTGGGCCTGAGTCTGGATAGTCAGGGTATGGACTTGACCTGCTAAATTCTGATAATCCTGCCTGGTTGCTGCTAATTCAGCCTTCAGGTCCTGGAGAAGGGCTACAACGTCTGCCATATTTGTGCTGCCTAGGCGCCAAAAGAATACGTGGGCTCGCAATTCTGTCAGATCCTCACTCCTCTTGACAGACACAGAGGCAGCACAAACTCCTCCCTCCCCATTGGGTCTTGGCACCTGGGAAATGGAAACCGCAGGCCACTGCAACCCTCTGGGGAAAGAGGGTTAGGGTCCGTTGGGTGGATGGGTCGAGGGAGTTCAGGATAACCGGAAAGAGGTTTAGGGAATTACAATGGATGGGTAAAGGGATTTAGGGAAACATGCTCCTCGACTCCAGTGCCCTTCTTGCTGATGGTTGTTGGTAGTGGCTCCGCCCTCACACACTCACATACAACTATCACACTCTCAGAATTACTCCAATGGAAGGCCTTTGTATTGGAGCCTCTAACCCATATACACCATAGGTTTGGTATTCTCTAGTGCTGCTTTAGTTTTCAAACTGCCTTCTTAAACATGAACTTCACCCTCATTACTTCATGAAGGCAAACCCTCCCAACATCATGTCATATAGTGGTAACTCCCCACCATATGCAGATCTCAAGTTCCCCACATTACCCCGTGTGAGAGTAGCAAACAATAACATGCACACGAGGTGCTGAAACACTTAGCTCTGGCTTCTGCGGGCGTCCTAGGTCCTTCGGCCTTTTCGTGTTGATGGGCCGTGATACGTCTCACCAATCCGATCAAACAACAAGCTGACAATAGCAAAACAAAGTCAGTGCACGTGCGTGCGAAATGTCGTTCCTAATGAACGTTCCCTAAAGGGTTAAAGATTATTACAGGTGCGGTTGCTTCACCGCCAAGCTAAATCCAACTCTGGATTAGTATTCATGCTCTGAATACAATAAGGTTAACTCGTTTTTTCGTGCTTCCGAAATAGTTCTACACATTAATCCCACAGTGCGTAGCGCGTCTGCCTCCGACGGGATAAATCAGCTGTTCGAGGGAAAAGACGTGTACTTAGCTTTTCAAGTACGCGGGGCCGGGGGTTGAGCAGGCGGGCGGTGCCCCGCGTAGGCGTGCCTCCAGGAGCTTGAGATGCACACGTCCTCTCTTGCCGGTGGTCAGGATTGCGAGCGGTGCTTTCTGGGCGCGGCTCGCGCATGCGCAGTAGCGCGCGTGTGGTCCTTCTTCTCCCAGCAGGCCTGTGAAGCGCACGGCCTGCTGGGCAATGTAGTTTCTGAGCGGTTCTCCTTCCTTGGGCCTTCTTCCTGCAAAAAGGGAGGAGAACACGCCTGGACAGGCTGTTTGGACACCCAAGGGCCTCCTTAACTCCTCCCAGTACCCCCAAAACACTGCCAATTGCCCCAGCCCTGACAGTGAATCCTTCTTCTTTTATGGCAACAAGATTAATCAAAGGATGAGATGGTGCACCTTTCGTATAAAAGCAAAATATCACAGGGGATTGGTCCAAAACAAGTGTGATGTGAGGGGTCCAATCCAGGTTGTTTTAACAGCTGCCCTTTGACTTATGACATGACACCCATAATACCTTGCCAACAGGAAATTGTGAGGACAGGAAACAGAAGAAACCAAGATGGTGGGGCCCTTATCTCAGCTCCCCTCCCCTCTCTGGCTACTCTAACTCTGCACCTTCCCTTGCCTGCTGACTTAAAAAGAACTACACTGATCAGCACCCTGGTGTCTGATTGGTACTGCTATGCCAGTGCTGCCTCTGAAGCATTGGTTTGCAGGCGGCCCTTTCCAGGAAGTGCCTGTGGCCTGGTAGAAAGTGATACCCTTTCTGCAGGAGAATCAAAGAGGCAGTTTCACTGCCTTTTTTCCACATAGCAGCCGTTTTGACAATCATACCAGACAACAATATACAGTCCTGTTATAGCTTGACCCTGCTCACAGAGATGCCAGTACTGTAATACAAAACTGCTGTTGCTATAGAATAGTATGAAATTAGCAGTCAACATGCCAAACCTAGACATGGCTACTATTGATAGATTTATGCACCACCAGAGTGAATAAGACATACAATTATTATAATTTTGAGCAGAGATGTAGAAGATTAAAAAGCCAATGTGTTTAAACTGCTGTCAGGGATCAACATGCCCAGTGCCACTTATGGGCTGCTGCTGAGGGCCTCGGGAAATTGTCTCAGCAAAGGTACATGTGTTCACTATAATTTTAGCATGGATCATCTATGAAAGGGGGTCTGATTCTATGGCTAGACAGGAGACGAGCATTATGCTTTTTTTCTTTATTACTGTACCCACAGGATTTCAACTTAAAACACTTTACTTTCTTTAAAACTCTGATAACACGTGTTTTACTTTTCCCCAGGTGATCTGAGGTTCAAAAGACAAAACAGGGTTAGTAAAGAGGAAAAGCATAATGCTCGCCTCCTTGTCTTTCATAGAATCAAGACTGGCCTGCGCTTTAGGCGTGGACAACCTTCATTAACTGACCTCCCTTTCAGAAACAGAATGACCCGCATCAGTTTATTTTAATAAAAATCAAAAAGCTCACATTATTCCACCATCTCTAGACGGCATTCTGTTACAAAAAGTTCGCAAGATTTCCCTTCCCTTTCATTTGAGAGCTAAGTAGCGTGTGGATCATGGCGAGAATGGACATACACAGAAAATGATTATATTGTAACAACATTAGACTTAATACAGGTAAAGTTGAACAGTTGGGTTTACTTATAAAATAATAAGGGATTTGTTGGTTCCTTATACCTTTGTTAGACTGATTTGTGGTGCGGGGGAGGAGTGCATTAGAAGGATCAGGATGAGAAAGAAAAGTAATGTAAGGAGGGACTGCTGGAGCAGGTGTAAAGGAACATGTGTTTCTTCAAAAGGCCTTGTTGACCTCGATTGGATTTGCTCCCCTAATAATTGACAGCAGTTGAACAATCAGCTCTCCCAATAGCCAGATACGCACCCCGAACATTCAAACATTATGTGCAGGTAAGATTTCTGTATAATTCTTTGGCAGCCAAGAGCAGACAAAAAAACTCTCACTCGCCATACTTAAGTCTCACCTGCCATATTAAACTCTCACCCGCCATGCAAAACTCTCACCC
Organism: Ambystoma mexicanum; assembly: GCF_040938575.1. Lineage (NCBI taxonomy): Eukaryota > Metazoa > Chordata > Amphibia > Caudata > Ambystomatidae > Ambystoma > Ambystoma mexicanum. The sequence goes on along the minus strand of NC_090940.1, from coordinate 234,972,401 downwards.
GCCATGCAAAACTCTCACCCGCTATACTAAAGTCTACCCGCCATACTAAACTCTCACCCGTCATGCAAAACTCTCACCCGCTATACTAAAGTCTACCCGCCATACTAAACTCTCACCCGCCATGCAAAACTCTCACCCGCTATACTAAAGTCTACCCCCCATACTAAACTCTCACCTGCCATGCAAAACTCTCACCCGCTATACTAAACTCTCACCCGCCATACCAAACTCTCACCTGCCGTGCTAAACTTGCAAACAAGTCAGCCATTCTTACCATCTTGCCCTACATTATTTAATAGAACATGATTTTCTTGAATTCTGCATTGGAAGTTGTCAATCTCTCAGACAATCAAGCAGACAGGCAAGTAAGAATGTGTTTGAGAAAATGCAATAGCAGCAATAAAAATAAATTTTCAAACCTCGATGATCTTTAGGGAGCCCACGGCCACAGAGCCAAAAGTGCCGGTGCAAAAAGAAAAGACGTGCCAGCAGAGGAGGTAGACATTGGAGCTAGGGGCACTGGGATTTTTGCCTCCCAACACGAATTTGGACATGTGGCAAAACAAGACTAACGTTTTATTGGGTTAAACATAGCAACAGATACATATCTATATTCTATGCTTCTTAAAATCTGCTCAACAGTGCATTTTGGCGAGGCAGGAATATATGCATTGTTTTCAAGAAACAAATTCGAAACAATCTTACATTTGTTTGCTCCTCATTCTGGAGAAAACTTTGCCTCCAACACACAGTGTTCTCTTAATTCCCGGGGTGCATAAAAAATGCAGAATCTCTACTGGTGATAATTGCGAAACAATCCCCATGGAGTCCTATGGACTCGAAAACAATGATTTGCATATACATACCATAGACAGACCACCACTTGCCTAGCGATGGCAACGCCACTGGATCAAGCATCGGTAATGCAAAACAATCTTGGCAGTAATTAAGGAGATTCACCACCGATTTACCGCCAAACTCGTAATGAGGCCCTTGTCTTTCCAAAATTGATTTTGTCAGATCTATTTTCATCCAGACCTGGAGTCCCTTAGAGGAGGAGCTAAAGGTCCGCCTGAGTCGGCTTTTACACTCAGGATTCAAAGCACTATCCAGAGGATAATTACAGCTACATAAACTGCACAAAAGGATCTCTTCAACCTTAAAAAAGCAATGGAAGCCTTGGACTGTTTGTATGTAAATGGCAATGTATCAAACCTATTTAAGAGTTTCATAAACCTGTTATGTATAGACACACCCACTAGACAGGAGTTAAAGCATCAGGACTCATCACATGCTGCAGTCTGGCATATGATTGCACTGGACACACACATCCGGAAAGGTGGGTTGTGCATCACCTCCTGTCCGCAAAGACCTTGCATAAAGAGTTCGGCCAGTTTTAATTCATAGAATGAGTACAGGAACACTTTTCAGTTTTAATGGAGATGTATGTTAACATTTTAAATTGTTTTTCATTTTTAGGACATTTTTGAATTTGTATTTTATTGATTTATTTCAACAACCACAAACCATAGAGGTGTAAACAACAGTAACAAAGAATGGTGGATTGTTGTCACGCATCCACAAATAACCTGTGTGTAAAATTGTACAAAAAGAGTCACAAATTACTTTATAGTGTTATCTGGACTTAGATCACAATTCCTTACAAACACAGTAATTTAGCAATGTGTAAATGGTTATTTATAACGCACTTAATACCCAAAGGTTTCTAAGCACATAACCGGGGATCGAACCTGTGTTGCTCCACATCTTCTTGTTTCCAAGGTGAGCGCATTGCTCCTTAGTTATCCTCCCGACACAAAGTAGCTCATCGAAGACCGTATTCATCTTTTTTGGGGCATTATGCGACTTCTTATTTCATGACCTGGGAACAAGAACTGATGACCTGGGAACAAGAACTGCTTCTGCTGATATCTTTTACTATGAATCGTGTCACATTAATATGTCAGGTAAACAAATCCCCCACGTGTATCATTCAGTTAAACAACTCAGTTTAGTTCGAGTAAGAACAGTGACTGCCTCAGTGTGTGCGAGGGTGACCAGAGGCATGTGCAGCTTTCACGCAACATGCAGCCCAGAACCATGGATTGTTCTTTGTTGTGAAATAGGGTCTCCTCTGTCTCGTGTAGGCCCACAAACCTGTTTTCAACTCTAGTCCTCAAATGGTTGTGGGCCTTGTGCCTCACTCCTCTGCTGTCATGGAATGTTACACGGGATTTGTACAGCTGTGGTTGCAAGTCAATATTGGTGTGAGGGGTGGGTGTGAGGGCGATCTGTTCTGACACTGTTGGTAACCTAATGGCCCTGAGCGTCACCTTCCAGTCTGGGATCTTTGAAGGGATGTGTGTGCATCTTATCTGGTAATGTCAGACATGACGCAGAATTCTGAAACGTGGTAACTGAGGGGCGGGTTGACTTGGCAAGATCAACAAACAAGACAGCAAGAGATTGTGAACTGCGAGAGGTAATGATTGACACGTTTTGAAAAGTGTCTTGTGCACACATACACAAACAGGATTGCTTTATCATGGCATTGTAGTTGCTTTGAAACTTTATCCATTGACCATTGATATATTAACACTTACACTTTTGTATTTAGGTTCCCAGTGCACCAATATTTTGTACACATGTGCATTGTGCATGTCACGCATGTGCAGCAGGGATGGTGTTAGTTGCTTTAATGAGTGCCTTGTCAGTAATGCTGTTTGTGAGATGTTGATCTTGGATACACAGGTGCCTTATCGCACTAGGCTGTTGTTCCTCTATGATGGGTTTTAGCCAGCTGTTCCTCAAGATACTGCAATCATGTATGGGTACAGACGATAAACCCGACAATGGGTGATGCACATGTCAGCATCACAGATCATTTATGCGTTGATCATGTGTGGCATTTTTCTCATTTCAAAACACCTGCTCCTAGATGGTTTATGGTCATTGCATTGAATTATTTGCATCTAAATGCATCGAATTTTTTCCATCTAAACAATTTGCATCGGTTGCATTTTTTTTCTTTATTTTTTTGGGGGGCCCAAACCCCTGTTTTTTACCCTTTAAATTCCTCCTGAACAGAAATTAACCCTTTACCCCCCCAAAAACATTGCAAATGTTTTCGATGGAAAAAATGAGATGAAATGGCATTAGATGGAATGACCAGATACCCTCCTTAGACCTTTGACACATTCACTACAGGTACTTCTAGATCCTCGTTGCACTTTATTTGTGTATCTATTAAAATAGATTATAACCTTAAAGAACAATTATTTTCTGTAATATTGGCTGCACTGGGTATTTCTGGCACTGAACCATGTATCTTACAATGACTCAACAGCTATAAAACTTTCCCATATTGTGCTAAAAAATACTCTTGACAGACTACTGATCTGTCTATGTCATACAAGTCATTCATTTCCCATAGTAAAGACATAAGCTTTCTTCCATTTTCAAGTGTGCACCGCTGCCAAGGAAAAACTTTTTTATTTCCTTGCTTGCAACACTGTAGTAGAAATATCACCTATATAACTAACAAGGAGCTTCAACTCACACACTCAACTACATGAATGTCTGCCAACAGTGTTTCGTTTAGCGACCCCCATTAAAGTATTGTGGCCCCTAGTGAGCTTCTACAAGGCACTTTCTATTACTCAAACATGAACTGTATTCCTTACTTCATACATCTTTAATTAAAGTTCCATTTATCCTGTTTCTATTCGAGTAGGTGTGGGCCCTCCTTACTTGTGGAGTTATTGCACTACTGTCTTTTTGTTGCTTTCTGAGCCGATAACCTTCTACTATTGTTATTTGATTGTTTCCATATCTGAAACAATAATTTCTTACAACGTGGCGCGATAACCATGTCTTGTTTGGCGCTCCGCGAAGAAAGCGCATGTGTTTGATATGTGAAATGAGGCAGACATTCATGCAGTTGTTTGAGTTGAAGCTCCTTGTTAGTTATATAGGTGATCACTGGACTGCAGTGGCATGAACAAGGTAATATATATTTTCCTTGGCAGAGGTGCACAATTGAAATGGGAAGAAAGCTTATATATTTAATATGTGAAATGAATCACTTGCCTGAGGAACAAAACAGAGACAGATCAGTAGTTATTCATGAGTGTGTCTGTGCACAGTCTAGGAAAGTGTTGAAGCTGTTTTGCTCCTAGACCTTTGGCAGGAACCGTGGTCTGTATACACCATCTAGGACACCAACATTTTGATCACATAGGCGGTCTTGTGTTAACTGTTGAAGGCCTTTGCTACGTATCGATGGTTTACTAGTGCTGGCAGGACTTGAGTGAAAATGTATACTAGAATGTTGTTAATGAACAAATATGCCGCGCCTTCAGTAACTGATAAGAGGAGTTATGCCAGTGCGGATGTGGTTTGTTTGGGTCACAGTTCTCCTGGATGACTGACATGACAGTGTCATGGTGTCCATGTCCTGGTAATATACAGTGCTAGCATCTTTTGAGCCATCATGTTGGAGATGTGATGATGGTCGGAACTACCCTGACAGCCCTCTACCTCTGGTAGTTCTGCTATTCTCTACATCCTCTGCCACTGTTGCTCTGTCTCCTTTCAGCAAAATCTTTAGAAAGTGTCTTTGCTGCACTGCTATGAAGCTACTATCTGCAGGTGACTGTGTTTTCATGTTTGCTGGTCTTCTACTGCTTTTATATTGGGTCATCATAGCTCCCGCACCACTACTTGTAGAATATTTTACTTTTGTTTTCAAAGGAGGCTGCCAATAAGCCTTGGTGCACAAAGTTGCATCATCTTATATTAAGGGCAGGATCTCCTGCTTTAAGCTGAAATTTCGCTTGACAGAAGAAATTAAAAGTGGCGTTGCTTCTAAGCACTTGTTTAGCTGTTATCCCTGCACTAAAATATAGGCATTTTTATTGTGAACAGCAAAGTGAGGGCAATTTAATGTCAAAATCACTATTGATGTCCACCAGCCTCTCAGTAGATCTCCCAGAGGCGATGAGAAACCACCGTTGGAGAAAGTTAGTTGTTTAAGTCGCATGTAGATAATGAATATTTGCATTAAAGAACCAAAGATGAGAAACATTTAGTACCAATAACAGAACATTATTCAAGGTGCACTGTTGTAAATGTGCATGCTTATTGATTTCCTAACAAGTTACATACGTTACTAACACAGTGTATTCCTCAGTTAGTGGTATCACCAGCCAAGGCTATGTTTTCAAGCACCAGACTCATCCAGGGTCTTAGTCCCAGTGACCACATTGCACCCGGCTTGAAATTCTTTCACGGTTTCCAGTTGAGGCCTGGCTCTCCTTTAACATTCCCTGCTTTATCCCTAGGGACTATCATTGCATGGGACCTTGATACCTCCAATGTTAGTATTGCCATACCCAGCTCTCAATATCTGCATTGTCCTTCTCCATTGTTCTCTGCTGGTCTAAGAGCAAATATTTTTATGGCAGGATGCTTTTTGCTGTTGGGCCTCCTTGAGGAACTCTCTCCCATCTCATCTCAGGGACACAAAGAGCCACTGACACTTCAGAGAAGGACTTCAGCCTCTTCTCTTCAGGGAGTTATTTCACCCTTTGATCAGGTTGCATACTTTGCCTACTCTTCATCTAGATTCTCTTGGCAGGCCCCTGGTCAATTCCAACTGGACTGGTGTTCTTTCGGTGTCCTGATATAGTGCTACCACTGTGGGCCTTGCACTTATCTGTTTCGGCCATGTTGGCTTTTTATGCTGTGTGTCTTTTTTTCTAAGACTTGAACCCGGTATCTCTCTGTAATCCTGTCTGTGCATCACACATGGTGCGTTACAGATCTACGTAAAACAAAACACCACTGGCCTTGGTCTCGACACCTGAGAGTGTCGTGGTGGCCATGGTGCTCTCAGCAAAACATTTGAGAGGACTAACGACAGGCCTGGTAAAAAGTGACAGAGACATGTTACGTATATGTGCCGCCTGTTTTCAATAAGTGTGATGTTGTGCACAGAGTTCCCTCGCAGCACTGAAGGCATCATTATAAAATGATGATGCTGGGCAAGGCTTTTTTCCCCCCAGTACATTAGGAAAGGGCTATCACCTGTAGTGCAAGCGGCATAGACAGGCTGTGGCATGAGAGGCACGGCCCTTCCCCTTTTCACCAGGGCCCTACCTGCCACAGTGCATGCAGGAAAGGGGGGTGGGTGTGGAGGACGGAGATGCTGCTAAGTCGTTACATGAATGCTGCTTACGGTGTGCAGATAAGTGAACACAATTAAAAAGGACAGCATCACAGAGAGAACAACAGGCAGTACAGACCCAGGGTGCTGAGTACTCAGTTTCCTCCATTAGATCAAGTAAGATGCTCTCATCTTTTGTTTTCCCTGGAGGGAAATGCAGCACAGCCATGTTTGTTTGTTTGTTTACTTATTTGATAATGCGCACCAAACCCTCAGGTAGCTGGGCGCAGCAGTTACAAGAATATTTGAAGCTTATTTACAACATAGGAATTGAGTACATGACATAAACAAATTACAGTGCATACAGTTTATAGGCATAGCGCATGTAGGAGGTACAGTGCGAGAAAAAAAAGAAAAAGCAAAAAACAAGAAAAAAAACATAGGGTCAGTGGTAAAAAACATAAGGAATCACGCTGTGTATCCTAGGATCAGGAGTACAGATGAGTAATACGGGTAAATGCTTTCTAGATGTCCTTAGATCGGAGGCAGTTCAAGAGGTTGCGTCTAAATCTACAGTATGGCTGATCCACTCTGAGGGCAGTGGGGAGTGAGTTCCAAAAAAGAGCTGCTTTGACTGGGAAGCTGCCACCGCCAGCTTTGGCAAGTCTAAATCTTGGAATTTCTAGGCAAAGATGGTTGGATGATCTCGTATGGTGAGAAGAGGTTTTTCTGGTTAGTCTGGCAGAGAGATAGGGTGATTAAATATATCTTATTGGGTAGGTCCCCCCCGCCCCCTTCCGACCACAGCTGGCTCGATGTTTATTCTACAATGCAAACATGGGTAAAGGAGCTGTACCTCCGTATTAAGAGCACTTTTTCACTCACGTCGCCCTATGAAATAAGCTAGAGCAGAGCGGGCTAATGCAGAAACCGCTCCTCCCCTCCCTCAGTTTAAAAGCAAAAAGCAAATAAAACGCTGAGCAATAACTGTGCACATTCCCAGCCTAGAATGGACTGGGGAACTTGCTAAAAACTTTTGTGCCTGTATTTGGGGATTTACAAGTTGTCTGCACAACATGCATAGTACCAATACACATGCAAGTAACTGACAATGGCGGCAAACAGGTCAATAGCACACAGGCTCTACTGGGACCTGTGCAAGTCTGCAAGTACTACAACCATTGGGTAATTTGCAATGATCTCAGGCCATGTTCCTAGATGTTAGGCTTAAATCTAATTGCACTCTGGTAATGTGAACAGGAACACAAGAAGCAATGCACTCTAAATGACAGGACTAAAGGAATATATTTTGTTAGTGCTCTTTCACCCTTTTTTTTCCGAAACAGGAGTGCACCTGAAGTGGTGATGCTAGGTAAGAATTACATTACTAGCTGTGGCAGGCTTTAGTATTTTCATGTTCAATAGTTACTTTGCAATCAATCAATCAATCAATAAACTTTATTTCAATATTAAGTAATTAAAGCAGAAATATAATTTAACAATTTCCATGAAAAGACAGAAGCACAATTAATTTACAAAATCAAAATAAATACCACTTTATAAATTGTTATAAATATAATAAGTAAAAGTGAAAATAATACTTTTTCTCCTGAAATCATCCCACGGAAAAGATAACGATGTAAAGATACTAAAGGTAAAAACACGCACATGTAACTTATCATTAAATGGTTGATAGGAACCTTTCCCTTATCAACTAGGTTCTCAGTTGGGAAGTCATTGTAGCAATCATTAAAAGTATCTTGCGACTTGCTTACTTTACAGAAAATAATTGAATCCCTCATAGATATTTAGCCATGTCTGTTCAACATTGGTCTCAGCCACACACTTCTTGTGTGCTGGTATAGAGAGCATAAGAACGTAACATGCAATTGATCTTCATCCAAGTGAGGGCATATAGGTCATTTAAATGAAAATGCCTTCACCCAATGCTTAGTAAAAATTAAAAAGTGTTAAAATGCTTAAATATAATGTATTAGTACCCAGCGATTGGGGAGCGGCGGCCTCCCAGCCAATCAGGAGGCTTCTCGGAGAGGTAGGCCACCGCCTTCCCTCACAGTGAATCAAGTAAGTGTGCCCCCTGCACCCCATCTCAACCTTCCCCTCCCCAAAACCTTCCCCCTTGCCCTCCCCACTCACCTTGTGCTCCTTTGTCCTTCGCTGGCATGAGGAACACTCGGTGTACCCGCCACATTTCCTTTCTGGAAATGGCCACCATGGAAATGGAGAAGGGTCCACATGTTGTTCCCTTCTCCCTCCTCCATGACAGCCCTCTTGTTTTGTAGTTTTCTGTTCACGATGATAAACGACAAACACAACGTTTCTCAACTTGAAAAAAACTATTAGCACCTTGGTACAACATACCGGGGTAGTTAATAGCAATACAACGATCGAAGGGGGGCATTATCTTGTTAGGTAATGCCCCAGGGCTATTGCTAAAGCCCTCACTTCAATCAGGCTTCTTACACATGCCCCTCCTGTGAGGGTTGTATTGCTTAAATCATCAACATTTTCTGAGGTTTGTTTACCATTAAATCAATGTATTTCTCTGGACCAAATGAATGTTTATATGAAAGATACTTTAACGATAGACTCTTACTGCAGCATATATCAATTTGATCTTTTAAAAGGTGGTCATTAAATGGTGGGATTACTGATCTATATTTATTACCATACTTTCATCGATCGTCCCAAAGACTCTTGTAGCGAAGAGTGGGAAAAGTGTCCTTGACATGTTTGAACCATAAGATGTTCATAGCATGTTGGATCGATAAAACATCCAGCAAAATTTCTACATACGTACACAGTTCAGGAGAATTCCAAATCCTTAACCAGTAAAGGAGGGGTTTCAATTTAATTTAGTATGATATTTCTATAATTCCCCTAGAAGAATTATGAGAGCCCCAGAGCTCAGCCCTTCAGCCCTGTAAATCACTGCCGATAGAGCCTGTGCATTGGAAACTTCAAGGGTGCGGGACAAAGTCTTTTCTCCATAGCGCGCTGCAAAGTTATTAACAACCTCACCTCTTCTGGTCAAGTCGCATTAAGTCGCTCTTCTCAATTTGAAATAACCAGTACAATCGTTTGTGAAGATGAGTTTCAAAGTGATGGAAGGTATCAATCCTTTTCCGTGCTGCACTGTTTAAGGTGTACAAAAAGGAAGATGATTGGTGAAAGCAAACAGCAGAATGTGCTATTTTTTTAGTCATGGCAAGATTGATAACACGACCCAGCTCCTTAAATTTGTTACCAAACGCGTTCAGTTGATGTTCCAAACCACAGGGTATTTTAAAAATTAAAACGGTGCCATCTGCAAATAGGAGTATCACCCTGTTGTGGGGACCTACCTTGGGTGCATCTGTGTCCAATCTACTGAGGGACTTTGCAAGGTCATTGATACAATATAAATAATAGGGGTGCCAATACACCAACTTGTCTGACCCCCTTACTTAGCAGAATTGGTTCAGTGAAATCAACCAGCAAGCCCCAGTGCATTGAAGCAAAATGGTTGGCATACAAAGAGTGGATTGCACGTAGCAAGCAGGTTGGTATTTGCAGGCGAGTGTGCCAAAGATTTGTGTGTGGTACCATATCAAAGGCCAATTGTAAATCAATGAATGCCATGAAGATAGGTTGTTTTTTCAGATGAGTATTTTTTTGTAGGATCAGCAGGAGTTTAAATGTTTGGTTATTAGGCAATGAAATGAATGACTTGAGCTATAGTAACATGTAATTAAAAAAAAATAGTGATGTACTGATACTCACTGCTAGGGAGTGAAGTATACTCTTTTGTAAGTAAGTGTGAATGTTTGAGCGATTGCCCTGCTCTGGGTATATATGAACCCACAGTCCCCACACAAAAGGTATCAATGTAAGTAAAATTGATAGGATTATTTGGGGTCACATTGGTTTGTGTTATGATTGAATAGATGGAGACATCGGTTGAATTTTGCCTTTTAGGTTTTTGCTTAAAAGAATACAAGAGCCCACAATGCTTAAAATGTTGAACAGATCCACGTGAGTAGCTAACCAAAGCACTGGCAAAAGAAATATGATCGTCAAATCACTATTATAAGTGTAAAACAACAAGAAGCTATCAAAAGAAAACATATATACATCCAATAATTTGGAAAAAAATATCCAAAGCAAAAATATTCAAAGCAAAAAAGAGCAACTAAAACCAATGATTTAAAAACTTTAGAAATGCACTTCTTTTAATCCAGGGTTTTGCATAAATCTCCTGCACGGGCTATGATCTTATTCCATAATTAAACAGGACTTTAAATTACATCTGCAAATACCAAAATACACAGGACATGGAGTGCTGAAAAGACTCAACAAAAGTCTGCCAATAAGGGAAGCAATACTGCTCAACAAGAGACCATCGTTTTTTAATGGGGGCAAGAGGTGCATTTCTCAATTTCATTCTCAAGTACAATGGCATAGCAAGAGGCAATTTGATATCAATTAGATATTGCTATAGGCCACAATTGGCTTTAAAGGCAAGCTGTGCCTCACCAGAGGATAATGAAACACGCTTAGCTAAACATTGAGTAGACTCCGAATAGTATTCATGATTTTGCTGATTGTGGTTGGGATTAACAGCCGGGGAACAGAGGCATGAATCGTCAAGATCAAAACTTATAGCAAATCTTGGATACGCTTGAGCTACTTTGAACTACTGGAGTAGATGCCCACCTTGATAATTTAGGGCAACCATTATACCCGCTCTTTAAACTGCATGGGCAGGATTAGACCAAATCCAAACCCACTATAATATGGGTTGATCAATTATACTAAAATGCCCCAATTCCATTTGGACTAAATCATTTGCACTACTGTGGGGAATTGCTAATAGCTTTGAGATTTTTTTTTTTTTCAGCAACAGTTAACTCCGTAAATAGCAACAGCTTGGGATCTATAGACCTCTAGCGACTGAACATCTGCATTGTTGCCAATGGAATCAGCCAACCTTAGAACAGCATTACTTCATCTGGCAAGAATGGCGTTAGATTTAGCCAAATGAGCCCCATGTTCACTCCGAGTTAGTTCAGATACATAGTCAAAGAACTTAACTTTCTCAGTCAAAACTCCATTAATCACCACATTCAATCGAGAGAGGGATTTTCCCTTTTGTCCACAGGCATTGGTGTTGGTTTGGTTCAGTTTCCAGCCATTCCCTTCGGGGAACAAATGGAAATGATCTTGTTTATTTGTTTCATTAACCCGCAGGGGGTTCGCGAAACCACAACCACATCATCTGCGAATAATATAATTCCAACTTCCCTTCCTCCAAAATTAGGCTGTCGGCATGGAGAGATCCGATTTCTTCGATGACTCAATTTATGATGAATATGGAAAATAAAGGCGCAGTCCTGATGCGTGCCTCCCCATGCCTTTCGTTGCAGGCATCCCTGCACTAGGTCCACTCCCATACTGAGAATGACCATCGAGTCAAAGAAATCCTGGTCAGGCCAATCGCCCCGCTCTTGTTACTCTCCATACTTTCCATGGGCTCCCGCACACACAGGTACCTTTGCTGAAGTTGCGTTGGTGCTTTGAGCCTTGGACACAGCCAGCCGGGGTCCCACCTTCCCTGCCTCTCATCCAGGAAGTTGTTTAGCGGGGGAAGGCAGCTGTGCTTGGGGTTGTGACAGAGCCACTCTCCGGAGCACCACCACAGTGCTGGCAGAATCCCAAACAGGTAGCATAGAACCTCTACCTGGGACTCTGCACATGCCAACTGGTGGATGCGGTCACCAGGTCCCTTAAGGAAGGATCACTCCCACCCATACCAGGGGCCGGATTGCTAAAAAAAAAACAAGACATTTAGTTTGCATCAACACTATTTATAAAAGTGCAAATGCATTAGTTCTAGTACTGTTAATACAACTGAGCATGCAAATAATAAATTCCCCCCCCCCAGGCACCCCAATATGGTTGCCAATGGGCCCCCAGGTAGCTTACCTTCAGGTTCCCCATGCAGGGTACATGTGCATAATTTTAGGGGGGACAAGGGCGTTTGTCCCTCCCAACGTTTGTGGCACACCATTTTGTCCCACTCATTTGGCAGGGGGGCCTTTCATTTGTATGTCATGACCCCCTCCCCCCACCCCCCCAACATTTTCTGCAAAGTTACTCCACTGGCAGGGTGCACTATTGCACATGGCAGGGAGAGAGATTGGGAGAGGCATAAGGTTGACAGGGGGCAGGGATGGGTTTTAATGTGATTGTAGCAGCCTTTGCTCTTATTTTCCAGCCACAAGTCGCTCACAGGTCATCAGGTCACTGCAGTTCAATACTTTGGCACTACTGTGGCGCACAACACCAGCAGCAGAGCAATTCTTCTAGGGCTGCTGCGCAGGCGTGCAGGGGAAAGGCTGCGAAGACCCACTTCCTCAAAAACGCAGCTCCTTTACCACAGCTTGGTCGGTGACCTGCTTTGCGACCAGTGCACCCCTGCAGTTACCACTGGCCCATCAACGGCAGGAAGTCACAACTGTTTACGTAACAAAAATGTATTTTGTTGTAACTGACAGAGGCAAAACAGACTCCACCATACCCATTATACATTCAGAGATGGGGCTACATCTTCACAGTGGGCCACATTACAAGTACGCTGGTGAGGTAAAACACAGTGGTAAACTGGTGGTAATTCCGTTGCCTCCACATTACTGCACTGCCGTACTATAGGTTTGACAGTGATGTGGAGGCTTTTCCACCAGCAAAAAGCTGGAGAAAAATCTGCCACCTTACTGCCAGCGGTAATTCTTCTGGAATTCGCATGGGGCCCTACGGACTCCAAAGAATGGGACTTACACCGCCTACCACCACTTGTAATCCCCCGGTGAATGCGTGGGATCAAGCAGCGATAACGATAATTCCACTTGGAGCTATTCCAGAAGATTTACCACCAGAATACCACCAAGCTTGTAATGAGGCCCCTTGACTCGTCTCCCGCCTTGTGGTTCTGAGCACCAGCTTTCGCATGTGTTGCCTACGATACTTTACAGAACCCTTGTTTATAAAAAAAAATACCCCAGTTGTTAATAACTAACCATCTTCTGCTGTGTGTGCATTATAAAGTGTATGCCTCCAGAACGCGCTTGGAGTTTCCCAGCTCCAGCACATCCACTGCCCAGTCACAGATGTGCTCCCATGGGCCTGCCTGAGTTATTTTTACCAGTGCAGATGTGTCCAGCATCAGATAAATGTGGGAGCAGCCCTTCTGCAGCACACACACCATCTGATTCTGCACCAGAAGTCATTACACGGCGATGCTATCGCTGTCTTTCCCCGAGCTACAAAGAGCAAACAAGCAGACCACAGCCGCTGGAGGTGAACCAGGGGGAAATGGAGCTCGTATCTCAAGCTCGGCTAATTCTCTTGTTAAACTTAAAATGTAGCTCTCCTTAATAAAATCCTTTGCGCATTACACCTGGTAGGCGTATCTGAGGACAAAATAGAACCTTTCCAAAGATTTTTTTTTAAATGACTGCTAATGCAGCCATGTTCCACCACTAGCCACGACATCTTGTGACTGAGCAGCCAAAGCAATGCGGCGGCAAGCAACGACCAAAGCCAAGCAGCGACAAGCAGTGACCAAAGCAATGCGACGGCAAGCAGCGACCAAAGCAATGTGGCGACAAACAGCAACCAAAGCAATGTGGCGACAAACAGCGACCAAAGCAATGTGGCGACAAGCAGCAACCAAAGCAAGAAGGCGGCAAGCAGCGACCAAAGCAATGTGGCGACAAACAGCGACCGAAGCAATGTGGCAACAAGCAGCGACCAAAGCAAGGCGGCGGCAAGCAGTGACCAAAGCAATGTGGCGACAAACAGCGACCGAAGCAATGTGGCAACAAGCAGCGACCAAAGCAATGTGGCGACAAACAGCGACCAAAGCAATGTGGCTACAAACAGCGACCAAAGCAATGTGGCGACAAGCAGTGACCAAAGCAAGACGGCGGCAAGCAGCGACCAAAGCAATGTGGCGACAAACAGCGACCGAAGTAATGTGGCAACAAGCAGCAACCAAAGCAAGGTGGCGGCAAGCAGCGACCAAAGCAATGTGGCGATAGGCAGTGACCAAAGCAATGTGGCAATAGGCAGCGACCAAAGCAATGTGGCGGCAAGCAGAGACCAAAGCAATGTGGCGACAAGCAGCGACCAAAGCAATGTGACGACAAGCAACGACCAACGCAATTTGGAGACAAGCAGTGACAAAAGCAATGTTGGCAACAAGCAGTGACCAAAGCAATGTGGCGACAAGTAGTGAAATACCAACAAAACAATGATGATGCTCATTATTGCTACTGCCATCACTCATAATCTATAATCAGTGCATACCTTTTGGCAACTCTACTTTTGAATGCTGGCATAATCATCCCAGGCATGACAACAATAAAGCAGTGGGGAACCTGAAGCTCTATGCATCTGTGCCCACCTGCTCATTTCATTTGGGAGAGCCTAGTGTGTCATGTTACTGGGGCTCAGCAAGCTATTGATGGCACAAACCTCCTGGCTATCAGGAGATGGGCCATTGGATCCTGCTGATGTGCATAGTATTGACATGGGTGTGATTTGCTGTGCCTCCACCCGAGGTGATGGGGTATGCCTCAGGAATGCCTTCAATAGACAAAACCATGATATTCTGTACAGCAAATGACCAGTTGCTTTTGCCTTCCTCCTTTCTAACTTAATCAATTACTCCCTTCAACAATATATCCACAATCCTGTGTTCCTTTTAAGGCTCTTTGCCGCATGAAAATGCAATATGCGGGTAGGAGTTCATTGCTTTCAATGAGGAGCCAATCACTTAAAAAACTTTAGCACATCATTGTGCTGACCTAGCACAATTGGTCCTTCAGTTGTTTTCTGAAGTTGGTCAAGGGACTGATCTTTTGCAGATCTTCTGGAAGTGAGTTCCCGGTCATAGGGAATTGGGTAACAAAAGCCAGTTTTGTTTGCATCTGCCCAAGGATTTGATGATGACTACTATGGAGAGCTAACTCTCGAGTGTCATCAGCAAATACAATGGTGTTCAGTCCTGCAGCATTTGAAGGGGAATTCAGTCCACATTTAGGAGCCAATTGTAGCCCCTGTTTTTCTTTTTCTGGCCTGTGTAGGCTCACTATTAAAAGTACTCCTGGCCAGAACTGGAACACACTGGCACCATCCCACCTCCCAAGACCAGCTCTTCTGGTCAGGCGCTGAGCAATCTGCAAATAAAATGGTGAATACAGGAGATGGGCTGCACCCAGAGTTCTTAGATGACTAATGGACACAGACACCAGAGTGCATTTTTATAGGAATCCCAATAGGGACCCCTCTTTATTAAAACAACCTTGATCTCTCATATGTTACCCTAGGATTCCCCTTGCTTGAGCTCCATCTAAGCAGGAACTGGCAACATTAGGGGACCCTTAGGGTGAGTCAGCCACTGCAGACAGTCATCCCTTCACAGTACCTTGGGTTGTGTTTTTGGGGTGCTGAGTCTGGGCGGGTGAGTGCTAGGCTGCTCCTGATGGTGGCTGGTGGCAAGAGCTGGCTGCAAGCTGGGCTTGTCCCTGGATGACTCCTGTTGGGGTCCTGGGCCTTCTTCATCTTCTAGGGGCTGGCCCCTGAAGACTCCTGATGCAAGACTCCTGCAATGAGTTGTTAGACGGAGTCGGTGGCCGCTTGTCTTCATCCAGGCTGCTCTGCTGAGCAGCCCGGGGCTTTCTTCACTGGGCCACTCAACAGAGCAGCCTGGGACTTCATCTCCTCCTCTTCACCCAACCCAGGACTTAAATCTTCACTGATCCTTCCGCTGCACCACTCTGCTTCACCTCTCGAGAAGCTCCTAGCATATGCAGCCCTGAAGGACTTTACTGATGACAGGCCCACCTCGCTGGCCACGAGGCAGGCCTTTGGGGGGCACGTCCGGGCAACCTGGTCTGGGCCACCCCCCACATGCAGTCTGGGCCAGGCTGTTCTTTGTGAGCGAAGGCGGCCCCTGCCACACCACGTGGGCTGAAAATGACTCTGGGGCCTGTCCAATATGGCTGCCCGGAGGGTCAACAGTTGGCAGAGCCCAGGGGCAGCTGAACTGTCTCTGGTTTAGAAGCTCAGCCCCACTGCAACAGTCTCTAGGGTGCTACTCATACAACGCTTGGCAAAACGAGATGGATTAAGGCAATCTGGGGGCACGCGAGGCAGCAGCACCCACACGTAAATCTCTCACATTTTGGTTGTCTTTTTTCAACCGTTTTTCTTTTTTAAATCCCTCTGGATTCTTTTCTCTCTACCCTACCAAGCCCATTATTGGGCAGGGGAGTTATCTTCTATTGTTCTTTTCTGTACTTTTACATTCCATCCAGTCCCATGGTGGGCTGGATGGATTTTTCCCAAACACACACAAAACATTCCCAAATCAACACACTACACATTTAATAAACCTTTTATTTCCCTGGCGTCTGTGTATTTCTTTTCTGTGTGAGTTCCCTCAGAAGGCCAGCATGCAGCCCCACCCATTGGCTACACAATGCAAGGACCATCTTGCCCCAGGAGACGCGGTGCCTCTCATAGAAGCCAAAGATAAAAATGGACGCCCACATTGTGGTATTTTCAGGAATTGAAGAGAAGATAGCATAACAGTCCATTATGCAGGACCTTTAGGCAGCTGGACATGGCATGTATCACCCTTTCCACAACTACTAAACGATTCTTAAATGAGATGGGAAGAACCACTTTCATATGTTCTTAACCTGCACAAAACAGCTATTTACCACAGCCTTATTTAGTGGGAGGTTCAATGTATCACAACAAAAATAGACACAGAGTTTTTACCTATAGATGTAGAGTGAAACCCCTGACTGTAGAAAATGGGGTTGGGGCGGACCTTGCAGAGGGCTGATTTATTTTTTACTCTAAAAAGATGTCATTGTTATATCTGAATAATCTGCAGAAAGTTAACCTTCATCCAACCCTGGAAATGAGCAAGGCAGGAATGCAGCGGGACAAACTCATGGTATACACACTAACCGCCAGTGATCATGACTTGGAGGTCCATTGGACTCAAACCGCGGGATCCTGTGGAGATCATGTTTTCATAGGCCCTACATGGGTTTAATCCCAATTCTGGGCCTCTAATGGTAGTTTAGGCCTGTCATAAAAGTTTGGTGAACTTTAAGACAGGATTTACCATACGTGCCATTGGGCTCTAGTTGCTCTCTGTGGGATTGACTTTTGAGTCAGGTCTAGTTCATCCTTCTCCTGGCACCATTCTGCCTGATTCAATAAAATGAGGAGTAGAGAAATAAAATACAAGTTCAATGAAACATTATTGTTTTAGATTTTTAAAAGGTTTTTATAGATGTTCCTTGTGCCTTCAGGAGCATGTCCTTACTGGTCTTCCATTTCATATGTCTCTTTCCAAAGGGCACGAGGACATATGAATCCTGTTCACAACATGCTTTTTAATTAGTGTTGCTTTTCCAAAATGATTGAGTAGTTTTGGCTCCTGTTTCCAACATTCATTGTACTTCTTTACTGTGTTTTTCCCAGCCTGCTCTAGGAGCTCATCCTCTGCTTTCTAGGGAGGAATGTGTTTTAAAATGAATCGTCTTTCTTTGTCAAGGCTAGGGACTTAAACTTGAAGTCTTGGCATGCAGGATTTCATGTGATAATATCCCCTCAAAAATGTCGTCTTACAAGAATGGCGCCGTTTTTTGTGTGTCGATATTAGCACATGGAACCTGCGGGGTACATCCCAACAACCCCCACATTTTTTTTAATGGAGCGGGGGACACCTCTGCCTCCCCCACTCCCATTTACCCCATGTATTATCCCCCTAAATAATGTTGCCTATGCCATTCCCCAGCGACTATATGTATGGCGACATTATGGGGATAATATTACCTGATACCCCCTGCAGTGGCAATTAGGAGTTTGTCTTTCTCTTTGAGCTCCAGAGACTAGCTTTCAAAGGCCCAACATGTAGCAGTTCTTTACTCTCTAAGGCCTGCCATTTGAAGTCCTGGCCATCATCATCTGTTCTTGTCAGTATGGGTTTCTCAGTGCACTCACTGGTGTCATCTTTCTTGCTTTTTCTTGGCTTCTAGAGATTTTCTCCATTCTCACATACTGGTTTAGTCCACAGGGTATCCCTCTCATCCCAATTCGGACTGTCGCTTGATCTTTTGGTCCAAACCTGTGATTGGACCCACATGCCTGTACACTTTCCTGCAGCAGCTCACACCTCTCCCTTCCATCCTGCTCTTGTGTGCTCTCAGCTTCACTCCAGTCTGGTCAATTCCATGAGTGGTTCCCTCCTCATTCGCACCACTGTTTATCGGCTCTGTGTCAGGCAAATAGTTGACCCTCAAACATCGGCCTCCTTCTCTTCACAGTTCTTCCAGCGGATCTCAGACACCCCCTCTTCTCAACGACAGTACGGGTGGCAGCTCTGTGTCAACCCACAACTCTGCCCTCTTAAATTCTTGTGCTTTTTTCTGTCCGGCTGGGTCACCTGACAGCAGTCAGGGAAAACAGACTTCACAAACTCTTGTTCACTTTAGTTTATTGATGACACTTCATGATATGATATGATAGGTTATTTATGACACGCTTAATACCCAGAGGTTTATAAGCGCGGACCCGGGGATCGAACCTGTGGTGCTTTTTGTCGTCTGGCTTCCAAGGCGAGCACGTTGCCCCTGAGCTATCCTCCCGAGAGGATATATCATCATAACATATACCTGGATATCATCAGATTATGACTGTACCACCACTGGTTGAACACAATTGTTAAACAAGGAGGGTGGGGGGGGGGGGTAGAGTAATATGAAACAGATTCAGGGAGAAGAGGAACCCCTTCAGCACCCCACATGATATTGCTCATTTGTTGCAGAACCCTCTGTAGATAGATTTGGTCATTCCATCAAAGAACCAGTTGAATGAGCTGATTATGTTAAAAGAAGCGTGAACCACAGCTTACAATGTTGGACTCTTATGCGCTCCACAAAATCAAAAGCTGAGAGATTCAAAATAATCAAAAACACTCCACGTCCATCGTCCTCCATTCTCAGTTCATCGTCCCAGAAGTGCAGCCTGTTGCACGTGGCGCGAGAGAACACCTGTCTGCACAAGTGACAGGCAAACCACTTAAAATAAACAGGCATTGGCAATGGCAACAGTTTGGACTTTGTGTAAGTATGGAAAAGGCACTTGCTGGACACTGCCGTAGTGGAAGGACACCCCCCTGTACCTATATACTCTGTAAGCCTATAGTCCTTTTCCCTTTCAGGGCTGTCCCTTCCTTTTCTAGTAGTGGTAGCAACTGGCTATTGATGGTAACAGGTGGAAAATGGTATGAGTACTTTGGCATCTAATAGCAGTGCCTGTCAAATTCCTAACACATATACACAAGCCAAAGCTGTTGACTTTGCCAATGCTTGTTTTTAACATTACTTCAGTGAAGGACACGCTCAAGGTAGACCTGGTTAAGGAATTTGTATTACACCAGTATCAGGTTTACAACTCCAATTAAGTCATGAACGCTCAGAAGACTGCTTTGAGTAAACATGGGCATGCACTTTGAGTGAAAAGGTATATGGTAAGGCTTGATTAAAGAGAGCTCAAAGAGTTCCCATGTGGAGGTCTTTTCTTAGGGGAAGGTCAGGAACTGGGTGGGAGTGGCCATAGGGATTAGCATGGTAGTGGGCAGTAGATGGGTAGGCAAAAAACAAACAACACCAACAAGCTTTGTGCCCCTCCTCACATGCCATTTCTCCCTATTTGTACTCTAATGCAATAGTTTCGGCTTATAGGTGGTATTAAAGCACCACCTAATAGCTCAACCTAATAATGCCTGAATCTGGCTGAAAACCAACTTTTTCATTGTCTTAGAAACTACAACAGTGTCTCCACAGGTTTATAGCAGCCATAAAAGTGATGGGTGGAAGGTTTTAAATTAATCGAAACCACTGGAAGTGCTCTGGGCAACCTTGCACACCACAGTTTTTGGCCCATCTGCACCACTACAAAAGGGTACCAGCCATGTGCAAAGCAGTCTGGTGCTATCACCACCTCCCTAGAGTTTTGCATAGCTTTATTATAGACCAACAAAGAGCAATGCAGTTAAGGTTGGGTTATCGGGGTGAAATGATACACTGTTTTGTGGTAGAGGCACTAAGATACCCTGAAATCTATGAAATACCCCTGATAATTGGAGTTAAGAAATTGGTTAAGTAACCCAACATGGGACAAACATAGTGGCAAGTCCATGGATTTAAGGTCCAAGAAAAGAGAAGGGAGCAGGATGCCTTTTTCATAGGCTGAAGGAAACTGGGGAGTGACATTGTGAATATTGGAGGACAGTGCCTCTGGTGAGGCAGAATATTTAGTAGTAGTGTCTAGCCCCTGACGTCATAGTAGTGTTTTTTTAAAATAAACTGGTGATTAAGCTCCTCACATTATTGAGTACTGGGCTACATTGTGGACCAGTATTGATTGAGGTGAGAAAGTGATTCTATCAACTGCAAACGGATGCCTGGTGACTAGATATCTTGTCACTGTGTCCTGACCAGAAGGCTTACAATTTATATTAAAAAAAAAACATTTACTCTTAAATGAAACAAATATACATTTACCACTCATCAAACAGAATGTGAACTTTGGACTACGAAACGCAAGACAGAATGCAGGCAAAATTGAACAATATTTCAAAAAATTAAAATCATCTAAATTGTGCGGTACCACTTCTTGAGAAGATAACTATTTTTACTTGGGTTAGCTCTTCAGGTCAATCCAGCAGTACCTTGGAAGCTAAACCCTGATAAGACAGTGAAGGACACGTGACCTATTAATACCCGGAGAGGGAAAATTAGATTGTAACATGCAATCTCATTGGCCCTAGCAGGGGCGTTATCCCACCGGGAATCCCTCTCCCCATTATGTTCCTTCCTGTCCCCAGCGGGGTGGGGGGGTGGCAGCCACTCAGCCAATGAAGAGACTCAGAGTGGGTTGATCCCTGCTCTAAGCCACCACACGGCTCGAGGATGCCATCTTCACCTCCTGGGAATCAAGGTGTTTTCCCTCTCCCTGCCTCCACCCAATCCAAACAATCTCCTCCCTTCCCTCCCAACCCTATTTACCTACTTTTTGGTCCATTTCGGGGGCAGACATGATGGGAACACTTCTGTCCCCAGCGCGTCCGCTCCTGATCTGCGACAGGCCGTTATGGAAAGGAAGAAGGGACTACACGTAATCCCTTCTCTCCATTCTATGGCGGCCATTTTATTTGTTTATCTTTTCCCATTTATTTTGAATGGCTTTTTCCTTCCTGGCGGCCATTTTTTTGACTTTTTAAAAACATTTTTCTGTTCCGAAACACTGGAGTGTTTTGGAACAGAAAGAAAATGCTCTTAGTACCTAGGTTTTACGGGCCCAGGTACTAATAGCAATAGGCCCCTCGCAGCGGGGGCATTTCCTTGAAGTGGTAATGCCCCTCCTGCTCGGGGCCTATTGCTTAAGTAACGTCACAATAGCTTCTCGAGGTACAGAACATCATCGACTGGATGCTTCTCCTCACTTATTGGCCAGGCCACATGTGCTACAATTCTCAGAAGAGAGAAAATGTGGCCTTTCCGGCTGAAATGCAGTCTGCCAGAGCTTCTCTCAGGCCCTGGGTGTTCCTTAGCCTGCACATCCGATGGAGGTGTGCTGGAAAGAAGCAGGTCTTCATTCCGTTTGAAGAGCGCTGACTGTCTTTCGTAAGGCTCCACACTCTTGATCTAAAGCTAGTATAACATATGTGGATCTGCTGAACGTGCTACGAGGCAAATGTGACTGGCCCAGCCTGATGACAGCAGCTGTCTTTCAGCTTTAGGGGTATTTTTGCTCTCTTTGCCCCAAAGGGAGCCCCAGGTGTGAATATCTTCAGAATTAATGAAATCCACAGAAAAGTGCTTGAGCCAGGGGGAAATCGGAGAGAAACTTTAGCCAGAGCTACCCCGGGATTTGTGTTTTTGAACCTGATACTTGTTATTTATTTATTTTTCTTTTTCGTTTTTTATTGTGTTTTTAGTACACACAGTACCTTACACAAACTAGAAAAACACATTCATCACATTTAAATATAAATCACAAATAGACATTTTGGATAAACAGAATGATACAATAAATCTCGCACTCTAAAAGCAATCATAAAACCCCTCTTCAGTTAAAACAAACACATGTAATACAGTACTAGTCAATGTGCAATAATAGAAATACATAAACTTCTTGACAAAGAACTAAGAAAGAGATGCTAAGAGTGCGTCCCCTTGATCTACTACATGCTGAAAATGTTCAAAGATTTGTTTAAGGAATTTCGCCTGCGCCAGTGTGAGAGATTAGTTCACCTGTTCGTTTGCCTTTATTTGTAGAGTGCAAAGAAACCATGTCTCCTTTGAAAATCCAGATTATTAGAGAGGATCAAGAAAATGAACTTGAATGATTTGCCCTAAGAAAAATAGCAGTGCAAAGCTCCTTCAAATGTTTATGTTTGCTTTTGAGGACTTTGCATTTTTAACTGTCCATTGAAGCTGTTTCCAGATCGTCAGCCGTTCCAAACCACCATGATTGGTTCCAACACCTCCATCTTGTCCGGGCGTAGTTGTGATGTAAGACTCAAGCCTACTTTCCTTGCATCCCATCTTAGCATATCCGACGGAGGTCTTTCTGACCTCATCACATCACCCACCAAGGAAATACTGCACAGTATTCCTGCTCAGCACCATCACATGATTCGCTGGATCTCCCCCATCACCCCACTCGCTAATCCATTTGGAATGGAGAAGTACTTTGAGCAAAGGGGCCACTTCAAAGATGGCTTTCATGGGCAGGCCAGCTATTCAAGGATCTGCGAAATAAGTAAACATTCTGAACACCCAGGTTACCAGATAAGGATGTTTATACATATGTCTCGTAAGGCGGAAATGTCTTTCTTTATATGATGGTGCTGTGAAAAAATGCACGTCTGTTGTCCACATCTCAGGTTGCCAAACCTTGCTTGGGATCACCACCGATCATGGTCATCGGGCCAAGGACGCAAACATTAATGGGCCACATACACAGGGGGCCCGGATCTAAAAAGTCCTGCCACCTTTGGCGCCAGGCTCATGAATAAAAGTAAGCAAGAACATTTTATTTGGGACAAGAATGCTTTTATTTGGGACATAACACCTCATTTCGGGTGCAAGGTGCATTTAACATGGGAACTTCCATCACTAAAGCATTCCCACGTGTACTCTTGGGTGTGGCTGCTGCTGCTACTGGGTTGCCTTGCACGTGCTGACTCTCTAGGAGTGGCAGGGTGTGACAGGCAAGCCAGGCCTAGTGGGCGTGCCCACGATCGCAGCTATATAAGCTGATCCAATCCCCGAGGCAGACGCTTCGCGTTATTCTGCACTTCCATGAGGCAGTGTAACGCTCACCGCCGCCTGGGATTATACTTAACTTTGGAAATCCTGCTTCCTGCTTTCATACTTACCAACCGGGGAACCTGCTCTCACCTGTGCGCGTCTTCGTTGATCCTGACATTCCTCTTCAAATCTTCCGGAACGCTGACATCTTCTCCTTAGCACCACACTTCATCTTCAAGCTTTCCGGAAGGCTGACATCTTCATCCTGGCACCGCAGCTCATCTTCAAATCTTCTGGGACGCTGCAATCTTCATCTTGGCACCGCAGCACGATGCGCTTCATCAGCGTCAGCAGCACCTTCAAGGTTAGACACTTAAAATACATTGGCCCTCATTACGACCCTGGCGGAAAGCAACTGACCTGACCGCCATAGCGTAAATAGCGTTTCCGCCATGGCACGACAGAGTAAAGTGCGGCTAATTCTGACCCATCGGGCACGAGCACTACGCCTTGGGGGAAGTGCAAAGTCCGCGATGGCGGAAATGTCCCCAAAACGCCCCTCACCGCCGTCGTACGGCGACCTAGGTGCAATTCCGCCACCGGACATAGCGGTCACCGTAATGAGCGGCAATCGGAAAATACGGTGACCGTAAATATACGGAAACGGAAGCAAAAACATGGTCCCGGAACGGGAAACAGCACGCCGTACACCTATAAAATCAGAATATTCACACAACCATTAAAAATACTACCCTGAGAGACATCCCAACCCATCATCCACCCTAGTGAAACCAAAACAATGGGAAAAGTAGCGAAAAAAGCGTGCGACCGCAAGCGGCAGGTCCACTTCTCACGTGAGGAACTCACGGTGCTCACAGAGACCCTCCAGGAGAATGCAGCCGTCGTCTTCTCGACGCAAATGACCAGGACGGCACTTGCGAACAAGAAGGCCATATGGGCCCTGGTGGCACAGCGGGTAAGTGCGGTGGGGACCGCACCCCGCAACCCACAGCAATGCAGAAAGCGATGGGACGACTTGCGGATACGCGTACGGAGCACACTATCCGCCAACCGTAACATTGCCACAGCTACCGGGGGAGGATCGGAATCACCCATCAAGTTGACCCCCTGGGAAGAAATCTGTGCCTCCACCATTGGAATGGAGACCATAGAGGGAGTCGGAGGGATGGAGAAAGGAGTGCAGACATCCGAAGAATCAGGTAGGTGGGCCAAATAAAACTATGCTAAAACCACAATGTCCAATCATGTGAAGTACCATGTGTCTACATAGTGCAACAGAAACACATGTCCAGGAGAACGTCCACTTACATTGGCCTGATAGCGGACATTAAAAGTCAAATTAAATAAATAAATAATTAAAATTCCTAAAAACACCCTCTACACGTGCAGCAGGCACCCCCTAACTGCAGGCTGCAATACAACTGCACCCTCAATACACACCTAAATGAAACCACCTCCAAGGCCCTGACCCAAATCACCCTCAGGTACCACCCCAATGCATGTGATACATTGCCATTCCAATTTCCACAGACCCATTAATAACGCTCGCCCTCCTTTACTCCACCACAGGGTCCGATTCAAACGACGAGCTCCAGGACACCCCTACCAGCACACCTGCAAAGAGGGCCAAGACCAACGGCCAAAGACCCTCCACCTCAGCTGCACGGATCAAGACACGGCAGCAGCACAAATCAAGTGGCAGCACACAGGAGGGGACTTCAACAGGCACCCCAGCAGCCAGCATGGCCACAACACCACCACCACCACAGGCCCCCCCAATGGATGCCACAGAAGGCACTGCTTCTGGTGGCAGCAGCACCATAGGTGACACTGCATTAATGGCAGCATGCTCCGACACAGAAAACGGTGATGTCGATGTACGATCCATCCAAGACCAGTCTCAATCCCCCTGTTTTTTTCATCCCGTACACCATGAGGATACCACGCAGGGGCACTCACAAGACGACGACTGGCCATCCCCCACAAGCCCTGTGTCAAGGCAACCTGAGGTGATCAGCCCCTCTGTGACACCACCGCAAATGGCCATGGCCCAGCAGAGGCAACAGTCCCTCGACCAGGTGATCGTGCAACAGCAGCAACTGGCCACGCTCCTCAAGGACCATGCTGATGAATGTGGGGGTACCAAGGCAGCCATAGAAACATGTACAGAGACACTAAGGGCAGAAATGGAGAGAAGCAGCGAGAGCCTGAGAGTACAAATGGAGAGAAGCACCGAGAGCCTGAGGAGGGAACTGCATGCGATGTCCAAAGACGTATGTGCTGAACTTGCCGCTGGGCGCCGTGTGCTCACTGAGCTCTCACAAACCCTTAGGGACATGCATGGACGTGAGCAGGCAGAGACATCATCCGTTGCAAGTTCCGTCCAGGGCAGCCCCCAACGTAGATCTGGGAGGAACCTGCGCTCCACAGGCAGGGGTGCCCCTGATACCCGGAGAGGGGGCTTGCAATAGCGTCTGCCCACTGACAATGAGCATCTTTGGACACTGGTGTTCGGGGGGGAGGTAGGAGGGTGGAGGGGGTGTGTTGGGCTTACTTGGGTGGCGGGTCGATGGGGTGTGTAACACAATTTCACATATGCTATAAACATTTCACAATCATCCAATGAGATGTGTGGACATTGATCTTTGTGTACGAGGCCATCATAGGCGTACAGTCCATATTGTGCATGTTCCAGACACACACAGTGCCACAAGTCCCGTGTCAATGTATCAGCTACCAGGCGTGAGTGCTAGAAGCATGAATCTATGATAATCTGACGAATTTCACGGCCCTCCTGTGCCTCGCGGACTCCTTGAGGTTCTGCCACATCCCCACCCACATCATGACCATATTCAGGTGCTTGTAGTTCTGCGTCAGGGGGCATGGGCACATTTCTACGTATGCACATGTTGTGTAGCATGACACATGCCATGACCATCTTTGCAACCTTCTCATGGCGGTACAGGAGTGCCCCGCCAGACCTGCTGAGGCAGCGGAAACGACCCTTCAGTAGGCCGAATGCCTGTTCTATGACTACACGGGTACGTGAGTGGGCATGGTTGTAGTCCTCCTCATGCTGGTTCTGTGGGTTCCGGAGTGGTGTAAGGAGCCATCTCTTCAGTGGATACCCGGCATCACCTGTATGTGGACAATAAAGGATGTTTGAGGAATGACATTGCTACGTAAGCACCCCCCCCCCTTCCTGCCAGGTCATTGCCGCATCACATACCCCACATTATCATGCATGAAATGAGACTCACCGAGTAGCCAGGATCTGTTCCCTGCATGTCGCTCCATGTAGCGTGGTATTGTAGAGTTCCGTAAGACCATGGAATCATGGGTTGATCCAGGAAATCGGGCACAACAATGTGTAATGATCCTGTTTGAGTCACACACCATTTGTACATTAAGAGAATGATATTGTTTTCGGTTGCGGTACTGGGCCTCCATGGCATGTGGGACAACCAATTCCACATGGGTGCAGTCGATGGCACCAATGCAACCCGGTATGCCGGCAAGTGCATGGAATCCCACTTTTGTGTTCGTAATTTCCTGCTCCGAGCGTGGTAGAGAGATGTAGTCGTCTGCGTGCTTCAGGAGGGCATCGAGCACTTGCAATAGTGTCCGTGACAACAGTGGCTGTGAAATGCCATGCAACTGTCCGACTGTGTGCTGGTAGGTGCCTGTGGCCAGGAAGTGGAGTACAGACACCACCTTCAGTAGGGGTGGGATGGCGGTTGGGCTATCTATCATGCTGACAAGGTCAGCGTGTGTCATGTCCACAATGGCGGTTATGGTGTCCCGGTCCAAACGGTAGAGGGTGTGGATCTGCTCATCAGTGAGGTTGAACGGATGTGCTCCGAGGCGTGGGATTGCGGGCTGCCTGCGTGGTGGTAGTGGCTGTGCTGGTGGGCCTTGCTGGCCCTGCCTTGCCCTCCTCCTCCTCCTGCGTCTCCTCTGTGCGGCCGGTTGTTGTAGTAGTTGGTGTTCGTCTTCTTCTTGAAGTTGGAGTACTTGCAGTGCTATCAGGTCCCCCAGGGCCAACATCGCTAGTCCTGCCGGTAGCATTTTGGAGTGGGTGTGGTTGTGGGAGGGGGTTGGGTGTGCAATTTATGTGTTTTCAAGCTGTAGAGCCTCCACCTGTGGTGATTCATTCCACCTGTGCAAGCTGCAATCCCCTTTGGGCGAGCACGTCCTGCACACAACGCTGCAAATCGACGCATGGCATCTTGCTATTACAATCATGTATTTCATCCCGATGGCAGTGAGATATTGCTTCATATGTTAATTTTGCTATGGTCCCATTGTTTCACATACTATCTTTGCAGTCGGGAACAAACTTGTGAAGGGTCAGTGGAATGTAGTACTCGATTAACGGTGGACCCTCATGCAGCGCTGTACCGCGGTTCACCGACGGGCGGGGCGTCCCATTTGTGAGTGAAGCCAGTTGCCATTTTCACACACTGCCGCACTAAATGGATGGATTTGTGATTTCAAGCGGTCACAGATGCCTTTTCGACGTGATGTTGCAAATGAGGAATTCGAAGGACAGCGCTTTCGGTTTCCAGCTAGCGGCGAGGAGACGCCCACAGGTCTGACTGCAGATAGAAAGTTCTATTGTTTAATGTCCTTGGGACAGGGGCCATGCCGAGAATGCAATGATTGATATGAATAGTATGGGATGCGCAATAGTGTAGTGGAGGATAAGGCAGGACGTTCCCAAATACATGTTACTTCACAACACTAGAATTCCGGCCTGGAGCACAGTGGATTTTGCAGACTGCATTAAGCACAGATTCAATGGAAATTTCAAATGTTATGTGAGTAAATAATCAGGCGTTTTTATACCGGGATGAGGGAATGATGTATGGATGCATGGACAGATGATTTAATAGAGAGTCTGCCATGTACATGGCTTTTTGGAATCTATCAACTTCCTCTGCGCTATGTGATGCAGGGCTGCCATAGTGGGACCATCGTCTATCTGCCCTTGTTGAACCCTCCCTGTCTCGACGCGCCTTCAAACACTTGTGTCTATGCACGTTACTAATCCCATCTAATGGATTATGTTTTAACAGACGCATGCACACTAACACTCGTTTGTAATAGTGTTTTCACCTCGATTTATATAGTTATGATTCGCAAGTGATTTTTGGGTGCGAATAATCCTTTTGAGTGGGCTAGCATGCATATGGCTGTGGATTTAGTGTGATGTTTGAAGTGAGTAATTCAAATGGAGTTCAGATGCCCATACTATTCTTTTTTGTTTCATTTGGGTGACAGGTATCTCCTCCCCTTTTGCCGCTGCCATCTGTATGCCACTCCTGCAGATGGCTTTTACTCCCGACACCTGCTGCTTCGTGTTAATCAGTGGAGCACCATTACGATCTTATGGGACGATCGCCAATGGCCCACATGCCCTTACGCAGTACTAGTGGCTAGGAGCAACATTTCGAGCTTTCAGCTGGACTAGTGCCTACCTAATGGGATGGCCCTGCGGTTCTAGGCGCTTCCATGTTGCCTTTTTGAACGTGAATGTAGCCCCTGTGTACCATGGAGGAACAGGGCGTCACACAAGAAGAA
This sequence comes from Ambystoma mexicanum, assembly GCF_040938575.1. NCBI lineage: Eukaryota > Metazoa > Chordata > Amphibia > Caudata > Ambystomatidae > Ambystoma > Ambystoma mexicanum. The sequence goes on along the minus strand of NC_090940.1, from coordinate 234,943,226 downwards.
GCTGGTCATTTATTGCGGATGCAGCCCACAATTATGAGATATGATTTGGAGTTCATTACCTAATAGCTGTATGGCCCGGGTGATTTTGTTGTGCATTAAATTTTGATTATGATATTGACCGTGTAGCGTTATTCTTTGCAAGTAATGTAGCATATTCCTATTTGTGGAGCGATGTATTGTGAGGAGATCTGCTTTGGGTTCGGCCTTCTGAGTATAGTTGCGTGGTACTGTACTGGGCGCGTTTGCCTACGAAGGCCAGTAAGGTCAGGGATAGGGGCTGCAATTATGTCTGTTTTGATGATGTCATGCTCATGGGAGGGGGATTAGCTTTTGTGTAACAGATGCCGGTCAGCCAGGTGGATTGGTGGAATGATGTGATTTTCAGAATATGGCTGGTCACAGGTGCCTGTGTTTGCGTGCGTTTCTTGGAGGGAGACTGAGGTCATGTCCATTGGAATAGCTTCTGTATTCGTGCCATCTGTGCCCTGCTGCTCCCATTGGCTCCTCTTGAGATGTGCCTGGCTGCTCAGTCACTCTGCCAACTTGTGTGGTACATGCTTATACTGATGGTTGGTTTGTTTACTGGCAGGAGTACAGGGCTGGTGCAGTCTCACTCAGGATACTGCTTTGTATGTTGCCTTACACTGGTGTCAAGCGATGGGGGCCTGTTTTTGTTTGTCTCAGTTTTCTGTTCATGTTGCTGTACTTGAAGCTTCACATGCCTGTGCTGCATCAGTACGGCAATGGTGCCATGGCTGATATGGATGGCCACTCACAAGGCACTTGAAGCCCCTACATTCATTTGTTCGTTGGCATGCATGGGTGACTTGTACATTTCACTGGTTGCATTGTGTGACTTCATTGCACCTACGAGGAGTTGTGCAATGTGGCCAGGGAGTGGTGTACAGGCACTCAGTAGGGCCTTTTACGGTTGGTTTGCGATGCCGTACTTCTCACCATGGCGGAATGGTACTTTCCGCCATGCTTGGTGGCGTTAGGTACATGTCCGCTAGGGTCAGAATTCCCGTACCGTTGCGCCATGGTGGTAATTACGGTTTCGCAGTGCGCGCGTGCGCGTACTTGGTGCAGTTAGCGTTGGCGTTCACTACGGTGTCGCTAATGGCATCGTACTTTACGGTGACGGGTCATAATCGCACCGAGCGGTATTCGATGGCGGTATTGCATTTCCGCCATCGTTTTTCGATTTCCGCCAGGGTCGTAATGAGGGCCATTCAGTTTAAGGTCGCGCTACCACCGAACCTTGCGCTTTGCCATAAACCATCACTCACCTTTTGTCGGACATTGCCGTTTCATCCATCTTCCTCCTGGCCGCGTTCTGTGCCTCCACAGCTGCTTTTGGGCTGCATTTTCATCCATTGGAAAGAGAACAGAAGAGAAAACTTTATTCAGGAATTAACAGCAATATTGAGAGCAATAATACCAACACAGAAAACGAGAAGAGGCAAAGAGAAAACAGAAAGGGAAAGAGACAAGAGGAGAAGCGTAGTCGCAACAGGACTGGTCTATTACTTACCGGGGATCAGTGAAGGAACTAGATCCCATCGATAAGCGCCCTTGCCAGAAGTAGCAGGATGGGGAGCTTACCATCAATAATTAACAGGTGAGCCCTATGGGCCGGTATATGCCCACAGAAATCGCACCTTGGGTAGAAGGGTTTGAGAGGTACAATAGTCACCAATCAGTGCACTCACATTTTCACACATCCGCGCAGGAGCAGTGTCACCAATTGCTGCCGCTCACAGCTTATCCGCAGAGGGAAAGACCTGACGGGGGTGATCTAACTCTTGGGAGGGCTGCAACCGTGCCCCAACGCCTCCGCAGAGACCAGATGAGCATAACATAAACAGGGATGCAAAGGGGGGTTTGCTAGTTCAATGGAAATAAAAGATAGCAAAATCACCCATGTATCTTTGACTCTATTGGAAGCCACGACCACTGCGTGACGCCCCCATGTGGGGTAAAACTAAAAGAAATAATCTCTGATGCTTGAAGCCGCACCGGGATCCTGAAATTTAAAAAAGGAACAGAATCAGATCCTAGGTGCGAGAGTCGTGCCGGGCACAGGCGAAAAAAAGGTTAGAATAAGGGACCCACACGCGTGCCGCCGCGAGGGTCCTTTTGCTCTAAAAAAGGGAAAATAAATGCTGCTTGTGCGAGCGTAGCGCTGTGAACAATGGTGAAACCCCTTCAAGAGGCTTGAAGGCGCTCCGTTCGGTGGGTGTCACTGCAGCAACCCGGGCCATCGTGCTGGCGCTCGCCTGTCTTGCACTGCCAGCCCCCAGGTGGCCAAGAATCACCACTGGTCCCGGGCGCCTCTAATTACTGTTGCCCCCATTAGCTGGGGAATGCCCAACGTGCTTTTATCCCTCCAGGGGCTCAATTTAAATAAAGACCTGGGCCACACCTGGCAGACATAGGCCAGATGTGAGAAGTGCTGTCAGACTCCCCACATTGCCTCTGAGTGGTGGGCTGATTCTTGTCAATCAGCCCAGCCAATGCAAAGACTTAGGGGCTCTATTCGTGCTGTTCCTTGCTGTTGCCTGCTTTGCCTGCTGCTGGTGTCTGCCACAAGAACCAGCATCAGATAGCGCAGGAAGAAGAACATCGAGGGAGAGCAGCAGCAACCTTGAGACAACCCTGGTCCGGTTGTCTTGCAAGTAAGGTCTTTATATATAGTTTTTAATACAGTGCACTGTATAGATTTTGTATATATTTTGTAAATACATTAATATTTTTTAATATTGAAAAGGGCTCTTTTTTAAATTTGTGAGTTTTACTTTTTAGATACGCAGCTGCTCGGAGTAATTTAGGTTGTATGTAGTGTCTTGTGTTTGCCCCTTTCATACAAAAACTCAAAAACCCTGGTGGTGTACTGGAAAAGTATGTGTGAGCTTTTACCAACTAAAAAAAACGTGCACCAGTATTCCTTTGTCCACCTTTCCTTTTGTGTGACAATTACTCTAACCATGTATTCCTCCTTAGGGGTATTTGGGAATTGTGCCCTAACTTCCTACCATTTCCTACCCTCATCATATTCCCATCGAGGCTCACCAGGGTGACATTGAAACCAGGAGAATGGGTATTGGAGACAGGTAAGAGGCGGGTCAAGTTATAATTGAAGGTTTAAGCTGTTTATTGTGTGCCCACCTACACCTGTCCCCCAATAAGGTGCATTAGATGATCAGCCCGCTAAAACTGGAATGTACATTGCATCATTACGCACTTGCAGAAAAATGTATGATGGGTTCCAGAAGAAGAGCATTGACCAAAGAGGTGCAGTATTCGCTCTCGGGCCACTTGTGGTATGCCCCAAGCTACCTCACCCAATGCCACTAGCATTGTACCACTCGGGCCGAAACAGCTATACCTCTGCTGTGCACCAAATGCCTGCAGATCTTTCTGCCACTGGCACCTCTGTTCCACTCCTGCCCTCTTTATGGGGGTCCGCTGTCCTCTGCTTTTCTGCTGTGCATGCCTGATGTCCCCCTCTCCTGACTCTCCCCTGAACTCTCCCAGCCCATTTTCCCTCCACGATGCACTTACCTGTCCTCTGGTCCTGGCACCATACCTGCCATGGCTTAACTTCCTTCAGGCAGCCTGTTTCTGGTATTACTGGCAGCACAGCAGAAGATGTGCCAGCCTCCTCCTGGTAAGGTTTTGCTTGCCTCTATTCTCCCAGCTGTCCCCGGGCTAATAGCAGAATTATCTTAGCAGGCATCCAGCCTAATCCACACTTCTTGCCGGTGGCTTGCTGCCTCCGGAACCAGGAATTGTCCACCACCCCTATCCTTGGCTGTGAACACCAGCTCTGCACCTCGTTCTGCAGGACCTGTCCCCCCTTCCATGGATCTGAGGCCTGTGCTTCCAGCCTCATATGACTTTAGTCACCCTACAGGTTCCCTATTTGTTTCTATAGTTCTCTAAGGTTAGGTGCAATAAAGCATATGCAAGCTTGGTCCACATATACTTTGCTGTCTTGCGTTTCTGCTTTGGCAAATGAAAGAAAGGTTCTTAGCATTATGTAAATGTATCTGTCCTCTACCTACGGGAGTCATAAGTATGTTTTTGATGTCTACAAGTGCTAGAAACTAGTGTATGTGTGCGTTACTTCATGCACAAGTGCAGATTTGCTTCATGACTAACGCTGCAAAGTCGTGATGTCTCTAGTGACGTCATGACTGCTTGGTTGTGCTGTCAGTCGACCTGGTCCATTGATGAGACCCCTGTCTGCTCAAACCCATCAACTGGATACGGTTTAAATGGCTGTCTGAGAGAATATCTCTTGTCATTTCGTTGATACATTGGTGCACTTGGTGGCTGGCCGAACAACGAGTTACACCTTTCATTCTTCATTCTGCAGGTTGACATTCGCATTGGGGACATGAGGGCCATGCCAAGGACCCTCTCTTCAGCACCAAGCCCTGAACTACTAGATGGACTACTTCATATGTTGTACATGTTTTGATGCAGATGCAGGACTTGTAATGGTTGCCAATTATGACTGCCGAGGAATTTGAAGGAAGCAACTGACATGGGCAGTGGTATTGTTAATGGGAGGCATCATGAAGAGATTATGGCATGGTCTAACCGGCACTTTTAGCCTTCAGCCAAGCAATCACCATGTGTTCAACGTCTTAAAGTTTCTCCATGCTTGGTGCACCAGGAGTGATGGTAGCCTTCTACTTAGAAGGTCACAGATGCACAGCCGTCTTGAATAGCAGATGACATGTCAGTATTACCTATGAATTCTTGTAGTGAGACTATCTCCACCAGATGCCCCTAGAGCCCTTTAAGGGGCTAGGACTCCTGGGCAGTGCCGGCTTGCATCGGTCTCCCCAACTTACCAACTGCGTTGATCTCTCTGGCGCTGCCCTGATCTTGGTGCCAAGGACGGTACCACGGCGGCTGCCACTGCTCCCTGACTCGATAAGCCATGCAGGAGGGCCCCGGCTATCTCCGACACACAACATGGGATTCTTTAGTCTGGTTTCCTGGCCTTATTCTTTTTAATCTGAAGGATTCAGGAAAGTAACCATTTGTTGCCGGAAAGGTCAAGGGTATCTCCCTGCTTGCACACCCTTCTTTGTTTACCATCTTTCTCCCCTCGTTCAGCTGTTGTCTGGAAAACGCTGTTCCTTCATGTGCTTGGACTTGTTCAGGGTGTTCTCTTGGGCTCCACCTTTTATCTGTTTGGGGAAGTTTAATGGAAATATGGTGTGAGTAATTACCAGTAATTGCCTGACCTTGCCTGACCATAGTAGTGGGACATGTCACGTACAATGCTCGGGTATGATTCTGTTTACTCCCAGAGTGGGCTGGAAGTCTGAAAGGGTTTGCAAAGGGAAAAGGGTGGTAAAGATCCCAAAAATCCTACCGGTATGGACAGGTTAAAGGTGTTGCAGGGAAGGAGATACTGTGTCTCGCCATCAGGTGTCGCACTCCGACTCCCTGAAGACCCCTCACCCAGGTGATCCTCCCGCAATGGTCCACCCCCAGGAACTGAATCCAAAAGCGATGGTAGTGTCCTGGCCACCTGGATGACATATCCCAGGGAACTAGCGGGTGAGACACCTTCTGGTTTCCAACAGTGTTTCCTCATGCATTCAGAGACCCCTGTGAAGAACTCCTTTTTCAGTGCTCCTTCCTGTTACCTCATTCATGCAATGACCCTTGTGAGTAAGACCCTTTTCAGTGCTCCTACCGCTTGCATGCAAAGACCCTTGTGAAGAAACCCCTTCAGTGCTCTTCTTTGTTTTATTAGTGTGTGCTCAGTTCCTGCAAAGCACTTCAGCCGACTAATTGTGGCCTTAATGTACTTTTTTCAACTGTCTCAGTGCCTGTTGAGCCCCTTGCCACACCCCCAGCCCTTTCCTTATCTTCCACTCGCCCACCCGCCTCGCATTGTGATTGGCCTTGGGCCTAGTATTTGTAGCACCCTTGTGGTGCAAAGGGAAGCCTAACCTTCGGTGCTGCATTTCAAACCAGGCAGCCACCGGAAAAGGTATTTGTTTTATTAGTGTGTGCTCCACTCCTTCAAAGCACTTCTGCTGGCTAATTGGGGCCCTATTGTAATTTTTCCGACCATCTCTGGGCCTGTTGAGCCCCTTCCCACACCCAGCCCTCTTCCTTCTCTCCCCAGCCAGCCCTTGCATCGTGATTGGCCTTGGGCCTAGTGTTTGTATCACTCTTGTGGTGCTAAAGGGAAGAATACCCCTCAGTGCTGCATTTCAAACCAGGCAGCCACCTGAAAAGGTATTTGTCTTATTAGGTTGTGCTCCGCTCCTGCAAAGCACTCCGGCCGGCTAATTGTGGCCTTAGTGTAATTCTTTTTGACCGTATGAGGGCTGTTCAGCCCCTTACCACACCCCAGCCCTCTTCCTTCTCTCCCTCTCACCCGCCCTTGCATCGTGATTGGTCCTTTATGCCCATATTACTCAACTCACTAGGGCAGCCTACTGCCAGTTGCAATCCCCGTGGCTAAGGGCAGCTCCTGCACAAGCAGCTCCAGATTGTGTCTGCAGGTGTCAGCAGGGGAAGCAGGAAACCAACAGTCGCCAACCATCTGCGACTAAGAAGATAAGTGTGGTATGGTCAGGGAATTACAGCAATCAATGCACCCACCCCTCTCATTTCTTATTTGGATGGTATCCCACAGTGGTATGGTAATCATGTCTTGCATTTACACTGTTATGTTAGCTAGCCAATCTGGATAACTCCATAAACTACCAATCACAATACTTTTCCTACCCCCTCAGGCATTCAGCCTACCTTTACTTATTAACCATAGCTGGCATTCACCACACACGCACAAGGTTACCATCCTCTAACCAGTCTTACCTAGGTAATATTGTGAAACCAACCTCGTTTCGCATCTAGACATATTATGAAGTTTGGCATGCACCACATATAGACAGAATTGTGAAGTTTAGCATGTATCAAATCTAGACAGAATCGTGATGTTTAGCATGTACCACCTCTAGGCAAAATTGTGAAGTTAGGCATCAGTCAGACCTAAATAGTGATGCCACTAACCAACCCCACTAAAAATCTTCACCTTCTGCATACACCTCTCAAATGCTAAGTAAACACAACCATATCTCTAAAACACAACAAACCGCACACACTTCACTACACTACAACTACAAAACATACCACACATAGCCTAACACAACAGCACATGGTGGCTACAAACTGCATTGTACACTTAAGCTCAGCGAACAGTGCAAACTGAACTGAAGCTGCCAACAGCACATCACAGCTCTTTTGAACTTGTTCCCGCTCAGTCCTACTAACCTACCATCCTTCCTTTTCAGATCCACCAAAGTACCAGGGGACTACTCAGTGGTGATAGTGCATGGTATAAATATACTTTAATATTAACATAAACGTGCATTCAAAGACCTCTGTGAAGAAGCCCGTTTTCAGTGCTGCTGCCTGTTTTCTCATGCATGCAGTGACCTTTGCATAGAAGCCCCTTTTCAGTGCTGAACTTATGGTTCTTTCAGTAACGTGCATGCAATGGATGGGTTCACAGAATATCTCTGAGTCCAAATAATCAAACTAACTCAGAAAGATGCCAAAGGTTGCTGTTTTATCAACAATTATCTAAAGCAGGGAGGTTACAACAGACATCAACGGACTTTCGCTCAGCTCTGGACAATTTTCTCATCAAATATTGACTTTATACTAAATATTTGTCAGTGGTGACCTCATCCTACGTAGCAAATAAGAAAAACATATAAGCGATTATAATTGGTTCAAGGGGAACATCTAAGTATACTTTCTATAAGGACTGGTATTGTGATCGGCTGCGCTGTTGTCAGGTGGACAACCTATAGCTACCTCTAAAACATGCCATCTCCAACACTATTAAATAAAAGGTTTATCATTGGTTCTCAAACTATAAGGCCTTTGGTTATACAGCCCTCTACAGTTGGTTGGCATGGTCGTGCCATGTCTGGAACATTCGGTTCCCTTAGCAGCACGTAAGCTCAGACCCAGGTGCTAGAAGCTGGACTTGACTTTACCTTCTCACCCAATTAGCCCAATATCTCTCATCAACCATGCTTTCTGCCATGCAGATTGTCTTTGAACTAGGTCTTGCAAAGTATCCTTTTCTGTGGAAATATATGGGAGTACAGGCTCTCACTATCGTTGTTCTAGGACTCCAAACTCAACTCTATTTCCATCCTTGGCTCATGTGACAGGAGACTATGATTTGGTCTATTCTGCAGTATTTAAATGTCTTAAACGAATAAAACTTGGGACTCTTAGTGTGCTTTCTTTGCCCCTTAATACAGGATGTTTCATCCTTTGCACATTCGCTGCTTTCAAGAATAGATAACTGACCTTGGCTGCTTCAGTTTTGATGCCAGGCCAGACGCCCTCGACAGGCACTTCCACAATCTCAGCTTATTCTTGCTGCAACACAGTTCTCAGCCTTTCTTCTCCGTGGGTCCTGGCTTACTAAAATTCTTGACACCGATATCCAGCTCCTATACAATGGCGGCTTCACCTGCAGTCTATTCACTACATATAGCCAGCTTCTATAATGACCTGGTCTACTTGCATTTCTGCGTCTGTACAATTATTGAACAGTTCATTTTCTGTAGCTCTTTGCAGATGTGCGTCATCTCTCCACATCCGAATGTTTACTCATTTCTTAACTTCGTCATCAGGTTCTGTAAGGTTTATACATTCTCTTCAGCCAGTATTCTCAGAGTGTCACACTTGTCTCTTGTGACGTTACTAGCTTCTCTATTTTGCTCCTTTTCATATTCCTTCAGGGAGTTTCTCCCTCAGATTGTCATCTCTTTGGGCATACATTCGATAGGGTTTCCTCAGTGGATACCTTTTTTCAAAGATTTGCTCCGGTATTGACACAACTGCTGGTGTCAGACATGGCACAGTCTCAGACTTCCAACATACAGGAGGTAGGGGGCAGATTTTCCTGCTGCTCCTCTATCATGCTCCTTACTGGGTATTTCCTCATGCATGCAGAGACCCTGAGTAGAAGTCCCTTTTCAGTGCTCCTTACTGGGTGTTTGCTCAGACAGGCAGAGACCCCTGCGTCGAAGACCCTTTTCAGTGCTCCTTCCTGGGTGTTTCCTCACGCATTTAGAGACCTCTGTGAAGAAGAGCCTTCCTGTTTCCTCGTGCATGCATAGACCCTTGTGAATAAGCCCCCTTTCAGTGCTGCTTCCTGGGTGTTTTCTCATGCATTTCAAGACCCTTGCGAAGACTCCCCTTTTCAGTGGTCCTTCCTGAGTGTTTCCTTGTGCACTTAGAGACCCCTGTCTGAAGAAGCCATTGTCAGTGCCCCTTCCTGGGTGTTTTCTCATGCATTTTGAGATGCTCATTAAAACTCCCATTTTCAGTGCTCATTCCTGGGTTTGTTCTCATCCATTCTGAGACCTCTGTGAAGAAGCCCCTTTTCAGTGCTCCTTCCTGGTTGTTTTCTTTTTTTTTTTAAACTTTCTTTATTGATGGTCACAAAGGTACAGAGGCACCACATCTCGTGCAAACTTGCATATATGACAAAGAGTGCATTTAACCATAGTTCTATGTATACTGTTACAATGGCATGTCATCATTCTCAATCATGTTACATAAATAGACCCTGAAGGGGCCCCATATGTCCTTGGGCCTGCATGCTGTAGGTTGGGTCATAACAAATTGTTCCTCTGCCTCATTTACATGCGTTAATTCTTTCAAAAAATGATTCATACTGGGCGGGGCGGGGCTCTTCCATTTCTGGAGTATGCATTTCTTGGCCATGGCACAAATAATATTGAATAATCTTTGAATTTTTTCGGAACATTTGCCAATATCGCCAAATAAGTATTTCTGAGGAGTCATAACCGGGGGAACTTGTGTTATTTCTTCCAGCAATTCCGCCACTTCTCTCCAGAACCCCGCCACCACCGGACATTTCCAGTACATATGAAAGGCATCAGCCTGAGGTGTATCGCATTTAGGGCAGGAGTCGGAGGCACGCGGCACAAACCCAGCCACCTTGGCGGGTGTATAATGTAACCTATTTAGGATCTTGAATTGAATCAATCTCAAACCAGAGTTAATTGAGATGTTTTTAGTAAGCATGCAATACCTTGCCCATTTGTCCTCCTCAATTGGTGTCTGTAGGTCTGCCTCCCACCTCTCCCTGACGTGGTTCAGTGTAGGGGTGTGGGCCTGAACCATGGTGTATAACCTGGAGATCCCCAAGCCTTTAGTAGCTGTTATTAACTGTATACACGGATGAGCCACCGGTTCATCCGGGAACAATGGCCATCGCTTAATAAATGCAGACCTCATACAGTAGTATTGGAGAGTTTTAAGTGGTCCATCTCCCAGTGCCCTCAAGAACAACTTCAGATCCGCAAACTTCCCTTCTACAAACATATCGCCTACTTTCATTTCCCCATCTGGGTCCCACGATTCTTGTATGCCAGTGTCATGAGTGGGAGGCAAGCCCGGAAAGTTCCAAAGAGGGACCTCCGGGTTATAGGGTGTCTCAATCTTTAACCTTTTAAATATTGCCTCCCATGCCTTTACAGTGCAGCTCACAGGGTTGTAATCACAAGTATCTCTATACTTTGTGTCAAAAAGGACAGATTGTATATTTGTTGGGTGTGTAGTACGCTCCTCTATCCATGCGTGTGGTGTGTTTTCTGGGGGCTCATACCAGTATTTTGCAAACTGTGCCTGGGAAACATAATAATAAATCTCAAAGTCGGGGGCCGCTATGCCTCCCATGGAATACGGTTCCGTCATTTTTTCCCAGCTTATTCTAGCCGTTTTTCCGCCCCAGAGAAATGTGACAGCTATAGATCGGAGTTTGGTGAAAAAGACTCTGCCCGGCCATATGGGGATGTTGACAAAGAGGTACAGTAGCTTGGGAACGATCACCATTTTAAGGACCGCGACTCTCCCTGCCAGCGAGAGCGGGAGGCGCCCCCAAATCTGGAGTTTTGTGCTTATGTTACGTAGTACAATCTCATGATTGTCGGAGTACAGCGTGTGTTTGTCTCTAGATACCAGAACCCCCAAGTATCTGATGTGGTGTTCTGACCATTTAAGCCCTCCAGTGGTGGGGGGCCGCCCACTGGCCGGGGTAAGTTGAAAGATCTCAGACTTGGTCTTGTTTATGGTGTACCCGGAATATGCTGCGAATTCCTGTATCTCTTCCATTATAGGTGTTATATTTACCTCAGGTTCTTTGATATATAATAATGTGTCATCTGCATAGAGTGAAACCAGCTGGGTAGACCCCTTCATCATGATCCCTCGGTGTATGTGTCTCAATCTGACCGCAGCCACCATTGGTTCGATGGTTAAAGCAAACAGTAGGGGCGAGAATGGGCATCCCTGTCTGGTACCCCTGCCCAAAAGGAACATATCAGAGATGGTTTTATTGGTTAATACTCGTGCACCAGGTTTTGTATATAGCAACCTGACATAGTTTACAAAATTGGGGCCCACCCCGAACACCTCAAGAACCGCAAGAAGGTAAACCCACGAGACAGAGTCGAATGCCTTCTCTGCATCGAGGGCTATAGCCACCGCGCTTCTTCCCGGATCTATCTGTGCCATAATGCCAAAAAGCCTACGCAAATTCAGGGTGGTGGACCTTGTGGGAATAAACCCATTCTGATCAGGATGAACAAGGGTGGGAACAGCAGGGAGAAGTCGGTTCGCCAGGACTTTAGCAAATATTTTTGCATCTGTGTTTATAAGTGACAGGGGTCTATATGACGATACGTCCTGTGGTGGTCGTCGTGGCTTGGGGAGGACCGTTATTACAGCTTCCCTCATGGTTGGAGGCAGGATTTTATTTTCAAGAGCCTCCTCCCACACCTGCATTAATAAAGGGACAAGTTCCTCGCGGAACTCTTTGTAAAATTCGGCCCCAATTCCATCCGACCCAGGGGCCCTGCCTGACGCAAGCCCCTTGATTGCTTCCGTGACCTCATCTGGGGTTATCGGTAGGTCCATGGCGAGGCGTTCCTCCTCAGGGACCTGGTTGTTTTCTAATGCATGCAGAGACTGCTGTGAAGAAGCCCCTTTTAACTGCTCATTCCTGATGGTTGTGAGAAACCCGAAGGCATCCTCCCATCTACTCCCTTTGGTTCTTCTTCCCAGGTGGCCAGGGAAGGGCCATCACTTTTGTTTCCTATCCCTAGGGGTGAATATGTGAGGGAAGACCACCTGGTTTGGAGGGACCTTGGGGAGTGGAGGAAATATGCCTTTAGGTGAGGCCTGGTGTCCCCTTTTACCTTGTAAAAATACATCCTACCGTCCAACAACCTTTATTGATTATTACCGATCTTCACCCATTGTCACACACTCCACTTGTATCCCATTCGTATCCCTTTAAGATTGGGAAGAAGAAGAGGCAACTAGGAGTAATGCACACTTCCATTTGTGCACACCACTTTGGTACTGAGACGAGGGAGAGGACTGCAAAACACCACTCTAAAGGTCAGACATGTCCCATTGACAGAAGTAACTGTGGTCAGGTAAAGGACCTGCACCTGGAGCCACTTGAGAGGCTACAGGTGTATATAAAAAGGAAAAATGCACATGGACAAGGGGTACCGCCTCGGAAGCCAGGACAATGTGGAGCAGGCTGGAGAAGGGCCGGTGAAAAGGACACGGACAGCTGCAGGAGAGCAGGAAGGGTGCTGAGGACAGAGGGAGCCATGAGAGAGTCCATAGCCCTGCAGAGCCCTAAGCCGTATTTTCCCCGCTGTAGCGAGGAACAAGGAAGTCTCCACTACGCTGCAGGAGGCAGTACAAAGGTTCGTAGGTGAGCGATACTCGCTTTTGCTCCCAAAGTGAGAGAGGGAAATGAGCATACGCATAAGAGGAACGTGCGAGCACCCGGAGGACCGGCCGTATACTGGTGAGTGATAGGGAGAGAGCACTAATGGCAGGGTGCTTCAGGGGCTTGGCACAAGCAGAGAAAAATGCAGAGAAAGTTAAAGTGAATAATGAATGGGTCCGGAGACCCAATGAACTTTATTGAATATCGAACAAGTTACAAAGTGCTGAATTAATTATTGAATACCAATCTAAAGAAAAGCTACGAGAAACTATGCAAAGTATATGAGAATATCACACGAATGGAGAGCAAGTAATGTGTATTAACGAATGCAGTGAAAATAAGGAACAAGTATTTGTGAACAAGGTGAAATTACAAAGCCATGTGAAAACCCAGTATTATGAGTTTGTGGAGCAAGTGAAAGGCAAATATTAAGCACTATTGGATGGTGTGAAAACAAGTTGGTAACAAGGAATTACCATCACAAATTACATTGGGTAAAAGTCACGTGTTGGCAGAGGCAAGAGACTGCCAACAAGAAACCGGAACACAGATGGACTAATGTCACAGGCGCAGAGAGGAAACCTATGGTGACAACGTAGTCCAATGAGAATCAGTGAACGTAACAAAGTGCCAAGGGTTATTGGTTGCATGACCTGTGATGGGTGGACCATGCAGTCCGACAACTGCACCTAGATCGAGTAACCCCGAAGATGTGTTGCATAACAAGTGATAACATGGCTAAAGAGAAGAAGAAGCCCAGTCAAGAGTTGAAAACCCTGAAAGGGTTACAAAGAGGATCTTGAAATAATCTGGCAACCCGAGAAAGTTGAATTAACCGTGTTGAACTTGGGGAAGGGAACCGTGAGGATATTTGGAATAGTGTTGATGTGAAATTGTGCTGAACTTGGGGAAGGGAACCACGAGGATATTTGGAACTGTGTTGATTTGGAACTGTGTTGAACTTGGGAAAGCTCCAAGACAGTTTGAATTGTGTTCAACTTGGGGAAGGGTCCCCAGAGATCTTTTGTGGAACTGTTTTTAAACTTGGGGAAGAGTAAGCTGAAAGTGATACAGGAGCTGGAAGAAGCTCAGAACTTTACTCTGAACACTGTTTCTTTGGCTGCTGACGCCTCTACACATTCTATGGAGTTAGTTGTGAGGGCAAGGATAGGTTTTGGAGACAGACAGACATTTAAGTTGAACTTTATGACACATACTATCCTTTGTTTCTTTAGGTTGGGAAATCCCACCATAGCATAGGGCAAGTTAGGCCTTACTCCATCCTCACATTTGAGAAATAAACATTTCCTTTTAGAAAATGTAATCTGTTGTCTGTGTCTTACTTCGTGAAGCATTCACAGAGTTTCCTTATGCATTCAGAGACCCTTGCATAGAGGCCCCTTTTCAGTGCTCTAGCTTGGATGTTTCCTTGTGCATTCTGAGACCCCTGTGAAGAAGCCCCTTTTCGCTTCTCTTTCATGGTTGTTTCCTCATGCATGCAGAGTTTCTTGTGAAGAAGCCCCCTGTCAGTGCTCCTTCATGGGTGTTTCCTCATGCATGCAGAGACTCTTGTGAAGCTGCCCCTTTTCAGTGCTCCTTCCTGGGTGTTTCCTTGTGCATGCTGAGATGCTTTTGAATAAGCCCCTTGTCAGTGAGCCATCCTGGGTGTTTCCTCATGCATGCAGAGACTCTTGTGACGCTGCCCCTTTTCAGTGCTCCTTCCTGGGTGTTTCCTGATACATGCAGACACCCTAGTAAAGATGCCCTCTTCAATGCTCCTTCCTGTTTCCTCATGCGTGCAGAGAGAATCACAAAGAAGCCTATTTTCAATGCTCCTTCCTGGATGTTTCTTGTGCATGTAGAGAACCTTGTGAAGAAGCTCCTTATCAGTGCTCCTTCCTGGATGTTTCTTCATGCATGCCGAGATGCTTGTGTAGAACCCCCTCTTCAGCTTCCCTTCTTCAGTGCTTCTTCATGCATGCAGAGAAGCTTGTATAGAAGCTTTTCTTCAGTGCTCCTTCCAAGGTGTTCCTCATCCATGCAGAGAGCCTTGTGAAGAATCCCCCTTTCAGTGTTCCTTCCTGTTTCATCATGCATTCACAGACACTTTGTGAAGAGGCCCTTTACAGTGCTCCTTCATGGGTGTTTCCACATGAATGCAGACACCCATGTGAGGAAGCCCTTTTTAGGTGCTCCTTTCTGGGTGTTTCCTCGTGCATACAATGACCCTTGTGAAGAAGTCCCTTTTCATTACTCCTTTCGTGGTCTTTCATCAAGCATGCCGAGACCGTCGTGAAGATGCCCATTTTCAGTGCTCCTTCCTGGGTGGTTCCTTGTGCATGCAGGGACCCTTGGGAAGATGCCTCTTGTTAGTGCTGCTTCCTGGGACTTTCCTCATGCATTCATAGATCTTTGTGAAAACACCATATTCAGTGCCCCTTTGGGAGTGTTTCTTCATGCATGCATGCATACATTTCTACAGGGGGTTAGCCCCACACAACAGGTGTTGATCCCTCCTACTCAGTGGGGATATAGTATCGTAAAATAATCTAAAGGAAGTATTTGTATAGACTCACAACATTCACATGTGTTCCATTGAAAGCAACAACAGGTACCTTGATTCTCACAACCTTCAGAGCACTTACAGGTTGTGCATCCAAAATAGGTTATATCACATATCATATTTTATTCTTTTATACTCAAAGCATCAATATCATAACAGAAATATAAAAAAAACATATGCACATGTCACAATACAATATACAAAAGCATACAGAATTACATAAAAAACAACATTTCAAGTATGGAATACTTGAAACTATCACAGTGACAAATTAATTGTCGTAAATGAACACTGAGACCACATCAGCCCGATTTATATAAGTTTCTGTCCTCAATGCTTTACATTAACTGGACATTCCTCAGGGGCAGTCATGTACTTCTGCTTTTACATAGAGTTTCCTTTCCACTTTCAATTCTAATTCTTAAATTTGTTTCAAACCGGGGAACCTGTGTCTGTGGGTACACAAACAAATATACATATCGATATGTAGGCGTCAATGTTTCACCAACTAAACTTTGCCACCACCCTCAACACCATAAGGGTATAATCAAGTATAACATGAATGGAATATATACCTGTAACAACAGCCTGAAGGCATCAATCACTTTGGCCCAATTGTCAATACAATTCTTGATGTGAAATTCACTGGCAGTATAACAGAACGGCTTTCAAAAGGAAAACTGCACAAAGAATGGAAGAAAGCCCAACCCATGAAGCAAAAGTGAGAGTGTGGATATCATCACAGATACACCAAAAATGGCGGATTTTGGGAGCTTACCCTCATATGCAAGGAGCAGATACAATTATCTCCACAAACGGTCAGCCTGCAAAAAGATCAGGCATTTTACCAAATCGAAACCCTAAAAAGCGGTACACAAAAACCGCTTATTAGTCCTCAAAAACAAAATCAAAGTATGCAAAATTCACCAGAAACACAAACTAGAAATTGGCACCAATAGTGCCTTACCTTAACATTTAATTTGTGTCCGTACAATTCATGTTTGTTACCCAAACGATGTCACAATCATCCACAAGGGAGTCGAAAATCACCCCACGGCTATCACAAGTGCCGTTAACCTGAAAAAAAACAATACACTAGGTTTGAAACACACAGGTCAAAAATGCATAACGACACAAATACGATGTTCGCACATCACTGGCTCACCTTGTTATCCTAGATCGGTAGCACTGCAACTGGCCCGGAAGAAATGGCAATGAGAAACAAGGTACCGGCTGAATCTAAAATGCTGACCGTAACTTCACTTAACTCACGTAACAGCGCAAAACCAATATCCTTGTCATACAGAACTAGGCAACCAACCAAGCACATTAGCAATTCCGCCGTATGTAACGTGAACATGTAGCGGGCCCTGCTACGCCATTGCAGCACGTGGTGAAAAAACACACAGACAAACACAATCGTTGCTAGCAACGCGTCATTACCTTGGGAAGACAAACATTAATTAATGCACCAGTTCACACACACAGTTATAGCACCATTCCCATTTTAAATTTCAATTGCTACAAAGAAAACCTACAAGGGCAACATTCTAGTGGTGACAAAAAGCCTCTCGCTGCATCTTGCAGTTAACTCAATCTTAAAATGTATCATCCAGAAGAACGTCTGACATAATGGAAGGGCATATGAACCATATGATGCTAGACTGATTGTCTCATTCTAAAAAATAACATTGATAATGGCTAAATGCGGTAAGTACAACTGCCCCATCATTGGAATTACAATACAGTCCAATCAGACAATAATATTTGCTTGACTTACAAATCAGCTGGCATATGACTAGGATAGACTAATAGTCAATTTGTGACAAGTCGGGTAAAAATAGCTTGACCCAGAAGAAGGACAAATAACACAAAAGGAGGCAAAAAAATGCATCAACTACTTAATGCTATGCCATTCAGGGGGTAATTCATAGACTGCAGCGCACAAGTGGCGCACGCGGCTGGCGCACAGTGCGCGCGTGCGAATCCCTGCGCCAGCCGCGTGCGCTAAAATCCATTTCCGCGCACAGCGTATTCATGGATTCCAGCCACCAAAACCAGCCGTGGCGCACAGTGGCGCAGCGACCCTGCAGTAGCGCCAGTTACGCCCCCAAGAACGCCTCTCACGCAGGGAAAAGCCATCAAAATCCCCAATCCAGCGCAAAGGGCTGCGCTAACCCTGGACCAGCACGGAAAGCGGGCTACGTGTATCACTGGGGTGCGCGGGAAGTACCTCACGCGATTGGCCCCGTGCGAGCAGGGTACGCGTATTTCAGGGGTGCGCGGGAAGTTCCACACGCGATTGCTGCAGGGTACGTGTATTTCAGGGGTGCGCGGGAAGTTCCACACGCGATTACAGCAGGGTATGTGTATTTCAGGGGTGCGCGGGAAGTTCCACATGCAATTTCAGCAGAGTACGTGTATTTCAGGGTGCAGGGGAAGTTCCACACACGATTTCAGCAGGGTACGTGTATTTCGGGGTGCGGGGGGAGTTTCACACGTGACATCAGCAGGGTACGTGTATTTCAGGGGTGCGCGGGAAGTTCCACACGCGATTGGCCCCGTGCGAGCAGGGTACGTGTATTTCAGGGGTGCGTGGGAAGTTCCACACGCGATTCCAGCAGGGTACGTGTATTGTAGGGGTGCGCGGTAAGTCCCACACGCGATTCCAGCAGGGTACGTGTATTTTGGGGTGCGGGGGAAGTTTCACACGCAACATCAGCAGGGTACGTGTATATCAGGGGTGTGCGGGAAGTTCCACACGCGATCTCATCAGGGTACGTGTACTTCGGGGTGCGGGGGAAGTATCACACGCGACATCATCAGGGTATGTGTATTCCAGGGGTGCGCGGGAAGTTCCACACGCAATTCCATAAGGGTACGTGTATTACAGGGGTGCGCGGGGAGCACCACACGTGAATTGCACGTGTGGGTCCTCCCAGGTGTTCCCTCTACACCCTAAATGGCCCCTGCAGGTGGCTCACACCACAGGGGCCTACCCTGCACATGTCCTGCAGGAACCCCATCCACCATGGCCATTCCCCCCAGCCAACCCACATGTCAACTTGCACTACTGCCCACCAACACATGTCCCCCTGCACCCCCAGCCACCAGGGGCAGCCTCCACCAGGCCCCCACCCATGTCGCCCACCCCCCCACCCCCCAGCACTGTGGGTCACCTGCCAGCAGGCCCCCACCCATGTCCAACTCATGTTCCCCACCCCCCAGCACTGTGGGGCACCTGCCAGCAGGCCCCCACCCATGTCCAACTCATGTTCCCCACCACCCCCACCCCCCAGCACTGTGGGGCACCTGCCAGCAGGCCCCCACTCATGTCCAACTCATGTACCCCACCACCCCCACCCCCCAGCACTGTGGGGCACCTGTCAGCAGGCCCCCACCAATGTCCAACTCATGTTCCCCACCACCTCCACACCCCAGCAGTGCAGGGGCACCCTCCACCAGGCCCCCACCCATGTCTCCCACCCCCCCATCCCCCAGCACTGTGGGGCACCTGCCAGCAGGCCCCCACCCATGTCTCTCACCACACCCACCCCCCAGCACTGTGGGGCACCTGCCAGCTGGCCCCCACCCATGTCCAACTCATGTTCCCACCCCCCCACCCCCAGCACTGTGGGGCACCTGCCAGCAGGCCCCCACCCATGTCCAACTCATGTTCCCCACCACCCCCACCCCCCAGCACTGTGGGGCACCTGCCAGCAGACCCCCACATGACCAACTCATGTTCCCCACCACCCCCACCCCCCAGCACTGTGGGGCACCTGCCAGAAGGCCCCCACCCATGTCCAACTCATGTTCTCCACCCCCCCCCCACCCCCCAGCACTGTGGGGCACCTGCCAGCAGGCCCCCACCCATGTCCAACTCATGTTCCACACACCCCCACCCCCCAGCACTGTGGGGGCACCTGCTAGCAGGCCCCCACCCATGTCCAACTCATGTTCCCCACCACCCCCACCCCCCAGCACTGTGGGGCACCTGCCAGCAGGCCCCCACCAATGTCCAACTCATGTTCCCCACCCCCCACCCCCCAGCAGTGCAGGGGCACCCTCCACCAGGCCCCCACCCATGTCTCCCACCCCCACCCTCCAGCAATGCAGGGGCACCCTCCACCAGGCCCCCACCCATGTCTCCCACCTCCCCACCCCCCAGCAGTGCAGGGGCACCCTCCACCAGGCCCCCACCCATGTCTCCCACTCCCCCACGCCCCAGCAGTGCAGGGGCACCCTCCACCAGGCCCCCACCCATGTCTCCCACCACCCCCACCCCCCAGCACTGTGGGGCACCTGCCAGCAGGCCCCCACCCATGTCCAACTCATGTTCCCCACCACCCCCACCCCCCAGCACTGTGGGGCACCTGCCAGCAGGCCCCCACCCATGTCCAACTCATGTTCCTCACCCCCTCCCACCCCCCAGCACTGTGGGGCACCTGCCAGCAGGCCCCCAAACATGTCCAACTCATGTTCCCTACCCCCCACCCACCAGCACTATGGGGCACCTGCCAGCAGGCCCCCACCCATGTCCAACTCATGTTCCCCACCACCCCCACCCCCCAGCACTGTGGGGCACCTGCCAGCAGGCCCACACCCATGTCCAACTCATGTTCCACACCACCCCCACCCCCCAGCAGTGCAGGGGCACCCTCCACCATGCCCCCACCCATGTCTCCCACCACCCACCCCCCAGCACTGTGCGGCACCTGCCAGCAGGCCCCCACCCATGTCTCCCACCCCCCCACCCCCCAGCAGTGCAGGGGCACCCTCCACCAGGCCCCCACTCATGACTACCACCCCCCCACCCCCCAGCAGTGCAGGGGCACCCTCCACCAGGCCCCCACCCATGTCCAACTCATGTTCCCCACCCCCCCACCCCACAGCACTGTGGGGCACCTGCCAGCAGGCCCCCACCCATGTCCAACTAATGTTCCCCACCACCCCCACCCCCCAGCACTGTGGGGCACCTGCCAGCAGGCCCCCACCCATGTCTCCCACCCCCCCCACCCTCAGCACTGTGGGAACCCTGTCAGCCGGCCCCCACCCGTGTCCAACTCATGTTCCCCACCCCCCCCCGCCCCCCAGCAGTGCAGGGGCACCCTCCACCAGGCCCCCACCCATGTCTCCCACCCCCTCACCCCCAGCACTGTGGTCCACCTGCCAGCAGGCCCCCACCCATGTCTCCCACCCCCCACCCCCCAGCAGTGCAGGGGCACCATCCACCAGGCCCCCACCCATGTCTCCCACCCCCCCACCCCCCAGCAGTGCAGGGGCACCCTTCACCAGGCCCCCACCCATGTCTCCCACCCCCCACCCCCCAGCACTGTGGGGCACCTGCCAGCAGGCCCCCACCCATGTCTCCCACCCCCCACCCCCAGCAGTGCAGGGGCACCCTCCACCAGGCCCCCACCCATGTCTCCCACCCCCCCACCCCCCAGCAGTGCAGGGGCACCCTCCACCAGCCCCCCCCCATGTCGACCACCCCCCCACCCCCCAGCAGTGCAGGGGCACCCTCCACCAGGCCTCCACCCATGTCTCCCACCACCCCCACCCCCCAACACTGTGGGGCACATGCCAGCAGGCCCCCATCCATGTCCAACTCATGTTCCCCACCCCCCCTCCCCCCAGCACTGTGGGGCACCTGCCAGCAGGCCCCCACCCATGTCCAACACATGTTCCCCACCCCCCCCACCCCCCAGCAATGTGGGGCAGCTGCCAGCAGGCCCTCACCCTTGTCCAACTCATGTTCCCCAACACCCCCACCCCCCAGCACTGTGGGGCACCTGCCAGCAGGCCCCCACCCATGTCCAACTCATGTTCCCCACCACCCCCACCCCCCAGCACTGAGGGGCACCTGCCAGCAGGCCCCCACCCATGTCCAACTCATTTTCCCCACCGCCCCCGCCCCCCAGCAGTGCAGGGGCACCCTCCACCAGGCCCCCACCCATGTCTCCCACCCCCCACCCCCCAGCAGTGCAGGGGCACCCTCCACCAGGCCCCCACCCATGTCTCCCACCCCCTCACCCCCCAGCAGTGCAGGGGCACCGTCCACCAGGCCACCACCTATGTCGACCACCCCCCCACCCCCCGCAGTGCAGGGGCACCCTCCACCAGGCCCCCACCCATGTCTCCCACCCCCTCCACCCCCCAGCAGTGCAGGGGCACCCTCCACCAGGCCCCCACCCATGTCTCCCACCACCCCCACCCCACAGCACTGTGGGACACCTGCCAGCAGGCCCCCACCCATGTCCAACTCATGTTCCCCACCACCCCCACCCCCCAACACTGTGGGGCACCTGCCAGCAGGCCCCCACCGATATCCAACTCATGTTCCCCAGCCAACATGTCAACACAATCTAGATCCCTGGTCCCTATGGTCAGCCTCCAAATGCAAAACACCCACCCGAGTATTGCATCCACCCACTCATAATTGGCAATTACATGACAGAACACCAATTGCAAATTCCGAAACAAACACATTTCCCTCACATACACCCAATGGGTGTCAGTGAATCTCAAATCCCATATCATGATATGCATGAAACCAATGAGATGATACTACACATTGAAGTATGATAAAATAATATGTATTAAAGGAAACATAAATAGAATCAAAAATAAAGAAACAGAAATGTGAATGTACAAAAATGAAAAGAAGCATGTCCGTGAAAAAAAGCAAAACCAAAAATCAAATTCCAAAGTAATGGTGTCCAAAGTCACTGTCCACAAAACAAAATCCAATGGGAAATAAAAAAGAAAGCCATTGCTCCATGGTTAAAATGTGAAATAAAAATACAATCCAACAGTGAACTATGTACATGGGAACAAGCCAGGGTCCATTATCCCAACAAAAGAAAGGAAACCTATCTAACTACACTAACTAATAAAATAAACTATATACAAAAATGTGGCCAATGTCCGAAAGGTCCAAAATAAATCCCAAAAAAAATTAAACCTAACACTACCTATATAACTATGTACAAGGGCAGCAGGCTAGTTTGACGGATCACTTTTGGATGTCCCGGGCCAGGGCATCATCGAACTCCTGCTCAATGTCCCGGAGTCCTCCTCCATGGCCCCGAGGGTCCGCAGGGCCGTCGACGTGTCCACCTCCAAACCCCTGCGGATTGCCTCGAGGCACTCGGCCCATCTCAGGGCCCTCTGCATGGAGTTCTCCGCCCTGACCATTGTGAGCCGTGCCTCTTCCGCCCGCTGCCGCTCCGCATCTATGGCGTGGCCCAACCGCTGCCACACGGAAGACACTCTCTGTCCTGGGTCCTCCTGCCCTCCGGCCGATGCCTGCCCCTCCGATGTTGAAGGCCCCGAGCCTTCATGGCTCCCACCACGTTGCTGCTGCTGCTGTGCCTCTGACCGTGCACTGCCTCCTGCTGCCTGCACATACTCCGCCGGCTGGGGTGCAGTCGTTGATGTGGCCACCCCTGCTGGACGTCCAACTCCCGACTGTGGCAGGGATGCCTCCTCCACCAGCCTGGCCGCACCGTCAGAGGCAGCTCCACAGGGCACCCAGGTGACTGATGGGTGGGAAGATGGCACAGAGGACGACTGGCACGTAGGGGGTTCAGTTGAGGAGGGGGTCGTATCAAGCCCCATCATACGGAGGAATCCGGCCTGGGTGACCTGTCCCAGCAGGCTGACGTGGTCAACGAGCCATTCGAGATGACGTGCAGTCTCCTCATGAAAAGACTGCAGGTCACCTCGCATGGCCCGTTGACGCAACGCCACACCACTCAGGACAGGCTCAACCCGGACCCGGATAGCCACGTCCGCAGGCAGAGGAAGGCCAGTTGACGTGAGCTCATCCCCTGCCTGAAAACAGGTCTGGACATAGGCATCCCTGCTGGTGCAAGATGATGCAGGGACAGGATCAGGGACAGGATTGCACACAGGCACCTCCGCGGCGACCTGTGCTGCCTCCTGTCCCTGGTCCTGCACTGCACCACTAGCACCAGTGGGATCCCCTCCTCCAGACACCGTCTCTGTTGCTTGCCCGGCCTCCTCCTCCACCAAACCCCCACCAACCTGGATGACTCTGTGCCATCTTCCCCTGTTGGGCCCTGTGGGGTCCCAGCTGCCCCTTCTGCTGCCGAGGAGTCCAACTCCAACCTCCGCCTCTTGGACCTACCCCCGGCAGCTGCGGCCTGGGACGCGGCACCGGACTCCTCACTCCCCGACGACATGACAACATGGGAGGGGAGCCGGCCCTTGCGTCTCCGGCTGGCGGTGGGATCCCCGCCGCTGTCATCCACAGCACCTTCTCCGCCCTCTTCATCAGTTGACGCTGCAGACAGGGAGAAATAAAACACAGGCATCAGGGCACTGTACAATGGACACATACACACATGACAGGTGTACATGAGTGGCATTGGCAAACCTCAGACATGTCATCACAATCCCCAACACACATGTCATTTCAACTCGCACACATGAGCCATACCACAGCCATATCGCAACTGCTAGCACCATCCATACACATACAACAGCATGAGCAGGCAAAGGTGAGCCAGACATCACATGCAACACCGGAAGTGCACCACACATGTACACACACCACCACACTTGCATGCATGTGTACACCTCTGCCAAGTGTTGCAGTGTTCAGATGGGCATCCATGTCACATCTGCCGATCAGGCTTCCACATACCGCTGTCACATGCATCCATGTTGCATCACTGTTGCACCCTTGTCAAATACACACAAATGCACATGTACACAGTGCTGATACATGCAGCTGAAAACAACATACATGCGTGACATCACGGACATGTCTACTTACATACACATTCATCCAAACATGTATGCCCACACAACTGCATTTGGCATGCAAGCCTACACACACAAGCACCATCCATGTCTCACACATTCCAGCCCTCGCATGTGTTAGCCCCACGCCCCTGTACACCCCCACCCATACTCAACCCCATACAAACAGATGTGCAACCTGCACACTACTGAAAAATCACCACACGCACATCTCACAATCAGGATGCATGTACACTTACTGCTCGACTCCAGACGGGTCTGCCTCTCAAGGACCTGGACGTGGAGCGCTGGGGATATGCGTTCCAGGACCCTCATCTGTTCTTCCGACAAGTGGCCCCGGCGCCCCTTGGTATCCGCTGCCTTCAAGAGGTGCCGGGCCTTGTTCATGGTCCTGGACCTGAAGTCCTCCCAGCGCTTCTTGACATGTTGTAAATCGCGGACTGCCACCCCCTCCGCGTTGATGGCAGTCACGATGTCAGTCCAGATCCGAGTTCGTCCTTCCTTGTCGGCCTGGGAACTTCCGAAGAGGGCATCATACTGCCCCAGGACTTGCTCCACCAGGACACCAACTTCGGTGGCACTGAAGCTGGTGCCCCTCTGCCTCTCTGGCCGGGGGTTGTCAGTGGTCTCAGATGGTGTTTGCCCCGACATGACAAACCCAGAGGCAGGAGTGGGTGGGCAACTGGGTCCTGGGGCTGGGCTGTGGAGCGATGGAATCCCAGTCGGGACACATGCTGCCACAATGACCCTATACACTACTGGTGGTGCATAGAGTAGTTGCCCACCAGAGCGGTAAAGGGAGCGGAAACGTGACTTGAGCACTCCGAATGTGCGCTCCACTATGCCCCTGGTTGCAATATGGGCGGCGTTGTATCTTACCTGGGGTGGTGTGGTGGGGTTCCGGATTGGCGTCATCATGTGGTTGCTCAGAGGGTAGGCACTGTCCCCTAGGGAGGTGATAATAGTTGAGATTATTAGGGTTTGGATATTTGTCTGTGTGTGACTTGCATGCATGTGCAAGGGCATTTGTACTGACCTAGGAGCCATGTGTCGCCATGCTGCCCAGCTTCCAGGGCCCGGCTCAGGGCGGACATTCTGTATATGAAACTGTCATGGGTGGAGCCAGGGTAGTTTGCATAGACAGAGGTGATGATTCCCTTTGCATCGCATACCACATGTACATTGATGGAATGCCAGTGCTTGCGGTTTCGGTAGAGTTGCTCAGTGGCCCTAGGTGTACGTAGGGCCACATGGGTGCAATCTATGGCACCGAGCACTTTTGGGAAGTGTGCCACCCTGAAAAAATCCAGGACAACGGCCTGCTTTTCTGCGGGTGTTCTGGGCATGTATATGTGCCTGCGGACTGAGGGGCGCGCTGTCATGATTCCCAGTATCTGGTGTAGGCAGCGTGACTGCGTGGCCTGTGAGACCCCCCCCCACTATGGCAGTGGTCCGCTGAAATGACCCAGTGGCCAAAAAATGCAGGACATTGAGCAGCTTCTCCAAGGGGCTCAATGCTTGGGAGCTATTCTCCTCCTCCTGCGGTGTCCCACGATCAGTGCTGCGACAAATGGGGCATTCATCGTAGCTGTACATACGCGTTTGCTGTTTGCGCGCACTTTTATGCTGTGCGTGGGGACACTTCCGCCTGCCTTCGTGTGGCAGACGCATTGACGCCTGTGCACGTCTTTTGCCGTGCGCGGGTTTCCCGTATTCGGATACGTGGTAAAACTGTACGTCTGAGTGTCATCGCGTGTAATCGGAGGGAAGTGAGCGTACACGCGATTGGCCTGGGTACGTGTGTTTCGGGGTGCGCAGGAACTTTAACACGCGATTGGTGGAAATCCACGTGTACTCTGTCATCACGTGTAATGAGGGAAACACCCGCGTGCGTCACGTCACAGACGAGCTCACGCGCTAAGGGCCTTTGGTCCAATGATATTGCATATGCGTGCTGCCGTGCAAACGCGCATGGGCCCTTTCCTCATATTACACGCGGACGTGCAGTTTTTCACGTGCGCTGAAATGCCCATGCACGCCGGTACGCGTCACGTCACAGGGGCGCTTGCGCTTGAGGGGCCTTCTGTCCAATGAAAATGCGTATGTATGCAGACGCGCTTATGCCCTAAGAGCCTTTCCTGGAATTACACGCTGACGTGCAGATTTTTCACGTGCCAAATCACTCCGTATCAAGCTGGCCACGCGTAAGCACACGGAAGACCACGCTCCTGCCCAGAAGGCCGAACTACTGCCCCCAGAGCCCCGAGCACGCTCCCACCGGCCATCTGCTGCTGCCTGACTGCCTGCTGCCCACGTGCCCTGCCATTTGCTGCCTGCACATCAGCCAGGGGTGCTGTTGCTGTGACCACCCCTGCTGGAACCGAAGACTCCCGACTGGGATTCCATCGCTCCACAGCCCAGCCCCAGGACCCAGTTGCCCACCCACTCCTGCCTCTGGGGTTGTCATGTCGGGGCAAACACCATCTGAGACCACTGACAACCCCCAGCCAGAGAGGCAGAGGGGCACCAGCTTCAGTGCCACCGAAGTTGGTGTCCTGGTGGAGCAAGTCCTGGGGCAGTATGATGCCCTCTTTGGAAGTTCCCGCGCCGACAAAGAACGGACTCGGATCTGGACTGACATCGTGACTGCCATCAACGCGGAGGGGGTGGCAGTCCGCGACTTACAACATGTCAAGAAGCACTGGGAGGACTTCAGGTCCAGGACCCTGAACAAGGCCCGGCGCCTCTTGAAGGCAGCGGATGCCAAGGGGCGCCGGGGCCACTTGTCGGAAGAACAGATGAGGGTCCTGGAATGCATATCCCCAGCGCTCCACGTCCAGGTCCTTGAGAGGCAAACCCGTCTGGAGTCGAGCGGTAAGTGTACATGCATCCTGATTGTGAGATGTGCGTGTGGTGATTTTTCAGTAGTGTGCAGGTTGCACATCTGTTTGTATGGGGTCGAGTATGGGTGGGGGTGTACAGGGCCGTGGGGCTAACACATGCGAGGGCTGGAATGTGTGAGACATGTATGGTGCTTGTGTGTGTAGGCTTGCATGCCAAATGCAGTTGTGTGGGCACACATGTTTGGATGAATGTGTATGTAAGTAGACATGTCCGTGATGTCACGCATGTATGTTGTTTTCAGCTGCATGTATCAGCACTGTGTACATGTGCATGTGTGTGTATTTGACAAGGGTGAAACAGTGATGCAACATGGATGCATGTAACAGCGGTATGGGGAAGCCTGATCGGCAGATGTGACATGGATGCCCATCTGACCACTGCGACACTTGGCAGAGTTGTACACATGCTTGCAAGTGTGGTGGTGTGTGTACATGTGTGGTGCACTTCCGGTGTTGCATGTGATGTCTGGCTCACCTTTGCCTGCTCATGCTGTTGTATGTGTATGGATGGTGCTGGCAGTTGCGATATGGCTGTGGTATGGCTCATGTGTGCGAGTTGTAATGACATGTGTGTTGGGGATTGTGATGACATGTCTGAGGTTTGCCAATGCCACTCATTTACAACTGTCATGTGTGTATGTGTCCATTGTACAGTGCCCTGATGCCTGTGTTTTGTTTCTCCTTGTCTGCAGCGTCAACTGATGAAGAGGGCGGAGAAGGTGCTGTGGAGCACAGCGGCGGGGATCCCACAGCCAGCCGGAGACGCAAGGCCCGGCTCCCCTCCCATGTTGTCATCTCGTCGGGGAGTGAGGAGTCCGGTGCCGTGTCCCAGGCCGCAGCTGCCGGGGGGAGGTCCAAGAGGCGGAGGTTGGAGTTGGACTCCTCGGCAGCAGAAGGGGCAGCTGGGACCCCATAGGGCCCACCAGGGGAAGATGGCACAGAGTCATCCAGGTTGGTGGGGGTTTGGTGGAGGAGGAGGCCGGGCAAGCAACAGAGACGGGGTCTGGAGGTGGGGATCCCACTGGTGCTAGTGGTGCAGTGCAGGACCAGGGACAGGAGGCAGCACAGGCCGCCGCGGAGGTGCCTGTGTGCAATCCTGTCCCTGCATCATCTTGCACCAGCAGGGATGCCTATGTCCAGACCCGTTTTCAGGCAGGGGATGAGCTCACGTCAACTGGCCTTCCTCTGCCTGCGGACGTGGCTATCTGGGTCCGGGTTGAGCCTGTCCTGAGTGGTGTGGCGTTGCGTCAACGGGCCATGCGAGGTGACCTGCAGTTTTTTCATGAGGAGACTGCACGTCATCTCGAATGGCTCGTTGACCATGTCAGCCTGCTGGGACAGGTCACCCAGGCCGGATTCCTCCGTATGATGGGGCTTGCTACGACCCCCTCCTCAACTGAACCCCCTACGCGCCAGTCGTCCTCCGTGCCATCTTCCCACCTTTCAGTCACCTGGGTGCCCTGTGGAGCTGCCTCTGACGGTGTGGCCAGGCTGGTGGAGGAGGCATCCCTGTCACAGTCGGGAGTCGGACGTCCAGCAGGGGTGGAAACATCAACGACTGCACCCCAGCCAGCGGAGGATGTGCAGGCAGCAGGAGGCAGTGCACGGTCAGAGGCACAGCAGCAGCAGCAACGTGGTGGGAGCCAAGAAGGCTCAGGGCCTTCAACATCGGAGGGGCAGGCATCGGCTGGAGGGCAGGAGGACCCAGGACAGAGAGTGTCTTCCGTGTGGCAGCGGTTGGGCCACGCCATAGATGCGGAGCTGCAGCAGGCGGAAGAGGCATGGCTCACAATGGTCAGGACGGAGAACTCCATGCGGAGGGCCCTGAGGCGGGCCGAGTGCCTCGAGGCAATCCGCAGGGGTTTGGAGGTGGACACGTCGACGGCCCTGCGGACCCTCGGGGCCATGGAGGAGGACCACCTCCGGGACATTAAGCAGGAGTTTGATGATGCCCTGGCCCGGGACATCCACAAGTGAGCCGTCAAACTAGCCCGCTGCCCTTGTACATAGTTATGTAGGTAGTGTTAGGTTTCATTTTTTTTGGGATTTATTTTGGACCTTTCAGACATTGGCCACATTTTTGTATATAGTTTATTTTATTAGTTAGTGTAGTTAGATAGGTTTCCTTTCTTTTGTTGGGATAATGGACCCTGGCTTGTTCCCATGTACATAGTTCACTGTTGGATTGTATTTTTCTTTCACATTTTAACCGTGGAGCAATGGCTATCTTTTTTATTTCCCATTGGATTTTGTTTTGTGGACAGTGACTTTGGACACCATTACTTTGGAATTTGATTTTTGGTTTTGCTTTTTTCTCACGGACATGCCTCTTTTCATTTTTGTACATTCACATTTCTGTTTCTTTATTTTTGATTCTATTTATATTTCCTTTAATACATATTTTTTTAGTGAACTTCAATGTGTGGTATCTCATTGGTTTCATGCATTTCATGATATGGGTTTTGAGATTCACTGACACCCATTGGGTGTATGTGAGGGAAATGTGTTTGTTTCGGAACTTGCAATTGGTGTTCTGTCATATAATTGCCAATTATGAGTGGGTGGATGCAATACTCGGGTGGGTGTTTTGCATTTGGAGGCTGACCATAGGGACCAGGGATCTATATTGTGATGACATGTTGGCTGGGGAACATGAGTTGGACATGGGTGGGGGGCTGCTGGCAGGTGCCCCATAGTGCTGGGGGGTGAGGGGGATGGGGAACATGAGTTGGACATGGGTGGGG
Organism: Ambystoma mexicanum; assembly: GCF_040938575.1. Lineage (NCBI taxonomy): Eukaryota > Metazoa > Chordata > Amphibia > Caudata > Ambystomatidae > Ambystoma > Ambystoma mexicanum. The sequence continues at coordinate 234,913,376 of NC_090940.1, read as the reverse complement.
GCCTGGTGGCGGGTGCCCCTGCACTGCTGGTGGGTGGGGGTGGTGGGAGACATGGGTGGGGGCCTGCTGGCAGGTGCCCCACAGTGCTGGGGGTGGGGGTGGTGGGAGACATAGGTGGGGGCCTGCTGGCAGGTGCCCCACAGTGCTGGGGGGTGGGGGTGGTGGGAGACATGGGTGGGGGCCTGCTGGCAGGTGCCCCACAGTGCTGGGGGGTGGGGGTGCAGGGGAACATGAGTTGGACATGGGTGGGGGCCTGCTGGCGGGTGCCCCTGCACTGCTGGTGGGTGGGGGTGGTGGGAGACATGGGTGGGGGCCTGCTGGCAGGTGCCCCACAGTGCTGGGGGGTGGGGGTGGTGGGAGACATGGGTGGGGGCCTGCTGGCAGGTGCCCCACAGTGCTGGGGGGTGGGGGTGCAGCGGGAACATGAGTTGGACATGGGTGGGGGCCTGCTGGCGGGTGCCCCTGGTGGCTGGGGGGTGGGGGTGCTGGGAGACAGGAGTGGGGGCCTGGTGGAGGCTGCCCCTGCACTGCTGGGGGGTGGGGGTGATAGGGGACATGGGTGGGGGCCTGGTGGAGACTGCCCCTGCACTGCTGGGGGGTGGGGGTGGTGGGAGACATGAGTGGGGGCCAGGTGGAGGCTGCCCTTGCACTGCTGGGGGGTGGGGATAATAGGGGACATACGTGGGGGCCTGGTGGAGGCTGCCCCTGGTGGCTGGGGGGTGGGGGCGGTGGGAGACATGGGTGGGGGCCTGCTGGCCGGTGCCCCACAGTGCTGGCGGGTGGGGGTGGTGGGAGACATGAGTGGGGGTGTAGTGGAGGCTGCCCTTGCACTGCTGGGGGGTGGGGGTAATAGGGGACATGAGTGGGGGCCTGGTGGAGGCTGCCCCTGGTGGCTGGGGGGTGGGGATGGTGGGAGACATGGGTGAGGGCCTGCTGGCAGGTGCCCCACAGTGCTGGGGGGTGGGGATGGTGGGGAACATGAGTTGGACATGGGTGGGGGCCTGCTGGCAGGTGCCCCACAGTGCTGGGGGGTGGGGGTGGAGACATGGGTGGGGGCCTGCTGGCAGGTGCCCCACAGTGCTGGGGGGTGAGGGGGTGGGGAACATGAGTTGGACATGGGTGGGGACCTGGTGGCGGGTGCCCCTGCACTGCTCGGGGGTCGGGGTGGTGGCAGACATTGGTGGGTGCCTGGTCTAGGGTGCCCCTGCACTGCTGGGGGGTGGGGGATGGGGAACATGAGTTGGACATGGGTGGGGGCCTGCTGGCGGGTGCCCCTGGTGGCTGGGGGGTGGGGATGCTGGGAGACAGGAGTGGGGGCCTGGTGGAGGCTGCCCCTGCACTGCTGGGGGGTGGGGGTAATAGGGTACATGGGTGGGGGCCTGGTGGAGGCTGCCCCTGCACTGCTGGGGGGTGGGGGTGGTGGGAGACATGGGTGGGGGCCTGGTGGAGGCTGCCCTTGCACTGCAGGGGGGTGGGGGTAATAGGGGACATAAGTGGGGGCCTGGTGGAGGCTGCCCCTGGTGGCTGGGGGGTGGGGGTGGTGGGAGACATGGGTGGGGGCCTGCTGGCCGGTGCCCCACAGTGCTGGTGCGTGGGGGTGGTGGGAGACATGAGTGGGGGCGTGGTGGAGGCTGCCCTTGCACTGCTGGGGGGTGGGGGTAATAGGGGACATGAGTGGGGGCCTGGTGGAGGCTGCCCCTGGTCCTGGGGGGTGGGGGTGGTGGGAGTCATGGGTGGGGGCCTGCTGGCAGGTGCCCCACAGTGCTGGGGGGTGGGGGTGGTGGGGAACATGGTTGGACATGGGTGGGGGCCTGCTGGCAGGTGCCCCACAGTGCTGGGGGGTGGGGGTTGGGAGACATGGGTGGGGGCCTGCTGGCAGGTGCCCCACAGTGCTGGGGGGTGAGGGGGTGGGGAACATGAGTTGGGCATGGGTGGGTGCCTAGTGGCGGGTGCCCCTGCACTGCTGGGGGGTAGGGGTGGTGGGAGACATGGGTGGGGGCCTGGTGGAGGGTGCCCCTGCACTGCTGGGGGGTGGGGGGGTGGAGAACATGAGTTGGACATGGGTGGGGGCCTGCTGGCGGGTGCCCCTGGTGGCTGGGGGGTGGGGGTGCTGGGAGACAGGAGTGGGGGCCTGGTGGAGGCTGCCCCTGCACTGCTGGGGGTGGGGGTAATAGGGGACATGGGTGGGGGCCTGGTGGAGGCTGCCCCTGCACTGCTGGGGGGTGGGGGTGGTGGGAGACATGGGTGGGGGCCTGGTGGAGGCTGCCCTTGCACTGCTGGGGGGTGGGGGTAATAGGGGACATGAGTGGGGGCCTGGTGGAGGCTGCCCCTGGTGGCTGGGGGTGGGGGTGGTGGGAGACATGTGTGGGAGCCTGCTGGCAGGTGCTCCACAGTGCTGGGGGGTGGGGGTGGTGGGAGACATGGGTGGGGGCCTGGTGGAGGCTGCCCTTGCACTGCTGGGGGGTGGGGGTAATAGGGGACATAAGTGGGGGCCTGGTGGAGGCTGCCCCTGGTGGCTGGGGGGTGGGGGTGGTGGGAGACATGGGTGGGGGCCTGCTGGCCGGTGCCCCACAGTGCTGGCGGGTGGGGGTGGTGGGAGACATGAGTGGGGGCGTGGTGGAGGCTGCCCTTGCACTGCTGGGGGGTGGGGGTAATAGGAGACATGAGTGGAGGCCTGGTGGAGGCTGCACCTGGTGGCTGGGGGGTGGGGGTGGTGGGAGTCATGGGTGGGGGCCTGCTGGCATGTGCCCCACAGTGCTGTGGGGTGGGGGTGGTGGGGAACATGAGTTGGACATGGGTGGGGGCCTGCTGGCAGGTGCCCCACAGTGCTGGGGGGTGGGGGGGTGGGAGACATGGGTGGGGGCCTGCTGGCAGGTGCCCCACAGTGCTGGGGGGTGAGGGGGTGGGGAACATGAGTTGGACATGGGTGGGGCCCTGGTGGCGGGTGCCCCTGCACTGCTGGGGGAAGGGGGTGGTGGGAGACATGGGTGTTGGCCTGGTAGAGGGTGCCCCTGCACTGCTGGGGGGTGGGGGGGTGGGGAACATGAGTTGGACATGGGTGGGGGCCTGCTGGCGGGTGCCCCTGGTGGCTGGGGGGTGGGGGTGCTGGGGGACAGGAGTGGGGGCCTGGTGGAGGCTGCCCCTGCACTGCTGGGGGTGGGGGTAATAGGGGATATGGGTGGGGGCCTGGTGGAGGCTGCCCCTGCACTGCTGGGGGGTGGGGGTGGTGGGAGACATGAGTGGGGGCCTGGTGGAGGCTGCCCTTGCACTGCTGGGGGGTGGGGTTAATAGGGGACATAAGTGGGGGCCTGGTGGAGGCTGCCCCTGGTGGCTGGGGGGTGGGGGTAATAGGGGACATGAGTGGGGGCCTGGTGGAGGCTGCCCCTGTTGGCTGGGGGTGGGGGTGGTGGGAGACATGGGTGGGAGCCTGCTGGCAGGTGCCCCACAGTGCTGGGGGGTGGGGGTGGTGGGAGACATGAGTGGGGGCCTGGTGGAGGCTTCCCTTGCACTGCTGGGGGGTGGGGGTAATAGGGGACATGAGTGGGGGCCTGGTGGAGGCTGCCCCTGGTGGCTGGTGGGTGGGGGTGGTGGTAGTCATGGGTGGGGGCCTGCTGGCAGGTGCCCCACAGTGCTGGGGGGGGTGGGGAACATGAGTTGGACATGGGTGGGGGCCTGGTGGCGGGTGCCTCTGCACTGCTGGGGGGTGGGGGTGGTGGGAGACATGGGTGGGGTCCTGGTGGAGGGTGCCCCTGCACTGCTGGGGGGTGGGGAGAGGTGGGGAACATGAGTTGGACATGGGTGGGGGCCTGCTGGCAGGTGCCCCTGGTGGCTGGGGGGTGGGGGTGCTGGGAGACAGGAGTGGGGCCCTGGTGGAGGCTGCCCCTGCACTGCTGGGGGGTGGGGGTAATAGGGGACATGGGTGGGGGCCTGGTGGAGGTTGCCCCTGCACTTCTGGGGGGTGGGGAGTGGTGGGGAACATGAGTTGGACATGGGTGGGGGCCTGCTGGCGGGTGCCCCTGGTGGCTGGGGGGTGGGGGTGCTGGGAGACAGGAGTGGGGGCCTGGTGGAGCTGCCCTGCACTGCTGGGGGGTGGGGGTAATAGGGGACATGGGTGGGGGCCTGGTGGATGCTGCCCCTGCACTGCTGGGGGGTGGGGAGAGGTGGGGAACATGAGTTGGACATGGGTGGGGGCCTGCTGGCAGGTGCCCCTGGTGGCTGGGGGGTGGGGGTGCTGGGAGACAGGAGTGGGGGCCTGGTGGAGGCTGCCCCTGCACTGCTGGGGGGTGGGGGTAATAGGGGACATGGGTGGGGGCCTGGTGGAGGTTGCCCCTGCACTTCTGGGGGGTGGGGAGTGGTGGGGAACATGAGTTGGACATGGGTGGGGGCCTGCTGGCGGGTGCCCCTGGTGGCTGGGGGGTGGGGGTGCTGGGAGACAGGAGTGGGCGCCTGGTGGAGGCTGCCCTGCACTGCTGGGGGGTGGGGGTAATAGGGGACATGGGTGGGGGCCTGGTGGATGCTGCCCCTGCACTGCTGGGGGGTGGGGGTGGTGGGAGACATGAGTGGGGGCCTGGTGGAGGCTGCCCTTGCACTGCTGGGGGGTGGGGGTAATAGGGGACATGAGTGGGGGCCTGGTGGAGGCTGCCCCTGGGGGCTGGGGGTGGGGGTGGTGGGAGAATTGGGTGGGGGCCTGCTGGCAGGTGCCCCACAGTGCTGGGGGGCGGGGGTGGTGGGAGATATGGGTGGGTACCTGGTGGAGGGTGACCCAGCACTGCTGGGGGGTGGGGGTGGTGGGAGACATGGGTGGGGGCTTGGTGGAGGGTGCCCCTGGTGGCTGGGTGTGCAGGGGGACATGCGTTGGTGGGCAGTAGTGCAAGTTGACATGTGGGTTGGCTGGGGGGCAGGGCCATGGTGGATGGGGTGCCTGCAGGACATGGGCAGGGTAGGCCCCTGTGGTGTGAGCCACCTGCAGGGGCCGTGGAGGGTGTAGAGTGAACACCTGGGAGGACCCACACGTGCAATTCACGTGTGGTGCTCCCCGCGCACCCCTGTAACACACGTATCCTAATGAGATCACGTGTGCAACTTCCCGCGCACCCCTGTAATACACGTACCCTGATGGAATCGCGTGTGGAACTTCCCACGCACCCCTGGAATACACGTACCCTGCTGATGTTGCGTGTGATACTTCCCCCGCACCCTGAAATACACGTACCCTGATGAGATCGCGTGTGAAACTTCCCGCGCACCCCTGTAATACACGTACCCTGATGGAATCGCGTGTGGATCTTCCCGCGCACCCCTGAAATACACGTACCCCGCTCAATCGCGTGTGTAACTTCCCGCGCACCCCCGAAATAAACGTACCCCGCTCAATCGCGTGTGTAACTTCCCGCGCACCCCCGAAATACACGTACACCGCTCAATCGCGTGTGTAACTTCCCGCGCACCCCCCGAAATACACGTACCCCTCTCAATCGCATGTGTAACTTCCTGCGCAACCCCGAAATACACGTACCCCGCTCAATTGCGTCTGTAACTTCCCACGCACCCCCGAAATACACGTACCCCGCTCAATCGCGTATGTAACTTCCCGCGCACCCCTGAAATACACGTACCCCGCTCAATCGCGTGTGTAACTTCCCGCGCACCCCCGAAATACACGTGCCCCGCTCGCACAGGCCCAATTGCTGTATGTTGCCACTTTTGTAATGCGCAGGGACGCTACCGCCTGCCTTCGTGTGGCGGACGTGTTTCGGCCTGTGCGTGTCTTTAGCTGTGCGTGGCTTTGCCCTATTCGATTCCATGAATACGTGTGGTTCGAGTGCGTGTGGGCGTTCTGTCTGCTTCCCTGCAGTACATCCCCAGTTACGCCCTTATTTTTGCACGTTGTTCCCCATTCCACGCGTTACGCCCCGTGTTCCGCCCACTTTCTGGTGTATGCGCCGAGGTTGTGCGCTTTCACTGTGCGCGTCGCGCACGCCTTTCGGGATGTTGCAGTGACTTGTGCGCCATGCACGGGTTTAGCGCACATCCCGAGGTAAACATGCGCAGGGACTTCCATGAATCGCACGCGTGCGCGTGCGCCTGTTTTTTTGCGCTTGCGCCTGCTTGCGCCTGCTTGCGCAAAGATTTTCGGCGCACGTTTGTTCCATGAATCGGCCCCTCAATGTTTTCATTGAGTCCTATCAAATGACTCTTAGTCAAAAAAATGTATTCCTGTTCCAAATTAATCAATTTATCATTGATCTGTTCCTGGGATTGCCCTTTGATCTTTTTGAGGATGCACTATTCAAAATCCATAAAGGATTGACCCCATCTCACGAAAAGGAGCTTTTTCAATGTTGTTTTTTAAACAACTCCTATGTTCGATCAAGCGAGTCTTGCACTTCCTGTTGGTCTTACCTATGTAAATTAGGGCACAGGGACACTTAATCATGTATACAAACACCATTGTTCAGACACCCTTTTCAGTGTTCCATCCTGGGTGTTTACTCATACATTCAGGCACCGTTGGGAAGAAGCCTTTTTCAGTGCTCCTTCCTGTTTCCTCAAGCAGTCAAAGAACCTTGTGGGTGTTTCCTCATGCATGCAGAGACCCTTGTGAAGACATCCATTTTCTCTGCTCCTTCTTGGGTGTTTCTTCATGCATTTAGAGACGCCTTTGAAGAAGCCATTTTTAGTTCTCCTTCCTCAGTGTTTCCTTGTGCATGCAGAGACCCCTGTCTGAACAAGCCCTTTTCAGTGCTCCTTCCCAGGTATTTTCTCATGCATACAAAGGCCTATTTAAAGAATCCCTTTTTCAGTGCTCCTTCCTGGGTATTTCCCTGTGCATGCAGAGACCCTGTGAAGAAGTTCCTTTTCGTTGCTCCTTCCTGGGTGTTTCTCATGCATGCAGAGACCCTTGTGAAGAGCCCCATTGTCAGTGCTCCTTTTTGGGTTTTTCCTTGTGCATGCAGAGACCCTTGCGAAGAGGCACTCTTTCAGGGTTCCTTCCTGAGTGTTTGTTCATGCACGCAGAGACCCATATGAAGAAGCCCCTTTCCAGTTGTCCTTCCTGTTTCCTCATGATTTCAGGGAACAGAGAACCCTGTGAAGAAGCCCCTTGTCAGTGGTCTTTCCTGGGCATTACCTCATGCATGCAGAGACTCATGTGAAGAAGTGCCTTGTCAGTGCTCCTTCCTGGGTGTTTCCTCATGCATGCAGAGACCACTGTGAAGAAGTCCCTTTTTAGTGCTCCTTCCTTGGTGCATCCTCATGCATGCCAAGACGCTTTTGAAGAGGCCCTTTTTTCAGTGCTCCTTCCTAGGTGTTTCCTCATGCATTCATAGACCCCTGCGAAGAAGACCCTTTTCAGTGCTCCTTCCTGTTTCCTCATGCAGGCAGAGACCAGAGACCCTCGTGAAGAAGCCCCTTTTCAGTGCACCTTCCTGGGTGTTTCCTCATGCATGCAGAGACTATTGTGAAGAAGCCCCTTTTCAGTCTCCCTTCTTTAGTGTTTCTTCATGCATGAAGAGAAGCTTGTGTGGAAACTTGTCAGCGCTAATTCCTTGACATTACCTCATGCATGCAGAGCCCCTTGTGAAGACACCCATTTTCAATACTCCTTCTTGGATGTTTCCACATACATTTAGAGACCCCTGGGAAGAAGCTCCTTTTCTGTGCTCCTTCCTGAGTATTTCCTCGTGCATGCAGAGACCCCTGTCTAAAGAAGCCCCTTTTCAGTGCTCATTCCTGGGTTTTTGCTCATGCGTTCAGAGACCCCAGTGAAGAAGCCCCTTTTCAGTGCTCCTTCCAGGGTGTTTCCTCATGCATTCAGAGACTTTTGTCAAGACGCCCATTTTCAATGCACCTTCCTGGGTTTTTCTCGTGCATGCAGAGACCCTTGGGAAGATGCCCGCTTTCAGTGCTCCTTCCTGTCTATTTCCTAATGCATTCTGAAACCCTTGTGAAGAAGTCCTTTTCAGTGCCCCTTGCTGGGTGATTGCTCGTGCATTCAGAGACCCTTGTGAAGAAGTCCTTTTTCTGTGCTCCTTCCTGTTTCCTCGTGCATTCTGAGACCAGAGACCCCTGTGAAGAAGCCCCTTTTCAGAGGTCCTTCCCGGGTTTTTGCTCATGCATGCAGAGACCCGTGTGAAGAAGCACCTTTTCAGTGCTCCTTGCTGGGTGTTTCCTCGTGCATCCAGAGACCAGAGACACTTGTGAACTAGCCCCTTCTAAATGCTCCTTTCTGAGTGTTTCCTCATGCATTCAGAGACCCTTGTGAAGAACTCCTTTTTCTATGCTCTGTCATGTTTCCTCATGCATTCTGAGACCAAAGACCCATGTGAAGAAGCCCCTTTTCAGAGCTCCTTCCTGGGTGCTTCCTCATGCATGCAGAAACCCTTGGGAAGATGCACGTTTTTACTGCTCCTTCCTTGGCATTACCTAATGCATGCAGAGACCCTTGTGTAGAAGCTTTTCTTCAGTGCTCCTTCCTGGGCATTACCTCATGCACACAGAGACCTTTGTGAAGAAGCCACTTGTCAGTGCTCCTTCCTGGGCATTACCTCATGCACACAGAGACCTTTGTGAAGAAGCCATTTTCAGTGCTCCTTCCTGGGTGTTTCCTTATACATGCAGAGACCCTTGTGTAGAAGCTTTTCTTCAGTGCTCCTTCCTGGGCATTACCTCATGCATGCAGAGAACCGTGTGAAGAAGCCCCTTTTCTGTGCTCCTTCCTGTTTCCTTATGCATTCTGAGACCAGACTCAGTTTAATATGGGGGCAATAAGGAAAATGTTTGGTAGTATGGATGTGTGTCTTCAGTCTGTACTAGCTTATAAAGCAGAGGGAAAGCAACTACAATCAATGTGTAGCTTGTAGTAAATTATCTCATAGCTTTCAAAGTTAAATAAGAGTGCTCAGACTCAGAAAACAAAGAAGTGCCTTGCACCAGAGTTGCACTTAGTTTAACATTAGAAGCTGCGGCAGATAGTGCAGTTTTGTATACCACTCAAAAAATAGAACCTCTCTTTCAAAACAAAATGTTCTGGCTTCGAGACAGCACTTCCTCTTTCAAGAGCCGAGTGATGTCAGCCTGGTCTCTTTCTATAGAGTAGACTCACCTCTCCTTCCTCTTCTTGAGCCTTATATATAAAATCGCATGACATGTACGGAAACGCGCCTCGCTGCATGGTCCCGGCTGCTGCCAGTGCTCAAAAACTAAACAAAAACAATTTAATAAACTACAGATTTCACAGAAGCTGCTTTTAACACTTTCCGTGCTCTATGAACTGGCGCAATAGGCATATTTTGCTTTAGGGATGTGTACATGTTCCAATTCCACAGGCTATCTTTTGTCCCGGATCCTCTCCTCAACCCCCAAGCCCCAGAGACCGCTAGGCAAATGTAACATTTTGTGCCCAGCATTTGTGGCCCTCAAGAGGGTGGCACGATGAAGGTTATAATGTTCTTAAGAACAGTGGGCAACCAGGGACGTCGATTCACCAAATTCCAGGGGTAGTGGAAGTGGCATCACAGGCTTGATGACATCAGAAAAAGTGAGGTGATTTGACATTTGACCTGGATAGCATCAGTTCATCTTTAACCCTGGCAACATTACCAAAAATCGCTTGCAGGCGTAAAAAAAAAGTACATAAATGTAAACATTTTAAAATAACAAATACATACTGAAGTAGACAAGAATACTTTAGATACCAACCGCATTTTAACAAGGGTGCTGCCTTCATATGTCATGGATGGGTGCATGATAGAGTGGGGTTAGACCCAATAGTACAACATAGGCCGAGCCAATATAATTTCCACCATCAGGTTTTCTATTTGAAGATTTGAATATACCTTTAAGCAATAATTATGACAAAGCATTTAGCAATTTTGGGGAGTGCTGTGACCTGATTCTTGCTGAAATGGACTCAGACAAGCTTAAATTGATGGTAAGCCCGGCGAAAAAAAAAAAAAAGATGTACAACAAAATGAAAATTGTAAAAAGGGGAAATATATACAGAGAATGTCACTGTATACAATACAAATGGAGCTAACCACACACCTGAGGACATAGAAGGAGATGCAGCCCTCTGTGATGAGATTCCCAGGGCTGACATAGCATTACATTTATATGCGCTTTTGTCTAAATTTACTAGGCTCCCTACAAAGGTGGGGTTCCATAAGAAGGATCCCTTGAAAAGAAATAAATGATCGGCTCTGTAAAAAGCTGCAGGTAGCAGAAACGCTAATACATTGGCTGATTGGCTGTAGCCCAATACTAGGGCCGAGGAAAATGTGGTTGAGAAAGTTCAAAGGCGATTAGAGGATTTAAACAGTGACGTCATGCAAGCTAGGCACTTGTATGGATACTCTAGCTCAATGAACATTGCTTTTGTGAATATTTTGATAGTATTACACAACATGTTGGAGGAAAATGTTTTTCTCGATCATAATTAATTAGGGAAGGGAGTAATTTGTTGGATAGGTGGAAAATGTAATCTTGGGGTTTCGAAAGGGAGGCCATAATAGGTATATAGAATATGATATTATATTGTATTGTGCTGAATGAATGAATGTCTGCAATGTTTGTTATAGAATGTTGTGCTTGAAGCAATTTATTGCCATTTGTAATGAACTAAGAGTTAGGAAGTATATAATTAAAAATATGTTAAAGCTTTTAATAAAATGTAAACACAAAAATAAAGAGGCTGAGGCACAGCCATACATGTGCAACTTCTGCATTCTACAGCCATATTATGCCATTTATAGCTGCATGTTTGGCATTGTCTTCATATGAAAAGTAGATCCCCTACATTGCCAATTGCTGTGATAATACAGTATCCAAAATCCCAGTCACTTTCAGTGCACATGAGCATTAAAGTTTTAATTATAATGATTTGTTATTTATAAAGTGTGTTTGCCAAAGTGCTGCACATAGGTCATATTTACATAGTATTATCATTGCAACCTAAGTTGGTACTCATTAATCAACCTCGGAAGAATGAAAGGCTGAGTTGGTCTTAACAGGATTTGAAGCTGCGACATGCAAATCACACACAGATCACTGCAGCGAGCGCTCAACCCACTGAGCTATCTTAATACTTTACCATTAAAAATGCAATGCCACCATAGGAAAGCATGTCAAAACTGGCTACACAGTGTAGGCCAGGCATGTAAAAACACTTACCATGTTTGCTGTAGCCTTGATGATGCACAGTAAAACTTACCATGCCACAGTAAGAGATACCTAAACTGGCAGTACCAAAATGCCAATCTAACCACGTAATAACACTTATCATGCTTACTTTATCAAAGCTACCCAGAAAAATATACAATGCCGCAGTAAGGACTGGCTGCTCCCAAATACCAGTCTTTTCAGGTAATTGCACTTATCATGATTGCTTTATCAGAGATGCCCAGTACAAAATGTAAAGCTATAGTAAACTAGTTTAGGCTTATTATAGATGCCCAGAAATTATGCCATGCCCCAGTAAGAAATGGCAAGACTACCCACACCCAAATGTCAGTCTAGACAGGTAATAACACTTATCATGCTTAATTTATTATAGATGCCCTGTAAAAATGTCATGCCACAGGAAGACATAACTAGAATGGCTGCACCCAAATGTCAGTGTAGACAGGTAATAAACACTTATCATGTGCTTATTTTACTATCAATGCCTTGTAAATATGTCATGCCACAGTAAGAAAGGAAAATAAAGCCTGAACCCAAATGGCAGTCTAGACCAGTAATAAACACTTATCATGCTTACTTTACTATCAATGCCCTGTAAAAATGTCATGCCACAGTAAGAAATGACTAGACTGGCTGTACCAAAATGAGAATCTATAATATGCTTGCTTTATCATGGATGCCCATTACGTGATGGTGCAACCCCACCTGTCCCACCCTCCTGACATGTCCCCTATCCCTCCACCCATCTCCTCCAACCTCAAACTCAGTCCATCGGCCCAGCATTACCACCACGTCCCTCTTCCTTGTCCCAGTACTTATGTATGAGGCAAGGTGCTTCATAGGCATGTGCTGAGATGGGGAAGAGTAGGGCTAGTAGTAATGAAGATTACAGGTAAGTAATCTAGGTATTGAACACAATCACACCATTCACCTGCTCCTTTATGCTGCGCCCATGCACCATTCACTTACACTTCCATCCACGCATACATCATGCACTCACTCATAAACATTACATTTTATACATATACATATGCATACACACACACCCTTTTATGCATGCACGCACAAACATGTACAAAACAAACACTTTCTTATCTTTTCCAAATCCATTGTTGTCTTGAGGAACTGCTCTCAGACAGGCCTATCTTCCATGCTCCATGCACACAAGGAACCCACTCTGGTTCCTGTCATGCTCAGAACAGGGGAGACAAGCCTTCCATGTCCTGATGGTGGTGGGGGAGAGGGTTCTTTTTGAAGTCAGTCTAACTTCAAAAAGAAATTAAAACCGTAACGGAAATTAAGGTAAAAATGGATCTCGTAGGAGAGCCCTCTTTACTTTTGGTTTCTTTCTGCCTCTGCAAACCCCAGGGTTCGCAGAGCAAGGGGTTGCACAAGAGTTGCCAGGGGTTACAATTGCAATCCCTGGTCACCCCCCAGTTGAAGTCCCTGTGGGCAACTGACTAGATTTCATCGATGGATGAACTTCTCACTGATTTACTGCGGTTTTTCTGCAATATTGAGGGCTTCCATAATGGCATCTCGCTGATGAAAGGAGCAAGCAACTGCCTAGAAAATATCGCTAATGGACTAACTGCCACTTTTTTACTGTACCACAGAACTTGTAATGCGGCTCTATGTGTTTGAAGCAATTTCACTTCTCTGTGTCTGGAGCTGCTCCATTCATTTCGGGGCTTTAGACGTGCACAAATCCCTGCATCCATTTTCTTTTAAAGATGGTGGCTTATGTGAGTACGAGGTGAATATACCGGAGGCTTTTCAACGGGCGACGCATCTCTTGATCTACTGGCATCGATCGATCCTTCTCAGAGCTGCAGATGTTTCTCAAGCCTGCTTGTGAAAGCTCTATGGAAAGAGGCATCTCGGATTGGCAAACAATATCTAGGGTGGATTGTTGTCTGTGGGCCGCCAAAGGCCAGCCTTTAATGTGTAGCAAAGAAACCCCACTTAGGGAGACTAGTGGGCAGGTGCCCCCTTATTATTATGCCGTGGTTCAGTGAGCAGAGGTAACGGGCATTGGCCTTTAAACTAAGAGTCATTGGGCTTAATAGAGTGGACCACTGCACATCTTGGTGTTCTCTGATAGCGGAGTCAAAGACTTGCTACTGTGGTGTAGTGGGTTGTTTTGTTATTTTAAGCGTCTCCTGGAAGTTTAGGCAACCTGACTTCTGCACTGGTGCAAAGCAATGGAATTGTCCACTCCCCCCCACCTTCCCACCCCCAACTCTAGTATTTGACGGCATGGGCAAGGGTGTCTCACATCTTCTACTGGGGAGAAAGGTCAGCTGGGTGGTTCCCTGCAAAACCATTGCACCTCGCAGCCTAAGGCACAAAATCACACCCACAATATGAAAAAGAATGGGAACAGGGAAACAGCATTGCAAGCCAAGTGTCCAAAAATAGACCCTTAACAAAAAATGTCTTACAACCAAAAAGGCATTTGACAGAAGCGTGTCGCTAGAAGGACGCCAACAGTATTTGACTGTTTCTGAAAAACAACACCCAGGCACGTGTCTTTCTCTTTCGAACATATTCTTTTTTTAACTGCTGCACTGTACACGATAGTTTCAGAATCAGCGAAAGATACAAATAACATTAAAGCACAGCTGTTTAGAGGGTGAATGGGGCATGCATATAAATGTAGGTGAATACATATTGTATCCCTTTTATTCAGGACTCTGGTGGCGTGCTCTCTGGTTCTAATTTCCAGGCCTCGTCCCTGAACAATGTTTGTGAGGCCGAACATGGAAGCCGTGCCCGTGTGGGACATCTGCCCAATCATAATAGCCTGATGTGTGGGACCTTCCTGCAGTGTAATCACACGCTTGTGGTGAACCTGCAGGCATGGGGGATACACAGAGGTTAAGGATAAGGAAGTTAGTTGTGTTGGCTAGGTTTGAAGAATCGCATAGCTGTATATAGTTCCATAACTAACTCTACCCCCACCAATGACCTTTATCCAGAATGTTCAGTATCAAAAACGCTGCTCTTCCGTGTAGAGCTGGTGGCAGTGAGTTACAATTGGCCTGTGCATCTTGGCTGGGAAAGGGAGGCGAGGTAGATCTTTCCCGGATAGGGAGTGAGGTGATCTTTCCCATATTTCTCAACCTTGAAGATGATCAAGCAATGAGCCTTGCCAGTTATGTGCTCAAGGAGCCTCCAAGGAATTGGCTGCTTTTCCACCAGCCAACAATGGCCACACATCAGTGCATGTGGGAGAGACCAAACACCATATTGATTGCAATACACACTGAATCAGGCAACATAAACAACATGAATGGGCGCAGAGTGGTCTATGAAGACACAGTGCAGTTCTCCAACACGCCCTTCTGCTGTCACACGTGTAAACCACATGGCACACTCTCACTCACCCGTGAAACTATGGCTTTGGTGCATGCACTCATTAGTCACTTGTGGACTTTAGCAAGGCGTTTGACCTTGTCCCCCGTGCATTACTTTGGCAAAAGCTCATTTTTATTTTATTTTTTTTATTTTTTTATTTGGCTGAATTTAATCAAAACGAATATAACATAGAAAATTCAAGAAATTCAAGAAATTCATCAATTATATAGAGTGATGAAATCCAACAATCTTTTGTTTCTTTTAAAACAAATTAAAAAGAAAGCAAGGAAAAACATGAAGCACACACAACCTAAAAGAGTTCTAAATTATTAACAATAAAATATAATAAGAACAGAATAATAAAAAAGAGGAATCAAACCATATCACAAAGAGTAATTAAAATTTCAATTAAATTGGATAGACTATTCACATAACCAGGTGAACAATAAATCTTATTCTCAAACTAAAGTCTATCACATATTAGGGTTTGGAATATAAAATTTAAATTACTCCACTTCCTCAACAGTAGGATTCTCTAGTAGGTTTAGATCATGAAGACAGTGAATAACATTAATTCTGAGAGAGGTGTTTCTACCTTCAAGTATCATTTTCCACAGTAAATTAGGAGACAATTCAACATATTCTATAAGAGTTGGTTTGAGAAACTGTATTCGCTTCTTGACAAGAGACGTACATTCAGTAAGCAAATGTTTTAATGTTTCTTTCTGATTTTTCTCTTGGAATTGTCTACAATCACTTTCAACCGAGGTCGACAGTTTACGTCTGATCAGTATTTCACGAGTTGGACAAAGGTTGAACCTTAATCTAGAGAATTCCATTCTATGTAACACTGAGGGCGATCTATTTAGATAGGGTTCCATTATACCCTGTTTTTTGTGTGATAGGAAGTAATTTTTAAAATCACATAATTTTGTGCAATGTGCTTGAGTTCTAATCCAATCAGCATTAGACATCTTACTTTTCACTTTCATAGGATTTTCAAGTAAAGTCTGCAAAGAAACATCAGCCTCTGCTTACGCGTTAATTGCAATTTGGCGCCAATTGAATACATGTGGTTCGTTGCTTGTAAATACATGAGTAGACAATGTACCTATCAGCATTAAGTTATCCGTAGTAATTATACATTTTCGAAATAAGCTAACAATTAGCCACAGGTGTCGGGTGTATAAAGAAACCAGACCTAACTCATGTCTAATCCAGGAAATTGGTACACAATTTGGCAATCCTAAACAGCGCCTCCAATAGATGCTCGCCAGTCTACTCCAGCAAGGTTCTGGCATTAATCCATGCCTCTCAGATCCATAAAGTAGAATCGGAGTGACCTTTTGGCAATAATAAATTACAGCCGGTGTAATTGTGAACTTGCCCAGCCTTGCTTGGATGATCTTGACTTGAGAAAGCATCTGGCCCAGTTTTCCATTGATGGTAATCCAATGAGACTGGGATCTGACGTTAGAAATGTTCACACCCAAATAAGTGTATTGATTGACTATTTCAATTTCAACATTTTTAATATGCCAATGATAGGACTTTATCCAATTTTTCTGCTTAGGTGCAAAAGTGATAATTTTGTTTTTTTGTAAATTGATAGACAACAGATTTTGCTGGGTGTACGATGCAACTGCATCAAGTAAGTTTTGAAGTCCAGAAGGAGTCTTTGAAAGCAAAACAAGATCATCCGCATAAAGCAGGGCTAGAGTTGGTTTAAAAGCAAGTTTTGGAGGGTCTCCCACTGTTTGTACAAGGATGGCGCCAATATCAGCTAGAAAAAAGTTGAATATTGAGGAGGCTAGCACACATCCTTGTTTCAGGCCCCTACAAGTTTTAATAGGACTAGTTAGGTCACCTTCGCTGGTAAGTCTGATCTGAACAGTTGTCTCAGTGTGTAAAGCATGAATTAATGAAATCAGATATAGTGGACAACCTGCCAGCTTCAGTTTTTGTAATAAGATTTCTCGCGAAACCGAATCAAAAGTGGCTCTTAGATCGATAAAGACCAGATAAAGTGGTTGTTTAATCATATAATGAAAATTGATTATGGTTGTCAGGGAGAAAAGATTGATTGAAGTGCCTAAGCCCTGTATAAATCCTGTCTGGCAAGGGTGAGATGTTTCAAGGTCCATAGATTGAAATCTTGCAAAATGAAATGAGCAAACAACTTACCAGGAGTGTCAAGAAGTGCAATCGGTCTGTAGTTCGAGGGATCAGACCGATCACCTTTCTTGAAGATCGGTACAATGATCGATTGGCGCCAAGACTCAGGAATGGTGTTTGTCTTAAGTATTTGTACAAATATACGATATAATATCGCCGCCCATTCAAAAGGATGCTGTTTAAAAGTGTAGTTTGAGAGGCCATCAGGGCCCGGGGCTCTTGAAGAGCTAGATTTCTGGATATAGAACAATACGTCCTCCTCTAATATTTCCATTTGATCAAAGAGCCCTGATGGTAAAGTGAATGGTGTTGAGGCACATTCGAAAGGGCATACAATGTTTTGTAATGTTCAATCCACCCACTCTCCAACACACCATTTATTTGGACTGGAGCCTGTGAGTCATGGTTGGCAATATTCAACAGAGACCACATAGCAGGCAGGTTTTTGGACGTGATGGTCAACAGCATTGCTTCACCGTCATGCTGTAATTGAGTCATTCTGTAACACTTCAACCAATTCTTATATTTTCATTTTAGGGGTTTCAAGGTGGCGAACCTAACAGCAGGTGGTAAATGGACAGCACAACGTTTTTCCCAATTTAGCCACTTCTTTTGGTTTTGAATCTCTCGATCAAAGGTGTGTTTATGCAAGTTATGCGCATGTAAATATACACCATCTTTAGTTCAGAATAAAGACAAATGTGATGTATAAGATTCATGGGGCCAGTTTGAAATCTCGTTATCAGTAAGGAGCTGCTTAAATTGGTCCAATGACTTGTGCGTCCAACGTAATCCTGTTTGTGCATTGTTAGCCACAACAATAGTGTTGTAGGTACATTTTGTATATGAAGGGATAGTAGAGGAGGGCTTCCACAAAACGGACAATAGTTTGTGATCACTAGAGTCGCGTTTGATAACTTTAAACTTAGAAATTTCTGAAAAGGTACATGCGTTGACCAATATGAAATAAATAGTCGAGGTTGTGGAACCTCTATGCCAGGCATAGTAGGGGGGAATGTCACCCTCACGGGCACCATTCAACATAATAAGGTTGTGATACTTTATTAACGTCTTCCACTTGGAATATGTTAATGTGGATTTGGTGTTAGAACTAGATAGACAATCTATGTTAAAATCACCAACTATAAATAAGTTGGTGATTTGTGCATCCTGCATGATTCTATCTAAAAAAAAATCTAATTCAGAAAAAAAAATAGAGTCTGTTATAGCAACGGGGTTCCGATAGAGATTTATAAGGGCAATAACCCACCCAAAAAAAGTAATTCTCACAAGTTGTAGCTAGTGATTTGGTGCAAGCCAGGGACTGATTTGAAAGCCCATTCCACATTTCACAGCAATCATTAAGCCTGATGATGGGCGACCCATCAATCCAGATTTAGCTGGAATCAGAACAACATCATACCCACTCCATACAGGTCTCTGTAACAACCATGTTTCTTGAAATGCTATTATAGTGCGACTCAATAAAACAGAATCCATTCCAGTCATCAAATGGGAAAGCCCACGTGTGTTCTAACTACCAATTCGATAATCAGTGGGGTATGGTTGCAAAGATGGTTATTTCTGGCAATTCCAGGATTGCAAATTTGTTTGATGATTTTGTGGGAACTGAGAATGAGCTAGTGAATGAGAATGAGCTTGTGAGAGAGGTTTGGAGGAAGAATACAACCTCAGCTTCTTTGTCATCGGGGTAATAAAGGCTGGGGATTGAGAAGCCATATCAAAAGGTTCTTCTAGGGCAGTTGGATCAAGAGCCAAAAGGAAACCCATTGAGAAGAGCTTCATTTTAGCTTGCCATAGGGCATTACGAATCAGTGCAGAGGCTACCCAAATCCGCACCACAGACCAGTCTTGGTCATCCAAAAATTCAACTTGTAATATGTCCTGTGTGGAAATGCCACATAACGAATCAACATCATTCAATAGCGCTAATACACTCGATCTTGATAGGTCATAAGCTGGAAAAGGAGCAGCTCGACACTTAAGAATGAATCGATGATGTTTGTTAGTAGATAGAGCATGTCTAGATTTAGAGGGGGCGCATAAACAAAGTGGGTGCTCATTATTTTTTCTGAGTTATATATATATTGGATGAAAGTTATTAGTGTCTTTAGGTAGTTCCACTGGTTGAACAACAGAGGGTTTGGAGCAGGCAACTGATGACATTACAGCAGATGGTAAAATGGGCTGATTTGTTGATGATTTAAATTTTAGATATTCATCCATTGATTTCCTGATCTCTGCCCGCACATCTGCTAATATAGCCTCAGTTTGCGACAGAGTCATTGCGGAATTTTCTTTAGAGATCAAAGCTAAAGATGTTTCTCACAAAACAGGATTTGGGGCAGGCAGCATGATTAAAGGAGGTGAAATATCAGGTGTCAAGTCTGGAATTATAGCAATTTGGGCTAAGTTGGAATCAGATTCTGATGATTTTTTTTTTTTAACTGAAATGGCTTGTAGGTCATTTAGAGGTTCATGATCTTCAGTGTGGGTGCCAAATGATACAGAGTTGCATCTTTTGTGCCTAGTGAACTTTCTCCGTTTTGTTTGGCCTATTTTATTTGCATTACAATTTGGCATTTGGATGCGTCGTATTCGTTTGACACATTGTCTGATTTTCTAACTTGTGGTGATTTGGTCTTTTTTAGTGGTAGGCAGGATAATGGAGTCAACGTGTGAATGAGCATTAAATATGTTAAACATTGCAGGTATTACTTCTGCAGTTGTAGAATTAACATCAGGAATGGAGGAACTATTGTCAGTACCAGCAGCGAGTGACTCCAATGGAGGATCTTCTGCTGATTCCATAGGTCAAATCACTTCTGAGAATGATGGTAACGAGGTAATGTTGTTCATCGACCGTCGAGAATCAGGAGGCGTTCTATCTGGATTCACAAGAAAGCAGCTAGAGTTCACTTCAAATGGAGAAAGAGGACAATCGTTTGTTTGAGTACCTTGTGATACCTTCCTTTTGTTAAGAGAAGACACAAGTGTATTCAACTGTACAGATTGTTTTTGGGGCCTGGTATCCAAAGTTTCAAATAATTTAAGCATGGAATTAACTGAAGAATCGATTGCACCAAGAGCAACTTCTATTAACATGTTTGAGCCACACCAAGTAAGGGCAAGGCAGGAATATTAGACGGTCTCCGGAGGGTGGGATGTAAAAATCATGCTGAAAGGACAATAGAGTTATCGTGTTCCGGCTCAAATAGGCTGGGTGCATGATAAAGACTATCTTTATGAGTCTTAGATGTTTCGGAATTTACAGGGGACATGCACACTGAATCCTCACGATGTGTTTTGTTTAAAGGGGAACAAGGTGGAGACACATTTGGGGCAATGATGTCACCTTCATGCAAATCCTTCATAGAAGCAGTTGTATTATCTAGGGATTGAGAATCACGATTGGTGTAGGGCCGTGATCACTGTTGTTAGGCTTTGGAGACACAGAGGATTCAATAGGCACTGATGAATCAGGAAGCGGATGATCAGAATTATTTATAATTTGAGAATCGGTTATTGAATTGTTCAGAGCATTTGCGGATAAACAGGTTAAATCAACACATGGTGCCACCATACTATCAGGGGCATTGATTATGTTATGCTCACCTTCAATACCATGCGCAGAGTCCTGGCATATGGCATAAAAGTCGCGGATATCAGCGGAAGCCATTTTCTTTCCAGGGACAAGCATGGGATGACCACTTAACTTGCGTTTAAGTGCTATAGTTGGCGAGGGTTTCAGAGTAGTGGGTTTCAGTTGTAAGGAAGCACTAGATACAACTGTGTGAACCGGCATCCCTGTTTTAAGTGTATACATACAGAGTTTTCAAATTAAATGTAACGGCAAAGAATATTGAAAGCAAAAAAGATATAACACGGCAGCCTTACGCTGACACGCTTAACAGCGTAACTGCAGACTTAATGAAGCGACTTTGTGACGCGCGCGCTCGAGAAGCGCAGCGTTCACGTAGTTGTAGAGATGCAGGGATGCTGGGTAAAGTGGGTGGAGTTTTCCCTGGTTGAACTCCTAGTAAGCCAAAAAAACACACAAAAACACAAAAAACAGCTAATTAGACACAGCTGAAATCAAAGTCTGTGTTCCATGTAGCAGCTGTCAGAGGCTTTCCCGTACCAAATTCCAGGGAGCAACGTTTCTAACAGCGTTCTGGCAGCGTAACAGCCGACTTAATGAAGCGACTTCGTGAAGCGCGCGCTCGAGAAGCGCTGCGTTCACCTAGTTGTACAGATGCAGGGATGCTGGGTAAAGTGGGTGGAGTTTTCCCTGGTTGAACTCCAAAGTCCAGGGAGCAACGTTTCTAGCTGCGTTCTGGCAGCATAACAGCAGACTTAATGAAGCGACTTTGTGACTTGGCAAAAACTCATAACCTTGGGTATAGATGTAAATGTTACCATATATCCAGCAACTGTATGCAAATACATCAATTACAGTTTAGATTACAGTTAGATTACATTTAGATGATCTTTGCACCAAAAACCAAAAGACAAATAGTGGCCTCATGCAAGGGTGTGTGCTGGGATTAATTCTATACAACCTTTTTACAGTGGACCCAAGCTTAGTTTTCAGCTTACTAAATAACTTTTGGCCAAGGATAAATGATGTGCCGACACTTTCGTTGTCTTACGCTGATGGCATAATTTTGTTTGATCTCACTCTTATCATCTTACAGTGCTCGATAAACGCCTTGGTAAAATATGCAAGTGCTAATAATATGGTGATTAACACAACTAAGACTTGAGAGAAAGAGAGAGAGAGAGAGAGAGAGAGAGAGAGAGAGAGAGAGAGAGAGAGAGAGAGAGAGAGAGGGGGAGAGAGAGAGAGAGAGAGAGAGAGAGTAACTGAATATAATTTCTTGGGATTTCCGGCAACTTCAAACGCCTTCCAACTATATTACCAGGGAGGGAAAGATCACTTCCAAGGCCTGGAGAAAATGGCTTGCAATAAAACATTATATTGTATATGAGGTGGCTATAACATTGAAGGACTATTGGAGATATACCGATCAAGTATGGTGCCTTCCATACTCTATGGTTTGGAAACTTTACATTTAAAACAGATCTCTTGGCTAAAACAATTTGAAGGCAAACTTGTGAGGTCTGTCATCAATCTGCCAGGTTCAGTTCCTGTCGAGGTTTTGCAGCTTGAGTATGGGGTTACTTCTTTAAAGATCTTATGGTATGTGCAAAGAACTCTTCTTTATACCACATTTTTGGACTGTAGCTTAGTTTCTAATGAACTACTGCAATTATTGTGTAGAAGAGCTGCATGTTCAGATGGAAACAGTTTTATTATTGAGCTAAGGGAAACTGCATCAACTTTTATAGAGAAATAAAATCTTGAAAATGATATAATAAATATTGCCCTAAATTACGAAACAAAAATAAAAGAAAAAGCTAGGGATTGGGACATGGAAAAAATGTTGATTATTTGCATGGTAAGGTCAGATATGGAGACATGGCTCGACAAAGTCACAAAATTAATCTTCCATCTTCCTACCTGACTAAGCCGTGCTCTCTAGAACTTAAACGTTTTGTACTGCATTTGTGGGTCAATTTAGTGCCCTCAAAGGATCTTACTGGTGCATGGCAAAACAAGCCTCAGGAAAATCGGTTATGCAGATTCTGTTTCGCTCATATTGGAACCTGCAGTCATGTTTTGACTAGCTGTGTAAGTTTGCATTATCTATACTCACACGGATATATTAACTTTGTATGTAATACTGAAAACTGCTCAAGTGTCCAACTTTACTCCAATTTATTTAGTGCATCATCAATTGTCATTGTGGCTGCTGCTTTTAATATATGGAAGGAAGCAACAAAGTAATTTCAGAAGTAATGAACACATTACTGATCTGTGTTGCGTGGATCTGATATGTATTTTTTTTTAAATATTTATGATGTAAAATAGTTTTTGTACCTTGCTCTTTCCGTAGATGAATTTGATTGTTTTGCGTTTTTTTTCTTATCCATTGTATTAATGCTTTGTTTTGAATTTGTTTAGTATTTTCTCTTTTCTAAAAAGAAATGTGCCTAAAGTTATGTATTTAACTAAGTAAGTGCACATTAAAAAATAAGAAAAACAATATAAAATACATTCTTTTTTTCTATATTTGAAATGTTTTCGTAGTGCCATCATATGTTTTGTATCTCCAAACTGGTTCATATATGGGGAGGGCCAAAGAACACAAAAAGCAAACACTTTCTCCTCTCACATCAAACTATTAGTCTGGGTATTAGAACATCTGATGTCAACATTGAGACGTTGCTCATTTATGTTTCTTTCAGATTACCCGTGAGCAATCATTTCTGGTGGAGAGGTCAGTGATTATTTCAAGCTACTGGGATGACTCATGTGTATTGGTAAAGTTGTGCAACAGGCACTGCCAGCCAGGCCTCTCCACCCCAAACAGTCATGCACAGGCAAGGCACACAGCTGATGTTTTTTCTCCTCATGCAGTGTACTTTATTGGGATTAGTTGGCATGATGTAGGCAACAGTATGTAAAGAGAAATAGAACTGTAGTCGACAGGTCCAGTGAAAATGGTTATTATGTACACTAAATAAGAAAGGCCACTTAAAACCAAAAGTTCAATCAAAACAAAAAGTTTTTTTTTTTAAAACAAGTATTAAATCTACAGTAGTGTGAAATATTAATCAAAGGTTAAACAATCACACCATAAATCATAGGAAACATAAACCTCTTAATGAAAAAGTACAAGCAACAGTGGTAAATCAGTGTGTACAGTTTGCAGTTGGTTCGCACAAATTTCAATTCCAGAAAACTCTGATGTTATGCAGAGTCATACAGTCTCGACATGTTTCAGTTCATATGTCAGATGTACAGAACTTTCTTCAAGAGGGAGGTACAAATGGATTTCCTATATTCAACCAATGGGCGGGGGCCCTTCACCAGACCTGTCATAAAATAAAAAGGAGGGTGTGATCAGCCATTAATGCTGTGTAAGTCTCCAAAAAGAACCCAAATGTAATTCATAGAGCAATAAACCAAGGCGGCGACTCCACCAACCAGAAGTCAGATGCCCACACATGTCGTCTAAAGCCACACCGCCTTGTTTGGCAACTGAAGAACCAGCCGGTGCCAGCAAAAATATTCACACCGGACATCAAAGCAAAGACACCACAGCAGTGGTCAAGCTGCCATTTTCCCATTCATGGAATATTGAGATGAATCCCACACCCTCCAAATTCTAAGAGCCAGACCGGGATTTAACCTATGTTTCATGGCATTCTCTTGTTCTTGTTCGGAAGTCGAATGCATTGACTCTGAGCCATCCTCTTTTCTTTGTATGTAGTGGTGCCAATGGTGTTTAACACTGATAGAGTTGGAGACTCTTCAAGTGCATCAACACGCAAATATCCTCAAGTCACAAGCAGAGGTCGGCCACCAATCCAGGGTGAACCTACACAGCCATTATAAGAGCCAAATCCCTCAATTTCCTCATTGACATCAGTGACCCCTCATTCTATCTCATGCAGACTTCAAGCACCACATTCAACGGCAAACACACATCCAGAGATAGGGAGCCCAGGCTATCACACATGTCTATCATGCCAGTATCTGGAATAAGCTTCCCACGATGACCACCAGAGTGAAGCAGCTGATCACTGCTTTTAAATCATGGATCCACATAAATAGCCAATTTCAATAGGGCGGTGCTGTCATATGTGCAATTGGGAATTCCTGACTAAGCCTAGCGAGAAGGGCGTATCCCCTTTTGGTTGACCTTTCTAATGGTGCAGTTGAGGCAACAAAAAGATTAAATGACATGCTAGCGAGCCAAAAAGTGCAGGCTAAAACGTTTGGATCTGTGACTTTGTTGTATACTTCATGTCCACTACTTTCATTTAAAGCCCACTCCTCTTTTCACTGCAGAAAATTTGCCTTAAGTGCATGTCTGTTTAAGCATTTGCATTCGGTTAATGGCTACTGGTCTAGATTTGCAGCAGGTGGTGTGGTAGCTTATTGGCCTGTAGTTGGATTAACATCTCATAGATTCCTGTTTTTTGTTACCTGTTGTTTTGGCTTTGCGCCATTCCTCTTTGATGGGCCCTTTAGTCTTCAGCTCATTGCCTCCAACTGAGCTCTCACTCCTAAATCCACACATCTCCTAGATTGTTCTAGGGTAAGTCAAACTTAAAGGTGAGCCAGTCTCTCTGTTGGTTAGAACGGTGGTCAGGCTAAAGTGAGATACGGTAGATTGCTTCTAGCCTGTGATGAGTAGTCAGGATTATTTAGATGGCACAGAGGTGAGCATTATGGAAGTATCCAAATTGATCGTTTACAATTGGTCATTTTACCTTTTTGACCTATAAATTGATGTCCATTTTTATCTTCTTCACATTTGACCTACTTATGATGATATAATATAGCATTATAATGCGCCTATACACAAGTGTTTCAAGGTGCGACGAGGCAAGGGAGGGGGAAACAGAGGGATGACAGACAACAATCCTACTAGGCCAGGTGTCATTCAGATCACGCAAGTGCATAGGAAGGGGAAGGAGGAGAAGTGCGGGGGAAAGGGGGAGAGCACTGTGCAGTATATGGGAAAATAATAAATAACAATAAGTAAAGTAAGCCCAGAAGGTGACAAGTTCAAGGGTAAGTGCAGACATCAGGTGTCAGGTGATGGTAATGGGATTGTAGGGATACAGAAAAACAGTCCCCAAGTGCGAGGGTTGCCAGGAAGGCAGTGCAGGAGTGCAACTTGCGGGGAGATCAGATGGTGGCCAGGTAACCTGTGCAGTTCCAGAGTCAGCCAGGAAGTCAGCAGGGGAGAGGAGGAGAAAAAGCAGAAGCAAAGAGAAAGGTTTTGAGGTGCTTCCGTAACTGAAGATGATTCTCCTCAAGTTTAAGGAAGGCAGGGAGGCTGTTCCAGAGGGAGGACCCAGCTGAAGAAAGAGATCTACCACCATCCTGTTGCTTGGACAAGCTACTGACCTTGAGGGAGTTGCAGGCAGTTGTGCGAAGAGTTTGAGAAGGAAGGTATTTGGGAAGAGAGAGTTGAAGGTATTGAGGCCCCAGGCCACAGAAGGCCTTGTGGATGATGCAGAGGGTTTTGAAAATAATTCTTGCAGCCACTGTGAGCCAGTGCAGAGATTTGAGTAGATACGATCCCTGAGCATGAGGCCAAGGACAAGTCTTGCAGTCCTGTTCTGGATGAGTTGCAGAGGACGGAGAGTGGAAGCAGGCAGTTTTAGTAAGAGGCTGATGCAATAGTCCACCAGCCTGGAGAGAACCAGAGCTCTGGACACAGTGAGCTTCTGGGGGAAGGAGAGGAAAAGAAGAATACTTCTGAGGAGGTGCAGCTGGTAGTGTGACTTCTTAGAGATGTCAGAGATGTGAAGAGAGAAGGAGAGTGTGGAGTTGAAGATGACCCCAAGGTTTTTAGCCTTGCAGGTCAGAGCAGGAAGAGAGCCAAGAGAGGCCAGCTAGAAAGCTACAGGAAAGGAGGGAGTGGGTGTGCCAATGAGGAGAATCTCAGTCTTACTGGCATTAAGGCAGAAGTCATTGGCGGCACACCACTCCTGGATAGCAGACAGACAGTCAGAGATGAGGGAAGTAGAGGCGGAGGCCGAGGGTAGCCTGAAGATGAGCTTGGTGTCATCCGCATAACACTGAAAGTTGGGGCAGAGAGCGGCGATGCGGTGGGCAAGGAGCGCCAGGTATTGGTTGAAAAGCCAGGGAGAGAGGTTAAACCCCTGGGGAACACCGCAGGTAGAGAAAAAATAGCAGAGAGGAAAGGCCCAAGTTGGACCTGGGAGGGTCGGTCGGAGAGGAAAGACGTCAGCCACACCAGAACCTGACCAATGATACCTAGGTTATCACGGAGACTGTTGAGCAGGATGGCATGGTTGACAGTGTCAGAGGCAGAAGAGAGATAGCAGGATGAGGACGCAAGAGATGTTAGAGGCAAGGTTGGAGAGCAGGTCTTCACGGATTTTCCGGAGAGCAGTTTCCGTGCTTCTGGCAGCTCTGAAGCCAGACTGATGGTCATGAAGACAACCAACAGATTCAGTGTGGAGATTAAGCTGGGAGATGGCCAGTTTCTCCAGGAGCTTGCCCAGGAAGAGAGTGATGGAGTTTGGGCGATATTTAGCTGGGCAGGAGGGATCGGTGGAGGGTTTCTTAAGAAGGGGGCTTCACAAGGGAGTGCTTCAGGGGGGATGGGAAGACTCCAGTGGCAAAGGAGTGATTGCAGAAATCAGCCAGGCAGGAGCCAGGGAGTCGATGTGGTCCTTGATAGTTTTGGAGGAACAGGGGTGAACCTGCTTTGACAAGACTTTCATAGATCGGACTTGTCAAGAAACCTTGTCTTCAGAGAACAGGGGAAAGGCAGAGACGGAGAGAGGAGAGGTGGCTGCAGAAGGGCCAGATGAAGAACATGAGGGCCAGGGGTTGCAGGGGTTCCCCCTGCTGATCATGTTCAGGTAAGTAGGTCAAAATGGGGCTGCAGAGGTGGCTCCTGCATCCTTAACAATGGAGGCAAGCAACACACATTGCCATTATCAACTACCTTTTTTCTTTCTCTTGCTCAGTGACATCCTTCTTCATGCATTTTCGTTTTCCATCTGACCGTATTTGGTTCTCATATTTTCTCATTCTTCACTTATAACATCAAACTCACATTTATATTTCATTCAATTATAATGTGCATTGACTACTATAATACACAACACACAACGCACAGACACAAATTGTTCTGCTAATGGTCAGATTACATGCGAGCTGTACACTTTCAGGTTCAAACTACCATTCCCATAATCCCACACCCCAGCCTCTCTTCCAGATACCCTATCAAGCCAGTCTTGATTTATTAGCCAATAGCGCGCTGGAAATTGTAGGCCCACACTCATTAAGGTGAAAAACAGCACCAGAAGTGCTGGAAAAGTGCTGCTGGCTCAAAGGCTGAGAGAAGGCAGTAGGCGATCCTCATGCCATGGGTCCTTACCGCCCCCCATCTCCTCTGCGGGTCACCATTCTTCTCCCTTCTAGCTCACCCCCCCAACACTACCCCACCCCCCACCTTCAAACATGAAACACTTGTGTATGAGCGCGACACAAATAAAAAAATCAAATCATAACATCAATGCGAATGAGATATTATTAATTCAATCTGAATGTATTCTGTGTCTTGTTTTTTTCCAAGGGATTTGTTTTTTTTTTTCTGAAATATACACATAACACGAACCACTAAAGAACGTAAATAATTCATAAAAACAGAACCACCTTAAATAGGTCCCATTGCTCAATCAGCTGGGAAAACATTTCTGAAAATAGTCATGTGTGAGTTTATGACTACCAGAGAGCGCCTGTGTGGAGGAGAGGAGGGCTGGGAAAAGGGGAAGAGGCTATCTATGCAAAAGTAAGAGGATGGGGCAGGCTTCGTGGAGTCACATGCAGGGAATTCCCTTTGACACTAGGATTATTAGGGGGGATTTGGGACTGGTGGATGCTGATTTTCTATGAATACTGAGATAGAAGTACATGTGCAGAAAGATGGCTGTCATCTGAGCAATAGGTTGCAGCTGTATGTATGAGTGTGGGTTCATGCATGCGTGTGTGTGTGTATGCCTGTGTGTGTGTGCGTGTAAGTGCATGCTTGTTGGTGTCTTGTACGAGGTTTAAATGCAGAAACTGAGAAACGAGTATCAAACTGAGACTGTTCATTGTCAACCTCCCAAAAGTGAGTCCAGCACGAAATAATTGGAAACATTGTCAGAAAAGGTCTGGCCTTTTAAATGTCTTTTTTTTGCCTTCCATTGCAGTGCATCATTTTAGAAAGAGAACTACCAAAATAATAAAAACAATTTAATTAATCACAGAAGTGAAAACATATCATACCTAGTCTCCGGTTTTACTCGTGCTGGGCCCACGTGCATTCTGGCAAAAAAACAAAGAAACACACAAAACGCGAGTGCCATAATTTTAAATGAATGTCACATATTTTCCCCATTTGCAGATTGCGTCTGTGAATGAAAAAATGAAATAAATGATTTGACCGTAGAATCCAAATCTTCAAAGCTATTGTCCTCAGATACGTTTTTCACACACCCCCCTCATGCACCCTAAAAGGCCTGCGAAAATTGTAACTATTATCTATCACAAACACTGAATTATGTTGTGCGTTTAGACAAGCAATGGCAGAGGTAGATTGATTATGTTGGCCTCCATTTGCAAGCTTTTACCATGTTATTGTTTAGCTGTAGGTCGCTGGTTGAAATCCATCTATTTCTCTTCTTGGCGTAAGGTTATCAAAGCTGCCCCACGTGTCTGGTGTGACTTGACATGACCTGTGCTCTCGTGAGCCTGAAGTCACACACACTTGTTAGTGCTTTTGTGTCCTTTACAGAGGCACTGGCTAGACTGCCCAGCTGCTGGCTGTCTGAATGAACTAGTGCATCGGGTCTAGAGACAGATTACAGCGAGAGTAAACAGTGCCCATGACAGTGATGTAGTCACTCAGACATGAGCAGTAGCCGGTGGTCGAAGTGAGCGGGAACGGACGCGAGCGGTGTTCTACTACTTTTATTTTTCACTGTTAACAGCTCCACTACTTTTTGCAACCATTTCCACCATTCCAGAACTATTCTTTGTGAAGTTAAAGCACACTTCTTTTACCACCGGATATAAGTTACAGCTAAACTGAAATCCGTTTTAACTTAATTGGCTGTCAACCAGTAGGACAGCAACCCTTTAAAAACCGGTTGCATGTCGCGCCCTTCCTTCCTACTCTCTCCACCGCCAGTCCCAGTTCCACTACTTTTTTTGGTACACTTCTATCAACGATAGTGGCTGTGGGAGGGGGAAATGGGGACATAAACAGGTTTTGGGTTGATGAAAGATAAACACTTCACCTATCTCCACAGCTCTCGACCTATGCGAATGACCCGAGAACTGCAGGAGATTTGACAATGTTAAATTCCAATGCAGCTTCCACAACGCTTCATCGCCGCGTGGCAGCCAATCATTTAACGCACACAAGTGGGTGATGTTGAGGTTAAAAAGCGGAATATTTTCATCTCACCCTCAATGGGACAAGAACAGTTTCTGGAAGGGTAAAGCTTGGAAAAATCGTACAATGTTAAATATTGCAGAGAATCCAGAGGAGCACTTTAACGGAAGTGGTGTTGAGAACCGTGAAAAGCACCTTAACCTAAAGGGTGCTGGGGATCCAAAGAAGCTCTTTGACATGGGAGGTGGTGAGAATTCTAAGACACACTTGAGTCTTCTCTAGGTGCTGAGAACAGTGAGAAGCACTTGAACCTAAGAGGTATTCACGACCCAAGGAAGCACTTGAACCTAAGAGGTGGTGAGAATTCTAAGAAGCACTTGAACCTAAGAGGTACTGATGATCCAAGGAACACTTCTGCCTCCTCAGTGAGGTGAAGCTTGGTTCCCTATAGTGCAACAGGCAAGGGACCCACATCTGGGCATACCCTCTCTCACATAGGGAGACAAACTATAACCAACATGTCTGGGGTAGCTTGTGTTTCTGTGTAGAGGGGACCTGCCATAGTAGTTTGGATTGGGCTTTTCCCATTGGTGGCAGTACCTGCCTGATTTGCATATGGCTGGACCCCTTTTACAATGGTGCAGATGGGCTAACAACCAGTAGTGGGGAAGGTTACCCAGAGCAGTGCCAGTGGTTCAGATTCATTCAAAAAATTCCACCCATCACATTTTTGGTTATAGTTTGTCTCCCTATGTGAGAAAGGGTATGCCCAGATGTGGGCCCCTTGCTTGCTGCGCCACGGGGAACCAAGCTTCACCTCACTGAGGAGGCCCAACAAGGCCGAAACATGTCTGGGGTTGCTTGTGTATCTGTGCAGAGGGGACCTGGCCTAGCAGTTCGGGCTGGGCTGCTCCCATTGGTGCCAGTCAGTACCTGACTGATTGGAATATGGCTGGTCCCCTTTTGCAATGGCGCCAACAGTCTAAAAACAGTGGGGTGGAAGGTTACCGAGAGCAGTGCCAGTGCTTTAGATTTATTTTTTAAAATACTTCCAGCCATCACTTTTTTTGGTTATACTGTGCTAGCATAAACAGGAAAACTCTTGCTGAAATGGATACAGACCAAAAATCACAAACAAAGTCAGCTAAAGCATTAATTCTATTTCTGTATTTGAAGATTACTATTGCCAGTAAGAATTCTGGAAATCAAGATTAGAATTTGCTATCAGAGTGGAGGTAGATCTCTCTCCTCTCCGGTGCGTCTCTCTGGAGCGGCCTCCCTGCCCCTCTCATACTTGAGCCGGACCGCCTGAAGTTCAGGAAGGGGCTCAAGACCTTCCTTTTCTCCTATGCCTTCTCTCTCCCTTTTCCTTGCTAACCTGCTATCCTGTCTGACTACCCTGAACGGTTGCAAGGTACCCACAGAATTTCACAGGGTACCAGGACCCTCCATGACCAGTCTTCCTGCACTGCCTCTGGGCCTACTGCGCACTCAGGGGCTGTAACTGTAAGTCCTACTGCCCACCTGGCTTCATGCACTTACCCAGAGCTGCACTGCCCTGGCTGGACTTACTCAGAGCCTTGGTGACCTGACTGCACTCTCCCCTTCCCTCTCCCCTACAATTCCCCCTCTCCCATTCCCCCTGCACTTTTGTTGTTGTACTTGCACGATCCAAATGACACAAGGCCATCATGTGTCCTGTCTTCCCTCTGTGCCCCTCCTCCTTGTCTTGTGGCGCCTAGAAAAACGTGTCTACAGGCGCGTTATAAATATCAAATCATATCCTATCATATGCTTCCAGAACCATTAACAAGACAACGAAACACAGTCAGGATTTATGTGGAAACTATTACAAATCTGTGAAAATCTCCACACTAGCCTAACCCATCTCCCTCTTTCAGATCCGACAGAGCACCTCAGAACTATGCCAATAGCCTCTGTGCATGGTGTAAATCTCAGTAGCATAACATAACATACCATACCATACCAATACTGTTTTCCAGGTTCCCTTTCCCATTGAAAAACTCCACTGGTTTCAAGATTCTTTCCCTAAAATGGCGTCCAGAGTACTCAACACTCTGATCCTTTGCTTGCTGCTGAAAGATCAGAAAATGGCAATCCAGATGCACGTGTCCATGATGAAATCATAAAAGCGCCCTTTCAATCAACCGGCCTTTGTCAGATTTGGACCTCGCCCATGAATGGTGCAGCTGGTGCTCACATCAGCCGACACTGTTGTTCAATAAAACGAAACTGAAGTGGCTCAATGCCAAAACCTTTCTACCAAACCATCAAACTACCCCACTCGTGACTTACTGGTTTTATTACAGCTCCCAAGGGATGTAAAGATTACAGTGCGCCGTCCCGCGCCTTCCAGCCAAATAAAAATCCGATTGTTTATCTTGGCGGATTGTGCAAGAGGGGGGAGGGGTGGACAGCATCACTGTCCGCCATTCAAACTTCAAGAGCGGCGTGGCCTCCCTGCGAACCTTCCTTAATGTAAATACTGGATTGTGCTTTTATTGGAAGGAAGTTTGACATAACATTCTCTGCGGATGTCGGTCAGAGACTTGGAGCTTCTGCTTGAAACTCTGGGAAGCGGTCCCTTGTGCGTGTACATTGTGAATATGTTGCCCTGTAACGGCCCAGCCAATGATGCTAAATGTAAAGACTGCCAGGAACAGTTGTTTGCTTTAAGTGCTGCCATTACATTTCTGAGTACTTTTTTGATTTTTTATTTTAAGTCATTCACAGGACAACTTGCATTCCTTTCCCTAAATTTACATAGGGTTTCAGACTCCCAAAGGGTCCACAAAGCCTATTTTTATCTTGACATAGAAATAAACATTAACACCATGCATACAAGCAGTGGGTTTAGCTGCAGTGAAAACTGAGGCCACAATTCCAGGGCCTTTCGCATATCCCAGAACCCGGCTCATGCTATGTAATCTTCAGTTTAAATGTTTACTATGGATTATCTCCGCTTTGGTAGGAGGGGATATATCTATTGGAAAACAGGTACAAACAGAAAAGAAAGTCAATGAAACTATTCACCCCAGCACATTTTATTAAGGTTTTCTACTAACTGCAGGGTCCTTGGACCACACCATAAAGATGAGCCACTGATATCCCACAACAATCTAAACCAGCCCTGCCCCCCATAACCCCCCCCGGAAGACAGGGTGGCAGGTTAGGGGTTATACTCTCTGGAATGTCACAAAGAATGAGGAGCAGAACAAGCGGACACTGAAAATGTGTGTTGTCAACACAGTTTTAGTTTCATGTGGACGAAGGTTATACACCTTTAGGAAAACAAAATGGAGACCCTCTGGGCTGCAAGAGTGTAGAGCACAAATACAAGTCTCCGTCTACCCTGCCAGGATTCTGTCCAGTTGTTCAATAAAGCAAGATTTCTTAAGCCCCCCCCCCTTGGAAAAGAGTCCACCAAAAGTCACTCACAGTTTTAGGGAGTTAAAGTGTCCAGGCAACTTCTTTCGTTAGGTCAGATCTGGTTCTCCGAGATGCTGGTTGTAGTATACCATCTTTGCATTAAAGGTTAATGGCTTCTGGTGGTTGTTAAACACCATGTTACCTCATATGTCTGGAATGGACAGGTGTGTATTTCGCCCTCAGCCTCCATAAAGCGATATACTGCCCCTGATCCATTCAGCCACTTTAAGGGGGTAAGGCACCCCTGACTCACTTCAGAAGCCATCCAAGTACTCTCTGGCCCATGCCAGCTTCTGTCCCTAATTCCTCAATAGACCCTTTGCATTGCCCTGGATTCTTTCTCTGGGTCGAAGATTATGTGAGCCCTCTAAATAGGAATCCCTCCTGGTCCTTGGCTCTGCCCAAAGACATACCCTTCTAGACTTTATACTTTCCACCTCCTGCAGCAGCTTTTACTCAGCCCCCTCAAAGCTTTCTCCCTCACCCCGGCGCCTCTGGTTGGGGGCAGAAGATGGTGCCCCTGAGAGCTGGTGCTACTGAGCGAGAGTGGAGTTGGAGGGGGGTGGCGGAGAGAGCAAGGAGCAGAGAAATTGAGAAGCTGGAGGGCAAGAAAGGAGAGCAAGATGATACTGTTGGCAATGGGGTGATTATAGCCAAAGGACTGACTGGCTTCTAAGTACCTTTGTAGGTTTCACTAGCCCGGATTGGCCTCCAACTAATTTTCACACCACTGTGTTTTAATGGGTAACTACTCCTTAACCCCAGGTGAGGAGAATTTACAACTGGTTTTGTTCATGTGTACACCATGTTAGGGTCAGGCACAAGTGTCACGGTGGCTTCAGAACCAGTGATCTGCCTGGAAAGTTTGCAGGGATTTGGCCTACATCTTTTCTAATCATGCCTTTTTAACTGAAAAATGGATTCGTGCCTCTGTATGTTTTGCATTAGTGCAAAGTTTAATTTTGACACACATTTGACGTGTGCCTGTTTGGTACGTGAAATATGTACGACATAAATCAAAATGCATATGTGAGGGTTAGTATCAAAACAGAGTGACTGTTATTGCATTACGTACTACTACACATGCAGCAGTAGATGCAATAACAGTCACTCTGTTTTGATACTAACCCTCACATATGCATTTTGATTTATGTTGTGCATATTTCACGTGCCAAACAGGCACGCATCTCTATTTTTAAATGTGTGTCAAAATTAAACTTTGTTTTAAGACATTACTACTCCTGGAGATCTTCTTAGGCTAGTATATATGGATCTCCAATGCGTTTGTGACAAGGGTAGCCTTTGACTCTTTTCTTTCTCTTGATAATCCTGTCTAACCCTCCAGAGTCAGGCCCCCGCATGAAAAAGAGGGTTCTCTTCCCCTATTTTTCCTCATGTTTTGCTTTAGAGTCAAGTTCACGATCCGCGTAGGTCGTGCTGATAACCCGCTCCGTGCATGGACTCTGAGACCTTATGTGGCATACACATTCTGTCTCACCTCTGCTTACTGGTTATGTGTTGCCTTTTTAGCCCCTCTATGGATTCTGTACTGCCTCTCTGTACATGACATAAATGGCCTAGGTCACTTTTTATAGCATTAGAAGGACTGGGGGTGCTCTATGTGATCACCCATTTACCGCCTTCACAAGTCGCAGTAAGGATTGGGTGGTTACTACAATCCTCAGCAATTCTCCCGTCTCTCTTCACCGGCCCTCCTCAGGTGGCTTTGTGATATGCCTCCTCCCCTTCCATCTGGTCCCTCTTAGATTGGTGTTTTTCCCTTCTATGGCTTCTCCCCCCAGAAGAGAACCTTCTCCTGGTGTTCAAATACATGCGATTGGCTGCTGGCTTCTGGAGTGAGAGCACTTTATTTATTTATTTGTTGTACATTTGTAAGGTGCTTATACATCAAGAAATTGTGTTTCAAAGTGCCCACAGGGCGAAGGGCAGGGAACAAGGGAACAAAAGGCAAATAAAATAACAATGATGAAATAGACAGAGGCGGTCTTGATCTTGTGAACATTCCGAACGTGCAAGTGCAGAGAGAGAGAATGGACAAGGGAACGGGGGTACGTGTTAGCGGTTCCACAGGGTGGGGGAGGCAGAGAGTCAGTTGCAAGGCAACAGGTAAGTGTCTGGCACAGACCACTAGATAAAGAGTGGTCACCTGCCAGTACAATAAGTGCAGGTCTGTGGGACAGCACAGGCCAGTGGGAGCCCAGAGGCAAGTGCATGGGGAGGGCACAAGCTGAAGCCGAATGGGCAGAAGGCCAGGACCCAAAAGGACACATAAGGGCCCAGGCCACCAATCCCAGTGACTGTGGGGCTTAGCACGGGAGGGAGAGGGAGAGGAGAAGAGTAAAGTCTTGAGGAGCCTGCAGAATTTGAGGAGATCTGGATCAAGACGGAGAGGAAGGGGGAAGCTGTTCCAGAGGAGGGAGCCAGCCAAGGAAAGCGATCGGCTGCCCGTTTGCTGCCTATAGAAGCGCTTGACATGCAGAGAGTTGGAGCTGGAAGATCGGAAAGATCTGGAAGTAGAGTATTTGGTGAGAGCAAGTTGTAGATAGCATGGTCCCCAGCACCAGACAGTCTTATGAATGATGCAGAAGGATATTAATTTGATCCTTGCAGCAACCGGGAGCCAGTGGAGAGATTCTAGGGCTGAAGAGATACAGTGCCTGGGCTTGAGGCCAAGGATAAGTCTTGCAGCCCTATTCTGGATTAGCTGGAGGGGCGGATAGAGGAAGAGGATAGATTAAGGATGAGGCTGTTGCAGTAGTTCAGCCTAGAGAGTACCAGAGGTCTACATCATTGAGCTTCTGGGGAAAATCTAGGAAAGGGAGGATACCTCTGAGGAGGTGGAGTTGGAAATGGGGCTTCTTGGCAAGGTCCAGGATGTAAGGAAGGAAAGAGAGAGAGGAGTCGAAGATGACTCTCAGGTTTCTGGCTTCTGATGAAGGAAAGGGGGAGAGCCCATATAGGATGGCCAGAGTGAAGGGAGGAAAGAAGGAGCAGGAGTCACAATAGGAAGGATCTCAGTCTTGCTGGTAGTCTTGCTGGTAGATCTCAGGTAGTCGTAGGTTAAATACAAGGCCGTCCACTTATCTTGTTTGGGTCTCCAATTCCTCAACCATGACGAAAAGAGTTCTTCTGAACAGGGATTCAACCTTCTGGCCTTGAGTGTACTTTATCCATTGGTGATACCCATTCAGGTCAGTTCACAGGATGACTGATTCAGGTAATTGATACTCCCCGTTCATCTCCAGAACGAGTCTAGCCGTAGGGTACACCTCAATGTCTCCGTGTACACAGGTGATCTGCACCAGTGTCATGGTAAAGAGTTGCTGTAGAAAAACTGTCCTGACAACCATTTGATGACTGTCTGAATATAATAAGGCATTGGTAGTCATTCCTCCCACCTGGGTAGGAAACAGATCCCCTTTGGCCAGGGATCCTTCTGTAGGCATCTCCACCCAAGGGCTCCTGTTAGTCACTAGGCACACATGAATAGATCCTAGACTTGAACCCAGTGAGACAGCTTTTGAGTGATCATCCTCCCTGAGGGATACTCAAAGCCCTTATAGATTTGCATCCTACTTTTCTGAGGGCTGTTCCTTTCCTGTAGTCAGGTAGACCATGGTTATTGTCTCTTCTTGGGTAAAGAGTTGCTACAGAGTCTTCCTCCATTTTCAGACATCGGGGGTTGGAATCTTTAACTTTCCTGGCGACCCAGGATGGTTTCATGTATATTGGGATGCGCCCTTCTGGCTCTAGCTTGACCAGCTCGGTAGCCTCCTGGCCATTAGTAGCATGTGGCTCCAGGCTGGGAGATGACCCACATTGGTGTCTGTTTCCCTCCCTAATATTTAATATGTCTGGACCTTGAGCATGATCTTGAATTTTAGGTATTGTACCAAAATACCAAATGTATACATTCCAAAAATACTGAATGGAAAAGGCTGCACTTGGCTGCATATATTTGTGGGGGGTGGGTAAGGGTAATAATAAATGTGTAGGAGGTATAAGGTGGGCTGCGGGGGGTCTCTCCCCGCATATATATGCAGTGAAATGGCTCGCTTATGTGGACGTCCTATTTTTTGTTGTTGTTGCAAGTAAAATCGGTCTGCAACGATTCATTAATTCTTTTGTAGATTATATGGGAAAACACTATCTGAAAGTTAACCCCTCCAAATCAAAAGTAATTAGATTCTCCAACAGCACAAACTATTTTTCATTTAAATGGCATTCGGGCGACTCTTTAATCTCATGTGTTGACTCATTGATCTGTTTGGGCTTTCCAGTATACAGGAGGTCTTCACTGCAGAGCAGCATTTTTGGGCTAAATGAAATCATGGGAAAATTGATTAGTCAGATTAACACTGTTAAAACCTCTAAACATTGGGTAACGAATTGCTCGTAGCTTAGCACTTTACGTAAACGTTATCTGAATAAATGGGCTCCCCGTGCGACTCACCTTGATATGGGTGAATTTTGGAATAGATGCCTGGCGGGCAGAACAACGTCAATTGTAATTGGAATCACATCTTTTACTCGAGATCTGAACTTGGACGAGTTTTTAGCTGAATGAAGTTTTTAATGATGTAAAGAATGTAATGTAACACTGTAGAATGCTGTTTTAATATATCTTTTTTTATATGTATTGCAATTAATGCTGATTTTACTGTTTTATATTGTGTGTTTCTACTCTAAGCATTATTAAAGGTTGGGTGTTTTCTCAACCATAAAGTTAAAAAAAATATGCAGTAAAAACAAATCGCCATCTTCGTCCTCTGGACTTTTCTTTCAAAGTGATCACATAGATCCGAACATTTAGTGATCTTCCATAAATTTTCCCTTTCCCTCACTCCCTGCATAACCTTGCCTGTGGTCAAAATCGGGCTTGACACACACATATAATAACTTCTGTCCATAAAATGACAATGGCCACTAACAACCCCCCTTTTCGTAGTTAGGGGAGGCTAGAAGGGTTTTCCTTCTCTAGGCTGGCGGTTGGGTATTTTTTAGAGGGTAGTGAGATGAAGACTCTGTTCTCCAGCAGTAAAGTGTGACTGCACAGCTCTGGGAGCCACCATATTGGGATGTGACTCCTGGAGGTGGCAAACTAATTATCCCCCAGAGCAGCCCTCGATCTCCCAAGACTGTCCGGAGAGACCTAAACACAGATGGGAGTCCCAGTGCCGTGCACCCAAGGAACAAAGCCCAACATGGATCGCAGAGCAGATTCTAAAGCAAAACATATGGCAGAGATAGGGATCCGGTGCTTGCACTCAATGCAAAATTGCAAACTGCAGTATTCAGTTAAAGAAACATCCAAGAAAGAAGAGTCCGTTCCCCGTGGCCTCTCCGGGCATTTTAGTGGGTCATGAAGTAGCCGTGACACTACTGCCCTATCCAATTTCTCCCCTGTACCCTCTCTTTCCCCATTTTCCCTTCCCCATGCACTTGCGCGTTCTCAATGTCACTGGGCCTAATAAGATCGTTGTTTTGTTCTCCCCTGTTCCCCTCCATTTGCCTGGTCGCGCTCTGAAACACCTGTGTATGAGCGCGATACAAAGCAAATATCATATCATATCATATAATAACATTGAAGGCAAACAAACTAAACCAGTAGGACATGTCCCACATCTGGAGGTAAGAAGCTATTACCCACAAGGTAAAAAAGGTGGGCAACAAGGACAGGGAATACCAAGGAAGAGCAAGACAACCAGTCAGAGCCTTTACTGCCCTAATTACCATATACTCAAAAATATAAAAGGCAGCTAGTTACCTCTAGCTTTGTGGAGGAGTGGACTGAGAAAGAAGAGAAGTGGAGCGAGATTGAAGCAGGAGGATAGAGCACGAAGGAGTAAAAGGGAGGGATTGAAGGAGGGGAAAAGAGGGCAAGGGACTGAAGAGGAAAGAATAAAGAGGAAAACAAAGTATGTTGGGGTTTGTATCCCTTTTATTGACGGTGCCAGACAGAATGGGTGGAGTTCACACTAGGGTGCCAAGGATCAGGCCATCAGCACTATCCCAAGACCCTAGAGCTCCTACCCTGGTAGTCGGGGAGGCATTCCTTTCTAAGCCATCCCGTGTAGGATTGGCATGCCTACACAAATTGTGCTAAGCAAGGACAGCCAGCCCTTGTGCCCCCCAACCCTGGTTAGGAGGGAGGACTTTTCACCTGCTCATCTGCCCATTCCACAAGTCATCTCATGTGAGAAAACAAAGCCCCATGGTTTCCTTAAGGCAGGAAGGAGAACTATGCACCTGTGCATTCTAGCCCTGGAGGTCATGAGGGGTGTAATGACATATGGAATTCTTTAAACATCCCAAGGGTTGACACAGCCAAGGCACATATATGAGCTGTGACCTGGGTCCCAGAGGACCAGACCCCACAAAGGCAAAAGATGTTACCAGAAAAATGTTATTTCCATAAATCTGTGAGTGACTCAGATGGACACTAAACCTTGGGGGTCCATCATGAACCTTGCTTTATTGGCCAGGGTGAGACTTGTGGACTGTATACCATTGAGCGTCAATAGTAGGGGATACAAAGTACTGTTTCACTCATCATGACACCCTTTTGTGTAGAAACGTACCATCTTTCTGTTTATTTAGAGAGAAACCCATCCTTGGAGCTCCCCTGACCCATCCTTGTCAACTGGAAGGTCTGGGTGGCTAGGTCTATAGGCTAACAGCAGATGGCCCCCTTTTTTACAAGACTGTTGAGTGAAGAGAAACTTGTATTTTGTAGTTTGCTCCTCTGTTTCCAGAGGGCCACATCGGGAGGATAGCTCAGGGGCAACATGCTCGCCTTGGAAGCAAGACGACACGGGGCACAACAGATTCGATCCCCAGGTCCGTGCTTAGAAACCTATGGGTATTAAGCATGTTATAAATTACCTAGCCTATCATATCATCATATCTGTTTGGTTTTGTTATACCCAGAGGGATACATCCTCCATGGGTGTGTACCATGGGTGTGTACCATGGGTGTGTAACCAAATGAACTATGGTGGTAAAGTGGTCCGACTAATCAAAAGTGTCACTGGGTCAGGCTGTGATGGGCCAGATACGGGAGTGAGGGAGACAGTTTGGGTGTGCCATGTTCATGGGGTGATGGGGATTGCTTGCTAGAGCATGGCCAGTGGTAAGCTAGAGTTTAATTTGAAACTCCCTTGCATACACCATCATTGCTGCAGGAGAGTGCTGCACTATTTGAATCTTTGGCTCGCAATGTGCGCACTAGGAACGCATCAATGCACCACATCCTGCAGTGCTTGCACATTAAGAGGTTTCCAAAGAACTCTTTCTTGGGTTATCACATAATCTGACTTCTGGCAGAGGCTGCATATTGCACTGCCTGGCTCCCCCCTTACTGCCAGACCTTCCAGCAAGCTGAAGCAGTCCCACACCCATAACTAGATGGGCAGTGTTGTCATGGGTGGCAATGTCTTCTTACCTGACTTCTCCCTCTTGTGGAAAGCTTGAGCCCGCCTTGCCCCCTTCATACAGGCAGGCGATGTTGCAGTGGCCCCACTCTCTTCCTGAGCATCGACTCCTGCAGCACCACCAGTTCCTCTCCCCTCTGCCCCTTCTCCCTCTACTCTTCTATGGCTACCTCTACCTGCTATTCCTGAAGTAACTCGGCCTCCCCCCTCAAAGTCCAAGTTTGAGGTACTCACCCATCTTCTGCAGATACTCCTTGAGTGACTCAGTCTCCACCTCAACCTCCTCCAGATTGGTCACCAAATCTATCTCCTCCCCATGCTCCATCTCCCCTCCTCATTCTCCATCCCATCATGCTCTATCCCCTCTCCTCAACTAACATCTCCCCTTCCTTAACTCATCTTCACCCCCTCACCCACTGTCTCTCTTACCAGATATTGCATCTCGCCCTTCCTCTGCCCCCTCCTTGTGCTCTGTCCCTCCCACCCGCCGGTGGTTGGCTCCCTCTACCTCTGACACAGAGGAGGAGTAGCGCATCACCTCATCTTCTCCTTTTGTCACCCCCCCAAAATAAAAGGACATGATGCCTAAGGGCCCAATGTGCAAAACACAAATATGTCTAATGTTCTGAGGGTGTTAAAGGGCAAAGCACAAAACAAATGACAAAAACAAACGGATTCTCGCAAAACTCACACAATGGGAAATGGCTCTTGAAACACACAAACAGTAGCGAAGATGCCTGAGCATAGCCCTGGAAGATTTATTGGCTGCACACACAAAGGTTTCTTTACAGGGAGAGGCGTTAGTTCGTTTTTTGTTTTTGTTTTGGGGTGGCACAAAGGAACAGAGAAAATTGCAAGAGGAACTGTTTTTTAAAAAAATGTTTTAATGGGGGCAGGTTTGAAATGGGAAGATCAGAGTGACAGAGAAAAGAAAACGCACAAACAGATAAAAGGGTATGAAACATGGATCAAACAATACAAAAATACCACACCAACAAACTCCTCCGAAACATTCCACCTACCCACCAAACTTATCAAAAGCACCCCAAATCACCTCCAAATCCGCCCCTTTCCTGCACGGTCTATCTATCCACTCTGAGTTCGACTGCCAGACAAGACCCACAAAGGAAGTAAGGAGGAATCTGGCCCTTTCAAAGACATTGAGACATGTTCTAGAATGGCTCAGGGCTTCTAATTGGCAAGTTAAAGTTCCCTCTCGAGTCTCGGGCCTTGCAATTTGATAGGTTTTATCGAACCACACAGGAGACTCTCATGGAGTTCGACACTCAGCAAATACTGCTTGTCTACCGCAGATCGAACCCGTCCAGAAAAGCGTAACTTTCAAGCGGGGGCAATTATGGAAAGTTAAAGCACCCCTGTTCTCATAACAGTTTTATTTTCAGATTCCCCACATTTAATGACCAACAATGAAATGTTTCCGTATTTTGTGCATTGTTTGTCACCGCAATACAGGTAGATGGTGGGTTTGGGTTAGTTATATAGAAAGGGGAGTGGCAGCAGGTGATGGATCGGGGCAGCAGGGGGCCTCTCCAACATTTTGCAATAAAACATGGTTAAAAACAAATCAGCGGACTGTAATTCAGCCAAATTCTCATATATACCTTATTTTCATTTTAATGGAATCTGTACTCCTCAGGGTAATCAAAGAGAGAGACACTGAGCAAAAGGGAAGTAAACTACAAATAAAAAAGCTCACTCCACCCAATGGTCTCCCTGCCAAGATTTCGGTCAATGACCCTCTGCATGTCCAGACACCCAGACATTAGGGATCACCAGAACGGGTTTAGGAGAACTCCTATGAGACCAAGGAATTCCTATAAACAACAGAAGGGAGATTTCCTATAAATAAAACAATGTATCATGCTGAATCACCCAACAATATACTCAGAGGACCATGGCTGTGAGTACAAAATTCCAGCATCTGTACTGTAAAGCAGGGTTTGTAAGGGCCGCCCTCATGCCAGAGTCCTGACAAATACATCCGGGTGAACTTTCTCAAAAGTGATCCATAGGGGATCATTATAAGGTCCCTGGTCTGGAAAAAATGCCAGAAAAAAATGGTGGTAATTCCGGCACCAGCATTCTTTCTGGACGAGGGAAATACAAGTGTGCCGGCAAATCCGGTAATCCCATCCATGGAGTCTTATGGGACTCCAGGGAATGGGAATTTACCAGCGTCTCTGCCACCCGTAATCTTGGTAATAGCGGGATATCGGGTTGAATATTAATTGACCTTTTCACAATTGACCTCGAGAGAATTGACCTCGGGAGAATTGGCCAAATTTAGAAGGTCAATTAGAACATATATGCAGGGGGAATCCCCCCGCATCCCCCCACCCAATCCAAAACTCCCTGCAACACCTCACCCAATCCCCTTATATTATTCATAATCCAAAATCAACCCAATACATACATAAAATAACTAAAATAATATAAAGGTCAATTGTGCAGAAGGTCAATTAGGACCACTATAATTAGGTCAATTGTGCAAAAGGTCAATTGTAAAAGGTCAATTTGGGTAATACCGGTTATCGGGCGGTGGAAACGATAAGGCAGTTTTGCCGGGTATCCCGCTGGAATTATCGGAGGTATACTATAAAAACTGTAATACAGGCCTATATAGTCTCTCATGAAACGGCTAGTGGGCTTCAGGTCGGTTGGCAGGTTGCTACACAGTTTTCTTCCTGAGTTAATGTGGCAGAATCTTCTTAAATCCATACATCATGGGGAAGGTTTTGGAGAAGGTCAGGCAGATTCGAGCAGATTCTTGGGAAAAACATGCACACAATAAAAAAGGCATTAGGAACGAAGAAAAGTCGTTGGGGCCGTTTTGGGGGTTAGCAAGAGGAAATGGAATCCTGTGCACCGGTGAATGCTATTTAAATAGTACAGCACATTAAACTCTGCAGCAAGCTCGCAATAGCTTAATGCACATATCGCTGAGATCTATGTGTAACCTGCAGTTCCCTGGTTTGACTCTGACTAAGAAGAACTCAGCCTTGCATTCTTCTGAAGTGGATTATAATAATAATAATTTGATATTTATTTAGCGCTTTCATCCAAAGCGCTTTACGTAGCACATATTTACATACATTATTATCATTACCCAATCGAAATTGGTACTGACTTTATTGACCCCAGAAGGATGAAAGGATGAAAGGCTGATTTCGACCTTGACGGGATTTAAACCTGCAACCTGCAGATCAAACACAGATCACAGCAACAAGGGCTATACCCGCGGAGCCATCTTACGAGCACGATTACATAAGTAAAGTTGATGCAGGGAATTGTAAGATTGCATATCAGACAAGCAAAGCCAATCATATGTCAGGCCTGCCTGGGTCTGCTTTTTATCATTCAGAGGGTGACATGTTGAGTTTTCTATATATTTATAAAATTACAATATAGGGAATTCCTTCCAGACATGGATTTCTGAAACACCTAAAGAGCCGAGGAAGAGTCAGTCACTTATTAGGGTCACATGAAGTGTCATCCTGATGGTTTTGCTTCATGAGGAGTACTGAGGTTA
Source organism: Ambystoma mexicanum (assembly GCF_040938575.1). Lineage (NCBI taxonomy): Eukaryota > Metazoa > Chordata > Amphibia > Caudata > Ambystomatidae > Ambystoma > Ambystoma mexicanum. The sequence continues at coordinate 234,869,184 of NC_090940.1, read as the reverse complement.
TTAATGTAATAACAGGCAGGATTCATGTCTGCAGGCCAATGACCTCGGAAAGGTCCTTAGGGTCGAAGCAGAGTCAGTCATCCATCTGGCATTCCTTAAAGGAATAGCATTTAATCAGGAAGGATTGCAATGCTATCAGCTCCATACCTGTGCAAGATACACAGCACATATCTTCGTGAGAGGCCTGTTCTCAAACATTCTGTTGGTTCAAGTGATGTGATACGCTGATGCATCTCATCACTTGCGCCCAAAAAAAGATGTGCCCTATTCTCAAAGTTCCTTTGAATGTTTGCATCATAGATGAGCATAACCAGATTCCCCTTTTTCCTCCCCATCACACATTTAAAAAAATAAGGGGCGTTTCTGCATTTTGTAATGCACGTCCACATATTTAGGAGTGTGCAGAAAACAAACATATTCTCCTGTGCCTCTTTGTGACCGGCACAGGAAAAGTGCCTATCATTACAGGTCCATTTCGGTTCCGTTCATGTAGTTGGTGTTTAAGTGTGGAACACAAGCAGCATGAGCAGATGTCACACTTACGTTTCTATCCCTTCTAAAGGAATAGAAATGTTTTTTTTTCAGATAGTTCACAATGCAGCCCCTTTCAGGGTCTTCCATGATTAAATGAACTCCCAGCATCCACGTGGGAGCCAGATCAAAAGTATCTTTAACTTTATGTCCAACAGACGCAACTTGTCAACGTCTCTTAACCTAGACCAACACACCCCAGGTATCCATAAAAACCCAATAACACAGCTCCACGATTCACCACAGCTCAGCAGCGTGCTGCTGCCCACTTCTTTACTGCCACCTGCATTTTGCCTGTCTTGCTGGGTGGCTTGTAAGAGCAGTGCTAATTTGGAGGCTGCTCATCCAGAGGAAGAAGACCACTTGATCAGGAAAAAGGAGGAGCGACCTTTAGAGCACCAATAGTGACTAGTTAATCTTTCTATGGCTCTCCGTTAGGGTTTTCTTGTCAGCTGGCCAGCATCTTCTCACTTTACCCCATGTGACCTAAAGCACCCTATTGAAAAAAAGCATGGATCCTGACAATTCCTTCTTACGTTTCGCCGTCACACCCTTTCACACACTGACAGTAAGTCTGCTGGAAGTGCAGTGAGAGCCTCCTTACTTTGCTGAGCCCAGGTGAGATTGTATGGTCTGCCGGTGAGTGAATGGCAACCTGTGCTGCCACGTGACCATAGCCGACTTACTTTGGCTGATGTGGCTGCCCTCCAGGCTGTCCACGTGATCCCTGAAGTGGGGCTTGGCACGTGTAGATCCTGTTGGATAAATACTGAACTGTTTGTTTATTTGTTTATTTTGCTTCTATAGCGCCTTACGCCAAGGCGCTTTACAATCATTCACGCAGTGGTACAACATAAAAAATGACAACAATAATTAACAGGATACAACAAACCCAGAGCAAGAGAAATACCAATGAGCAAGAAATTAAATGATGAACCAGTGCACTGCAAAGATGGCGTCAAGCACCAGAAAATGAACAGTTGCAAGAACAAAACAGGTCACTGCCAAACCAGGCAATATCACTGGCAGAAAGCCAGTCTAAACATGTTAGAATACAAAATCCAGGAAGCTGAGGGGCTTATGCACAGGTCACAGTCACGAACCCAGGAAGAGTTCTAGTTGTTTAAGTGGCTCAGATGGAATATTGAGCGAAGAACCAAAGGAGGCTTAAAAGTTCAAAACGCTCACATGACACATATATGTCCCGAGCGGTCCTGTTCACTAGGAGTCGGAGGTCCCAGCAGAGGATCGGTAAGGCGAGCTCCCAGCGCTCCATGTTTTCTCTTTCATTTGTCCTCTTTTTCTAGTTTTTCTTGCTTCCTGCATTTCAAAATATGTTCTCAATGCTGGTTATTTTTCTGTTAGCATGAGACCCTGTTGATGGCAACTGTGTTTTCTTTACAAAATAAAAAATGCAGAGGACAAAAAAAAGAGTTATTCAAGATGCAGCTGAATGTCCCCCCCCTAGCATATTTATTTAGGTCAATTCAATTTGTACCTTTGGAAATTAGAACCTCTGATGAAGAGAACTCACAATATTTTATAGGCTTGCTTCCCTGCAATTCGTTTATGCATTATCATATTTTACAATGACTCATTGAGTAATGTAATTAAAATCAACACGGCTTGCCCAGTTTAATTTGGCAGCAGCCTGCTGCCAAATACTGCCTTATGTAGGTCACCTGCATCACATGAGTTATTAGCGGGCTGTAGCCCTTAGCCAATCATGTTAGATTATTCACTCTAAAGAATGCGACTCCTACTCATTACCGTTTAATTATTTTATACCTTACTCAGGAAAAGGCAGCTTGTGCTGGATCACAGGTCTCGCCCAATAAAATACTAGAGCGCTTCTGCTGCCCCCCAACAGAAATTCATTTTCCAGACAGAATTAGGCCTCATTACAAGCCTGGCGGTCCGAAAATAATGGTGCCCGTGGCAACGTACCGGCACCCTTTCCAGACCACCAGACTACAAGAAGGCCTGCAATGGCTGGTGCTCTTTCAGGTCTGACCTGCCGGGACCTCCAGATCCCTGCAGGCATGGTTTTCACTGAAGCACCGGCATCATTAGCAACAGCGCTGCTGCTTCAGTGCCCCCGTTCCCTACGGGAATGTGGACTTACACTTTCCGCCGCCCGACGTCCCAGCTTGACGCCACATGAATATCCCATTGGCACTGGGATATCAAGCGGCAGAACAGTGTTACGAGGTTGGCGGCAGCCCACCAGTAGCACTGGTGGGTTGCCGCTGACCTCGTAATGAGGCCAAGTGTCCACTTGGTAATTGACCACATGTCCCAATACACCAAAGGATATCGTTCTCATCAAGGGAGTGTCGGACTTGACAGTGCCATTCTGCAGGTTCATTGAAACCAGTAGCAGCAGGGTGTTTACTGTCATGATCCATGGCACCACTGTGTCTTCACCTCAGGATCACAGAGCCACTGATATATTTTCCATTGTATGCTGCATGAATCTTTGGGCCAGGCTAAACAAGAATGGATGCAAAGACTGAACTGGGTGCAGTGCTACAGATAGAGCTGCAGTGAAGTGGAAAGTCAGTGCAACACATCCATGAAAAAGGGGAGGGGCTCGGAGGTGGTGGCCTGAGGAAGCTGACACAGGTACTGGGAGACACCATAGGAAGATATTCTCCTCTGAAGAGGTCGAAGGCCTTCTTGCCAGAGCAGGTGACGGGGTACATGGAGGGAGTTTCTGGCTAGACCTCAGGGAATCTCTTTCAGCAATGCAAAACACAAACTGAGAGCCAAATCTCTGGTCCTTCTCAACACTGTGAGTAAGGGGGTAGCAAGTCATTGGTTCCTGAAATATATGAATATATGATTGGAATCACTTACATAGGTATCTAAAGTAGACTAGGCCATTTCATTTAGCAAGTCACAGATGTCACAGTGCCACCTAGTAGCCATTGCTGGAAGTGCACCTCCAGATCAGAGCAACAGTGCACTGAATTATGGGTATGAATATTACATAAAATGCTTGTTTATTTGCTCCATATGAGATCAGAGTAATTCCCCTAGGTTTCTCAATGCAGGAACATGTCCCATCTTAGAATAACACAGGAAAGCAGGAGAACACCATCACTAGCAGTAAAGGTATATACACTCTTTCCTTGCATGATATTGGCATGTGCAAGGGTGTGGGGCAGTGCAATCCACTGGTGAAATATTCATTGAGACCCATCCACCGCTCTAGCAGTTGTCATGGTGAAATGTTGGGCTAGTGGAACGACACATTCTCATTTAAGCTTAGTTTTCTAAACAATTTAACACTCTCAGAAAGAACCTGGTTTGCCATATTTGTCATCCAGTAACCCTATCTGAAACCAATTCAAAACCAACACCAGATCCACCAGCAACACAGAGTGACAAAACTAGGTCTATGGTCACTACCCCCGAATGCAGCTGCCATTGTCAACCAATGGATATATCATCAGATGCAGATTTCACGAGCCCTCAGAACTGAACCTAGCCCACTGAAATACCCCTCGACAGAACAAGTAACTCCTGATCCTGCAGTGGACAATCCTGGAGGGCAGTGAGTCATCCATGACTGACTTCACAGGATGACTCATAGGGTAGCACCACCGTTTGCAGTCTGCAGATCGCTAAGAGGAAGCACAATACTCAAGAGCGCTGAAGATTGACGCGCAATAGCGTGATGCGCTTTCCTTGAGCGCAATGGAGGGATGTGCAGCGGCAGGCAGGTGGAAAATAGGTGTGTGTGTCATTGGAGAGGGGTGGGAATGGCAGGTGCGGGTGGGGGGGTAGTGGCAGGGGTATCCCAAGGGAGCCACGGAGGGGCATGGGGTGCAGGGGTAACTCGCCTGAAAGCATAGATGGGGAGGGCTGAGACAAAGCAAGAGGCCTTTGTGGGAGAACCCTTCGGCAGGCGGCCATCTCCAACATCACTCTTTTGAGAGCGATTTTCATATACCTGGCTCCACCGGTAGACCTTTTTCAATGATGTTGAGTCTATAATTACCATTCATTGTACGTCTTTTCAGACTGCCCTTTCCTTAAAATTTCCATTAGTAGCAACATCTGCAGGCGTCATGCTCATGGATGAGGTTTCAGGTGATTAAGGGTGAGCAAACCCCGCCAGCTTGAGCTTCAGGCATGAACGTCTTGTAGGCCCCACCTACAGCCTAAAATCATGCCGGAACAGCAGAATGAGTTTTGGCATGCAGTGCATGTATTGTCTAGTCAATTAGAACCACTGTGAAATTTCAAAAGGCCAATCAGAACTGCTGATTCTGTGCGGAAGGTTTGGTGGCCCTTTTAGTATTTATTAAATAAATCCTCAGGTATGGGGGTTTAGCACCTAGTATTCACCTGGAGACCAAGATGGAGACCTGAGCACAGTAAGGGCTTCAACAAGATCCCTGGTGCCAAGACTATTCTGTAAAGTCCCCACCAAGGGTGTATAGCAGTCCCAAGGGACAATTCAAGAGTGAGATGCAACCAGCTGCATTAGGAGGTGTGAGCTTTGGTGATAGGTGGAAGAGGGATCCGTCAGCATCATGCAGAGAGTAATCGACATGAAGGAGAAGGGGAGTGCGTTTGTGACTAAGGAGATGGGTGTGTGGAGCTAGCAAACTGGGTGGGCTGCGCACGCATGTGATGGCAGTGCAGCAATATAGCGACTGGCATGGGATGAAGAGGTAACTATAGATGGTGGGGCACCGCGTGACAATGGGGAAGCTCACAGTTTAACCAATCAGCCTTCGTTATTGCATAGCCTCGGGTTCTAATATTGTATACATGTCCCAGCTCCTTTCCTGGTTCTCTGTGTGTTGTGGTTGACTGTTAGAGGGTGGGAGCGGGCGGTGTTGATCCACACGGGGAGAATACAAGAGAGCTTGTACGGCAGCCCTTAGAAAATTCATTTTGTATGAGTCTTTTTCAAATTCCTCTCTTGTTTGTGACATTTTGTTCTGTATTGTGCTTGAATTGTGAAGTTCCTTGAAGTCTAACCACCCCTTTGAGAAGCCTTTCAGAAACCCTATTTATGATTGCTGTTTTTTACTCCCTTTCTCTAATAATTCATTCCACCCCTGGAAGAAAAACATTGAGAACATCCATTTGTGAATTTCTCTAATCCTTTCCCCTGAACCTTCCTCCTCCCGCCGCCCTAAAAAGGAAGCAAAGAAAGAAATCCCTTTGGGAAAAATCCCATTTTAATTGTTGTCTGTGTGCATCCTTTCCTGTACATCCAATACAGAACCCTTTGTATTAGAAACCCTAGTAACAATGTTTCCTCTAGTGCCTCCTACAACTGTTATAGAACAACTGGAGCTCTTTGGGAGCATGTCATCTTCGTGTGAGGAGAAGGGTTAGCAGCAAGGGGCAGATAGGTAGAGTTGGATTAGCAGCAGGATGAGGAACAACAGGAGATGGAAATGGGTAGCAGGAGGCGGACCGGGAAGAGGCAAACCAGAGGTCAGTAGGTGGTACAAGAGGAGGTGGATCGGGGGGGTCAGATGAAAAGCTGAGTAAGAGGCCAGTAGATGGTACATGAGGAGGTGGATCGGGGGAGTCAGATGAAAAGCTGAGTAAGAGGCCAGTAGGTGGTACATGAGGAGGTAGATCTGGGGAGTCAGATGTAAAGCTAAAGAGGTCAGTAGGTGGTACATGAGGAGGTGGATCAGGGGGAGTCAGATGCAAGGCTGAGTAAGTGGTCAGTAGGTGGTACATGAGGAGGTGGATCAGGGGGAGTCAGATGCAAGGCTGAGTAGGTGGTCAGTAGGTGGTACATGAGGAGGTGGATCAGGGGGAGTCAGATGCAAGGCTGAATAAGAGGTCAGTAGGTGGTACATGAGGTGGATCATGGGGAGTCAGATGCAAGGTTGAATAAGTGGTCAGTAGGTGGTACATGAGGTGGATCAGGGGGAGTCAGATGCAAGGCTGAATAAGAGGTCAGTAGGTGGTACATGAGGTGGATCATGGGGAGTCAGATGCAAGGCTGAATAAGAGGTCAGTAGGTGGTACATGAGGTGGATCATGGGGAGTCAGAGGCAAGGCTGAATAAGAGGTCAGTAGGTGGTACATGAGGTGGATCATGGGGAGTCAGATGCAAGGCTGAATAAGAGGTCAGTAGGTGGTACAATAGGAGATGTATCAGCGGGAGTCAGATGCAAGTCTGAGTAAGTGGTCAGTAGGTGGTACATGAGGAGGTGGATCAGGGGGAGTCAGATGCAAGGCTGAATAAGAGGTCAGTAGGTGGTACATGAGGTGGATCAGGGGGAGTCAGATGCCAGGCTGAATAAGAGGTCAGTAGGTGGTACATGAGGTGGATCAGGGGGAGTCAGATGCAAGGCTGAATAAGAGGTCAGTAGGTGGTACATGAGGTGGATCAGGGGGAGTCAGATGCAAGGCTGAATAAGAGGTCAGTAGGTGGTACATGAGGAGGTGGATCAAGGAGAGGCAGATGCAAGGCTGAGTAAGTGGTCAGTAGGTGGTACATGAGGAGGTGGATCAGGGGGAGTCAGATGCAAGGCTGAATAAGAGGTCAGTAGGTGGTACATGAGGTGGATCAGGGGGAGTCAGATGCAAGGCTGAATAAGAGGTCAGTAGGTGGTACATGAGGTGGATCATGGGGAGTCAGATGCAAGGCTGAATAAGAGGTGAGTAGGTGGTACAATAGGAGATGTATCAGCGGGAGTCAGATGCAAGTCTGAGTAAGTGGTCAGTAGGTGGTACATGAGGAGGTGGATCAGGGGGAGTCAGATGCAAGGCTGAATAAGAGGTCAGTAGGTGGTACATGAGGTGGATCAGGGGGAGTCAGATGCAAGGCTGAATAAGAGGTCAGTAGGTGGTACATGAGGGGGATCAGGGGGAGTCAGATGCAAGGCTGAATAAGAGGTCAGTAGGTGGTACATGAGGGGGATCAGGGGGAGTCAGATGCAAGGCTGAATAAGAGGTCAGTAGGTGGTACATGAGGTGGATCAGGGGGAGTCAGATGCAAGGCTGAATAAGAGGTCAGTAGGTGGTACATGAGGGGGATCAGGGGGAGTCAGATGCAAGGCTGAATAAGAGGTCAGTAGGTGGTACATGAGGGGGATCAGGGGGAGTCAGATGCAAGGCTGAATAAGAGGTCAGTAGGTGGTACATGAGGGGGATCAGGGGGAGTCAGATGCAAGGCTGAATAAGAGGTCAGTAGGTGGTACATGAGGGGGATCAGGGGGAGTCAGATGCAAGGCTGAATAAGAGGTCAGTAGGTGGTACATGAGGAGGTGGATCAAGGAGAGGCAGATGCAAGGCTGAATAAGAGGTCAGTAGGTGGTACATGAGGTGGATCATGGGGAGTCAGATGCAAGTCTGAATAAGAGGTCAGTAGGTGGTACATGAGGAGGTGGATCAAGGAGAGGCAGATGCAAGGCTGAGTAAGTGGTCAGTAGGTGGTACATGAGGAGGTGGATCAGGGGGAGTCAGATGCAAGGCTGAATAAGAGGTCAGTAGATGGCACATGAGGAGGTGGATCAGGGGGAATCAGATGCAAGGCTGAGTAAGAGGTCAGTAGGTGGTACATGAGGGGGATCAGGGGGAGTCAGATGCAAGGCTGGAGAAGGTGGATGAGGGGCTGGAGGATGGGGATGAGGATGAGGGGCTGGAGGAGGTGGTTGACAGGCAGAAAGAGAAGGTGCAGCAGGAGATGGAACAAGAGGAGGATGTACAGCAGTAAGAGGATGCAGATAGGGGGCAGGAGGAAAGAGGCAGGGGGCATAGTTGCAGCTGTGGGAGGAGGCTGACAGAGATAATTCTGGTGGCTCCCATTCTTTGTTTGGGACAAGGCGAGTCAGTTGTCGGGACAGACAAAAGGATACTGCTGCAATACTTTCAACTTTGCTTTCCTCTTTAGCGGCATGCAAGCTCTGTAGTAAGGCAGCATGGTGAGTGAGGAAGAGTAAGCATTATGCATCAGGCATAACTGGAATGCAGAAAAACATTTGGTGGTGACATAAATAACTGTTTAATATGGGTGTTCTATCCATCGCCCTCACACCACAACAACCTCCTCCACTGGCCGAGAGGAAAAACCTGCCATCATATCTGAAGATGCCATTGGTTTTCCACAAAGACCCAGGGCATGGTGGTAAGAGGCCCAATCACAGTCAGTAGCGCCACCTGCAGTCATCTGACCAGCGGTGCCTCTGTTAGCTCCCTGTGCACCTCTGGTGCAAAGGGTAGCTGTGCCTACATGTTGGAGCAGCCAGCATGATCCCCTGTTCTGGGATGCAGTCACACATTGACACATGACCTTCAATGCAAGGTGTTGGTAAGATAGTGGGAGCTGAAGAACATTACATTCCAATATGCTCTGGTGGCTCACCTGCCTGCCTATTACCCCAACTTTTCCCACTATTTTGAGGAAGGAGGAAAAGGATTGACAAGCATCTCAGTTCGGCTTCCTCCACCTCCTTAGCCCCACACATTGCGACCCCATACCCACTGAGAACAAATCTAGCAACGACATATGTGCATGAAGATTGAGTTCTAACTCCATGTCCTCCCCTTAGAAGGAGATATCACACTTACCCAGCACAGTCTTGCCTCCCTTCTTACCTTCTTACCTTCTCCCTGAACCCCACAGTCAACATGGCTAGTGACACCTCCCTGTAAATCCTCCTCCTTGCTCCACTGTTTGTCTGTTCCCCATCACCCCGGAGACCCTGAGATAAATGTTATGACTGAGTCACTCCTGTAATATGGAGAAACCCAAATAGTTCTCTGATCAGCTTCGTAGTATTGAGGAGAACCACAGAATTGTGCATGTTGTGACTCTGAAGTAGGGGGAGAAAGGAAACATTATTGTTTCATGTCGGTGGCTCTCCTTGGCTTCTCCTATAATCCTTCCCTCTGCTTGATTAAGTACTTTACTTCACAACCCATGCCATGTATATCATGGGACGTGCCCAGCCCTCATGGTCCTTTCTGACATGATACAGGTAGCAGCAGCATCTGGATGTGTTTAACTGGCGTCCATGCCTTGGAGCCGTATGGTCCGGTTGCAGAGTTAACCCTACATGCACTCTAATCTGAGCAGTTCGGGCCCTAGCGCTGGTGTGTGTCTGCTGCTCTGCCTCCCATATGCTGCTGCTCTAGTACTTTGCGCGGCTGGCCAGGAGCTGGGTGAAAGATGGCATGAGCAAGTCCCCTTTACCAACATGGCACCCGGAGAAGGCCCCTCTCAATGCTTACCTCTTCAATATAGCTGCAAGTCACTTCTGGGGTACCTAGTGGTTTCCGGACACCTTCTATTTCAACAATGCGGTCAACGAAATCAGACGCACTACAACCCGTGACATAAGACTGTCATCATTGCAACATCCTCGAGCGCAATAGACATACAATATCAATATCAATATCAATATCAATCCTCTAGTGTGAACTTCCTTATTTATTTTCTGCACACTGGCCATAGTCAGGGCTTCTACTGCCCTATATCTCCTTCTATCACTGTCCTCCTTCACTCGGTTTGGTTCAGCCTCTCCTACTTACTTCATAGTCCATTACCGTTGGTTCCTCTTTGTTCCTGCTTACTTCATGGGTTTTTTCAACTTGTGCTTTCGCCCTCTCTACCCCTGTTCCTCAGACTACTCCTGCACACCTGTTTTCACCACCATGAGCAAGGTGGTGGAAGGAATTGCCCCTGCTCTTCATCCTCCAAGAAGGGCAGACCGAAGGCAGGGGTCTATCCTGCCCCTGGGAAATTGGGCACCAGTGTGAATCTGATGCAGCCATTATTTTTATTGTTATTATTACTATTAGGGTATCTATTGAGCGTGGACCTAGCTTTGGGACCCAATGGACCACTTTACAAACCATAGGGGGAAGGACATAGCGAGGGATGCAGTGACACAAGAGAGTGGAGAGCTGACAATAGCAGGGGGGGGGCTAACCTTAAATCCTCCCGTGTCGGGTCTTGCAGGTCTAAGGTATGGCAGAAAACTTGAGGGGTTAAAGTAGATGCCCGACTGCCACTCATGCTGCCAGAGACAGGATATGACTTCCGACTTAATATTTCACAGGAAAATGCCTACAGGCCAAGTTGTCTTCCTGTTATATTGGGCCATAGGTATGTCCTTGGGGTGCTCTCTTTTTCAAATGATTTTTCTCACACCAACCTAGTTTTGACGTTGTGTTGCAATAGAGGACTATGTGCAACGTTATATTATGGTTTTCTCATTAAAGAGAGGTCTTCCCAAAATGAATGTGGAAAGGTATGAAGCACCTTCTGCCATGATCTTGGAAGAGAGCAGAAACATGAGCCCTTTGAACACCAGTAAGTTAGTTTCCTGAGCACTCTTGGTTTAAAGTACCCGTACAACCAGAGGGCTGATAGATCTATATTGCCCCTCTTTTGTTCCAGAACCCATCTCCACTAAGAAAGAACATCTGGTGAGATGAGAAACTCCATCCTTCCTGTATAATTAAGTGACCCGAAATTATGGATCTGAGAAGAATGTGGCCTTTTGGCCCTGAGGAATGCACTCGTTTTAGATTGTGGCTAATTATAGGTTAGTATACTAAATATTGAGAATCTCTTTCTGAACATATACGGGTTTTATATAATATGTTGAAGATGTTCAATAGTCTTATCTTGGCCATTCATAATTGTGTCAGTAATTTAACTGTAGACTAAGGGCCTGATTCATGTAAAAGTATGCATTTATCTTGCAGTGCCTGAGCCCCGAGAACGACACTGCGTGAGTCAGCATGCATAGTAAAAAATCCACGCCCAGCGTATTCACAAAGTAGGCCTATACGCAAGTCGTGGCCGGAACGCCCTAACACGCCCCCCCACCCGCAAAGCCAAAACAGCCACATACACTCACACTTGCTGCCTCCCAGGGTCCAAACACACACATCCCATGAACAGTGAATGTGGTCCCCCCCAACCAAGCCTGCACCTCAGCACCTCTGCGCTGGGTCTCCCATAACTGTAACCGGCACCCCGAGGACAAGCATACAGTTTCCCGGAAAGCATTTATTTTTCCGATCAAACTGTGTCCGAACCCCCATAAACAGTCCCTGCACCGTGCTATGCTGCATATGCGCACCCCTAAGTACGATCAGAACCCATTCTACGCGCACGCACCCCTAAATCCAAAATGCACCTTCAGAGTTGCGATTCCTGCGCGCACTCCGTATGCTACGGCCGGCAGAGATTTCGAGTGCACTGCATGGGCATTTCACAGGCGAGAGGTTGCATGGTCACATCCATGAATACGCTTTGTTATGCGCATTTGTGGGTGTGCTATGGACAGCCTGCGGTCAGTCCCTCGTAAAGCTCTCTTTCTGGCTTGTTCTTCCCCATTGTATGTGTTTCGCCCGCTATTCCGGCCCTTATGCACGCCCACCCCTTGCATGGAGTCTCATGGAAGGCACTCGGCCGCTGGCAAGAACCGTGCCGAGCCTGCGCAAAAACTCCACACAAGTCCCGGAAAAGTCCTGCGCGGTCGGTTCCATGAATCGACAAGCAGGGTTTCACACGCAGTTTGATGCGCAAGGTCCCGATTTTACTTGCAAATAATTCCATGAATTGGGCCCTATGGCTCTAGTGCTATCCCTGTTAGATAGGTGTTACATACATCGTCCCTAGCGACAGAGCTATTGATTAGAGTCATTAGAGTTCTTCCTGTGAAGTGCTTGTGTGCTTCTAGGCTAAAACTAATTAGAAACTGTCTGAACCGAGATGGGGGGGAGGGACGGGCTGTGCACATACTTAGTAGGGCTCTCTTAGGTGGGGGGATACTACATAAAATATTGCGCAGTTTGCAGCAGTACATTCCGATTCTGGCTGTTGGCATCATGTCAATGGTCTGCTCTCGCTCAAAGGAACCTATGAAAGAGAAAATGCTTTCCAGATCCTAAGAACCGCCAGCAAGGTCGTGGATCTGGAACACCTGGAACTCTGGCTCAATGTTTATAATGGTGGCTACCCTACTGCACCACATGGATCTGGACCACCATGTGGCGCAGTAGGTTGCCCACCATTATAAACATGGAGCGAATCCCTTTTGAACAGTGGCTTGCCACGTAATATTCTGTTAGACGAGATTGCAGGCAGTCACGCACTGACAGATTCACTGGATTGCAGAAATTCTTCTGTAAAGTCAAGGCCAAACCACAGGCTCAGGGTACATCAGCCTGGGAGTCCTGGATCATGTTGGAGCAATGGATCACTCCCAGATGACTACCAAGTCCAGGTAAGGCTGGGCAGAAAGTGGATCTAGTATGGCCGGTAATGGTGACCTGATATATCCAAACTTTTTCATGAAGAAGGAAGAAGTGAGGTCTGCAAGTGATTGGGAGGTATTAGGTGCGGCGCAGGAGCCATCAGGGGTACTCATTTCCCTTTAGAGCATGACAACTTCCACAAATGTGCTGGTCATGAGGTCTTATGCAAGAGGGTCTTAATCTTGTCTTTGATAGTAGGGTGCACTCCTACTCTGTGGCAAAGATAGGTCTGGCTGTCCTCCCAGTCAAATTACCTAATACGCTTCTTGGGGCGAGAGCTATTTTCTCCCTGACGATAGGAGCAATAGTAACGAGAGTGTCTATAGTATTGGAAGGGGATAGCAGAGGACACCAGCAGAGAGCCTCTTCATAGACCGGAGTGAAAGGAATTGTGCCTCAGCTAGGGATGCAGGAGCACCCGGTTTGGCCAGGCGAGCTGCTAAAAAAAGAGAAGTGTCCGTCCATGGCAGGGCTATATTGATGATGATGGAGAGATACAGCTCAGGCAATAGGAAGACATCCATGATATGACTGCCCAGGTTGGTTGGAGAGGAAGGCCAGGGCATTACAGGAGTTGAGAGAAAGGGTAGAATATTCATGCAGCACTCACACTTTAATGGACTGATGCTTTTATGAATGTGTTTTTAGTAGTGATATAAGAACATGTTATGGTATTATTGTTTTTAGCTATTTATTTATTTCGATTAGTATGATACCATTGGCCCTAGCGTGGAACTTAATCAAATAAAGTGATTGTATTGTAAGTATGTTAATCGAACTTGCAATATATCATTTGCATGTAGATCCATTAAGACAAGAGTAGAAACCTCCGCAGCTCAAGAAATTAAAATTGTGGGACAACCGATGAATCACTGATGGTAGTGAATGTTTGCTTGGCTTTTAGCATCTTTTAGTATTCAATGAATTATCAAAGCGATTTGTGTTGATGTATTACTCTGTTTAAAGATGTCGTATTGTGCTTTTATGGTATATATATGTATACCGAAATAAAGCTGAACTGATAAAGAAATGAATGAAGATAAGGAAGAATTATATATTTGGTAATACTTCTTTAATTTTGTTTTTGTTTTAAACAATTAGGACTTGAGAAAGCATGTGAATGGTGTCAATCTAGCACTTAGCCTGAGTTTCTCCTCCTTGGCTCCCCTAATCCCCTAAGCACTTCCCTCCAGGGCCCTCCACCATCACTTGTTCACTCTGCCCCCCCCCCGTACCCCCCCCGCCATTTCCTCACATTCCATCTCTTGCACCCTCCTCACTGCATTTGCACATCCTCCACACGGCCTAGTAGGACCATGGCTGTATTGTACGTTTTTTTCTTTGTTATTACTTCCCTTTTCCCTTCCTATTTAGCCTTGTGGGGCTTTAAAACACAATTCTGTTGTATAAGGCGCCCAACAAATGCTCAATAAAATAAAATAAATACAATCTACATGACCTGACAAAACGTGAAATATGTCTAGGTCAGATTGTGTGCTTTATATGCTCATTCAGGCTAGAGTTTTTCATACAATAACCTCCTTTTGTGCGTTATATTCTCATTTGGGTTGGACCTTTGAATTTTACATGCCAATTTGAATTTTCAGAGCTCAGATGTAACTGATCATTTTAACAATGGTATCTAATGAGCTCAAAGTGGATTTAGGACATTCCATAAATTGCTTGATTCTTGGAACACGATAAGATAATTACATTACATTATATGAATTGTCACGATAATGTGGTTATATTGTAAGATTTAAAAACCTACAACTCTGGCACACTGCCTGATGGCGCAGCAATTATTTGAGCGTGTCGTGAGTACCCTCCTTCATGCAGCTGGGTTGAAAAAGGAACATTTTCAGTTTCTGGCAAAATATAGGGAAACATATGCAATGTAACTGAAAAGTGGATATTGATGGCAGTGTTTGGAAGAAGCTTCAGAAAAGAAACAAACAGAAATCCATCTACTCCAGCTGAAAATTATTTTGAGAAAATGAGACACCTATGAGAAGACATAGATTTAATAAAAAGGATGTTGCCTTATGCAGGCCATGCAAGAAGGAAGAACAGAACCTTGATGCACATGTTATGGGTTTGTAAAAGATGTAGTCATCTTTGAAAACCTATTTTTGAGAGATGTATTATCCTATTGTCAAAAATGCTCATGCTATTCGAATATTATATACACAATTTATACACATCTCGATGCTTCCTAAAAATATTTGTCAGGTTTTTTGATAGCCCAATTGTCGCTAGTCAAAAGAATATTATTAGAACACCACATTGTGCAGCCCCAAGTGACAGGGGCATTTGTGCTATCCCCAATATACTCAGGTAACTGCAACACTTGCTCGATAATTGCTGTAAGTAGTCTCCTTACAATCGGGCCATTTTTAGGATCTTGCTAAAATGTACGTATATTAGAAGTTCTCCCCGGGGTGTGGCCAGCGCGCATGGAGTGAGGACTTGCTCTCCTCACGCTCCTGCCCGAGATCCTACAACGGACCGAATCTTTCGGCCTGCTTAAGCTGAACAAGCACGCCTGAAGTAGCTACGGGAAGAAGAACCGTTTCCCTACCCTTGACGAAGTTTCCGCATGAAAATCGGACCGGGATAACGGTTATTGGAAGCGAACAGAGAGTAAGCCCCTGTCCAACAAAATGGCGGCGCTCGCCGGTTCTATCTGAGACGCACCGCTGGAGGGCGTATAGCCTCCGGAACGAGAGAGAAGGACCCACAGCGTCCAACCCAGCGATCTGGCGACACCCCGGGGGGGACGGACCCCCGCTGCCAGCTGCGGCCCCGGTCTCTGCCTCCGAGACCTAGAGCCGGGAGGAGGAGAGGAAGGGGGGGACCCTTCCGTGCGAGACCGCATGCAGGAGAGGAGCCAGCTGGAGGGGAGGCCGCGAGAGACACGGAGAGACACAAAGAAGAGAGAAGGCGACGGGCGGTTCCCTCCGGAACATCCGCGAGCTGACGGCTCCCCATTTGCAGCCACCGCCCTCGCAATCGACCCTACATACATGTCCCCGCTGAACGTGAAAAGGTCGCGGAGCACACCCAAAGACAGGCGATGTCGCCCCCCAAAAGCAAACTAAAAACCGCGACCGTGGACTCCTTCACCACGGTCAGGGCGAAACAACAACTGGGAACAGAGGCAGCAGACGACCCGACGGCTAAGGAGGACGATCCAACAAATACGCAAGTGCTACAAGCCATAGCAGCTCTACAAACGTCAATCAAAACCAGGATCGATGAAATCAAGTCGGATATGCAGCTGATGAGACAGGACGCCCGTAACCTTACAGAAAGGGTGACCACAACGGAGGCAACGCTCCAAGACAATGTTAACGACACCACAGAACTTAAATCTAAGTTCCAAGACCTTGAATTACAAGTAGCGCGGCTAGAGGTGCGATCGGAAGACGCTGAAGGACGTGCCTGCAGCGGCAACATCCGAATCCTGGGAGTACCGGAAGACACGGAGAGCCCAGACCCGACCGAATTCGTATAAACGATGCTATTGCAAGAAATTGGGGCTGGCAGACTGACCCAGGGCTTCTCGATAGAACGGGCCCACTGGTCACTTCAGAAGAGGCCCCCCTGGGCTCCCGACCGCGCCCCAATATTGCAAAAGTCTTGAACTTTCACGACAGAGAGACTATACTGAGATTCTCAAGAGAAGGAGGGGAGATCGAGAAACATGGCGCCAAAATAGTCATTTACCCAATACCCCCACGGTGCAGCGAGCATGGAACTCATTTGTACCGGTGAAAGCTAGGTTACGCAAGCTAACCCTCAAGTACATGCTAATGTACCCGTCCCGCCTTAAGGTACTATACAAGGGGAAAGCTATCTTTCTCGAGACTCCGGCAGCGGCAAATATGTGGCTTGAGGACAACAACCTTGGTGATGAAAAGGAATGCACTGCGCATGAAGTCACAGGCCATTGAAAGTACCAAGCAACAGGAAAAATAAAGGTTCGCACAAATGCCGAATGAATACCGGACCGCTTGAGATCTACAACTCTACGAACGCTACGACGGGCAGGAGGGCACCGACCCATGCGAATAACAACAAAGCCGACGCTCCCCCCTGAAACACGTGGAGGCCAACTGCCGACACACCACCCGCACCGGGAGACCTGGAAAGGCCTGGAAGGATCGGGTGCCCCCGAGCGCTGCAAGTTTGAGGCAACTGCTGGGGGCAGTTTGAGTTGAAAAGGTTTATTGCCCTTATTCACTAGAATGAGGATTCTTAATGTTAATAAGTCTCCAATTGACACTGAGAGGAAGGGAAGAAGGGAAGGAGGAAACGAGGTGGCTCACGTCCCAACCCCAACACAGACCGTCCCCTGTATAACAGGTCCAAGCCTGGGGGTGGCAGAGGCGGGGAAAGGGGGGACAACAGATCCGTTACTGAACCTCTATGGCTACGAACACCATAAAAATAATGACATGGAATGTAAGGGGCCTGAGGACTTATCTCTGAAGGAAAAGGATTAAAACCTACCTGCAGAGAAAAGGGGTAATGATAGCATTACTACAGGGGACCCATTGCACGGCGGACTCGGTGGCCAAGCTACAAACACATTGGGGTGGACAGGGGTTTGGTACCACTTATTCTAAATGTGCAAGAGGGGTCTACACCTGGATTCACCCACAGCTCCCATTCCGAGTGGACAAAACAGAGATAGACCCGGAAGGTAGGTTCGTCGTAATTTGGGGATTCATTGAACAAGAAGCAGTATGCATCATGAACTCCTATCTCCTTAACAATAACATACCGTCCTACCTGAACTCACTGTACCCCAGAGTTGCACAGTACAGGAACGATCTCTTTATTTGGGGGGGGGGATTTTAATTGTGTGCATGACCCACGGCTGGACAGGTCCACAGCACAGCTGGGAGGCCCATCGACCGCTACGGCAGCACTATCCGCCATGTTGGGGAGGCTGGAAATGACGGATGTGTGGCGGGAAAAGCATCCTGAAGCACGCAAATACTCATTCTACTCATCTCCACATAAGTTACACACAAGACTAGATTATAAACTCATAGACAGGGAACACTTACCCCTGGTGGATGGAGCACAATACCTGGGGAGGACTATCTCTGATCACTCCCCGCTCCTGATGACATGGAACCACAAAGGGCCCAGACCCCCCATTCCCATGTGGAAAATGCCCACGGACGCCCTGAGGGACCCATCCTTCCGAGAGGAATTAAGCGATTCTATTGATGCCTACCTAGAGGTTAACACCGGTAGCGTAGCTTACAATAGCACAGTGTGGGAGGCTCTAAAGGTGGTAACCAGGGGAGAAGTAATTGCAAAGGCGGGAGGTATCAAGAAGCTGCTCAGGAAAGAACTAGACCTAGTGGAACGGCAGATTGAGCGACTTGAGGCTACCCCCGTAGACACCCAACAGAGTGAAGAGGAGCTTGTGAAACTTAGAGAGAGGAACATAACTGCGTGGAACAGGCTGGAAAAGTTCGACTATACTGCCAGAACAAATAGAGCACATGTTGAGGCTGACAGACCGGGCAGATTACTCGCCTGGCTCTGCCGAAAAGAACACCCCAAACACCCCACCACCTCACTACAAGATGAGGGCCGAAACACACACTGTACGCAGCAGGGCATAAATGACACTTTCACTCGCTTTTACACCCAGCTGTATTCACATGAGGAGCTGGTCCCCCATGGACGGTTGATAGAAACATTGGAGGAGATAGGGCTCCCCAGGCTGTCCCCTGAACAAGCCGACTCCCTTGAAACAGAAAATACGCCCGAAGACATTAACGATGCAATTAGATCCCTGGCCACAGGCAAAGCACCGGGAACAGACGGGTTGCCCACAGAGTTTTTTAAAACGTATGAGTCCTCCCTGACCCCCCTATTACACGCAGTATACCAGGAGGCATACGAAGAAGAGATACTACCCGAAAGCATGAGGGAGGCGCTTGTGATTCAGATCCTCAAGCCCAATAAACCGGCAGACCAATGTGACTCATATCGCCCGATTGCAATGTTAAATTTTGACGTTAAAATCCTGACTACGATCTTAGCAAAGCGGCTGTCTAGAATAATAGGAGACATAGTTCACCCAGATCAGTGCGGCTTCGTGCCGGGCCGAAATACGTCCATGAACCTACGCAGGCTGCAGAATATTATAGCACAAACCGATAAAGACAAGGACTCATACGCACTGCTGTCTCTAGACGCAGTCAAAGCGTTTGACTCCATCTACTGGGAGTGGCTTGTAGCAGTGCTCAGGGAGTTTGGCTTTGGTCCCGGGTTTATCAGGTGGATTAACATCTTGTGTGCTAAACCTAAGGCAGGGGTGAAATCTGGGAAGTATGTGTCAGAGGCCTGGCATATTTGCAGGGGGACTAGACAGGGCTGTCCACTATCCCCAATGCTTTATATACTGGGACTAGAACCCATAGCTGTCTACTTTAGAAAGCAGTTCTTCGATGCAGGCATAAGACTGGGAGACGTGGATCACATCATCTCGCTCTACGCGGTTGACGTTCTCATATACGTCAGGGACCCACACCTCAACGTACCAACCATGCTAGAAGTGCTGGACAATTATTCCAAGGTCCCTGGGATAAGTTTTAGCAGGTCAAAGTCTTGTATGTTCCCCCTAGTGGCCCTGAAAACAGAGAGTTTAGAAGCACTCCCTGAGGTGGGGATCCAGTGGCAGAATACGTAATTCCGCTACCTTGGAGTGCACATTATGCATACCCCCGAGCTAATGCACGAACGAAACACAAAGGCAGCACTCCCCGCTCTACGCAAATCAATGGCGTTCTGGGCGAAACTCCCCCTTTCGATGATGGGCAGGGCTTCGATAACTAAAATGATCGTTCTCCCACGTTTCCTTTATGGGTTTCAAAATGTACACTACTATATACACAAGCCCTTCTTCCGACTGCTTGAGACCATACTGCGAGAGTTCCTATGGGGGAAAGGCAGGCATAGAATAGCGTTGCAGTTGCTAACCCTACCATATAGCCAAGGCGGTATTCAACTTCCAAACCTAGAAAAATATTACATAGCAGCACAGCTTAGTTTTGTGACCAAATGGCTAGATGATGAACCCACATCTGAAACACCATTGCTACAGGCCATGCTGCCCCAATTCCATCTGAATGAACTGGTCTAGGTACCGTCCAAACTGCTGGGAACTTTACCCTTTTTGGCTGATCTGGGGAGGAAAATTTGGCACAGGGTGAAAATGCTCATTAACTCACGGAATTCCTATACCCCGGAAGTTCCCCTGATCGCAGACTTATGCACAACACTTTCGGATTTGAAAAACATCAGGCTCTGGGAGAGGGAAGGGGTCTACAACTGGGGAGATCTGTATGATGAAGGCACTTTCAGGGAGTTCACCTCGCTACAGGAGACGGAAGGCATACACACCGGCCAGTTTCTATGGTACCAAAGAACCCGTGCTGTGGCCCAACGCAAATGGGACTCGTGGCCGGAAGAACCTGCTACAGACCCACTCCTCACTTTGATGTACAACTTGGGAGAGGGCGGTAAACCCATTTCGCAAATATATGGCCACCTGATCGACATGCCAAATCCTCGGAGCATGGAAATGAAAAGCAAATGGGAGGAGGATATAGGCCGGGAAATGTCTGAAGGGGAGTGGAACAGAGCTCTTACATTCCCCAAAACGATGTCCAGAAACCATAGATTCAGGCAGATTCAGTTGAACATTCTGCACAGAACTTACCTGACCCCGTGCCGCATAGCCACCTCCAATCCCCAGGCACAACCGACCTGCAACTGGTGCAAGGGGGAAAAAGCGGATCTGATCCACATGTTATGGGAATGCCCCAGGACAAGGGCTCTGTGGGAGAGGGTCCAACAAACCTGCGAAAAAGCAGGCCTGAGTAAAGATAACTGGACACCCGATGAGTGCCTCTTAGGAAGCTACCCCAGACCAGCCAAACTCAAGCATGCAACAAGGGTCATGGACATATCATGCATAATGGCCAAAAGAACTATAGCAATGGCCTGGAAGAAACCCATGGGCCCTCAGTTCAAACTATGGCACAAAGAGACTGAACGGTGGGTGCTAGCCGAGACTGTGGCATGGGAGGACTGTGTGGCCAGATCCACGGATGACTCTAGTATGTCACTCGAGGCATGGAAGGAACTCACCAGACACATGTTCCACCCCTCGGATGATAAACCCCCCTGAATTGGAACTCAATCTAGGCCCATGTGGGACCTGTCATAAAGCCAGCAGCAGCGGAAGTGCTGCAGAGGATAGAGACCTTGCAGAAGCCCTCCCCCTATTGAAGTTGCCAGATGGTTCCCCTTCGCTCCCACCCTCCCCCCGGAACAGTTAATGATATATGAAACGGACAGAATATGGAGACAGTTATGGTTGTTTTGTTTTGTATTTGAAATTTTTTGACGTTAAGTTAAATATATGTTTATTACTATTTGAGAATGGCTCTATTGCACACAACTTGTTTGATATTATTGAAAATGCCAATAAACAAATTTGAAAATAAAATTAGAAGTTCTCCCCACAATCGCTGGATATGAGCGCAGTCCATAGAGAAAAACATATAATCCTTAAAACGTTGTCATTGGATAATACCATGGGCAAATCTGAAAAACTGAGTATGGAACAAATCAGGATACTGCACTCTCTTGCAGTTATCAAAGCCACGATCAGAGTCTGACACCTCTCTCTTCTTATCAAGGCTTAAGCATGCCTCAGTCAAAAGTCAATACACTGTTCTGTGGCTCAAAAACAAATACTTTTCTTTCACTCTGATATCTCAGCACAGAGTGTTCACATCAGCTTCCTTTAACCCTTTCAAAGCCAGAAAAAGGAGTGTCCCAAATCAAGTCACAGTCCAACACTTTTTATCTGTCTTATTTGTCAGCTTCTGCGTCCTTCTTCCTCGACATAGATCTCGTTTGCACGTGCTGTGGTTCTTCCCGATGCTTATACTTGCTTCTCTGTGGGGTGCAGAGTGCAGAGAGGTTTTTCCAGCAAAAATCTTGACGTCTCCAATAGAAATCCAAGCACGCCAGCCCTGTGCTTTGACAGCAGACGGCATGACGTCTTCTACTATAAACGGGCCATTGAAACAAGGTTTGTCCCACCTTTTTCTCATGTGGTTCCGAATTAGGACCTCATCTTCGGTGAATAATTTGGGAAGAAGAAGTTCTTGAGGCTGTTTTGTTGAAGCATCTCCTTCTGTGTTCTGTACTGCCCTGCACCCTTGTCGCTGCAGCTGTCCTGAAATGACAGAAATACTGGAAGTCATACATTTCAAATAATCATGCATTTCTGTTCCAAACAAATCTGCAGTTGACTGAGCATCACTTTGAACTCTGGATGAAGGCATTAGGGGTGTTTTCATCCGCCTTCCAGTCACAATTTCGTGAGGTGTGAGATGGTGGTCAGAACCTGGTTGGTTCCTCAAAGCATATAATGCCAGTGGTAGGCAATGCAACCACCCTTTCTTCAGAGTAAGCTTCGACTTGGCTATCCTTTCCTTAAGCAAGCCATTGAGCCTATCACAGATCCCATTTCCTTGTGGATGATAAGCTGAGGAAAACTTGTGCTTTATTCCAAGCAACAAGCTGATCTGCTCAAAGGTTTGATTCATAAAATGCGGACCATGTCTGACCTTATCACCTCGCATACTCCCCATCTAGGAAACACTTCCTGCACCAAAAATGTTGCTGCACAGGTGGAGTCTGGATGCGTATAGGAACCTGCCTCAATCTACCTTGAAAAGGGACACACCACAACAATCATGTATCTGTATCCATTCCATACCTGAATCATATCAACCTAGTCGATATGCAAATGTTGAAAGGGGCCAATTGGTCTCGGAATAACCCCCCAAACTGTGCGCAGTGTATGCCCAACAGTGAATCTTTGACAAATTATACAGTTTGTCATAAAGAAGGTAGCTGTTCCAGCACCACCCTCAGTAAGGCTACAGGCATCACTGGTTTACTAGTGCTGTCCTGTTGCCACAATGCTTCAGAGGGGTTTAAAGAACACCCTCTTCATGTCCACAAATCATTCTCATCCTGAGGTGCTTCCCTCTGAACCCCCATAAGCTGCGTCTTTGACAAATCACTATATTTTTCAACCACATTCATCAACACAATCATTTTTTCTTTTACATCAAGTGTTTCAAAGGACAATATATTCTATGAACATGCAGCAATTTTCACTTCATCGTCTGCTGCTTGGTTTCTGAGTGAAATAAAGTCTGTCTTTTTAGCGTGAGCTGCGCATTTAATGACTGCGGTGGCCACTGGGAGTTATAGTGCCTTGATAAGCCTATCTAATAAGGCTGCGTGCTGCACTGGTGTGCCATCCTCGCAGAGTTAGCCCCTCTTTTTCCAACATGCTAACCCTGCATGCACTGTTGATGTCACATAGGCGGAATCGCTGTGCACTGTTACTTCCTGGTCTGCATGATTCTCGAGCGTGACAATCAGCGCCAATAATTCTGCAGGCCGTGCTGAATAGTGAGACGGTAGTCGTCCACTTACCAATGTCTGAAACTCCCCATTGGCTGTGTATTTTACCACAGCGGCGGCTGTATATCTCTGTCCATCATTTTGATCGATTCTCAAAGAACCGTCAATAAAAACAATTTCTCCACCTGGCAAGATATTTTCTTTTACTCTTGGGATTTCATCATAGAACTCCTCATAGTTTGAACAGTAATGCGCATGCTCATCCTCTGCCAGTGGTTCGGCTACAAACATGGCAGGATTCACTACTCTGCATCAAACTATTGTGATCTCTGGGTTTAAAATAACTACCTCATAGGCAGAAGCCCTTTGAGAGGTCAATGTGCCTGTGGGTTTTTCCATAATAGCAAATAGTGCATGCTCTACAAATAGTGTCTTGGAACATCCCATCACTATGCTTGCACCTTTCTCTATGGCGAACATGGCGGCAGCCAAAGTCTGTTCGCACGGGAAGTGACCTCTCATTACTGGGTCTAAAATCCCACTGTAATATGCAAGGGGCTTGTACCCCAACATGGTTCTCTGCGTGAGGACTGCTGTTATAGCAGTGCCATCTGTGTGTGACAATAAAAGGAATTCCTCAGCATAATTAGGAATCCCTAAAACTGGAGCTGTAAAAATTGCTTTTTGCAGCGATTCAAATGCCTCCTCCATTTTCTCAGTCAACGCAATTTTTTTCCTGTGTTGCCTCTGCTTTCTTTAAAGCCTGTAGTAGAGGCCTTATATATGAACTGTAATCAAAGACCCATGCTCTGACCTAATTGTACAATCCCAAAAACCTCTGGATGTGTTTTGTTGTGTTTGGTTTTGAGGTTTTCAAAATAACCTCAGCCCTCTCTGGAGTAACTTTCTTTCTATCATGTGAAATTAATTGGCCAATATACAACACTTCTTGTTGACAATACTGTAACTTTTCTTTGTCAACCTTATATCCTTTGTCAGCAAGTATTATCATCAGTGAAGCTAAAAGGAATTTTGTCATACTTGCTGGAGATTTTAATTGCCTAATCAAAGGGGGAAGTGGAACTGCTAATAATAAGCTATTATATCAGCACTGTCTTATGGAACATAATTGTAAAGATCTGGAGGGGGATGGATGGCTCAGTTTCCTCAGAGGCTGGGACCTAGAAATCGTCAATGGGCATACACTTAGTGATCGCCTGCGGAAACATACTTGGAGGGCTGAAGGGGCTTTTAGTAACCTTGATTACATCTTTACGAGTGGAGAGGTGGCATCCATGGTCAAAGATATGAAAGTACTAGAGAATAATTGGAGTGACCATGAAATATTCAGTATGAACATGAAAAGCATTACTCCCGCCCCCTCATCTTGCAAATTGCAATATCCTTGTAAATCACTCTGCCACACATCTCGTTTGGTCTGAAAGAAACATCTCCCACGCTAGTTATGACACTAAAGCTTGAGACAACAACTATTTTAGCTTGTTCAATTCCATGACACTTGAAGAGATGGAACATTGGATTAGTACATTTACAGGGAAATATGCCACGAAAAAATCTTTACTAACAATTAGAGAAAATGGTCCGATCTCTGTTTACGATAAAGACATATGTGATGGCAAGCATAAGCTTAGAAGTGAAATTCGCTAAATTAGGGCAACTACTAGATCACTGTATGTTGTGTATAGCAAGATTAGAGAATTAAAGAACCACTATCGGACCTGGTTGAAGCATAGGAAAAGAATGAAAAAATTGGAGTGTTGGCAAAAAACGGTAAAAGTCATGTGTACGAGAAATACCCGGAACATATGGGCTCTTCTTGGTGAGGCCAGGGGAACAAGGAAAATCTCCAAAAACAAACCATGTAAGTGCTAATGAGTGGATGGGATTTATAGAGAGACGTAATGGGAAAGAGGAGATAAATGTTAAAACCTCATCTATGGTGAAGGCTGTTCCCCCTCCTTTCTTAGTGAACTTGGAAGATCTCACAGATAAAATCAGTAAACTTAAATCTTCTCGTACTCCGGGCCCAAACGGTCTCTCTAATATTGTTATGAAAAACAACCCCCTTTTCTGGGCTAATCTATCAAAAAATGTTGATCGAAAAGGTGTTAAGAGAGGGGAGAATACCTGATACTTGGCAGACTGCAATATTAATACCCGTATTTTAAAAAGGAAACAGAACGTACCCCGGAAATTACAGATTACTGTCAATGCTTGACTGCTCAGGCAAGATGTTTGCCTCATTACTATTACAAAAACTCCAATCTTGGGTTGACAGTAAAGGGGTGCTGGATCATTTCTAGAGTGGATTTAGAGTTGGGTACTCTACATCCTACAACCTATTAGCCATGAATTGTCTGAGAGACAAAGCGTTACAGGCTAACAATCCTCCCTTGTGTGCATTATATATTGATTTCAAGGCGGTCTTTGACGTTGTCAATAGGAAGCAACTCTGGTCCTCCATTGTAATACCTCTGTCCAGCTGCGACTGGACAATGGAGGAACACTGACTAGGTCTATAAAGCAAAATAGGGGTGTTAAGCAGGGTAACTTTACAGCACCAATATTGCATAATCTGTTTGTATCTGACATTCATGAGTTCCTCCAGGCCACACATAATTGCTCTCCTAAACTGGGCTCCCAACACTGTCTGGTAATGGCGTATGCCGACGATCTTGTCATCTTCTACCATACATTTAGTGGACTGTCTCGATCGGCTGAGCGGCTTTGGCAGTATGCGGAATTAAATGATCTAATAATCAATCATAGCAAAATGGAAATTATCTTATATACCCATGGGAAAATTAGTTGACCTTGCATGAGTGTAAGGGGACAAGAAATACAGTACGCCAATACATACAGATATTTAGGCGTCAAATTTCACCCCAAAGGAAATTTTGACGCTTGCATTCAAACGCGCAAAATAAAAGCTGCGCAATTAACTGCTATGATCTGCCAATTTACGCGTAATCAGAGTGGCTATTCTATATGGGGAGCACGCCAGTTATAACTTCAATGTTTAATGCCCATGGTAATTTATGGATTGGAGGCTTTGGTTAATATTAATCTGGACTGGTTGCAGATTATAGAAGGAAAATTCCAGAGGAAGCTTTTGGGTCTACCGCAAGGGATACCTATGGCTATCCTCCGACTGGAATTAGGATTATTTTCCTTAAAATCTATTGTATTAAGGAAACGGGTGGAATTCTACATTAAAACCCTTAACAAGCCCACCAATCCATTTTTGGTAACCATTAGAGAGGATATGTGTGGGAATAAACAGACCCAGTTATCTGCAGAAATGGCTATACTATTTTAAGCAATATGCTGAACCCCTAAATGGGGTGAAGACCCCGAGTATTTGAAACATCAGCTGGGAGACCGTTTGAAGTTATGGGACTGGCAAAACAATGTTATCACCTGAATGGCCTGAGGAGCTATACATTCATTACTTATATATTGTATATGTTTTAAAAAGCCCAATGGTATTTACATTTTTGCCCCTCAGACAATCTAAGGCACTTTTTGTATTGCTCTTGGGAATTGACCATCTTCCTGTACTAGCAGTAAAAGGGTGTGAACGAGCTATGCCCATAACTGAATGTTTCTGTTGTATTTGTAACAATCGAGCTGTGTCTGAAACAGCAAGACACACTCTAATGCTATGCTCTATGATGGGCTCTACATATATTAAGCATTATGGCAGATATGTTCATAATCTGGACTACATTAAGGAAGATGAGTTTTGGTATCACACTCTGAACACTTCGAATGCTAGTCTTCATTTAGCCCTCTTTAGAGTCTGGTTTATAGCCAATAAAAGATGGAATGATAGTAACCAGCCACTGTTATAACGTCTCAATTGTAGAGTTTAGGATGAGATGGGCTCTTGGTTTATTAACTGGTTTATTAACTGGAATTATAGGTTTAGATATGACTGTAAATAGTGAAATTTATCACTTATGAATAATAAAAAAGGAAGCTATGTCAGGTGGAATTGAATGAAAAGTTTGAACCTGTTTGAATATGTTTTAATATGAACTGTTGGATATTCATCTATTCTTTCTTCTTTTAAGAGTGGATAATTCACTTTCATTTATATGGAATAGGTATTATCCTTTTAATTTGTATATGTAAGTATATATGTTAACATGGATATGAATGTATGTATTAAGAAAAATACTACTTGATTGGTATGATTTTGTTGATTTATGTGTAAAGTTTTTGTTTATAAAACTATATCACATTAAATTAAAATAAAATAAAATTATCATCAGCTGGACAGAATCGCATCTGCACTCTTCCTCTGTAGTACTGCAAACTAATATGTCATCTACGTATTGCAGAAAAACACTTTCCAAATCAGTATTGCTCAAGTCCATCTGCAGGACTCTATTGAAAATTGATGGAGACTCGCAATACACCTGGGACAGCCGAGTGCTTTTCAGTCGCGTTTGTCTGAACGTAAATGACATCAGATCCTGTGAGTGTTTGTGCAATGGGATTGAGAAAAATGCATTTTTCAAATCAATCACAGTGAAATATCGTGCTCCAACAGGTATATTACATAGAATTATAGACAGGTTCGGTACTAGAGGGAACTCAGCCTCTACAATTTGGTTTATTGGCCTCAAATCTTGTATTAGTCTCCAAGACCCCCCTTAGATTTCTTGGTAGGGTACACAGCAGTATTACATGGTGACTCTGACGTCACTAAGATACCTTGATCCATCATGGCGGAAATTGCTTTGAAAATACCTTAATCTGCCGTGCTCGAGGTAAAATTGCTCACGGTTTCAGTTTAATCTTCACTTCTCCAACCCCCTGGGACTTTTGCCATATCTTCCTCAAAATACAGGGGACGTTGCTGTGCCAAAATCCTTTTCTGAGGTACCTCTTGTTTGATTGCTCTCACCCAATAAGTAATACTCATCTCAAATACCACTTAGTCATCAGATAGATTATCGCCAAATGTGTCCTTATCTGTGACATCAGTTAATCTGTAACCTCCAATGGCAATCACTGCACACCATTGTCTGCCTTTGTCCTCATTCCCATCAAGCAAAGCCATTTCACCTCGCACTATGGCTGCTTGTAATTCCAAGGGAAATACTTGCCCTTCTTCTTCGCTCATAGGTATCTTCAGTCTAAACAGAAATTCATCAGGTATTCCCATTGCCTTGCCAGCTAGGCCTGTCAGATATACCAATAGAACACACACTCCATAATGAAAAACTTTGGGCTCTAAAGGTATTGCTCTCATGGCTACCTGTTCTGCAAATGCTCTAATAATCTCACACATGTTTAAATAACGCATCCCTGGAGTTGAGCACACTATCCCTTCATCGGTAAACGAGATGGTCATATTGAGATTTGTCATCAAATCTCGACCCAATATATTGACAGGTGTCTGCCTAGAATATAGCATAGGCATCTTCATATCACATTCCACTATAGAGACTGGTAACTCTTCAGTGAAAGGAACTGGACTTGTAGCTCCTGAAAAGCCTTAAGTATTCATGGCGGTGCCAGACATTAAAAACTTCCCCCCGCATATACACGAGCGCGTTGCACCCGAGTCTGCTAGAAATGAAAAAATGTTGCCCCCTATAGTAACGTTTATCCTTGGTTCCTCATCAGTATTCAGCATCATGGATAGGACTGAACACATCAAGTCCCACATTGAGCTGTCCTATTGTGAGTACAGACTCATTCTGTTACCTGAAAACAGATTTCCTCCACTGACTGTGACACTCCCGATCCTAGGTGTCGTTAACTGCCCTGTACTTGTACTCTGTTGAATCTTCATTGGCGCATGCTGCGACTGCCCTTATGGTGGAGCCACTGCTACCTGCTGTGTCTGCAAGCCTTGCTGCACTCTCGATGCTTGCTGCTGTTGCATCATTTGATTCTGAGCAACCCCATCATTATACTGCTGTGTATATGCAGGCAGGTTTAAAATCACCCCTCTTGAAAATTGGTTGTTTTGCACAAACCCTTGACTTCTACACATGCGAGCAAAATGCCCTGTCATCCCGCATGTCCAGCAAGGGGTGGCCGCCTAACGTGCCCATCCTGTATATTCTGACTGTCATTCTGCATGTATTGAAACCCACCTTGATTGTTCTGAAAACCTCCCCGATTATTCTGCCAATTTCCTTGATTATTCTGAAAACCTCTTCCTCGAAATCCACCCATTCCGCACGAAGTAACCCCATTATTACTTTGATCAAACTGCCTCTGGTTATTCACCTGTGGCATACTTGCATTCGGCTGTGGATTCGGTCCGTCTACACTCGTCAACATCGCCCCTTCAATGGCATATTTAGACAGCTTTCTCTGCACTAATTTTGCTTCTTCGCCTTTCCGAGCCTCATCTTTTTTGTGATTCTTTTCCTGCAGGAGCCTACAATAGTGCGCAATGGTCAGCTGAATCTCGGACCACGGTTTGGCATCAATACCCACTCATTTCTTGAGCTGATTCTGTATAGGTTCTGGTAGCCCCTGCCATAATATATGATAAAATACTGGTATAGATTTTGCCCAAGACTCGCGTGTTTCCAAATCCCAGGATTCCTGAAAATGTTGGATGTAAAGCAACAGATCGTCTCCGTCCTTCATCTTTTTCGTCATTGTAGCTCCCATATTGGACGTGTCTGGATATAGTACTCTGAGTGCCTTCCAGACCGCCGCCCTGCAGTTATTGAATGGTGCTCCATCATGAGCAGTGTTAACTACAGTTACGGCAGGGTACCCTGCCCTTGTCCATACGTCATCAGCTCTCTCACTAAGTATGGCGATGAGGAGACCTTTAATGTCCCCTATGGCTAATGTGTTTCCTCCCGTCATTTTCTCTAACTCATGTATCCACTTCGCAGCGCCCGAAATTAAGCTTGGGAGTTTACACCTCAAGTTATCCTTATCCATCCGGGGCCACAGTATATATTGTGGTCTGGCCTCTCCTTTTTCCAATAAGGGAAACTGCAAAGCCCCAAACTCAATCTCATCTCTTATAATTTGTCTGTGCATTGCAGGAATGGTATTACCACATCACCTTCTACCAGGTAGCGATCTTAATCTACTCACATAAGGTGGCGATTCTCCCCTCTCACTGTGGAATTACCCCACAGGTTGGTCTGACTGCGTCAGTGGGTCTGGCGCCCTGGTTACAGGTGCGCTTAAATCTGACCATCTGACTTCTTTCTCCATTGAAAAACAACCCTCAGGGCCACACACGTCCCTTCTTCCTTCCCCCTGGAAGGTGTCTCTGTCTACGTCTGACATTTCCTGTGCCCAACTTGTGCAACTTATCTCATCATCATCTCTGCTCAGAGTCAGCCTATCTAGAGACAGCTCCTTTGGCCTCGTACTACATGAGGCTCCCTCTGTGTCATACAACTCAGTACTCTCGAGTCGATCATATTTCCCTTCCCCTTTACCTCTTTCTGGGCTTTAATTTCATGATATACTTTGTCGATCGCTTGTCCAATGCTCCTTAAATCAAACTCGTCTTCTAGATTTACTCTAGCTGGGCCTGGTAATGACTCATACTCTGGAAGAAATTCCTATATATCGTCCCATGCTACTTCTGGCTCAGGATCTCTTATCTCCTTCTCCAGGCGATCGAGATTGCATGCTCTCTGCTTTCTTTTTCGTTCCATATCATCATCAAATTCTCTTTGTTTCCTTGCTTCCTCTCTTACTCTGTCTTCCTCTTTTTTATTCATATCCCTTCTCTCATTTGCCCTGCATATCTCCTCATCTTTTCACCTTTGTATTCTTTTATCCCTTATTTTCTGTTCCTCAGTTTCTATTCTTTTTTGTTCTAGCCTTTGCTGCTCATCGATCGCTCTCTGTCTATTATCGTGTTTTCTTTGCTCTTCTGCTCTCTCTTGTTTTATCGACTGTTCTTCTTGGTACAACTGCTCTCATCTCTGCCTATTCTTTCTTTTCGCTCCTTCATCTTTCAATCGTTCCTCTCTTTCCTTATCTTTTTTTTCTTGATCTTCCTGTTGTTTTACATCCTCAATGCTCTTACCATCGAGTTTTAATAAAATCTGACCGCCCATCCATTCATTCTGTAAAAGCGCTACCTCATTAGCCTTGTTTCTTTCTCCTTTCCACAGTTTTATCTCTCTTCCTATATTTAGAGATGTACTTGCTTGATCACTCCTTTCCTTATCGCATCCCTCTTTGTCCCTTGGGACCTCAGAGATTACATCTTTCTCAGTGCCTTCATCACTGCTTTGCACAGGTGACTCATATGCCGGGTTACTATATCCTGTTGCTGCTTTAAGCTCCCTTACTGGATATAACCCATCGTCTTTCTTACTCTCGTCTCCTATTTCAGATGGGTTGGGGGGAGCAGAAGGTTCCTCATTCCCCTCTCTGCATATATTAAGTACCCAATCTATAGGAGGTTCTTCCTCCTTCTCCTGTTGGTACATCTTCCAAATTTCTAAACTAGCTAATCGCTTTTCTAGCTTCTTTCCTGTGTATGCTGCATGCAGATATGTCATCATATGCTGCAGGACTGCCTTCGATAGCGAGCCTCCCTGTGGCCACGGCATAAACAGTTTATCCGCGGTTCCCTTAACCCATTCCACACTGTACTGTTTAAGCTTAGGTGCGTGTTTCACTAGCTGCTTACAGAGGTGCACAAGTGGCGTAATATCCTCCATTTTTGACTCATCTACATTTAACTTTGTGTGGCACTTCACTGTATTTTTAATCATAGCTTTAAAAGTATGTTTCAGAAAAATAACATAATATGATCTAGCACCAATCGTTGGAAGGACCAATCCCACTAATCACACTTTTTTACTTTAATCTTACTAAAAATAACCATCAGGTTCAGTTCTACTCAAATAATATTTTCCACTTATGACGTTATTGTTCGTAAAACCACATAAAACACACAGCCAGACTCAACCGGTTACATAGATTTTCTATAATTCTCTTTTTAATACTTGTTAGCCCTCTAAAAATACTCAGACTGGAGTTTAAGTTGCCCCTTTGGTCCCGTCTTTAACCAGGATCGTATCCTAGTATTCCGCTATGGAACTCTGGGTTCAAACTTATTCTGTTACGTCATAAAAAATGCAAGAAAGGGCGTATTCTCTTATTGTGGCCACTCTCACGATTTATATCATTGCTCGGCCACACTCTAGTCAATATATTATTCCCCACGTATATTATACACTTACTCTCATGTTATATTCTCCTACTGGCTGATAGTCCCTCTGCCTGGCGTTTGTTCTCCCGAGCTTCAGGACATGGAGAGGTTTATGAGGAACGCCTACAGGATAAAACTCAACTCAAATGGACGTCCTAAGAAAACAGTGGGAGGAAAGTGGCATAATGTAACCTCTTTGAAGAGCCTACTCAAGGATCTTATGTCCTGAGTCCATTTCGCATTCTACTTAACACCTGTCTTGTAGTCCCACCTAGGACATGGTTCAGTAGGTCACTCAGTCACAGGGATGTCCAAGTGCCCTAGCACACTTCTTTGTCTTTGCCTTTCTTATTGATCTTTGTCTTTGGCTTGGTCTTTGCCATTGCCTTTGCCTTCGCCTCCGTCTGTGTCTTTGCTGTGCCTTTGTCTTTGTCCTCTGGATGAGGCAGCGGCTTCACCACTGCTACTGGGGCAAGCACTGTACCATACCCCTTTTGGCCTTGGGGTTTCTTCACAGCTTTACTGTGGCAAGGCCTTTAACTCACCCTCTTGGATTTATTCTTAGCTTTTTATGGGTAGGAATTCTCCCCATAGATGGGTTGTTAAAATGTGCAAGCTTTTTTAATTGGGAATTGTGACCTTTCAGCTGCCACCATACTATGGGGTCAAGATAAAGCACGACAGGGGTCATAACACATAACCAAATACAGTAGTTTCACGAAATGAACACAATTACAAACAACAGTGAAAATATTGTAACACTGTGATCAAAAGGCATTGGCATTGACCTTTTGGTCACAGTGTTACAATATTTTCACTGTTGTTTGTAATTTTGTTCATTTCGTAAAACTACTGTATTTGGTTATGTGTTATGACCCTGTCGTGCTTGATCTCGACAGTAGGATTTGTATTCTGTTAACTCTATGTACTTCACTGCAAGTAATGTAACTTGTCGATATATGTGCTGCAATCTCTTTTGCCTTATGTGTTGAAAATTGGTGTTCTGTGTTGTATTGCTCAGCAAACATGTATATGTTTTTGAATCAAAATTAAATTTGTTGACATAACTTAAAATGCGAGACCAGATTTTATTAATTTGATCTGTTGTCTTTCTTATACGTGCTACATGCTACAGGGGGCCTTGTTTGTTTCATTGACCCTTTCAATTGTATGTGATGATAATAGAGTCCTTCTGGGCAGAATAGGGCGAGTACCGGGAGCCCTTTTGTTTGATTTGATGATTGCTGTGACTTTCTTTTTAAGTTTCCAGGGTTCCCCTGGCCCGGGATAGCCTTGGAATCTTAAAAAGACAGTAATTGTAATTATTAATATTCTTCCACCCGCCACTGGCAGACGGCGAGGTGTTCATAATTGCTGTGACTTAACCTAAAAAGAAAGTAACTGCAATTATGAACACTACAGTGCTTGCCCCAAAAACGAAAGTATCAGCAATTGCTACTATTCTGCCCATTGCTGTGGCGGAATATTCATAATTGCATTCACTTTCTTTCCGGGCGCCCTGAAATCTTAAAAAGAAAGTACCTGTAATCATCAATATAACTAACTATATCAATATATCAATCATCAATTCTCTGCTCTCTGGCAGTAATAAGCAAAAGCTTCCAATAGGGGGCTTTTGTTTGATTATTGCTGTGGGAGCAGAGGGAGGCTCATTCATTTCACAAAATGGATGTCACCATAGTACACACATTAATGCTCATTTGCTGAAAATTTTACATAGGAACAAAAATGTTTTATACATATTTTTAATAAGTCCCATCTTTTAAAAGAGTAACATTTTTGAGTGAGCTACCCCTTTAATTTCCATTACAATAGGCTGTTCCGCCTGATCCCAACTAATGATTAACTCCCATTCCACAGTACCAAAGGACTTCTTTGGAGAGTGGCGGTATAACCGCATGTAGTAATACTGCCAGCAACCTTATCACCGTTCTGAGTAGAGGTAACACCTCCATTCACAACCAGGCTGTTTATCAACACAATAATCCGCCCCTCCAAGTTCAACCGCCTCCCCCCACCCTTCACACCATTAACTATTGATATCAGGTTTATAGATTGCAAAGGAAAGCTAAACAGTCAACTAAATCTGATACAAAAATCCTACATCATCTCAGCATTGAATCCACAAGCCCCTGAATCCCGGACAAGACAAGACATTGCTCCTCCACCTTGGATTCTTGTTACCCCTCGTCAGTGTTACCAACCTATCCCCCTGGCTAAGCCCCGCCCGGCCAATATTATGAAGGGAAATTAGGGAGGAGAACAATGTGATGCTGCCCCGCACTCCCCTAATGAACGTCCAACTGACATACTATAAATGAGGCCCCCTGTCTCGGGGATGTCATTTGGGGTTCGCCAGGGACGCAACTGGGCCCCCTGCATTTTCCATTACTACCCATGTGGTCTCCCTTGCTACCTCTAAAATTATTTTTTTTTTCTCCACTGAAGATCCTGGCATGTGGCTCTTTGTTTCTGGAGTGGCTGGAATCTATGCTGAGGCCTCTTAAAAAACAGGGGGTTCCACAAGTGTAACACTTTGAGCAGTGACCCTAAATCAGAAAGTATAGGAATAAAAAAATTATTTGTCTTTCTGGAATTCTATACAATAATTTCTAGACTCATTAAAGGGGTGAAAGGTCATGTTCTATCACTTCCCATGATGTCACTTCAGGGTTGGGTTCAAATGACAACACTTCCTGTGATGTCATCAGAGGGCATCTTCGCCTTCCAAGCCGTTACAGAAGGGGAAAGGCCATATGCAAATCAGGCTTGGTCCCACCCCAAAAGGTCTGGTCTGGAGGGTTGCCCAAAGCACTGCCAGTGGTTAAGATTCATTCCAAACCTTCCAGACATCACCTCTTTTTTTTGCTTTGGTACCCCGAGTGGGACCCGTGCCTACTGGGATTAGAGACCGAAGCTACTCCTCACTGATGAGGCCCAACAAGGCCGAAACATGTTTGGGGATGCTTGTGGTCTTTTGCAGAAGGGATGTGACCTAGCAGTTCAGGCTAGACTGCCCCTTTTGGGGTGGGACCGAGCCGGATTTGCATATGGTCTTTCCCCTTCTGTAATGGCTTGGCAGGCAAAGAACGATGGTCTGGAGGGTTGCCCAGAGCAATGCCAGTGGTTAAGATTCATTCTAAACCTTCCAGCCATGACCTCTTTGTTTTTGCTTTGTCACCCTGAGTGGGATGGGTATGCCCAGACGTGAGTCTCGTGCCTGCTGGGCCTACAGACCCAAGCTACTCCTCACTGATGAGGCCCAACAAGGCCGAAACATGTTTGGGGCTGCTTGTGGTCTCGTGCAGAAGGGATGTGACCTAGCAGTTCGGGCTGGACTGCCCCTTTTGGGGTGGGACCAAGCCGGATTTGCATATGGTCTTTCCCCTTCTGTAATGGCTTGGCAGGCAAAGAACGATGGTCTGGAGGGTTGCCCAGAGCAATGCCAGTAGTTAAGATTAATTCTAAACCTTCCAGCCATCACCTCTTTGTTTTTGCTACTTCTTCCACCCCTGGCATTTTGGTGAAATGACGTCCCTGCCCTGTCTTCGGAAAAGTAACCTCAGGACTGTGACAAAACAAAGCAAACTTTCTACATCCGATTCTGAAAGACTGGGCTTTGTGTCACCGTAAAGTAATAAAAGGTGCAAAAAACCCACATAAAGGTGTTACACCTCTCTTAATAACTTTTATTAAACTACAGGACATTTTTGTGTTTTTTTATGGTGAAGGAGTGAGGTGACAGAACATGACTTAGGTTTCCACCTGCCTTTTACCCTCCTCCTCAGAAAACCACTTGTGTTTTCGCCAGCATGGTACTTTCATGCCTCCGTAACTATAATAGATTACTATGGAGTACACCAACATTTTACACCAGCACTAAGCAGGCAGATTTTATATTTATTTATTTATTTATTTATTTATCTAGTGCACCAAACCCGGAGGTATATAGGCATTTATACTTCAGAAATTGGTTACAGTGCTTATGATTACAGGACAGAATGCACAGGAAGTAATTACATCACAGGCAAAAGTGCAAAAAGAGTTCAAGTGGCCACATTCGTGGAGCCTAATACCATGTTGCAGGGCGGCTGCGACACAGAGATGCAGTAAAGTCAATCAGATGGGCACATTCATGGAGCATAACCCCATGTTGCAGGGCGGCTGCGACACAGAGAGGCAGTAAAGTCAATCAGATGGGCACATTCATGAAGCCTAACCCCATGTTGCAGGGCGGCTACGACACAGAGTTTCAAGAAAATAGTGTTTCCAATTCACGATCTGGCTCATCATGACCATCCACAAAGACACTCTTTTCTATAGAATTCTATAGAAGTGCATGTAAATTCCGCCTGTCAGGCAGTTTTGCTTGCTTTTTACACCTACTTTTTCACGTTGTAGTCCAGTCGATTGAAGTTACACGAAGGAGACCTGCTTGCACGTAAGTGCAAATGTAAGTGATTCCCTCCGTGCAATGTACTCAAAAATGGAAAATGAGCCCCACTGTGTTTAGAAAATCAGAAAACGCACATAAGAAAGTGTGTCTGTGTGGATGGTCATGACGAGTCAGATTGTGAATTGGAAACACTATTTTCTTGCAGGAGATTCTTGACTATTGGTAGGAGTGTAATCAGGTCACGCAAAGTGCATCCGGGGAGATCCGCCAAGAAAAACAAATTGTATCATCAATAAAGAGCCTGTTACCATAATATCACCCATTTTTTTTAAACATGGAAGCTTTTTTTTCAGCGACATCACCGGCACTTTTTTTTTTTCTTGAAGTGTATGTACCTGGGGCAGATTCTACTCTTTAATTAGTTTGCGATTTTCAGTTATCCTGGCAACTCCTTCATGCAGGAATGCACTTCATCAACACCACCCAGTTATGTATACGCTTGCGGCGAATAATGCAGACCAAGCAACTTAATGGTATGCTAAGACTTGTAAGTGGGTTTCATATTTTACCACCTCATTTGCAAAGGCTTTGCTAGACGCAAGTTTCTTCTAATGTGTTCTCTGTTTGAACTATGCAAGCCGGATGGACAGCAGTGGGCTCACATTCGAGTCCTGCGGAGTGCAAAAACAGGTTAAACGTCAGGTTTAACAGCCCCTATTTTGCATTCATGGGGTTTTGTTGTCATTTTGTCCAGGTACAGTGAGGGCACAGGACAGCAGTACCATTTTATCTTGTATTTTGTCTACGAGTGCAGAAAAAAAATGGATTTCCGCCAGCATGACTGTGACGAAATGACTACTACTCTGCATGAGTACAGAGATACAGAGATGAGTAATGAATACCTACTCCTCCCTGCACTACTACTAAACTAGCACTGATCTCAATCATGAAGGTGAAACAGGCACAGCCTGACAAGTATACCTGTTTCGTCTATTAGGGTAGTGAAGGCCGAGGGCTGGCGATACTTTTAAGGAGTGGTTAGCTGGTACAGAAGCAAACCGAACAACAATAGTGGTGTAACAAAACAAAAGAAGGCCCAACCAAATAAGATCTTTAATTCAGCTAACAAAAATGCACACAATGTATAAATTCACTAATGAGGCGGCCCTGAAAGGACAACAAAGGAGACTTTAGAATAAAGGGGCATTGTGGGTTTGTGGACAGCTGTGATCAAGCAATTATTCCAACAGTAAAATGTCAAAGTTAATGATAACCCTTTAAAAAGGCATAGATGGAGGACATATCAGTCACTTTGGCCTTCTTAGGCTGGCCAGGGGGAAAACACCATTTCAAATACATTGTAATATTCACCTTTGGGGCAATGAGCCAGTCTTCTGGGCATTTTTACTCTTACATCCCAGTGGTGTTTTGACGCGATTCGAGGCTTGGGCTCTCAGTGGATTGAGTCAGCGTTGATGACTGGTTGAGATGATGTGTTCCAGCAGGTCGATTTGGCAGTTGAGTCATCATTGAAATGATGCTTCTGCTGGGTCTATTAGCGTTTGCGATGGGAGAGTTGTGGGCTTTCGTTAGTTGAGTCGATGATAGAGCCAGGTTGAGACAATCGTCGAGACACAGTGAATCGGTTGCTGGTCGAATCGAGGCGAGACGATTGGCTTCAGTGGGTCGAATCAGTGTTAAAATGTCTAGAAAAGCAAGTAAGTGGTTTGAAGAGCCTAAAGTGCCAAAGGCAGCATCATAGGTCCTTTTGTGGCTTAAAGTGAATCAAGCACAGTTGAGCTAGCTCTAAAAGCTTTCATTCTTGTATTTGATGAACGTGAAAGGCAGGCCTTGATCCACAAGGTAATATACTCTGTGCAGCACTAACAATGTCAGTAAGGGGATCCCTTCAACAATGAACAGGGGACCTCTGAGAATACTAAAGAAACTCCTATTCAGATCAGCTAGGGGCAGGGGCAGATTGGCCTATAGGGAACTCTGGAGATTTCCCGGTGGGCCTCTGCACCCTGGGTCTTTTTTGTGTGGTAGTTCCAAATTTTCTCATAGGAAAAGCATTGGGCTTGCTAAAAATGTGTCATATGGGGCCACTTTGAACATCATTTCCAGGGCCTCTTTTGGTCCCAAGTAATTATTTCCAGGGCCTCTTTTAGTTCCCAATCCAACCCTGGCTAGGGGTTTAAAGACAAAAAGAAAATCATTATAAACAATTAGTGATATTGTTTCACATGCTTCGGGAAATGGTTTCAGGAATTGTTCATCTGCGGACAGGTCAAGTAATACCCCCAGATCCAGGCAATACAGCAA
This sequence comes from Ambystoma mexicanum, assembly GCF_040938575.1. Classification (NCBI taxonomy): domain Eukaryota; kingdom Metazoa; phylum Chordata; class Amphibia; order Caudata; family Ambystomatidae; genus Ambystoma; species Ambystoma mexicanum. Next base: position 234,829,963 of record NC_090940.1, on the reverse strand, counting down.
ACTCTTTTCATATTGTAGTACTTTTTTCCCACGTGGTGCAACCTGTATAAGAATTGGAAGTAGGCTTTGGCCTTGGCCAAGCTGAGGTTCTTTGTTTTCCCAAGCACCCACATCAGCCCAACCTGATACTATTTATTTGGTGTAAAGTGCTTGTACCTGGCTCTTTAGAACAAGCCAAGTACCCCCCAAGGAATCACACAGCACTTGTATCATTTGTAGCTTTCAATATAAAAATCACTGAAATATAACTTCATTTACATACACAGACACAAGGGTCTGAGTGAAAGTGCCTTTTAGGTAAGAATGCAAATGCCTTTCTGTTACCATATCTGGTGTGTCACCTTACAGGCATTTGTCTTCATGGACCCATAGTCTAAATCAGACTTAATTCAGAACTTTACAGAGAGCGATACATTCGGCACATCGTGGCGGCCACCGAGAGCAATGTGTGCTGGATCCTGTAGTCCACCATTACCAGTCCCTTTCTGGAGTGGACAAGGTCAAACTCTCTTAGAACATCAGGGCACGCTTCCAGACAGAGCCATGCATTCAGGTTCTGCATTCAGGTTCTGATTCACTGCATGATGAGGTAGGTCCCTGAGGGTTCCTCAAAAAGGGAAGGACTTGTCCGGGGTTTGCGTATTCACCCTCCTATCTGGAACTCTTAAAACATCAGCATCAGGAGAGTGGCTTTAGTACACAGTCTCAGAAGCTCTCTCTCTTGAACAATGTAATCCTCTGTCTCAAACAGTTTGGGATTATATCCACTCTGGTCCCTATTTACCAGTATCAAGGGCCAACATCCCTTCAGTTGAGTGGCAGAGTATATAAGAGCCCTGACACCTAACGCGCCCAGGCCCTCACTGCGAGAGGCAGGCGGCAGGGGAGATAATGAAACCAAAGTGCAATACTTAGTGTGGGAAAACAGGACCTGCCCAAAGCAAACACTAACTCTGATCCTGCTTTTGGAATAAAGAAAAACATTACTGTTTAGGGAACATTAGAAACAGGCTTGCTGGCTTTAACCAGGCCAACATATTCAAGTTTATTTCCCAGAAATGCCAAGTGTAATAGTTGGCTTGGTTTTCCACTCCTTCAATGCACTAACACATACTTCATTTCTTCAGAACATGAACCCGCCCCGGGTGGCCAATCCAAGGGCAAGTAAGTCCCTCCCCCATACCAGATGTCACCAACGCCTGTGTTGCTGTCAGTCATCACATTGCATTCATTTGTCAGTATTCCCTTTGGCGTGAATAGTTAGCACATATGTACGTTTAGCATTTTGAAAGACAAGCCCCGAAGATTACTCAAAGCGTGAATGAGATATTTTCCCTTGGTATGAGTTATTCACATCCTTTGGCAAAAATGATGGTCAAAAGTCTAAGGCCGAAATGATTGCACTTTTTGGGCGGGAATTTGGGGAATTGATAATTGTCCCAATTAACAAATGATTGAAAATAAATTCATCAAAAGATTGCTTTCTCCTGCCCTCTCATTCGGTAGACGCGATATGGTGAAGAACGTGGGCAAATAGTAGAAATCGGGTCTTGCATATATTGTTAAATCTGTAAGTACATGTGATGGTCATTTAAAGATCCCACGGATTAAATCAGTGAAGACACTCTCGGTAGCATATAATCACAGCCGGTCAGATAACACAGTGAGTAGAGCGCCGCTTTGACATCCGTGCAGAGCCTGCCTGCCAATGCAGGTTCGAATCCCGGAAGGGCCAAACTTAACCTTTCATCCTTCCGAGGTCGATAAATAAGCACCACACACCGTGGGTAATAATAAGCAGTGCTCAGATACCTGAAGGTTCGTAGTGCTATATAAATGCTAAATTATTATTATTATGGCTAAGTTTTGACAATCGTCTATTTATACCTTTAGCTAAATTAATGCAGTCTAACATAATGAATGCAATATTGCTACATCTCAGTGAGATTGGTGCCCAAGCAGAATTTACAAAAATCAGCTATTTGAATTATGTCAAAATTGTGATTACTAAAAATAATCTGGCTGATTACTTTTGTTCTACAGTTTCGAGCACATATTGGCTAGTAATAGGGACTTGGTTAAACTATCATTTATATGGCCATCTGTGCTGAGCCGCCACGATGCCATGGGGATAGTGTTGCATCTTCTTTTCTTTTTTCCTGCTTACAATGCTAGTAGATCCCATGGGTTAAAACGGACTCATAGAGAAATGTGGACATTCATCAATCTACAGCTGCTCTCATGGCTCTTTTAATAATGGCTGATGAACATGTTGCTTGTGTAGCCCCACCTTTCTGGCTCCAGCCTGGTACAGGGATTATGGTTCCCACCCCATTCCCCCCAGGCCAGCTGCACAGCAGGGGGTGCTGCCTCTGCACATAAAATCACTGTCAGACAGAAGATGGACTACGCCATGAATTCGTACATGCTCCTTTCTTGAGACACAGACACCAAAGTGGATTTTTTGGGGATCCCCTCGGGAACCTTTCTTGTTAAACTTTGCTAAACATTCCTATTGCTTTTCCCCTGGTGTGAATTCTTTCTGAGGGATCTTCTCCGTCAGTCCACCCTCCCTTAGAGGGGCCAGAGGGACACCCATAGGGTGGAACTGATAGAACAGACCCATTACCTCTGCTTGGCACCACCCATTGTAAAGGGGGGCCCGAAGATGGCCCCAGTAGGTGGTCCCACCCCCTAGGCGGTCTTTGCCAGGCCACCACTTCACTCACCTGCTTCACACCAGTGTACCTACCAAGATTTCCTTTTCCCTATCCCTTCCATCTTTTCTAGACAACAACCCCACACTATACACATTCCACCTACATTCCAAAGCCCTCATAACTGTTAAACCACACAACTACAAATATAAACATGCATTTAAATATACATTTAAATCGCCATAAACAGTAACATATAATAACATATTATTTTAAGCTATGGTGACTGCCGCAGTCAAGCATCCTTTTCAGTACCCATGGGTGCTGTCAATCGGCATCTCCCCCTGATGGAACTGGAGCTGTTCACCAGTCGGTTCATTTGGGGTACCCTTGTCCACCACATGTGGCCAGCCGAGCTCACTGTGTACCCTGTTTCCACAAACTGTCCTTAGATGGCCCCTGTGCCACACCGCCATGCCCTGCAGCCTCTACAGATATTATTGGGTGGCCCTAGGTCCTGGGGGGGGGGGGCTCTCACGATCACCACTGTAGCCTTCAGCCTGCAGCCCATTTTGAATTTTTTTCAGTGGCCCCATGCCCTAGGAGGCTACCCGCAATCACTGCCACAGCCTGTTACCTTTAATTCTTCAGGAGGCATCTCCATTGCTATGGGGCCGCCGCTGTCATCAACTGCCACACATGTGGCACACTTGAGACCTCGACCCCTCTCTTTCTTGTATTAGAGTGACACAAGGGGGTGGACTGCTCAGCTTCAGACGGGCTGCCAGGATGTGGCAACCTGGGACTTTGCTTCTCTTCAACGGGACCGCACAGGCGGTCTGGGACTCTGTTCACCTCACCACCTGCCAAGGATGGGGTGATCTTTCACCTCCTTGGGATCTGCACCTGCCAGGCCACCTATGCCAGGTGGCCTAGGAGGGCATCTCTACACAAGGCCTGCCCTGACTGGCCCCGGGGTGGGTTGACATGGAGCAAGGTCACGTCGCTCCGTTCAGGCCACATGGTCCAGTTGGCCTGCAAATGATGCTGGGTTGCACCACACATGTGGTCCAGTGTTTTTGTTCAAGTTTTTTTTACCCTTGTGGGCCACTTGAGGCTACAGTCCCCCCAAGGAGGCCCTCATGGCTGCTGCTTTCCTCTTCTTCCTCCTCAATGTTATTTTCTCAACAGCTTTTCTTAGAATGTTCATGCCCCCCTGCCTAGCCCACACCTAGCAGGGAAGCGCTTTCCTTTCGTTTTTTTGTTCTCTTTGTTCATCCAACATTCTATCCAGCCCCATGGTGGGCTGTATGGTGCAGTCCAGGTAAGTCTGTAATGCAACACAAACACAATACACACACAAACACTAAATAAAGCATTTTAGTCCTACAACCTGGCGTCTATGTCTTCATTTCTGTATTTCCCTCAGGGAACACGCATGTAGCCCTGCCTAGCTAGGCCCAATTTAGGCTACGGTATACACTTGGACTCTTGATACTTACATTAAACTGTCTCTTTCAAGTCATATAAGACTTACAAAGAATGCCCTTGCTTTGGAGGATTGTCTTTTTGAAGTCTAACTCTTTTTAACTGTCTGAATATTATGCTGTAATGCTGTGAGTGTTAAATTATTAACTTGATCTTGTTTTAAAGGCTTATGTGAGGTGCATTATGGTAATTGGGAGCATGAAAATTGAATGCAGGTGGGAATGTTAATCTAAGTACATGCTTGTTCTGTATTTAGTATTTAATGTTCGTACCTTTTTTAATTTTTAGATATTTAATGATGTCATTTTCACTCCTGTATTCTGGTGGATTGTTTTCACTTTCCGAATAAAATTGAAGTAGATTTTCTTTCTTTCAGAAATTATAATTCTCGAGAGACTAAGCACCATATACACGAATGGGTTACATTCAGCAGAGTGGCACTTTGTGTTTTTTCGTGCATGCAATATTCTCCTTTTCAACAATTTCACCGAACTGGGAGGGAGTATTTGGGAGTCTAACCGCCTCCCTTCTCCTGCACCTGCTTACCTTTGCTCGTCATTCTATACATTCTATTTTGAACATTGCTGAAATTAAATGTTCTACATTTTAATGTGATGTTGTACATGACAGATTTACCACTGGGTTATTATTTTTTGTATCTATGTATTGGTCACTTATTAGGCACTTATAGAATTAGCCAAACTGTTTCAAAGCGCCCACAGGGCGGACAGGGTGAGGACAGGGGAAGGTATACAATAAATTACAGCAAGGATAAATAATTGCATTAATAGTACAAACAAATAATGAGAATAAAGGGAAGCGGGAGACAAACTTACTATGCCTTGTGAGTGTTCAGAACGTACAAGTGCAGAGGGGGAGGGGTGAGGGATAAGGGGCTTTGATGCTCATGGAGGAGTGCTCAGGGTAAGTGCTAAGTGGAGAAGAACGTAAATTTGGTGGTAGGGCGCCTTAATCCCCCATTTTTGGAGTCCATAGGACTCCATGGGGGATTTCCGGTAATTCTGACAATTTTGCTGTTTTTTGGCAGTAGTGTGGCAGATTTACCCCCAGCATTTTGCCGTTACTCTGGCAGTGGCTGGGTAGTAACGGATTGACTGCCGTATTACTGCTGTTTTTACTGAACCGATGGTCCTAAATCCTCTGTAGCGCCCTCACTGCTTGATGCATTTAGCTCTTGGCGCTTTGGCAGATTGCCCAGATGGTTCCTTCTAGTTGTCTTGCTCAAACAGTAGAAATAACATTAAAAACGGGACTAGTAGTGGCAAAATGGTAATCCGATATTCCTGCAGTCGAAAACCGGATCTCGAATAGTTAACACGCACACCTGCCCCTGCAGAATAGATGGCTGCCTGCAGATTAAGCGTCACTCAGCCAAGCATGCACACACTGCCAGCGTGCACGTAGGCTGCCCAGTTCGGCCAGGTTCTGGTTTCTACCTTATCATCTCTGCTTCTCGCATATGGTATCAAAAAGAACAGGCCATGCTCCAATGCGCCTCGGAGGCAGGTGGGGCTGTCATGGAAAAGGGGAAAAGGATGGTGGGAAAAGCCATAGATATTAAGGTTGTGTCTGAAGTTGGGGCTGTCTTTTGGGACGCCGAGGCAGAGGGATACTAAGTTCTGGTTTCTTTATTGCTCGAGACTGGAAACCCACATGTTTGTTTTTTGTGTGGAATTCAATCTACTCTGTTGGAATGTGTCTGTTGTGTGGAGCGCCTGTTTGACTTATTTGAGACAGTTTCACAGCGCGTTGCATTTCCACACAGAAGTTTATGACATGGTCATAACACCAGGAACTGATGAGAGGCCTGGGGGGCTTCTGTAGCACTCTGCTATGCCCCCAGGGGAAGGAAGCTTATACTGGGTAAACACCTCAACCAGTTGGCTTAAAAGTAAGGGTGAGGAGGGGTGCAGAAGATCGCCCTCTGGACCTGGGCGAGTCCAGCTCTGGTAGTCATTGGTGGCTGGTCACTGGGGAAGGTCCAAAGCATCTGTGTTAATCAGGGTCCTGGGCTCCTGGTGAGTATGTGCAGTGGACAGGGTCGGACTGGGCCATAAAACTGCCTCGGGTATCAATGAAAAAGGGTCCCACAGTTGCAAATGGCAATTCATTCCCTTTGTGACACTGTTGGAATAGTACCCAAGGAGGAGTTTGATCGAACAGGCCCAAATTGGCCAAAAAAGTGGCCCACTTTGAACAAAAAACTGGCCCTCACCAGAATTTTGTGTTTTTTGTTCGGCCATGGACCTATTGCCCTATTGGCCAGTTCGAGATTGGCAGACGTATAAGGGTAACACAAGAAGTAGTGGAACTGTGACTCTGACCTCGAAGTGGCATTGACCATAATGTGGCCATTTCAATGTTTCTTTCAATTTCAGCCCTCATATGAAACGTTGTGTTGTTGTGCAACATTTCTACACTCTTTCCGTGCATGCTCCCTCGCTATCTTAAGTTCGAGAAGCTAACTGCACAACTGGATGCGACTTCCGAGAGACGCGAATCGGGCAAGAAAGGATGAGGCATTACTTGAAGCGAGATGTCGGGTCGTTGACCTTGGACCACCCATCCTCGCCTGGTATCAAGATGTGGGACCACATCCTCATATTACACCCGTTAAGCTGGGCACCCGGGGTGACACAAGCTCACGCGCGCGAACAGCAGCAAATCGCATAGCTCTCAACCATTTCTGTCGCAAAGGCGGTTGAAAACACCCGATTTTATTTTTGGCGGGTGAGAGGCCCATTGAAACGAATGGGCGTGCAGGAGGCTTGGCAGGTGAGTCAGCTGTTTACAAGGCGGGTGACACCCGCCAAAAGCGTGTGAGTTGAGAGCTATGCAAATGGCACAGTGACCCTAACCCCCCCCCCCCCCCGTCTTCATAGTAGAAGGATTGTCCGGACCCTAGCAGCCTGCGTAGAGGGGTTACGAGGGAGGTGAATCATAGACCCCCCCACAGTCACGAATCCAACGGCGGTAACCACTGGAGGCCGCACAGAGAACTCGATATGTCGCCCCTAACAACATGCACCCTCATGGCTCCTGATACTACGCAGAGGCCCAGCCTCTCCACTCCGGACCGCTGCAGAAACCACGACAGGGACATAGTTACACCCCTAGAGGTAACAAACAACACGCAACAGAAAGGCTGCCCAAGTGCACTCCAAAAAAGGCATAGGCTGCCGCAACAAACACTATCTTCAAAACAGCGGATCACGGCCAAAACTGGGGGGAGGCTGGTGACGTGCGCCCAGCTGGCAGTAAGGATCCAGAATGAGCCCGAGTGCACATAACCCAGAGAGAAGTACAGGTGACCGCAAACCTGGAGGGCTATGGTCACTCACTACCAGCGCGGGACAGCCTGAAGGCAGAACCAGTTAAATTACGTGCACTTTACTGAAAGTGCACTGCCACAGCATAGCCCACGTGGGAAGTAGTAGGGGCTAGATCTCTTACACATTGATCCTGACCACTGCCCCCCGCAGAGGCAAACAATAACAGACTCCCCCGAAACCCTGAAGTCACTAAGCGTGAGGCCCGAGCAAGACAGAGCTGTGGAACTAACTGTGAATGCTCCCAAAGGCATGAGGAGCACTGACTAGTGCAATGCCCTGAACAGCCATAACACGCCAGGTTTACACCACCCACGCACCGGGCATGTTATGTGGAACTCCAGCGGTTGCGACCCTCCACTGAACCGCAGTGTTGGCAGTGGCAAGGAACGTCAGCAATTAGCACTTGGGCCCTGGTACGTGAACTTCAGTCTGTGCTTAGCTTGGCAGAACTCTCAAGGTGAACGGCAGGGATTCAGCTGAACCACGGACAGAGGCACATACTGTCATGATGCCTACCCCGGGCATCCGGATCGAGTCCATCATCCCCGGGAGCAGGCATCCAGATACTCATTAAAACCCCAACAGCCCCGGCTTGGGGCTGTTTGGATTCAGTCCTGGTGCCTTAGGCGCTAGGCTCATCATAGAAATCAGTCCTGGCGCCATAGGCGCCAGGCTCATAGACTTTACTTACCTTATGCAGACCATGCTGCAAATGAGTCCAAGCCAACGTGAGGCCTGGATGGGACTATTTTATTACAGGGACTATTTTTTACTTGGGTGTGGTTCTGGGGAACTTCTTACCTGGGACTACTTTGCAGGCTATTTAAACCATGCCAGAACAGCTGCTCATGCTTCATGTTATTCTGCATCCAGCAGCGTAACGCTCATCGTGTCTGCAAGAAGCATCCAGTCTTCTGCCACGTCCGCCTCGAATCTGGAGCTCCTAGACAAAAGGAAAAGAAAGGAGAAGAGGTTAGATCACGAACATTATTTGATTCCTTACCTGATTCCGGACCCAGCACATCTCTGAGCCTGGAAAGGACATTATTTCAGCACTCGTCGCTTCGTCAGCAGCAGCGCCGCGTTATACTCACCAGTCCACCGCATCTTTCAACTCGGCGCTGCCTCCATCATTTCCTTCATCGAAACCCAGCACCTGGGGGGAAAACAAAAGGAATAACAAGGTGAGCCGAGAAAACCGACAAAGACAATCTCTTTGCCACCATCGGCTTACCTGCTTTACCACAGAGGTATTATCCTTTAATTCGCTGCATCTTTCTATGCCACACCTATAAAGGGAGAGAAAACAGCAAGTTATACTCATGCAACTTTTACCGGACAGTGTTTGGTAATACAGACTCTTACCTGAACGCCATCAGCTGCCTCCAGGCAATATTCTTTTGGACCCAGCTGCAACCTAACGAGGGAATGGAGCAAGAGTGAACATCGGACATATTGAACCCTTTGAACTTTATAGACACTGGAGTCAATATTCCTCCGGAACTCCTCCAGTACCTTCAAACCAGTGAAGTAACTGGTATCTACGCGCCCCTGCATGCCATGCAGGATGGAGAGCTCATCATTTAAAAACATAAGGTGAGGTTACCAAGAGGGGATATCGGAGGTGATTAGTGGGGAGAACGAGAACAGTTGGGGGGGCCATCACTAAAGTCCACGAGTGGCTAAATCCCTTTCTCCACTTGCAGGAGAATACTTCTACGAGTCCAGCAGACAAGATTAGGCGGGCCAGTCCAGACTGTCATCTCTTCACTACGCATCACGTTGGTGGAGACCGCAGCTGTCTGGGTCCGATTGACGCCCCTGTGGGAACCAGGTGAGCGTAACAGAACACGAAGCCTATATACAAATCCCCACCCGGGCGTAATGGAGACCTCAGAAACCGACAAACTAGCCCAATTGTTAGGAGAACTTAGGGCAGAAGTGCACTCCACGCGCCAAGAAACTAATGCCCTCAGGAGAGAACTGATTGTGTCAAAGGAGCGCACTGATTATCTTGCCAGACAACTGCTGCAAAACTAAGCCGGGCAAACACCACTACCTGGACTTGGGGGGAATTCAACCCCCATTTCATCGAGCAGTGGTTCTTCCAGGGAGCATTCCTTTAGCTCCACCCGAACGCTTTGCTGGGGACCCGAAAAGGTTTGCCGTGTTCATGAACCAATGCCGCTTGCACTTTTTATGCAGCTTTTCCAAACGACCAAGCCAAAGTAGCATTTGTACTGTCATACATTAGTGGCAGCGCAGCGGATTGGTCAATTCCATTAGTCAACCAGGTTGACCCTCTTCTTCGGGATTTTCAGGGTTTTCAATTGAGCATGGAAAGACTATTCGCCAGACATTCACAGGGACAGGCCCTGGATAACGAACTTCTATCCCTACGACAAGGAAACCAGGACCTGCTAACTTATATCGCAACCTTCAAAAGGTTGGTGGTGGAAACCGGATGGCCAGAGGTAAAGCGAATTACATTATTTCATCGTGGACTTCGGGATGCACTCAAAGATGTTTTGGCCCAAGTTGTGAACCCACCTCAGGATTGCGCAGAATATATAGATTTAGTGGTCCAGCTAGACCACCGACTTCAGAATAGAAAAGCTGATCGAGCTAAATTCGAGAATCGGGTATTGGTTAAACCAAATGTTACTCCCAAAGGAACAGATGCATCAGAACCAATGCAGATCGGGCGGTTAAGGGAACCTTAACTCAGAAAGAAAGAGAAAGGAGATGACAGATGCAGTTGTGTGTGTACTGTGGGGCCTCAGGACATTTTCTACGGGATTGCCCTATAAAACCATCCAAGAAAGTAGTCGGAGTTGCTGATAGAAATCAAACAGAGCCTGATTCGGGAAACGACCACGCCCGACAAGCGTAGAGGTCCACTTGCCGAGCTTAAAGAAGGACACTCAGACCTCGCACCTAATCATACCAATGGTCCTTATTGATCCAAGGCAGCCATCACGTATGCACGCAGTTAGGGCATACATTGATAGCGGAGCCGTAGGAAACTATGTGGACAACGAATTGGCTTCTAGGATGAATCTACCTCTCTGCAAAAAGACCACTTTGGATGTTATCACCACAGTCGATGGAACTGAAATTGCCTCTGGGCCTGTAACTCATTCCACCACAGAGATGACACTGTTGGGCCAAGATGGGCATCGAGAGACTATTGTGTTTGACTTAATCAAAGCCCCGCAGTTCCAAATAATACTGGGGATACCTTGGTTGGAAACACATAATCCTTGTATTGATTGGCGAGAGAAGAGAGTAACCTTCCCGGAGTGTGCACACACCTGTTACCCGGAAAAAACCTTGAACAAAAGCCTGGCCACAGTCGCTAATCCAGTCATGCAGTTACCTCAGGAATATCAAGAATTCCAGGATGTTTTCCAAAAAGAACAGGCAAACACCTTACCACCTCATAGATCATACGATTATCAAATCGACCTCATACCCGGTGCACAACCTCCATGCAGTAGGATCTACTCCCTTACGGAACCCGAAAACCGTCACCTACGACAATACTTGGACCAATACCTTGCTAATGGCTTCATTCGTCCATCTAAGTCCCCCGCATCTTCAGCTTTATTCTTCGTGCCCAAAAAGGAAGGTGACCTCAGAACGTGCATAGACTACCGCGCATTAAACCAGATCACAGTGAAGAACCGATATCCATTGCCTCTGATCCATGAACTACTAGACCAAGTAAAGGATGCTTGCATCTACACTAAATTAGATCTCCGAGGGGCATATCATCTGGTACGTGTAAAGAAGGGCGACGAATGGAAGACCGCTTTTCGCACCAAGTACGGATTATTCGAATATCAGGTGATGCCCTTCGGATTGTGCAATGCACCAGCAGCCTTCCAGTATTTTATGAACTATGTCCTTTGTGAACTCATTGACGTCTGTGTTGTCGTATACATAGACGATATTCTAGTGTACTCCTCCTCAGAATCAGACCATGTTAAGCACGTTTGTGCAGTCCTTGAGAAACTACGCCAGCACAAGTTATATGCAAAATTGGAAAAATGTGTTTTTCATGCTACAGAAGTTGAATTCCTTGGATTTATCCTGACTCCTAAAGGAGTCCGAATGGACTCTCGAAAGGTGGACGCAATTCTCAAGTGGCCATCACCCAGTTCAGTTAAAGGGGTGCAAAGCATGCTTGGATTTGCTAATTTCTACCGCAGATTTATTCCTAACTTCTCATATGTTGTTTCCCCCATCAGAGCACTTTTGCGAAAAAACAAACCCTTCTTGTGGACCGAAGAGGCTGAAAAAGCCTTCCAAGAACTGAAATTGAAATTCATCCAGTAGCATTTTGGTCCAGAAAATTCTCGGCCCCCGAATTAAACTATGCGGTTACCGATAAAGAGTTGTTAGCCATCAAATCCGCCTTCAAGGCTTGGCGGCATTATCTTCTCGGTGCCAGGCATACCATTACTGTAATCACCGATCACAGGAACTTGCAGTATTTAAAAACAGCCAACACCCAATCATCGCGTCAACTTCGATGGGCCTTGTTCCTTGCCAAATTCGATTTCGTGATCTCTTATCGACCAGGTTGTAAGAATGGTAAGGCAGATGCTTTATCCCGAATTGGGATGGGAGAAGCATATTCGAACCCGGAACCGATGCCTATAATTCCTGAACAAAGAATTCTTGAGATAACTACTCTACAGACCTTAGAAGATATTCATTTAAAGATCCAACAACTTTTCGATTCAGCAGCCCTGCAGGACTGGGTTAAAAAGGGCCCAGATTATTCAGTTGTCAATGACCTACCTTACTTTCAAGGGCAGCTATTTCTACCACACAAGGAACTACAAGAACAAGTCATCTCCAATTACCATGAAGCTCTGATGGAAGGGCACCCAGGTATTGCAAAAACTGAAGCTAAAATTAAAAGACAATTCTGGTGGCCCACCTGGCGAAAAGTTGTAAAGTCATTTGTACTGTCTTGTGGCATCTGCGCCCAGAACAAAAGTCAAAAGAAGAAACCAGCTGGTCTTTTACAACCTTTAGATATTCCACCCACACCATGGCACACTTTGTCTTTAGACTTTATTGCAGATCTACCGCCATGTAATAGATTCAACACCATTCTAGTTGTTGTGGATCTTTTTTCCAAGATGGCCCACTTTATTCCTTTAAAAGGATTACCTTCTGCTTCAATCTTGGCCATGGAATTTCTCGAAAATATTGTTCGAATACATGGATTTCCTTCCGTATTGATCTCTGACCGAGGTAGTCAGTTCATTTCGCAATTTTGGCAGAAGTGTTGTCAATTGGCACAAATCGACGTAAGGTTATCAACCAGTCACCATCCCCAAACCGATGGTCAGGCGGAGAGAACCAACCAGACTCTTGAACAATAACTACGTTGTATGCTCCACCAAACCGAAAGTAATTGGAAGGACATTTTATGGATTTCTGAATATGCATACAATAACTCTGTACATTCAGGAACCGGACAAAGCCCCTTTTATACCATATATGGCCATCATCCTCGAACCTCAGAACTCGATTCGCCCCAGTATTTAGAAATGCCGGCAGTAACTAATCTGCATTCTACTATTACACAAGCTTTTAAAGAGGCAACAAAACATTTGAAACAAGCAAAAGAGAAATACAAGAAAAATGCTGATCAACATAGAAGTGAGACCCCACCATGTTGAATCGGAGACCAAGTTTGGCTGGCTACAAGACATATACCTCTGAAAGGAACTCAGACTTTTAATCCTAGATATTTGGGACCTTACACCATTAAGGCCATTATCAACCCGGTGGCCGTCAAATTAGAATTACCCTCTAATATGCAGATTCATCCTGTCTTTCATGTTTCACTTCTAAAACCAGTTCAACCCGGAACAAGATTAACCAAACCACCTGACCCCATCCTAATAGATGGAGAGCCTGAATTCGAGGTAAAAAACATATGGTTAAATCAAGACTTTTTTATTTAATCGACTGGAAGGGTTACGGACCACAAGAAAGGTCATGGGAACCTAGTGACCACGTTCATGCTCCTCGATTGGTGAAAAAATTCCATCGGGACTTCCCAGACAAGCCAGGGCCAAGGGGAAGAACAACTTTAGGAGGGGCCTTGGGGGTGAGTGCTGTCATGATGCCTAACCCAGGGCATCCGGATCGAGTCCATCATCCCCGGGAGCAGGCATCCAGATACTCATTAAAACCCCAACAGCCCCGGCTGGGGGCTGTTTGGATTCAGTGTTGGCGCCTTAGGCGCCAAGCTCATCATAGAAATCAGTCCTGGCACCATAGGCGCCAGGCTCATAGACTTTACTTACCTTATGCAGACCATGCTGCAAATGAGTCCAAGCCAACGTGAGGCCTGGATGGGACTATTTTATTACAGGGACTATTTTTTACCCGGGTGTGGTTCTGGGGAACTTCTTACCTGGGACTACTTTGCAGGCTATTTAAACCACGCCCGAACAGCAGCTCATGCTTCGTGTTATTCTGCATCCAGCAGCGTAACGCTCACCGTGTCTGCAAGTCAGCATCCAGTCTTCTGCCACGCCTGCCTCGAATCCGGAGCTCCTAGCCAAAAGAAAAAGAAAGGAGAAGAGGTTAGATCACGGACATTATTTGATTCCTTACCTGATTCCGGACCCAGCACATCTCTGAGCCTGGAGAAGACATTATTTCAGCACGCATCGCTTCGCCAGCAGCAGCGCCGCGTTATACTCACCAGTCCACCGCATCTTTCAACTCGGCGCTCCCTCCATCATTATCTTCGTCGAAACCCAGCACCTGGGGGGATAACAAAAGGAATAACAAGGTGAGCCGAGAAAACCGACAAAGACAATCTCTTTGCCATCCTTCGGCTTACCTGCTTTACCACCGGAGTTATTATCCTTTAATTCGCTGCATCTTTCTATGCCGCACCTATAAAGGGAGAGAAAACAGCAAGTTATACTCATGCAACTTTTACCGGACAGTGTTTGGTAATACAGACTCTTACCTGAACGCCATCAGCTGCCTCCAGGCAATATTCTTTTGGACCCAGCTGCAACCTAACGAGGAAATGGAACAAGAGTGAACATCGGACATATTGAACTCTTTGAACTTTATAGACACTGGATTCAATATTCCTCCGGAACTCCTCCAGTACCTTCAAACCAGTGAAGTAATTGGTATCTACGCGCCCCTGCATGCCATGCAGGATGGAGAGCGCATCATTTAAAAACATAAGGTGAGGTTACCAAGAGGGGATATCGGAGGTGATTAGTGGGAAAACGAGAACAGTTGGGGGGGCCATCACTAAAGTCCACCGGTGGCTAAATCCGTTTCTCCACTTGCAGGAGAATACTTCTACGAGTCCAGCAGACAAGATTAGGCGGGCCAGTCCAGACTGTCATCTCTTCACTACGCATCACGTTGGTGGAGACCGCAGCTGTCCGGGTCCGATCGACACCCGTGGGAACCAGGTGAGCGTAACACATACACCACCACATGTTACCCGACCTAACGCAGACACCTGAACATGTAAAGACTTGTTAGTTACATCATTAGGACAAGCCACAATAGCCATGACCGCAGAAACAACTAGCCGTACAGGGAAGATCAGACTGGTTGAGAAATGGAAGAACGTAAAGGAGCTCTACCAGAAGGGAAGAAGACCCGGCAGTGAGCTAATTCAATCCTGATGACTCTGAAACAGCTGTTCCTAAACATAGAATATCAGCCAATCCCACTCCCAGTGCTCTAGAGAAGAGTAAGTCGACTGGCCGAAACACTCAGCAACATTGAGACGAAACATTACGCCCACTAGGAAAGAAGATACCTTAGCAACACAGTACAATGCCCAAAGGGGCGGCGGCCAAGAAAGGGGGAAAAAATGAAATATTCACGAAACCGACCAACAGAGAAAACGCCATGAGTGGAGACGAAACCAGCATACCGCCCCACCATCATCCCTGACAACATCCACCCCCATGGATCTTCAAGGGGTCTTCATGTCTATGCAACAAGGGCTTGCTGCAGTCAATGACAAACTAGATGGCATTAATATTAATGTCACATCAATCCGGAATCGGCTGGAGAAGGTCACAGGCCGTATTACTGAAGCGGAAACAAGGATCAGCACCACTGAAGACACACTTGTACTGCAAATCACAGTGACCAACGTGGCTAAAGATTTGAGTACGGTCAAGCTGAAGTGCGAGGATTTGGAGGCTCGGTCACGCCATAACCATATGCGCATAGTAGGAGACCCGGAGGATGCTCTAAAGAGCCCAATGGATCTGGCTGTTGAAGAGCTACTTAAAGATTTACTTGGGGATACTGGATGGCCAGCAATATTTGTTTTCAAACAAGCGCATAGATCTCTAGCTACACGTCCGAAATCATTGCTAGACTTATGAACTATAGGGACAGAGACCTAGTGTTACGAGCCGCAAGAGCCAAACAGGAACTAAAAGTAGGATCAACTGTAATCCGCATGTTCCGGGATTATACTCTCACAGTACAGCAATAACGACAAACATTTAAGGGAGTAAAGAAGATGCTTCGAGAATACCCTACGCCATGTTGTATCCGGCCAGATTGCGTTTGCAGTACAAAAACAAGACTTACTTTTTTACATTCCCGGAAGAAGAGGCATCCTTCGTAGAGGCAAATTTTCCTCTAACAGACAAGCAGACATCTGATAACGATGAAGGACGTTCGAGAGCTCGGAGATGTGAATGCCGAACACCAACGATGACTAGACTGTGGTACTGTTTGATACTGATAATGGAGAAGTGCACCTCAGGCACCACTCCTGAGAGTAGTTATAGTATTATTGGTTTACTAGCGCCTTGTTGATGGATATATTTATGATGTGTCTTGGTAACGTACAAAACTGGGCTGTGAAAAAGAAAAAGATTCTAGCGTTGGGCCCGAACCCGGCCGCCTTGAAGCAGTCCCCCACATGCATGTGCATTTGTTAGTTTCTTGGGAAAGGGAGGGGGCGACGGCAGGTCGAAATGGGATAACATAGTTAAAGGTCAGGGAATTATGATGGTGTGGGTGGTGGAATGGGGAAACAGTTGGGGTGTTAAGAGTAAAAGAATGCACAATCAGATAGCACTGTAAAAAATGGAGATGAGGTGCGCACTTTTGTTCCCAGTCAGATTTACCTGCTAAAGCAACAGTTAGTCTTCTCCTCCAAACGTTTTCTTGACTCTATCAATCATCAGGGAGGCTGTTTTCCTTTTCCTTTTCAGGTGTGCCTGGTTCATTCTTATTAAAGTCTCTAAGGATTCTGGTACATGTAGTTGCACCATTATTTCAATGCAGGTGACTAGGAACCAACTCTCCTCCAAAGCACAAATCTTACCCTTAATAGTGGGAGGTGGGAAACCGTGTTTATGGCTCTCCATAGTAAGGCATGATGCCCCTGGCGCTGCTGCCTCTTGAGCCCGGAACTCTTGAAACACTGTAAAAAAGGGAGATGAGGCGCGCACTCTGGTTCCCAGTCAGATTTACCTGCTAAAGCAACAGTCAGTCTTCTCCTCCAAATGTTTTCTTGACTCTATCAATCAGCAGGGAGACTGTTTTCCTTTATCTTTTCAGGTGTGTCTGGTTAATTCTGGTTAATTCTCATTAAATCAGATAGCACTACGTCACGCATTGAGGAGCAATACATATTGTAGTAGGGAACATGGAAAGATGGATGGATTAGATGTCCGCAAGGAACCCTGAAGAGATAAAACTGTTGAGCTGGAATGTCAGAGGGCTTGGTATGCATGTGAAAGCATGTACAGTGATGGTATATGTCAACAGACTAGGTGCAAATATATTGTATTTTCAAGAAACGCATTTGCTTGGGCATCAGGTGGGTAAGTTTGCACCAGGATGGGGGAACCATCGATTCTTTAGGTCATACTCGGCCAGAGCATGGGGGCTCATGATACTGGTACATAAATCACTACCGTTTACCCATATAGCAACAGAAAGTGACCCCGAAGGCAGGTACGTGATGGTACATGGCAAGCTGGCAAACATAGAGGTGTTGCTGATTAACATATATGGCCCAACATTGACGATCAAGGGTTCTACACAGAGGTCTTCCAGAAATGTGCTAAGTACCCGACAGCTCACATCATTTGTGGGGGAGACTTCAACACTATGTTGGATGTGGACCTAGACTGGACGGCTAGCACCCCTAGATCCTTAATTGGAATGGCCCACGTGGTACGCACGCACATAGCAGACCTAGATCTGAGGGACACCTGGAGTTCCCTACATGGGCAGCAGTGGGCATATACCTTTTACTCGTCGGTCCACGACATGCACTGTAGAATTGATTTATGGTTGGTGACACAGTGGGCGCTGAGTTGGTTAACAGAAGCCACAATTCTGCTTAGACCGTTATCGGATCACTCCCCGATATGCTATCAATAACTGTCCCCGAAGCCACCGTGCATAGGGCACCATGGCGGTTCAAGGTGATGGCCCAGACCCAGTGTATAAAACCACCCTGATGCAAAACATTGTTGACTATTTTGACAACAACGACGGGTCTGTCGATAGCCAGGCAGTCCTTTGGCAAGCATTTAAAGCCTACTTTAGAGGCGCCGCTATGTCCATGGAATTCGGCGTACTCAGAGATATACGTAGGGAACTGGGGAGGAGAGAGGAAGTGTTAGCCGAGCTCCAATCGCGCAATTGGCGTCCGATATCAGAACACAGGTCGATGAATTCCGTGCGGCAGCAGACCGTGAACTGCACTATTTCGATAGGCCTGCAGCAGCACAAAGATATGATGAACATAGAAAATCAGGCAAATTTTTAGCACAGATGGTCCGGGGAGAGAGAGGGAGCACGAGCATCCTGTGTATAAATAGGGGGTATGAGGGTAGTGGTTACAGGACAGGGGGAACAGCAGAATCTTTTATGAATTTTATGCTAAACTATACTCCCCCCCAAAGCACGGCCACCAAAGAAGAAATAGATGACTACCTTGCTAGAATACCCACAACTCTCCGGTCTGGAGAAGCTAGAGAAGCCCTAGACAGTCCCCTGACAATGAGCGAGAAAAAGGAGGCCATAAAAGCCCTGCCGAATGGGAAAGCTCCTGGCTCACATGGGCTAGGCGCCGAATTCTATAAAGACTTTGTAGAGATTTTGGCACCCTGATTACATGGGATATGGTCTGAAGCATTAAGAAACAGGCAAGCTGCCGGAAACAACTCGTGAAGCGATTATAACCCTACTACTTAAACCTGGAAAGCAACCTGACGAATGCGGCTCCTACCGCCCGCTGTCCCTTATATATTTACGGATGCGAAGGTATTCGCAAACATATAAGTCACCCGTCTAAACCCACAAATGCCACATATGGTCCATGAAGACCAAGCTGGATTCGTACAGGGAAGTCCACGGCTTCAAATATTCGCTGATGCTACAACATTCTGGTGAAAATCCCTAGAAATACTGAAGGTGTCGCATTAGCTTTGGACATGCATAAAGCCTTTGACACTGTATACTGGCCCTTCCTATATAGAGTCCTGAATAAGTATGGGTTTGGAACTGCATAAAATAGGCCCGTATATTATACACGCAACCTTATGCAAGGGTGTGTGTCAATGGGATGTGTCCTCAATATTGGAGTTGGAAGGGGGCACTAGGCAAGACTGCCCACTGTCACTGCTATTATTCGCGTTGGTAATTGAACCACTAGCGGATTTGTTAAGGGCGAGGTTCAGCAAAGTTGGGATACCACTTGCCAGGAGAACAGAGCTTATAACCCTGTATGCCGATGACATAATGTTATATGTAAGGGAACCAGAAACACACCTGGGACAGGTAGTTAAAGCAGTACGGGAATTTGGGGAACGCTCTGGCCTGAGATTAAATGCTGCTAAATCAGAGATTTTTCCACTAACAGACGCAACTAGACAACCGGCAGAATTAAATGGACTCATATGGTCTCCACAGCAGGTGAAATACCTGGGAGGTACTATAGCACGCACAACACAACTGGCACACTCATTGAAGTATGGTGAACTCACAAATGCAATGTGTGCTAAACTTACCCGATGGAATCACCTGCCGGTCTCACTTATGGGTCGTTTAGCTCTGATTAAAATGATCATACTACCCAAGTTATTCTACCTGTTTAGCACGGTGCCAGTATGGCTGGGAAGATCCTTTTTCACCAGAATACAAGGGGCATGCTCAGCCTTTATATGGAAAGGTCAACCAAGGGTAAGTTGGAAACGACTCACTAGACCATACAAGCAGGGGGGTCTAGCAGCCCCTGACTTTGAGTTATACTTTCTGTCAGCACAGGCTCACTATGCAACACATTGGGTCGAGGGAGAGCCGGATGCAGCAAATAGAACAACGGAAACACACAATGAGGGTCCAATTAGGCTTCTACATAAATTAGCTGGGGGGGATTGAGGAATGATAACTGTACGGACCATACACTAGTTACATGCAGAGCATGGTCTAGACTAATGGAGGCTCCCAGAAAAGAGGCGTTGTACAGCCCAGGAATGCCCCTGTAGGATGCACCATAAATCCCCCCGATGAAAGATGGGACACTGGCCACACACTGGAGGGATAAGGGCATAGTCTCCTTCGGAGATCTATTTGTCAACAAGCAATTCATTAGCTGGGATGATATCAAAACAACAATAGAAAACACACCGATGCCGAAACTGCAATATCTCAGGCTACATTCAGCTATAGCTAACACATGGGATTGCTTCCCTGAAGAACCCCCGACGCACCCGAGCCTGGGATATGTACTCTTCCCTACTGTGATCAAGAAGTCAGCCTCCACACTATACAAAATCACACTAGCAACCAGAACTGCCCTATTCTCGAATGTTAAAGAAGAGTGGGACTAATATCTGGGATCCACCATTACGGATGTACAGTGGACACAAGTATGTGGTCTGACCAGAAACATATCTTGTAACTCCCAATACCGCCTGATACACTTTAAAATACTGAATAGGGTCCACTTCAGCCCGGCCCGACACAAACACATGTACGTCACGGCCATAGGGAAATGTCCGAGATGTGGGTGCGAGGAGGCGGGTATTCACCACATGTTGTGGTCCTGCATAAGATTGACCGAGTACTGGGCAGACGTGTGTCCAACACTGGGTGAGATGTCTGACATACCCATAACTGGGCAGTGGCGTAACAAAAAATGTGGGGGCCCCCCTGCGAGCCATGCTGAGGGAGCCCCCCCCAACTCAGCAACAAATCACGGGTCGCGCCACACTCTGGGCCGGCCAACATTATCACGCTTGCGCAATACGCACAAGTGTGCTGTTGAAGGGGTGTGCCACACATTGCACTAGGAGAAAGATATAATTATGTGTTTTAATGCAATATACAGTACACTTTCTGAGAAAAATTGGCTAAAAAGCCAGAATGTTTGCAATGGTAGGGTAACACCAATCCAATACATGCAAGTCACCAAAAGTGCACAGGAACATGAATACTTTGCTATTAAAAATGCCATGCCACATTGAAAACATGTCCCACTGGCTGTACAATGTAGACCAGTGTAGATACGTAATGACATTACAGTAAAGCATGCGAGGCCACATTTAGACATACCTAAACTGGTTGCAACAAAATGTCAGTGGAAGCAGTAACACTCATCAAGAAGAGAACACACATTCAAACCTGTGTCCCAGTGGCCTCTAACAACATGTCCAAACTCTTTAAAATTGGTAAGTAACTGGTCAATCCTGTTTCGGCCTTTACCTCTCCTGTTCCCTCCCAGGCCCTCTGTATGGCTCTGTTCTTTCACTTCTCTGCTAAAACTCAGGACATCCTGTCCCCATCTCCTCTTCCTCTCTTGGCCCCCCCTTTGGCCAGCTCTACTTCTATTCCTCCTTTCTCCTCTTTCTCTCTGACAATACCTGATGAGGTTTCTAGACAAGTCCGATCTATGAAAGTTTTCCCTACTCCTCTAGAACCATCAAGGACCATATTGACACCATTGCTCCAGCCTTGGCTGATTTCTGTAATCACTCTTTCACCCCTGGAACGTTCCCCTCACCCCTTAAGCACTCCCTTGTGCACCCACTCCTCAAGAAGCCGTCTGCCTTTCCTGCCTGCCTGGCAAACTATCGCCCAATCCCCATCACCCCGTTCCTGGGCAAAATGTTGGAAAAAACTGGTCATCTTCCAGCTTACTTTCCACACTGAATCGGTTGGTTGTCTCCATGACCATCAGTCTGACTTCAGAGCTGCCAGAGATACAGAAACTGTTCTCCTGAACACCCGTAAGATCTGCTCTCTATCCTGGATTACAGCATTCCTTCTGTCCTCATCCTCCTTTATATTTCTTCTGCTTTTGACACGGTCAACCACGCCATCCTGATCAATCGACTCCATGAGAACCTGGGTATCACGATTCAGGCCCTTGAGTGCCTGACCTCCTTCCTCTTGGACTGCCCCTGCCAGGTCCAACTTGGTCCCTTTCTCTCTGCCACATTGCTCTATACCTGTGGCTTTCCACAGGGCTCCATCCTCTCACCCTGGTTTTTCAACTTCTTCTTGGTTCCTCTGGCCCACCTGATCTCTATCTTCTCCTCGTATGCAGATGACACTCAGCTTTCCTTCAGGCTCCCCTCAGACTCCTCTCCTCTCTCTCTCTCTCATTCCTGACTGTCTATCCGCAATTCAGGATTGGTGTGCATCCACTGATCTCTCCCTTAATGCCAATAAGATGGAGATCCTTCTCATTGGGAACCCTGCCCCTGCTTTTCCTCTCGCACTCTGGCTGCCCGCCTTGGGCCCTCCTCCTTCACCTTCCTGCGAGGCAAAAAAAGTTGTTGTCATCTTTGACTCCGCTCTCTCTTTCTCTCCTCACATCTCAGACATCACCAAGAAGTCCCACTACCAACTGTTCCTCCTCAAAGGGTCCCTTCCCTTTCTCACTTTCCCCCAGAAGCTCAATGTCTCCAGAGACCTGGTTTTCTCTAGGCTGGACTACTGCAACAGCCTCTTTCTCAACCTGCCTTCCTCTACTCTCTGCCCTCTGCAGCTAATCCAGAATAGGACTGCAAGATTTATCCTTGGTCTCAAGCCCAGGGATAATATCTCTCTAGCCCTGAAATCTCTCCATTCGCTCCCAGTTCTTGCAAGGATCAAGTTCAAGACCCTTTGCATTGTCCACAAAGCTTTCTGGGCCCGGGCCCACACTACATCCAACGCTCTCTTACAAAATACTTTCCTTCTCAAGCCCTTTGCTCAGCTACCTCCAACTCTCTAAGGGTTTAACGCTTCCCCAGTCAAAGAGTGGGGGGCAGATCTCTCTCCTATGCAGGTACCGCCCTCTGGAAAGGCCTCCCTGCCCCTCTCAAACTTGAGCCGGACCACCTGAAGATCTGGAAGCAGCTCAAAACATTCCTCTTCTCATCTGCTTTGTCTCTCTCCCTCCCCTGCTGGCCTACCTGACCTATCTGTCTGCTGTACCACCTGGTTGCTTGGCTACCCTCAGAGTCTCACTCGGTACCAGGCTCTTTCTCGATCAGTCACCCCTGCACTGCAGCTGGGCCTACCACGCACTTAGGGACTGTAACTTGCACTACCCAGAGCCGCACTGCCCTGGCTGCACATACTCAGAGCATTGCTGCCCTGTTTTTCCCTCCCATCACCCTTGCACTTCCCCCCCTCCCTTTCCCCTTCCAATTCTTGTTCTCGCTCCTGCACGCTCTGAATGACACAAGGCCTAGTAAGATTGTTTGTCTTGTCCTCCCTCTATCTTCCCTCCCGTGTCTTGTCGCGCCTAGAAACACTTGTGTACAGACGCGTTATAAATGACTTATATCATATCATTTTATCACAGATGTCCAGAAAAATATACAATGCCCCAGTAAGAAACAACTAGTCTGGCAGCACCCAAATGCCTCTCTAGCCATTAATACCACATATCATGCCTGCTTAGCCTGGATTTGAACAACCATTATGATCTGTCGCACAATCCCGCCCCCCCCACACACATTTAAGTTTGCACCCTTTCACCATACAGGCACACACACCCAGGCACCCACCCATGCATTTAAGTGTGCACCCTTTCACCATACACTCACAGAGGCAGCCACCTATACATTTAAGTATGCACCCTTTCACCATACACTCACACACACACCCGTCATGGGGTTGAGGGGAGCCCTATTACATCAAAAAGAAATTGTTTCTTTTTGAAGTCACTTTGACTTCATAAAGAAATTATTTCTGTTAAGGACCTAACCATGACGGAAATAATTTCTTCATGAATGCAGAGGGACTTCAAAAGATACTGGGCCTCATTACGAGTCCGGCGGTAGCAGTTCCGGTAAAACCATCAGGCTGCCGCTGGACCGTAGTGATTTACTGGCGCCAGATTTGCCGGAATTACCAGGGCATTACAGCCCCGGTGGTCCGGTAAATCCGGCGCCCGGAATTCTGTAAATGCCAATTCCCATGGAGTCCGATGGGGACCGCAGAAACACTGGCACCATGTTGTAATATTGCCAGTGTTTCCGTGCATCTCTGCTGCTGGGTGCCGTTCCGCCCACCAGGTCAGATCTGGCGGGTGGGACGGCACCTGCCCGCAGAACTCGTAGTTTTCTGGTCTGGAAAACGGCGCTGTTACGGTTCTACCGGCACCGTTAATTCCGGACTGGCAAACCTGTAATGAGGGCCACTGTTTCTTTTTGAAGTCATAGGGCTTCTCCACCCCATGACATGGAGGCCTCCAGCCTAGGGTCTTCCATTGCATGGGGTGGGAGGTCCCTTAGACTTCAAAAAAGTTTCTTTTTGTAGTCACTCTGCCTTCATAAAGAAATGATTTCAGTTACAGAAAGAATTTCTTCATGGATGCAAAGTGAAATCAAAAATAATTTTTTTTCTCCAAGTGGGGCCCCCTCCCAGGACATGTGCTGGTGGGGCCCCCCGCACTGCGGGGGCTGCAGGGGCCCCCATTTCATCAGTGAAGCCGCGACTCGGGGAAATGCCTATTGGGAATTGTTTGGAAAATGAGTCCGATAATACGTACATTTTTTAATCTGAGCCTATTGTTAGCAAAGAGGGTAATATTGATGAGATGGAAGAACAGAGAATTGCTGATGCTAGGGGACTGCTTGAAAGATATGACATGGGCGAATGACAGTGAAGAGATATATTCCAGCCTACTGCCAGTGACGTGTCGTCCGAAAGATGTATGGGGTGGGTTCAGACAATATCTTGCAGATAAGAGTGTACATGATGAGGAACAAGCGAGTCCTGAAAAGTGAATATGTTATGCTCCAATTACGCACTAAATAACAATATATGTAACATGATACGATGCAACTGCAAGTAATGTAATGTGACAATCTGTGCATGTTAAATAAAAGTTTTTTTAAAAAAAGAAGAAGTGCACTAGGAACAGACTGGGAACACGTCGAAAAAGAAAATAGTCTTTGTGGCAGCCTGTTGGCTTGATCCAGGCAGGAGGATATATGAGAATAACCCTGGGAAACAGAACAAGAGCATGACATCCTATCAGGTGAAGAATCCTGGGGAGAAAGGTGGCCGATGCGTGTGCCGGTGACCCAAGCAAGCAGTCATTAAGGAACCTGATGCCTGCACTACACTCCACCTCGACACGGTTGAAGATCCTAAAGCCCGACATTGTCCAGAAAGGACAGGGTTTATGATACATCTACAGCATTCAAAGGTTCTAAAGTCAGACTAAGCAATTGCAATCTTTTGTAGGTGAGAAACCGCCCCAAGGGTGACCTTTGCGGGCAGATAGTTTTTGTGCATCCTATTTTCTATTCGATTTCTATGTATTAATGTTTATAAAGTGTGATTTATTCACCTCTCTGCCTCTTGGTGATTTGCGATGAAGAGCCGGAAAGCTAGCCTCAGGGGTGGACTGGCCTATAGAGAACTCTGGAGATTTCCTGGTGGGCCTCTGCACCCTGGGCCTCTTTTCTGTGGTATTTTCAAAATGTCTCATAGGAAAAGCATTGGGCTTGCTGAAAATGCGTCATATGGGGCCACTTTGAGCTTTATTTCCAGGGCCTCTTTTGGTCCCCAGTAATTATTTCCAGGGCCTCTTTTAGTTCCCAGTCCAGCCCTGGCTAGCCTTGTGTTGCTCATTGCTTGTATAACCAGGGCTTTACAGATTTTCGGAACCATATTCATTGGCTCATTGATCTGATCTATGGGGGCAGAGAGGTCCAAAGTTTAGGAGCCTGAAAAGATTAAGCCCTACTCCCAATCGGAGACCATTGCATGTTCATAGTATCAGGAGATTTCGAGTGGTGCGAGGAACTCTCGGACCATTATACCTGTTAAGTTCGTGTGCCATATAAGATAGTGATTTCCCACTGCAACCTTGACCGTGGAGTATATTGAGGACTTTGATATCAAATTTCTAGCATAGTTTTATAAAGCTTGCTGCTGTGAAATTATGAATTTGTTGAAATCTCTTTATAGCCATTGTTAGTAATACCCGATAAATGGCATTGCAATAGTCTTGGTTAGAGGATATTAACGCATTGCAGAACCATGATCCTGTGATTGATTGAATTAACATCTGGATCTTCTGCAAAAACCTATCTTGCCAACTTGTTAGGGTTGCATCTCTTTCATGCTCATGGTTGTTACCAGAGGCACCAGGGGTGAAAGTAATTAAGCCCGGGGGTGGGGCAGTAATCTGAAGATCAAGCCTCCGCTCTGCCCTTTGTTTATTAGATCTTAGTTTTACCTCCCTTATGTTTTAAGCAATTGATGCACATAGACATGTCCACAGACACTAGAAAAGTTGGAAGGTTTTTGGGTGCAGTGTCTGAAACACTGTCAATCCTGAGATGGGTGAACAAGCTAAACAGTGGCATCCAATTAAACAAATGCCCAAGAGAAAGATGATAGCAGCCAATCATTTGCGGGTATCTTATAAATTGAATTATTTTCTAATTTTCGTTACAGCAGCTGTTGGCCCATCAACTATAAATCCATAATTGTGTTCTTTGAGTTCTTGGCTGCTGTGTGTGGCCCTTCCTCTGCTATAGTCTCCTATATTTCTTTTTTTTTAAGGTGATGTATAAGTGTCCCTCTTCTTCACATACCTGTGGCTACTCTGAATGACACCTATGGATTGTATTGAAAGACAGCCCAGAAATCACAGCTCAAACTGCACAGGTGTCTTGCAGCCTGTCTTTTTATTTTCATAGAATAAAATTTGATTTCCATTCTTTAGGGTTTGAAAGATCTTGTTGCCACGAGAAAGAGATTTAAAAACAACCACAAAGACCTAGAGTTGGATTTACACCAATTCCTGTTCCTCGAGTGAAACCTGGCAGACAAGAAGAATCTTGCTAGGTGGCATTTCAGAGTAGGAAAGAGGGCCAGATAGAAATGTGAAACTCCCAACATAAACATTGACACATGACTTGGTTAAAAAAAAATGGAGACTATGACAGAGAAACATTTGCACATGGCAGCACCAGGCTGACATGGACATATAGTTTTGCATTCATACAGATGCGTCTCTTCGTGGCACCTGTTAAGGCACCAGAGTCACCAGCAAGCATGCATGCATGCATGCACGCACGCACGCACGCACGCAAGCACACGTATGAGCTGTCATATGAGGACGTCACGGCTCACTCCATAAAGGACCTGTGCGCCCATGCTTGAGCAGGGGAGATTGTAGAGCGGGCATAAAACAAAATGCAGAGCTCTCACGCAGGAACACAGAGAGCCTAAGAGCACGGACAATGGCACAAGCAAGTTGTACGCATTTGGTTCTAAGCTAATCTGCACTGATCCGAGGAGGCACTCCCGCTTGCATTGAGGTACCACACAGCACACAAGTTATTTAATGTTATAGTTTTTCCAAGGAGCTATACTGGCAGTCCTGGATACATCGGTGACTCCTTTGTGTTCCGAAACATCCCTCTGAAGGCCACAGCAAGAGCCTTAACAGTAGTGACCCAACCATTCAACCAACATCAAACAACAAAACCTTAAGAAAACGTTCCGTTGGCATTAAAGCGACAATACTTCTGTAATGAAGTCAAATTTAGCAGATTTTCAGAGAAGAGAAGGTTTGATACTCGGGGGAGATTTTATCTTGATGGAGTATTTAGATGATGTAGATACGATCCAGCAGGTAAAGCAGAGATCTTGATGCCTTGACGTAGGATTAGAATTAATGTTGTGTCCAGAGACGAAGAATGATACAAATGCTTGTGGGATCTTTACATAACTCCATGAGGGAGATTACAAAAGTATAGATGATGGTAGTGGAGAGCGGAGGGTGAGTGCTGGCCAGTGGTGCAGTCAGGATTAAATGGCAGGATGAGCTATATACACATTAGTCAATGGCAGGGAGTGTGGCCTTCCAGAACAGTAGGTTTGGCAAGTAAAATGCAGCCTACCACCCACCCCTTCGAATGAGGGCCACTTCCCTGGGACGATGCCGAAGTAATGTCCAATGGCAGTCACATTCTTCGCGCAGTCACCATCTCACCATCTACTCTCATCAGGATGGCAATATCTCCTTTGTGGTCGGTAGTCCTCAAACTGCTGTACTGATTGCTCAGAGGCTCAGAAATTGGATGTAGTGGAACAGCGAGCCACCAAGCGCAGCCCAACAATCACCACACATTGGCGCAGAGCCAGCAGGTTCTTGGGAGTTCAAGCAGCATCCAGCACCTGCTTGAGCTGCTGTCAGCCATCTTCTGGATTGTCTTTTTATGCATGTAATCACTGCTGTTAACATATAATAAAGGCATTTCAATAATACACTCTGAGCACTGTGAGCTCTTAGGGCAGTGAATAAAGCAATCAACCTTGTGTCAGGGGGAGGGCGTACCACGACGGAGAAGGCCCGTCAGCCTAAGCCTAGGCAGGCCCGAGTGAAGTGGGGATCAGGGGATTCACCACCTGGTTTGCCACTGACCAGGGGGGAGTGACAGCTATTCGCACCCTGGAGTTTTGTCCGGGATGCATATAGTTTAAATGTTTTTCTTTTTTATTGGAGACTAGCTGCAAGGGTATGACCAATCTCCCACAACAAAAAGGGAAACAAGATGGCTGCCTCCATAGTAAATAGAAAAGTGACCAAGTAATTTTGTATCGCCCAGGTGGAGGTGATTGGGGTGGGAGTTTTGTCGGTTTGGGGAAGGGGATTGATGAGGGGTGTCTGAGGGAGGGATTGGCAGGCACAGGGTTGAAGTGCTGATAAAAAAATGGTGGCACCTAGGTATAGGCCTTGGCTGGTAACACAGGCAGTTCTTGCCCGCATTTCCAGCTACCTAATTGGCTAATAGCCCATTCCCTGGCGCATATATGGTTACATCACTATGACCATCAGGACACAAACACCATCTTAGGTTGTATATTTGACTTCCATATTGGTCATCGGTTCAACGAGGGCAAGTAGCAGTAACAGCCAGCTCTCAATTGGCAAGCAAGCCCTTGGTCACAGGAATTTCTGAGCAAATGGATGTCTTCCCTGTACAAGTTTTCGGACCCAAGACAATCCACATCGTAAATGAATCAAAACACTCCCATAGGAGCTTTGGGGGCCTCAGCAAAATGAAGCACTGAACTACAACATAAGAATTCCGTGAACGCAGGCAGCAGTCAAAGTGCGAGACAGCCAGAAAACTTAGAGATCTGTATTTCACAAGCTGAGATTGGTTGCAAGAGAAGGTGCTTTGGTACCCCAATAATACACAGTGCTTGGTGAGCTCTATATTCTTCAACAGCATTTGAGCAATTACGCCTTGAGGTGTGTCACGCTACCAAGAGATGAACCAAGCATTACTTTAAAAGAGACATTAGACCGCCAATTAATATCACAGAATTAAATTGTTTTGGAAGATTAGGTGTGGGGCCTTACGCGTTCATCCACTTTTCCACAGGTTCTCCTTTGTTTGGCACCATCTATAGTAAACGCTTGATTGCTCCTCAATGACAGAAGTAGATTGAATAGAAATGTTTTGAAGTACATATATATATATATATATATATATACAAACTTTTCTGCACCGACTAAGCAGCGTAGTCCTGAGCCGCACTCCCGGACCTAAGTACCACTTTTCTATTACACACAATTGTGCTGCACAAATCGTACTACAGTCCAAATAGATTGAATTAAAAAATGTCCTTTAATCAACAATTCGTTGTAAATAGCATGGACACTTCCATCCCTCGCCCAGCCTGACAGAAAGACCAAATATGATGCGTTTCGCTACTCCTCGTAGCTTGGTCACATGATTTTGCCCTCAGAATAGAAACACCTTTATTCCCTATCCCCACAGTCTTTGTTCTTTTTCATGGTGCAAAACAATTAGGAAATAGAAAGAGGACTGGGAACGCTTTGTGGCAATGCTGCCTGACTTCGTAATGCAGCCCGCCATTACAGAGTGGCCTCATCGTTATCCCTAATTTGCCATGTATGTGTCACTGTCCATGTACTCAAGTATTTAAAGTGCATGATAAGAGGTATCATACCTCCAAAAATGTATGACATTACATAATCCAGCGGGAAGCCTCCTCAACTCTCTTTTGTAGTACATTTAGTATGCTCTAAATGTACAAAAACCATAAAGTGCATAATGCAAATTCATGGTTCCGGCAACATTCCTGTTCAGAGTGTGAATGGCAGTAGTGTGGTGTATTATCTTCCCATATATCAGACATAATGCCCGATAACTGTGCCGGTACCTCAATTGTAAAGTGCTTAGTGCATTGCATAAGGTGCCCTTACTAATGTATCCGCCTCAAAATAATGCTGGCAGCGTGCACCATTAATTCATTGTATACGCTTAACATAAAGTGCATAGTGCATTCCCTATTTGATCTATAGAGATCAGGATGGCTCAATGAGGTCTTATCTATATGATCCTTAGCACAGTGCCTGCCTTCTTGGCACGGCCACAAGATATATGGTTAGAGGAGGGCGGACTGCAAAGCGTCCCCAAAGGGTGTGCGGGATAGGTTAAGGTGTCTGAAGATTGCATCTTAAAGGCTCCCCACCATCAATTGATTGGAGGGAGTAATTAAAATATTACAAAAATTAGAAACAATGAGTGGGAATTGGCTATCAGAGTGTTTTGAACTGAATAATTTACATAGGTTTTTTTTTCAACAAATTGTACAAGCACAATTACAATTTCATCAGTCATTCACCCAGGAATTCAAAGTCAATAATATATTTTGTCTCTCTTTGCTTCAACAATTTCTCTCTGTTGCCTCCCCTCCGCCCAATATTGATTTTTTGTAACCCAATAAATGAAAAGTCACACAACTTCCCTTCGTGTTTCTCCCAAAAGTGTTTAGCTATAGGGTATGCAAAGTCATGGTTCTTGATGGCTCTGATATGCTGCTGTATGCGTATCTTCAGCTTGCACTTGGTACTCCCTATGTACCATTTGTTGCATGTGCAGTTCAGTGCATACACAATGTACTCAGATTCACAAGTAATTCTGTCCATGATGGTGATGGTTTTTTTGAGTACTGGATGAAAATATGTAGCACACTCATCCGCAAATTCGCTTATCTTGCATTTTGTGCATTTGTAGAAACCCTTCTTTCTGCGATTTAGCCACATGGTGGGAGATTATTTCAGGTACCATGAACCTACTGACTAGCTTGTCTTTAATGGAATGACATTTCCGGAACGAGAAGTTAGGATAACCCCCCCCCAGTGATTGTTTCAGATCTGTATCCACAATCAGTGAGTTCCAATGTTTCCGGATGATGGTTTTGATGGTGTTAGCAGATTGTCCATACGTTAATATCAGGCGAGTTGCTTCCTCTGTGACTTACTTGTACGATCCAATAGTAAGAAGATCTATCACATTTGCGTGCCTTCAGATATGCTCGTTGGATGATTTGTTTGGGGTAGCATTGTTTTTTGAAACCCCATGCTGTCATGTTGCTTTCTTCATCATAGGTACCAACTTCTGAGCAATTCCTTTGTAAACGGATGAACTCACCGTATGGAATACTCCAAATCAGATTTTGGCAATGCGCATTTTTAGCATGTAATGGGGCATTGACTCCCGTGGGTTTCTGAAACAGCTTTGTTTTAATTTTCCCATCTTCTATTAGGACTGTCACGTCTAGGAAAACCACTTCTTTAGGACTATGTGTCTCAGTAAATTGTAAGTTAAATTTATTGATATTTAGATGTTTCACAAAGTCCATCCATTCTTCGGGAGTGCCTTTCCAAATAACAAAAAGGTCGTCAATGTAGCGATGCCACATGACGACTTTGCTAGTGAACCTTTCATTTTCTTTTTTCCAAACTTAATACTTTTCCCAATACCCCATTGTGATGTTTGCATACGACAGGGCAAATGTTGTGCCCATTGCAGTTACCTGTTTTTGTCTGTAGTATTTTTGATTGAACAAAAATAAATTGTTCGTCAAACACAGCTGGATCATGGCTATGATCATTTCAGAGTGTCGAGTGTAATTCAATGACCTAGTGTTCAGATGGTATGTGCAGGCCTTCATTCCTTGTTCGTTTGTTATTGATGTGTATAGGGAAACGACATCCATCTTTGCTAGGAAAAAATCCGAGGCACATGACAATTCATTAATTTTTGACAGAAAGTACTTAGATACGAGGGTAGTGTGAGAACAAAGGGAAAAGGGTTTCATCAATGTATTTTGACATGTTCTCTAACAGTGAACCTGTAAGTGTGACAATGGGCCTGCCCGGGGGCTTGGAGATGCTTTTGTGAACTTTCGGTAGAAAGTATATCGTTGGTGTAGTGGAATGAGGTCTATAGAGGAACTTCACATCTCGGTCTTCCAACATTCCTTTTTCTGGCCATTCACTAAGAAAGTTTTGGACTTTCAGTTCCAGACTTTTCATAGGATTTTCTGTTAGCTTCTCATAACAGGTTTTATCATTGAGTTGCCTATTGGCTTCATGCAAATATTGATCTCTGTCCATCAATACGATATTCCGGCCTTTGTCCGATGCCTTGATGATACAATTAGGCAGGAGGTTCAATTCTTTGAGGGCTTTCGTATAATCCTTCCCAATATTAGGTTTATATTTTTTCACCTCCTTAAGTCTTATTTTCTTCAGATCTTCTATAACCAGGTTTTGGAATGTCTCTATGGAACTTCTTGTTATGATCGGTGGAACAAATTTTGATTTGTTTCTAAGCTTAGTGGTTTTGTATCACTCCATATTGATGTCAAGTTCATCGCGATCAATCTCAATCTCATCAGAAGTGGCTTCTCTGCCTTCTTGAAGAAACATCAGGGTGGATAAGGTGTCCAAATCTGATTTAGTCATTTCAGTTCGCCCTCCTTGGATAGTTTTCGTTTTTTCTTTAATGGGGTTTATGGCAAAGAATTTACGTAATCTGATTTTCCTGATGTATTGATCAAAATCTATCCTCGTTTGAGGATAGTCAAACTCAGGTGCTGGACAGAAATTGAGCCCTAGGCTTAGTACTAAGCGTTATGACTCTGTTAAGACATGTTTGGATAGATTGACGATTGACATTTTCAGACTCGGTTCTATGGTCGTTTCATTCACTTCCCAGAGCGCAGTGATCTCCCTGAGGTATTCTTTGTCGGTTTGTTTGCCCCTTTGCCTCCTCCTTGTTTTTTTCTTCCTCCTCATCCTTGTCCCCGTGTTTTGTTTCCTCCAGTCTGCTTGTTCTTCCTCCCATATTGACAGAGCAAGCGCATCTCTTCTAAAAAATGTAGCCGGACTGGAGGTTCTTCACTCTCATTTTCGGTGACATAAGATTCTGAGGCTGTGGATTCTTCATTGGAAGCTTCAGCTGCATTGCTGGTGGTGGCCATTTTGTGTATTTTCATCTGAATCCTCATTTGGTCAAAGCGTCTGGCAAATGTGTATACTCAACCATTCTCATAATCCTCTTTATCCCTTAAGAATTTGCCTTGTTTCCTCTGCTGTATCTCTTCCTCAAAGGTTATGAGATTTCTATCAATATTGGTTTTTAATTTCAAACCGTCTTCACTTGGTTTAACTTTCTAAAATGTCTTCTCTATTTCAGCAATTTTGATTAGAATCTTTTTTCTGTCATTTCCTGCATATTTCACCAATATTTCAAGTAGGTTTTTTTGTACAGTAATTGGTAGCAGCACCCCACTCCTCCAACATTTCTGGGTCTTGCTCCTCGAAGGAGGGTGTATACATATTCAGTGAAAGTATTTTAGTTAAGAGAAAGCTAAGTATAACTATTTCAACAGAACCCTTGAAACTCAGTGGCAATACTTTAGATGAAGTGAATTAATATGTTGGTTTAATGCAACCAGACCCTTGAAATTCACCAAGTATTGGAAACTACGCCACTTCAACGCTTACTCCACCATTACGGAGCGCATGAGCACACTGATGACATAACGTATGACAGCACTTATTGCATCATCAATGACATCACTGGAAACTAGAGCACACTGATGACAGCCCCTTGCCACATGCTGCACACCGTGCCATGCCACCCAAAGTAGCCTTTGGGACTGGCCCGTGGCCATGCCCAGTGGCTACTCAACCCCCATAGTAGATCTGTGGTCTGCTGGCCATGGCTGGTAATCATAGTTACACTGCCGAAATGCTGCAAGCCCTGCCCACCCATCCAAAGTAGCCACTGTTCCTGGCCTGTGCCCCTTGTGCAGTGGCCACTTTACACCTATAAAGGGTTCATGGGTGACTGGCTATTGCTTGTGGATATGACCAATGGCCACACTGATGGCGCCAATCTACAGGCTCCACAAGACCACCCAAACAAGCCACAGGGCTTGGCCTGAGGCCAGGCTCAGTGGTCACTTTACCCCCATAACAGGCACAAAGGCATTTTACTTTTCTTTGCATGCACTATACATAGGTATATGCAATATATTTGACATATGTCGTGCAATAGTCCAAGATAACGTTTTGCTTTAACTAGTAGTTTCTACCAATGTATGATGTAATGTCATCTACTATTCATCTGTGTGCTCTAATTTCCAGTGGTGTCATCAATGATATAAAACGTGGTGTCATAAATTATGTCATTAGAGATGTCATCTGTGATATCATATATAATGCAATAGCAGCATAGGTCTGGATCAATGCCTGTACTAATTGTGGACACAAATGCAAATTGTGCAATGTGTAAGCATGTAACTTTGTAACAATGCCGATAAGTTATATAACCTGTAACCATCTTCTTAAGTTTTCCCTTCTAATTACACATGTTTTGGCCCCTGCCGGCCTTTTTCAAATTAGGGCTGGTGTAATCATACTACTGAAAATAAACATTCAAACATAACTGTTGTGCAAAAAGTAGTAAAAAATAATACAAAAAAAAGGAAGAGATCATGTTATGAGAATATCAATGTGGTAAAATAAAAATATAGAACAATGCATTATGCCATACATATTAAAGATAAAGGAAAGCAAAAGAGCAATAAATGCGGATAAAATAACACATTATTGAGGCATCAATACGATTTTGTAATAACAGACAAAAACATTCATTTGTAAATTATAAGATAATGTAGGGAGAGAACAGGACAAGAACATACAAACAAACAGGAGACAAAAGACAGATATTGCATTAGTCACGATTATCCACTCATAAAAGTGTGCAATAGAAACCACGGCTACTTCATGTCAGGATTTACCCACACCGGGGGTCATTAATTTCTCATTCAGCCAAAGTGTATTGGGTCGAATCCCAATGTTATATGTTCTGTTATCGAGAAACAGGTATAAAAATGTCTTTAGATTCCTAGTTATTACAGGTTGAGTGCTGCGCTCGAGGCTTTGTGTCATCGCATGTATCATACTGCACTCGAGACTTCGTATTAATTTTATTTTATATACATTGATTTTATATACGTTATACAAGTGTCTACGTATTAAATCCCATCCATATAGTATCATACATGAGCTCATATCCAAAAATAATCTGATTTAACAGTTCCGATATCATGGTTACCGTAAAGCACATTAGTGCAAGTGCTGCTTGACTCTTCCATTTAACAGTAACTATGTTGCATCTAATTGAAATGTACCGTATGTTATATATGTTATGTTCTATCACATCTCAAAAACCACAATTATATAAGTCTCTAGTATGCTACGGTAGAAGGCGCCACTTACTTCACAAGAAATGTAGTCACTTGCGTCAGCTCAGCAAATCGAGACGGGCGCCATCTTGGGACTATTTTAACTGTTCCCATGGCGATATGATGCTGAATCCGCCGCTTCGCCCTGTTGCTTAGCAACTTACACATGGATTACTGAACTGAACGAACTAGTTAGCGTTGGTATTAACTTTTATAACCTCATAATGGGTTACAGAACCAAGTGTGCCGTTGAGTGATTTCATTATTCAAACTAGTTTTGGAAACTCTTTAAACCACTTATGTTGCGTCGTTGTTGTGTTAATGTCTTAAAGGTATACTCACTGAATTGTGCATATTAATGCATTCTACTTGTGGACTAAATATTAACTATGATTTCATTACTTGAACTAGTTTTAGAAACTCTTTAAACAAATTATGTAGCGTCGTTGTTGTGTTAATGCCTTAAAGGTATATACTCACTGAATTGTGCATACTGATGTATACTACTTGTGGACTAATTATTAACTATCAAATCAAAACCAATAAAGAGTATTTGTTTTCAATTATTTTCAAAAAAGCTAATACTCTTAAATCTATCATTTGCATGATCCATGTTACCAGACCCACCAAAAAAGAATGAAACTACTTGGCTTACCCAAATTGAGCCAGGTTTCAGAAAATGTGTTTTCTGCACGATGTGCACATTTGTGGGTGACAAAATTACAAGTCTAGAGGGTCACAATGGAAAAGTATTTATGATTAAGCATTCAATTAACTGCAGAACAAAGTATGTTGTTTATGTCATTAGGTGTACCTGCAAAAAATTGTATATAGGCAGCACCAAAAGAGAGCTTAGAATAAGAATTTGTGAACACCTGGCGAAAATTGGGAGTCAAGACCCAACCCTACCTCTTGCAGTTCATTGGCAACAGAATCATCAGTTGGACGATAAGGCTTGCATACAATTTATTGGTTTAAATCATGTTACAATGAATAAGAGGGATGGTGACAGAGTTCGAGCATTACACCAAGCAGAGGCTAGAATAGTTTGTTTTTTTACTACAACTGTACTCGGCTTAAATCTTGATACGGAAATGGCATCATTCTTATGAAAATTTAAACATACTTAATTTCAACATACTGGTTAAAATTGTATGATATGCTGACAATGATGTTCTATGATTCAGGCAATATCATTTATTACATCTAAAGATGACTAATTTTGCAATCGTGATATTACACAGTAATTTTTGTACTCATTAATATGCCTTCTTTCTGACAAACCCTCCTTACAGTTCTAGATTACACAGCTGAAAATTAGTCCATGAATAGTATGACTATGACTAATAGTATGATTATTATGCATTAATCAGTGAGTATATACCCTTCAGGTACTGATTTTTTGACAAACACTCCTTTTTATTTTTCGATTTTGACAGTTAATAATTGACTAGATAGTCGAAAATTAGGTCACGAATAGTATGCAGTATTATGCATTATTCATTGAGTATATACCTTTCAGGTACTGATTTTTTGACAAATACTCTTTATTGGTTTTGATTTGACAGTTAATAATTAGTCCACAAGTAGTATACATCAGTATG
Organism: Ambystoma mexicanum; assembly: GCF_040938575.1. Classification (NCBI taxonomy): domain Eukaryota; kingdom Metazoa; phylum Chordata; class Amphibia; order Caudata; family Ambystomatidae; genus Ambystoma; species Ambystoma mexicanum. Next base: position 234,792,754 of record NC_090940.1, on the reverse strand, counting down.
CACAATTCAGTGAGAATATACCTTTGAGGCATTAACACAACGACAACGCTACATAATTTGTTTAAAGAGTTTCTAAAACTAGTTTGAGTAATGAAATCATAGTTAATATTTAGTCCACAAGTAGTATGCATTAATATGCACAATTCAGTGAGTATATACCTTTAAGACATTAACACAACAACGATGCAACATAATGGGTTTAAAGAGTTTCCAAAACTAGTTCGAATAATGAAATCACTTAATGGCACACTTGGTTCTGTAACCCATTATGAGGTTATAAGAGTTAATACCAACGCTAACTAGTTCGTTCAGTTCAGTAAAACGCGTGTAAGTTGCTAAGTAACAGGGCGAAGCGGCGGATTCAGCGTCATATCGCCATGGGAACTGTTAAAATAGTCCCAAGATGGCACCCGTCTCGATTTGCTCAGCCGATGCGAGTGACTAAATTTCTTGTGAAGTAAGTGGCACCTTCTACCGTAGCATACTAGAGACTTATATAATTGTGGTTTTTGAGGTGTGGACATGACAATGAGATATGATAGAACATAACATATATAACATACGGTACATTTCAATTAGATGCAACATAGTTACTATTAAATGGAAGAGTCAAGCGGCACTTGCACTAATGTGCTTTACGGTAACCATGGTATTGGAACTGTTAAATCAGATTATTTTTGGATATGAGCTCATGTATGATACTATATGGATGGGATTTAATATGTAGACACTTGTATATTGTATTCTCTCAATGTATATGAAATAACATTACTACAAAGTCTCGAGTGCAGCATGATACATGTGATGACACGAAGCCTCGAGCGCAGCACTCAACCTGTAATAACTAGGAATCTAAAGACATTTTTTATACCTGTTTCTCGATAACAGAACATATAACAGTGGGATTCGACCCAATACACTTTGGCTGAATGAGAAATTACTGACCCCGGTGTGGGTAAGTCCTGACATGAAGTAGCCGTGGTTTCTATTGCGCACTTTTATGAGTGGATAATCGTGACTAATGCAATATCTGTCTTTTCTCACTGTTTGTAGGTTCTTGTTCTGTTCTCGCCCTACATTTTCTTATAATTTATAAATGAATGTTTTTGTCTGTTATTACAAAATCGTATTGATGCCTCAATAATGTGTTATTTTAACCACATTTATTGGTCTTTTGCTTTCCTTTATCTTTAATATGTATGGCATAATACATTGTTCTGTATTTTTATTTTACCGGATTGATATTCTCATAACATGATCTCTTTCTTTTTTTTGTATTATTTTTTACTACTTTTTGCACAACAGTTATGTTAGAATGTTTATTTTCAGTAGTATGATTACACCAGCCCTAATCTGATAAAGGCCCGCAGGGGCCGAAACACATGTAATTAGAAGGGCAAATTTAACATTACAGATGAGCATAAAATACATCTGCATTTACCATTAAAATGAGCAATGTCCTGGATTTTTCTGTATTCTTTTGCATATTTTTATTACTATTATTGACAGGTTTTTCTTGTGGCTTACCGTCGATCCAGTGGCTTGCGACTGCTCAATGATTGTGAGGATCAGTGGGGTGATTCCTGTCCCTACTTTGGATTTGGTCAAAACCATTTTTGTATTAATTTATTGTTGAATGAGTCGCCCAACAGAGCAGCTGTAACATTAAGCCCAGCATTTTTTTATTCTTCTTAAGTTTGTATCAGCGTCTAGTTGCCTTTACGCGCTTTATAAATAAATAAATAAATAAAATAAATACATAATGTCACCAATGAAGTCATCTGGGATACCATCATTGCACTCATGGTCTGCGCAACAGGGGGCTTAGAGTCAATGTGCCGTGGCGTCCAACACTTGCTAAATTTGATCAGATTTGTTTCCTTAAAACTTGACCTCAATGTCACTTGAACTGAGCTTTTTTTTCAATGAATTTCAAGGGCTTCATTGCATTGAACTGTTTCCACTTCAGTTTTTCTTAAGCCAAGCCTTTTCTCTGAATTTCAAGAGTTTTTCTTATGCTGTCTCTCACCATGTGTAGTATTTGTGTTTTTCCTGTTCATATCACAGATGCGATATTCAATATTATCAGTGTGTTTATAAGCTACACAGTATGGGATTTTTCCCGATGAAGGGTCGGTGGCCCACTTGTAAATGTTTAAAATTGCCAGCAGGGTAACCAACAGCATGTAATTGCTAGCATTGGTAGTCCCATGCATGCAATTAAAATTCGTTGCAAAATGAACTTCCTGGTATTTTAGGATACCTTTTAAAAACAGTTTTTGGGATCCTCCCTTTATATATGTACGAATTTACTGCAATAACGGCACAAATCAATGAAAAGAATTATGACGGGTTTTCGTTTTTGAAAAGAATTTGATGCCACAATGCACCATGGATATTACACACATTTCTTGGGCAGGTGGCATCCACATCTTCATCCATTGTTTTTAAAAGCTACTGGGTGAATTGCATGCCAAACCGCTAAAAGGGGCATTTGCACCAATTTGAACCTAATGTGTCTCTTATTTGGTGCAAATCGATGCATCTGTTTTTTTCTTTGCAGATGTCTAAATGATGTCCCTTATTTTCAACACTTCGTCAAACTGCCCCATATTGTCCAAGTTGGAGTGCCCATGCTAGGAAATTGTTCTGGAAAATTTCAGCTACATACATTTAAACATTCTAAAGTTATTAGCATTAAAATGTATGCAAAACACAGTGGTTCTTAGTCTTCAGCTTAACTATAGGGCGGCGAATGCCATCCTATAATATGTATGACTGAATGCAAAGTAAGACAGAGTGTGAGCACTCTATGATTTTAGAAGGAACAAGGAAGGATGTGTAATGGTAACATTTTGCACTCTTATGTAACGCTTCATTAGATGTTCCTTCAGCCACTAAGTGCTACTGTCACAGGTGTTATCACTCCCCCAATTGAATGGTACTGAATCGATTGACCTTGGGAGTATGAAATGCTGGTTGGACCTTCTGTATGATTCACACTTGGGAAATATAGGCTGACCCATGACAGGGTGAGCCTTTAACTAATGTGTTATCCACCAGGACCTTAGTGTAGCTCTCATGTATTCCAATCATGTGCCTCCCTCCAGGGGTGTTGCTAGCTCTGGAAAAGACCCATGGCTATGCTAATATTGGAACTGTCGGGACTGGGGGCTTGCTAGTCTTTTGGTTGTAGCTCCTGAGATTCTATCTGGGGCTAGAACCAAAAGACCAGGGTCTATAGCCCCCTTAGCCCCCCCCTAGCAACGCCTCTGCCTCCCTCCATTTAAGAATTATTTTCCACAGTTAAGTTTGGAGAGAAAATCATCTAAAACTGGTTTACTCTGCACAATCTGTGCTCTTCTGAGGGAAGGCATCGTACGGGATCAGGTATAGACTTTGGAGCTTAAAACCTTCATCTTAAAGCACACTTTGGTTTTATGTCACTTTTTGACTCACCTGTTACAACAACACAGTGAAAATGAGCAAAAGTACATTTTTTGGTCTTTTTTGTTTTCTAATTGTTGGGAGGGATTCCCAGGTACGTCAGAGGGTCACTGGAAGTCTGCGGACTTTGGAGGGCCCAACACCCTCCCCGAGGATAGACGGAGGACTCACTCAACGGCAAGTTCAAACTGCGGTTTATTACAGACAAAACCAACAGGGATCAGTGCAGGAACAGGAAAAATCAATGCACATCTCACTCTTCCTCGTCTTGCAGGCCGGTTTTAGCCTCTCATGCCGTCAGCATGATGTCACCACCTGGGCCCTTGGGTATCGAGTATTTTACTAGCTATAGTGGAGAGTATAGATATTATTCTACTGGCCCTCGCATGTCAGGTGGCTGGCCAGGTGAATCCCCAATTCCCTGACTATAACAATGTTGCAGTGTGGTGGACTTACCAATCCTTCTTGCCCGTTGCTATCCACCCCTAGGATACTAAATTATGGTTGGCTGGAGCTGACATCCCCAGATCTGTGACCCGCAAAGGTTCTCAGCTCTCTATGTACCTCTTCAAGGTAACAAGAATGATTATGTGCCTGCATTGTAACTTGTGTACACAACCTTAGCTTATGAGAGTGTTCTCCTGATCGGTGCAACCCTTGTTACGTATTGTTGCATACTTGTCGCTGTCTGTCTAGTGGCCTGGTACCAGTGCTCCTTTTGCCGCTGCTGCTCGATGTCCATTGTCTACTTCGGCCGCGTCACGTGTTCAGAGATGACGGATTTGTGCTGTGCAGCTCTGAATTATGAGGATTTATTGGCATTTTCTGCAGCTGGTTCCTCTGTCGTCTGGGGATTGGAATGTCATCCATATCTCTTGGTTTTGGCTGCGGGTCCTGTCTCACACTTGTTGCTCTCTGTTGAGCCTGAATCAGCTCGGCTTGTCTCTTGTTGCGAGGCCTGGAGCCTGCTGTAATTTTTCTAAACCTTGTAATGTGGATTCTACAGTGTCTATCCTATTCTTCATTTCCATAGGTTAGTCACACTTGGTTCTGTCAAGCCCATAGCTCCTCCTGCAGTTCCATAGGGTTACTTGCGTGTAAGCATCTGCAAGCTTGGCTCAGGATCTCTTGTCTCTTACGGTTTTTGCGTTGCAGGATTTGGCTAATGGCAAAATAATAAAAGCAATAACAGTATATATATGTATCTGTCCTCTATCTATAGAACTGTAGGCTCGTGTTCTTCATGTGTTCCAGTGTGTGTTTATGTCCAAAAGTGTGGATGGCACGTGTGCTTCATGTCTAACGTTGCTATGTCGTGGTGCCTCTAACAATGTCAGCAACATGGCTTTTTGGTGCTTAGTCTAGACTGTCAATAGAGGTGTCTTGGATCATGGCCTCTGGCTCTTCAGCCACATGGGGATAGGTCCGCACCGCCCCTGGTCTGTATGGCTGGCTGAGGGGATATCTCTCGACATACTTTTCATTCATAGGTCCGTTGGGAATTCGTCTGAAATAGAATGGGTGATTTTATTGCAGTTTATTCTGGCTTTCTTCCTTGTCATGAATTTGGTTAGGGGGGGTAGGCTTCCCCATCCCTCTTCATAATAATGAGGGGTTCAGTCCACCATGCGCCCTTCTGTCCCACCCTTCCACTTATGCCCGTTTTCATTCTCGTGTTTAAACCTGTTAGGGAGCTTTTTCACCAGACATCTGGGTGTGAAGAGCCCTTTTTGTGAATTGACAAACAGGGTACCCACCAATCAGACCAAACTCTCATATCAAAGCCATCAGGCTTCAGTCTTAGGAGAGGATGTGCTTCTACCAAAGTACAATTACATACACAATGAAATGCACCACACGTAATTTGTAATAGTGAGAACTTTTATAAATACTGTAATTGTCCTAAATAGGCCCTAGTTCACCCTTAAAAGTAGTCAGAAACATTGTAATCAGAGAGGCAACTGTTACACTAAAATGTCCTATGCACAGTGTTAATTGTGGTAATTTATTATCTTTAATTATGTAATAAATCACAGTACAATTTAAAATTACAGAAAATGTTCTAAACACTCAAGGGCCATTTGCGGGACCGGGGAAAATGTCTTAGTTCAGGTAAGTAACATTGCAAGTGACTTTGAAAAAAAGATGTACCAAAATGTGTTCCATTAGGAAACAATGGGGAAAAATCCCATATTTATAGAATTAGAGGAAAAGTTAGAGGAACATGTAAATTACATTCTCCTGTTACTCCATTGCTCCACAGGTACAGCAGAAGGGACAACAAGTCAGAGGCGACATCAGAGGCGACCCCCAAAAAGAGTTTCAGACTAGGCTTCGGGAACAAACAGGTCAGGAATAGCTGGTTGAAGAGAGAGCACAAAGACCACCCATGGCAATAGAGATCAATGTTAGAGGGGTAGGAACAGAACGTTAGGTCCTGGGAACAAATATACGCAGTGCTGGCTGTGAAGAATTCGGCCGAGGACCAGTGCACAGGTGGATTTGATTGTCAGGTTTCTGTATGAATATGATATGATATGATAAGACATTTATAATGTGCCTGTACACAAGTGTTTCTAGGCTTGACAAGACAAGGGATGGAAGACAGTGGGAGGACAGGACTAACTATCTTCCTAGGCCTTGTATCATTGAGATTGTGCAAGTGTGAGAACAAGAAGTGCAAGGAGAAGGGGGGAAGTGCAAAGGAGAGCGAAGGGGAAACAAGGCAGCATTGCAACCAGTGCAGCGTGGCTCTGGGTAAGTGCAAGGAGGCAAGGGACTGTAAGGGTTACAGTTACAGCCCCTAAGTGCATGGTAGGCCAGGAGACATGCAGGGGAGACTGATCAAAAAAGAGTCTGGTACCCAGTGACACTCTGAGGGTAGCCAAGCAACCTTTCGGTTCAGCAGACAGGTAGGTCAGGAAGGTCAGCATGGGAGGGAGAGAGAGAAAGCAGAGGAGAAAAGGACAGTTTTGAGCTGCTTTAGGAACATCAGGTGGTCCGGCTCAAGTTTGAGAGGAGGTGGGAGGCCATTCCAGAGGGAGGCACCTGCAGAGGAGAGATATCTAACCCCACTCTCTGCCTGGAGACACGTCTGACCCTTAGAGAGTTGTAGGTAGCTGAGCGAAGGGCTCGAGAAGGAAGCTTTTTAGGAAGAGTGCGTTGAATGTAGTGCGTGCCCTGACCCAGAAAGCCTTGTGGACAATGCAACGGGTATTGATATAATATGATATGATAAGGCTTTTATAACGCGTCTTGATACACAAGTGTTTCAAGGCGCGATGAGGCAAGGGAGGGGGAACAAAGAGAAGACAGAAATCGATCCTACTAGGCCAGGTATCATTCAGATCGTGCAAGTGCATGGGGAGGGGGAGAGGGAAAAGTGCGAGGGGAAGGGAGAGGGGAAAATTGCGGTACAAGCGATAGTAGAACAAATAAGATAAATAAAAAAAATACAAGAAAAAAGGCTCTTTGTGGCAAGTGCAAGGTAAGTGCAGACATAAGTGCTGGTAGGGGGACTGTAGGGATACAGAAAACAGTCCCTAGGTGCCGGGGTAGCAAGGGAGGCAGTGCAGGTGGGCAACTGGTGGGGCCTGGGCCCAAGAATCAGAAAGGGAAACTGGTGCCGTTTCTGCCAAGGGTTTAGCAGGGGAGAGGGGGAGAGAAAGCAGAGGCAAAGAGGAAGGTTTTGAGGTGCTTCAGGAACCGGAGATGGCTCTCCTCAAGTTTCAGGGAGACAGGAAGGCTGTTCCAGAGGGAGGCCCCTACCGAAGAGAGAGATCTGCCACCAACTCGTTGCTTGGAGAAGCGACTGACCCTGAGGGAGTTGGATGCGGTTGAGCAAAGAGCTCGAGAAAGAAGATATTTAGGAAGAGAGAGTTGAAGGTATTTTGGCCCCAGCCCCCAGAAGGCCTTGTGGACGATGAACTTCATCCTTGCAGCCACCGGGAGGCACTGGAGAGTTTTCAGGGCTGGAGAGATACGGTGCCTGGGCTTCATGCCAAAGATAAGTCTTGCATTTCTGTTCTGGATTAGTTTCAGAGGGCAGAGAGAAGCAGACGGCAGATTGAGAAAGAGGCTGTTGCAGTAGTCCAGCCTAGAGAGAACCAGGGCTCTGGAGGAAATTAGCTTCTGGGGAAAGTGAGGAAGGGAGGAGTACCTTTGAGGAGGTGAAGCTGGTAATGGGACTTCTTCACGACGTCTGAGATGTGAGGAGAGAATCAGAGAGAGTGAAATTGAAGATGACACCAAGGTTTTTTGCCTCGCAGGAGGGCAATAGTAGAGGGCCCAAGGAGGGCGGCCAGAGTGAGAGAGGGAAAGCGGGATTAGGGGTCCCAGTGAGAAGGATCTCTGTCTTACTGGCATTAAGGCAGAGATCATTGGAGGTCACCAAGCCTCAATCGTGGATAGATAGTCAGGAATGAGGGAGAGAGGAGTGGAGGCTGAGGGGAGCCTGAAGGAGAGCTGAGTGTCATCCCCATAACACTGTAAGTCTGAGGAGAAGGTAGAGATCAGGTTGGCCAAAGGGGCCAAGTAGAGGTAAAAAAAACCAGGGTGAGAGGATAGGGCCATGGGGAACGCAACATGTGGAGAGAGAGGTGGTGGAGAGAAAGGAACCTAGTTGGACCTCGGAGGGACGGTCCAAGAGGAAGTCCCACAGCGAATGTAGATTGTGAAGTCTAGAGGATGTTAACCCAGTCTACACAAGTGTATTTAAACCACATTCAAGAATGCCTTTTGAGCACCGGGTGAGCCCACATCAGCAAAATATGTGGGCCTGCCTCATGGCCGACAACAATTGGCTGAGAGCAAGGTTTTAAAAATCATTAGTAGTCCATGGCTACCATGTAATTGCCTGGAGTTACGAATGGAGTGAAAGTATCTACAACCCTGGCGTGACCAAACCTTTTTAACAAAACACTTTCAGGGTGACAGAGTCGCCATGGGACCCAAATGGGTTGCTTGATTAGCTCCTGTGCCTCAATAGCCATATGGGCTACTAATGGCAACACAGCAGGAAATGGCTGCAGTAGCAGGGGGACTTCAGTAAAAGTCCAACTAGCCACCAAAGAAAGTTTGATAAACTATGGGAGACAGAAACTCTTTAGGGACCCCAGATAAATAGAGGGGCAGAAGCCTGAAAATAAAAATATTCTGCCTAAAACACGTATTTTCACCCTTTTTTTCCCCTCACCGATTATAAATATGTACATTCATCAGAATTGGGTCATCAAAACGGGACTCTCACACTTTTTTTGCGTTTTTTGTGACTGCAATCCATGCTTTTCACTTTACTCTGAGTTTATTCACGAAATTCCCTAGCAGAGCCAACAACCAAACTATACACACAGTGGACTAAGCGACTCACAGTCCACAGGAGGTGGCACCAACTCAACAATGTGGGGATCTATAAGAGTCCCCTTGCGCTTTCACTATTTCCATTCAATCCACCTGGTTTCTCCTCTAGGACCCGCAGTGGCGTATCCAGGGAGTGGCCTGGGTGGCACGCGGTAGCCCTGGAAGCTGATTTACCACCCCAGGTGCCACCCCATTATCCTAAACTGTGTGTGTGTGGGTGTGTGTGCCCTTGCACATTCGTAGTTCATGCACCCCTGCATAAGTCAGTGCCCCACTTTGGCCACCCGTCAAAACAATCTGGACACGCCACTGAGGACATCCTATCCAGGACATGCGTTCATACCAAACGGATATCCATTTGAACCACACAGAGAACGTAAAATCCTGTCCTCCTACCAGGCAGCCTGGAACATAGCTGAAATGCCACCTGGTGAAACTAGCAGATGAATGGTATGCTATTTGAGTGACAAGCTTAACAAAACAGGTACTGATTTATAGTGGAGGAAAGAGTTATACAGTAAGTAGGTGTATCAAATATGTTAATTTGGTACACCTACTTACTGTATAATTCAATGTTGAGGGATCACGATTGCATACCGTAGCACATTCACTGCGCTACTGGTTTTGGTATCGTTCAATACCAGGGATTTGCATCATTTGGCTCTCCAGATTCTTTGGACTACAACTCCCATGAGCCCTCATCATGGAGTATACTGGCTAGTGTTGATGGCATGTGTAGTCCAAAACATCTGGCGAGCCATACATACGGAGGGTTTCACCAATGTTAAAGAAGCAATAACAGTTGGTTGGGTCTATCACAAAGTGTTGAGGCCCATTTCACCGTGTCTGTTAAACCTCGTATTTTCCCTGTAGCCACAGCTTCTCATCACACTGCTTTAGTCTGACACTGTCGTGGAACAGAAGGCAAATACTGGCACATCGTCATATTTACAAATCACAGGAACACCCTGGCAACAGTACTGTGTGATAAGTAGAATACTAACAAGTGAAAGTTTTATAAGACCATTTAGTGCTTCCAGAAATGAATTACACTGAGTCCACAAGTGGCGCAAACAAGACAGGTCAACTTCAGGACTTTTTCTTTTCATTCGGTGTGATACATCAAACAAATCAGACATCAAACACAAGTCCTCAAAACATACTAGTGTTGTTTAAAGCAAAAGGATTGAAAGAAGTATGATTGACAAAGTGTTTGGTCTGACGAGTCTAAGGAATGTGAGGGTTTGGCCTTATAGACATGTTGATAGTTACGATTTATATATTATAATTTAAACCGAAGGGGGAGGGGTCATTTGCTCTGTTTTACCTCTAACGGATCTTTTGGTTCCACTGGAGGCGTTCGGCAGCTGACTTGGTTCACGGTTGAAGCTGTTGGTGTCTGCACCAGGATTCTGACAGCCAGACACCCAAAACATGTAGTCAGAAAGATCTAATTGCATTCATTCATTCTGTGATGTTATTGGGGTACTTGCATGCCAGGTGGTGCCGCTTGCCTTATGTTATTCCGGCACATATACTATTTATCTCTATAAGGGCTGCTATGCCTTTACCTGCTGTGCTCCATTGGTGCTCGATGGGAAGCATGCAATGCAGGGAGTAGATATCAGGCAAAAATTGCAAGAGTGCCTGATGGCCTCGGGGCCAACCTCGGTTCCAAGCTTCTGCCCAGGTTAAAAATTAATCTGATGTGTGACTTGGACTGTCAAGGGTTTGGAATTGAGTTATGAAACTGAAGAAAGTGCAGAAAGTGCTATTATACCTAAACAACATGAGCTTTGATGTGGCCTTTCTGCAAGGGATCCACATACCTGAACTTGAGGAACAAGAGTTGGAACATGGATGAGTTATGTTATGCTAAAGGTTCTAGTACTGCGCACTCTTGGCGCTCTGGTGGATCTGCAGTGGGTGGCAGGGTTTGTTAGTCAGAAGAACAAGGGAGCTGTGATGCTTCAGTTGTCACTGAGTGCCTGTGTGTTTATAGTTGGTATCCGTCATGTGGGGTTGAGGTAGGATTGTTTATGGTTTGTTTCCTTGTTGTTGTGAGTATGAGCTGTTACATTAGTTGTGATCCCAAGGGAAGAGGCGTCTAATTTTTTTGTATGGAAATTCCTTTCCCTGGCCGTACTCTCTTCTGCTCATGATGGTTGGAGAAGGGTTTTCTCTGCTTGGTTAATAAGCCACGACCTATAGTATGATGTATGTGGAACATTCATGCTACAGTGACCCAAAATGTCACCCAAAATCTCAATGTGTAATCAAATAGGTACACAGGATCCTATTTATATGTACCACATCTTACTCCACCAATAGGAACATAGATTATATTATAAAAGAAGAATAAGATGGTAAACTTTCTCTACTTCCACCCCTCCTTCTCCCCCAACGATTAGACACCTCTGACAGATTCTCCGGCACTACAGGTCTTGACAACATAGACTGCGTGCAACATTCCAAATTTCCAAAAACATTTTTGTTTAATACAGAATATTTAAATTAAAACATAAGATACTACCCACACCTAACACAGTGTACAAAACTACCACTAAAACCTACAAAATCTAAAAAGCTAAATTTCAAATAAACCACTTTACAAATGGACACAGACGAAATCACATATCACAGTACATAGAAAAAAACTAAATGTGTCACTAAAACAGCATATAATCCCAACATGTTTCTGTTCTTTAAAGCCCCTTTCAGGCGAACATTCTTCAGGGGAACCTTTAAAACATCCACTATTCTTCTCAACACCATGTTGAATGGGTAGTTTCAGGCAACCAGCCTGCAAAGAAGAGAAACAGAGGAAACTAATCAGATCCCCAGGGGAGGGGGTATTACCAAATGTAAAAGTGGAGTGGACTCAGTCAAGAGAACAATTCCACAAAAAGGTTTACAAATTAAACCAATTAGATTTGCCTTAATGTGGTGAATCTTCAACGCACGTCTGTAAATGACAGATAGGCTAATTTTTCTTCATTGAAAAACCAAGATACTTCAAAAGGCGTCTCAATCCGCCGAAAATATCGTCACACCTAGAAAGGACACATCACACTACCAATGAGCCACAGATCACTACAGGACAACAGTCATGAATTGTTCAGTATATATTAAATAAAAGTTACCTTCACGCAAGTGAAGCCACCCACAACGTGGGGCAAGGGGAGGAAATCCCTTGTAATGACAACCAAGTCTGCAGATGATTACAAAAGAGGACGCAGAACCAATCTGTAATATAAGAAGGGCGGTCACCAACCATCTCAAAGAGCATTAAAATGCACCGATACACCACGGCTCCCAAATGTGTAAAAAAAGGGAAGAAAAGAAACCATTTCAAGCCCAGCCTAGGTCGTGCATTAGAGCTCATGCTTCCAAACAGTAGTGACATACACCAGCGGTCTTCACAGCCATTAAATGTGTAAAAACATGCTGAACGTGACCAAGTAGTGAGAGATAGTACACAACACCTCAACGTTCAGTAAGTAAAAAACTGCGGAAAAGGGATAATAGCCACCAACATCACTAAAAGTAATGTAGCTACTAAAGTTCAAGAACAACATGCTCACCTCTAGATTAGGAGAAACAAACTCCTCGCTAATGACTCGCGGGGTTTGAAAGAAGACCGTGCAGCACCAGCATGTGTTTTCACCAAGTGCAGCAAAACGCTCACCACTTCCTAGTAAACACTAAGAAAGGACTATGCTTTTCGATTAAATACACGCCGGCAAGAAAATACAGCGGCCATCTTTAACATGCAATCTTCCTAGTGAACACTAAGGAAGGACTACACTCTTCAGTTAGGTACTAGCCGGTAAGAAAAAACTAGCGGCCATCTTTGCATCAAACCCCCCAACAACAAGGGGAAGCAGTGTCGAGAAGAAAGTGCACTGGGGGGCACAAAACCATTCAAAAGAAATTGACACAGCATTGCAAAAATCAAGCAACAGACATAGTCAAATTTTTGCAAATATAGATGGCACAAAATAAGGAAAATTCAAAAAAATTCAAAACACAGCCAAAATTGCAAACAATAGTCAGATAGCAGAAAACATTTATGTTTGGCTGACCAGATGCCAATCATTACTCTCATTGAGCTCCAGAACATTACTTTGCAATTTAAAAATAATTTTTTGTTCCAGGTTCAATAATTTCTGGTCTGTCTCTGCTTTCCTATGGCCATCCACCTTTTTCAAAATAAACCACGTAAAGTCATTGCAGCCATGTTTCATATCAAGAAAATGTTTCACTAAAGGAGCTGCAATCACTTGATTTCTGATGCAGCTCCGATGTTCCACCATACAGACTTTACATTGTCTGTTAGTCTTGCCTACATAATATAGGCCACAGGGGCATGTGATTAAATACACAACATTGGATGTGTTACAGTTGGTCATTTCATTACACACCCATTTCAGATTAGGTACAATTTGTATATATCTAATCTCTTTAGTTTGGGCACACATACTACATTTACTGCAAGGAAAATGCCCTTTTATTTCCGGTAAACCCCATAACCTGGTTTGTCTCACCAGTGGTGTACTTTTCTCAGTTACATCATTCCTGATCAAAATGTTCCTTAGGTTTTGACTTTTTCTAAAGGCCACCAAAGGGGGCAAGGCTTCTTTTCCTCTGTATACCTTTTTCCAAGTTTTCATCACAATAGATTTAATTTTGTACGATAAATTTGAAAAAGTATTAACAAAAACAGTACCAATCTTTCTCTTTATTTTCACATTTTTCTCCAAAAGAGCCTCCCGATTATTATTGTATGCTCTTTTTGAAGCAGTCTTAATCACTCTAGGTGGATAGCCTTTGTTTCGCAGTTTCTGAGTAAGTGCGTCCGCACTTAGACGGAAATCCTCTTTTCTACTGCTATTCCTTTTTAACCTTAAAAACTGCCCAAAAGGTAAGTTGTTTTTCAAATGCTTAGCATGATGGCTGTTAAAGTGCAGAAGAGAATTCTTGTCAGTAGTCTTTGTGTAGGGCTTCACTTTTAACACTCCATTCTCATGAAAGATGGTAATATCCAGAAAATGAGTCTCAAAGTCACATATGGATCCCGTAAATTTCAGAAAAAGATTCTGTTGGTTCAACCAGGTCATAAAGCACTCAGCTTCTTCTCTCGTACCATCCCATACAATAAGTATATCGTCTATATACCTCAGCCACTTCCTCAACTGATGGATATAAGGATTAGTGGCTGGGTATATCACAATTTTTTCAAAATATTCAACATAGAGGTTGGCTAAATTAGGGGCCATGGCCGCACCCATGGCAGTGCCGGGGCTCAATGAGAGTATTGATTGGCATCTGGTCAGCCAAACATAAATGTTTTCTGCTATCTGACTATTGTTTGCAATTTTGGCTGTGTTTTGAATTTTTTTGAATTTTCCTTATTTTGTGCCATCTATATTTGCAAACATTTGACCATGTCTGTTGCTTGATTTTTGCAATGCTGTGTCGATTTCTTTTGAATGGTTTTGTGCCCCCCAGTGCACTTTCTTCTCGACACTGCTTCCCCTTGTTGTTGGGTGGTTTGATGCAAAGATGGCCGCTAGTTTTTTCTTACCGGCTAGTACCTAACTGAAGAGTGTAGTCCTTCCTTAGTGTTCACTAGGAAGATTGCAGGTTAAAGATGGCCGCTGTATTTTCTTGCCGCCGGGTATTTAATTGAAAAGCATAGTCCTTTCTTAGTGTTTACTAGGAAGTGGTGAGCGTTTTGCTGCACTTGGTGAAAACACATGCTGGTGCTGCACGGTCTTCTTTCAAACCCCACGAGTCATTAGCGAGGAGTTTGTTTCTCCTAATCTAGAGGTGAGCATGTTGTTCTTGAACTTTAGTAGCTACATTACTTTTAGTGATGTTGGTGGCTATTATCCCTTTTCCGCAGTTTTTTACTTACTGAACGTTGAGGTGTTGTGTACTATCTCTCACTACTTGGTCACGTTCAGCATGTTTTTACACATTTAATGGCTGTGAAGACCGCTGGTGTATGACACTACTGTTTGGAAGCATGAGCTCTAATGCACGACCTAGGCTGGGCTTGAAGTGGTTTCTTTTCTTCCCTTTTTTTACACATTTGGGAGCCGTGGTGTATCGGTGCATTTTAATGCTCTTTGAGATGGTTGGTGACCGCCCTTCTTATATTACAGATTGGTTCTGCGTCCTCTTTTGTAATCATCTGCAGACTTGGTTGTCATTACAAGGGATTTCCTCCCCTTGCCCCACGTTGTGGGTGGCTTCACTTGCGTGAAGGTCATTTTTATTTAATATATCCTGAACAATTCATGACTGTTGTCCTGTAGTGATCTGTGGCTCATTGGTAGTGTGATGTGTCCTTTCTAGGTGTGACGATATTTTCGGCGGATTGAGACGCCTTTTGAAGTATCTTGGTTTTTCAATGAAGAAAAATTAGCCTATCTGTCATTTACAGACGTGCGTTGAAGATTCACCACATTAAGGTAAATCTAATTGGTTTAATTTCTAAACCTTTTTGTGGAATTGTTCTCTTGACTGAGTCCACTCCACTTTTACATTTGGTAATGCCCCCTCCCCTGGGGATCTGATTAGTTTCCTCTGTTTCTCTTCTTTGCAGGCTGGTTGCCTGAAACTACCCATTCAACACGGTGTTGAGAAGAATAGTGGATGTTTTAAAGGTTCCCCTGAAGAATGTTCGCCCGAAAGGGGCTTTAAAGAACAGAAACATGTTGGGATTATATGTTGTTTTAGTGACACATTTAGGTTTTTTCTATGTACTGTGATATGTGATTTAGTCTGTGTCCATTTGTAAAGTGGTTTATTTGAAATTTAGCTTTTTAGATTTTGTAGGTTTTAGTGGTAGTTTTGTACACTGTGTTAGGTGTGGGTAGTATCTTATGTTTTAATTTAAATATTCTGTATTAAACAAAAATGTTTTTTGAAATTTGGAATGTTGCACACAGTCTATGTTGTCAAGACCTGTAGTGCCGGAGAATCTGTCAGAGGTGTCTAATCATTGGGGAGAAGGAGGGGTGGAAGTAGAGAAAGTTTACCATCTTATCCTTCTTTTATAATATAACCCAAAATCTCAATGCATCTATTGCACATAAAGTGTGGATTGGTGAGATGCTGGTTAATGTCCTTTCACGGGTCCCTCGCACAGCACAACAGCTCCAACATTAGCCACTCTCCTAATTCCCTTATGAGGGTGATGAGGGAGCACCAGGTCCCAGGCCCTCTTCAACATCCTCCCACTCTGGTATTACTTAGTTGTTACCCAGTCCTCCTCCTTTGTTCCTTTGCTGTTGCCTTCTCCGCCTGTCCTCTTATAATTTCCTCCTCTGCTGTTACCACCCTTCTGTTCTCATCAAATCCTAACCTGTCACTCCTCTGTTGTTACTAGCCCCTCTTCTGCTGACTCCTCCTCCTCTTTTATACCACCCCTTCTGCTCTTACCCCTTATACTTTTCTTGCTAGCACTTCCTACTGTTCCGTCTTTCCCTCTTGACTCCAACACATCCTTAACCCTGATCTATCCCTCATGATCCAATCTCAATCTCTTCAAACAGCCCAATCGAACCCACACTGGATGACAGGTGTTTGTGATTTTGATAGTGCCCCCTACCTTGCTTTGGAGGTTCATCATCTGTGTCTGGTAATTTGGGCATGGTATGGATTGACTGACTGGTGCTCCTGAGCGTACCTGGCCATTCGGGCAGGGCTGGGTAAACCCATCATCTGGCCCGTCTTCTATCTTGGATCACATTTTCCTCCTCTCCGGGTTAGCCTGTGTGAGATCCTTGTATCTTGCACTCAACCTGGTTAGTTAGTTGGGTGTTGACTGTGAGAAACTAGAAGGTGTCACAGCCCCTATAATTTGGGGTTCTCCGAATGGCACTACTTTAGATAATATTAAGCAAACAGTCTTTTTCAAGTCCCTTCCCAGTCAGGGTTCTCTTCTGCGTATGAAATCAGGATATCATAACTTCAACCAATGTCTCTAGTCTGAAAACAAAGCGTATATTTCGCATTCAAACAGACAAGCCTCCTAAGATGTCACTGGCTTCTCCTCCGGACTTCTGAGAGTCTCTGGATTATTTTGCATTCTTGTTAATGGTGTGGAGGTAAAGTATTCTTAGCTGACTCCTGGAGAAGGATTTGGTGATCTCATTCCCCCTGTTCTGTGGGATCTCAACCCAACATTAGACAGTACCTTAGAGGAACTGCCAGGCATTGGGCTACTACAGCTGGAGATGGCCCTGTCTCGTTAACCTTTGCCAGGGATGAGGCGAGGCTCATAGGTCTTCTACATCCCTGACCCCTGGGAATAGGTCTCTCTCAGGGCCCAAGGCGTTCCTCCTCATCGGCCAGGTGTAAGCACTTTCCTAGGTTGTATACGAATTGTTCGTATTACAACTGTTCGAATGACAATTGACCTTTTCACAATTGACCGAATTGTGAAGGTCAATTGTAACATATATGCGGGGGGGAAACCCCCGCAACCCCCCACCCAACCCAAACCCACCCAAAACCCGCCACAACCTAGACGAAGAATTATACACATTCCTAGGAACTTAATAGGGCTCAAGAGTAATCTAAGTAAAACATTGATCTGCCAAAGACAATCCCAGAATGTGGCATGCTGAGTTGTGTTCCTGTTACCTCAAATATTATGCATATTCAAGACTTTCCTCTTTGTTTAAAACATATTGCTTTTTTATAATATATTGCATTTGCAGGATTGCGTCAACTCACATGTAAAATGTATTTGATTGTTTTCGGTTTTTGGACTGTTTCAAAGATGGGTGTTATGTTTTCTCACAATCATAATGATTAGAGGGTCTATTTACCTTTTTTTTTACCTTTCTGAGATTCACAAGAATTCCAGACCTCTCTAGTCTTTTAGTTTTTTTTTTCACTTCTTTTTCTTGTAAGGGCAACCAACGGATATTCTTTGTTGAAGTATCAATGCAACACAATGGAACAACAGTTATATGCACATTTTTCTATATTTTCAGCCTGTCTCTTACTCCTATTGGTTCATATTATTGATTTTAGGGTTATTTATATCATATGGGGCTTTTTAGTAAGTGAGGTTTTATTATGTGTAGGCAATTGCCCTAACAATGATTTGGTAAAATTGTTCTTAATTCGTGCTAGTAACAAATGATTCAAGTGTAAAATACATCTGTTTTTAAGGATGCACTAAGCACTTTATCATGTTCCGACATAGAATTTTGTCGTGAGGCTGCTAAATGCACTAGGCACTTCATAAACTGTAAATTGAATTTTCAGGTTATCAGATGCACATAGCACTTTAATAACATCTGTTGTATTTTGCAAAGTTTGCACAGCTCGTGAATACTGATAAAGGTATTTGCATGGGTTAAATTAAGTACACTTGAATCGAAGAATTTAAAAGAATGTGTGCAATACGCATTTTATTTTAGATACTGCATGAAATTATTTATTTATTTTTACTAGAACTTACCTCACATAAAGCGGTTTTTGATAACTATAATCGTTTGCCCTGGGTCAGCCAAGCATGTCCGAATAAGCATGTTTTGTTTTTCTTTGCTATTTAGCTTAATGAGTTCTAACACGCTCCAACCCATTCCAAGATGGCAAACTTTTATAAGAGACAAAAAAGAAAGTTTGCACGACTCTCTACACAGAAGTCATAGAGTTGATGACTGTATAAATAGTCCTTCTATTGTGTCTGTTGCCCTAAACATGAACAAGCGGTCTGTTACTGCGAAACGCGTTGTTTTTCATGTTTGTTTCTCCCGTCCTGGACATTTTATGAATTAAAGTTTTGTTTTTTGGCTGACATTACCTGGTTTCCTGTCTCAGTGTTTTGCTGTGACTATTGCAAGCAAGACTGTTTCCTGGAGTGCCTTCCGCCTTTCCTGGATCTTGGTGCAGGGTTTTCAACATATATATATATGATGAATTTTGTTTCAGCAAATTTTCACCCGCACTAGCTGGAAAATTGCATGAGCATTTTGGTAAACAAAAAATGGAAATCCAGAGGGTATGAGCACTGAGCTAACAGAAACAATAGACAAACGTTTCACCCAATGAGAAAATTATATATCCAGAAATGTCCGTTAAAGAATGCATTACCGAAGGGAAACCATACTAGGCAAAGATGTCTGACATGGAATTGGTTTGAAATGTTAACCTAAAATGTGGTCCTTTGTTGGTTTTTACTTTTGTTGTTACACCTCCCCCTTTCTCCCTCCCTTCCCACTAGCCTAATGTTTTAAATCAGCACATGGTGAAGAGGGCTAACTGTTGTGAGCAAGCGACGAGTCAGTCGCGAAACGCGTTAACGCCTCGAAATAGGAGGAGTGTTGCACTTGGGAGGACCCACACTGGGGTCATTTTTCTATTTTGTGGAAACAAATTTCCATTATTTTTTCCTGTGTAAATCAATAAAGGAAGATAACAAGAAAACAAGAAAGCGTTGGTGTGGACTTTGATTCCCCCCCCCCTTTTTTTTGTGGAAACTGGGCGAACATGGCATTGTGGAGAGTGCAGCTCGATTTTGCTACCTGAAGGTAGAATTTGCCAATATCTTTTAACGCTGGGATCGTGTCAGCGTGGAGCGTAGCACCAGTGTTGAGCTTGGAGGAAGAGCGCACAGTGAACACGAAGAAGCTGACTGTATGACCTGTAGCTGCTCGGATTACCGCAACAGAACTGAAGCACGTTTACACGGCGGCGGCAGCTGGAAAGCCCATCAGCAACGCGGAACCGCAGGTTGGAGGACAGGCGGCAAAGCGGAGCGGGGTGAGTACAGCGGTCACACGTTGCAGGGTGCGAGTGAAAATACACGGCAATTGTAATCATATTTCTTCTCGCAAAAACAACACGACTTCAGAAGTCGATTCGGACTTTTCTTTGAAGTTCCACAATTAAGAAGCCCTAATTTTGTGAATCCCAGATTATAGGTGGGGCAACCACACATCCCCACACAGGCATAGCAGTTGGAGAGCATGTAACTTGTGACTTCCTTCAAAGGGATACTCGAAATCATGGCAAACTCCCAAGTGCATAAAGAAGCAACACGGCGGGCACAAGCCCTCACACTTTTTAATGAAACATTAAAAATGACAACAAAAAAAGACACTCCCACAGAAGCAATACCCAAAAATGATAGCGAGATAGGCCTGCTAAAAGAACTAGAAAAACTACAACGCAAGGAGGCCAGCAAATGGTGAGAGGAGCACTCACTAAAAAACTATGTAGAAGTTGGGAGAATACCAAGAGGATTGAGGATTTTAACAATTCCATCCTTTGAAGAACAGGACCCACTGGGCCTCATTACGACTCAGGCGGTAAGGGGTTTACGGCGCCGTAAACAGCGCCCACCCTTACCGCCTGAGTACGAGGTCCCTTAGCGCCATGGAGCTTTTAACACCTGCTTTTAGCAGGTGTTAAAATCCATGGCGCTAAGGGACCATGGAGTTAATTACGCCACCGTAATTTACGGTGGCGTAATTAACGCCTTCCCCACTCCCATTATGCCCTATGGGGCAAAAATGGGAATGGGGAAGGGTAAATGGGGATTGGGGACTTACCGCCCCGCCAAGGTTGGAATGGGGCGGTAAGTCCGCCAACCACCATGGCGTAAACGTAGTTTACGCCATGGTGGTAAAGTCACGGCCCAGGCGGTAACTTACCGCCTGGGTCGTAATGAGGCCCACTGATGTTAGAAGAGTGGAGTGAAGCCACCAACCAATGCTCCAAAACTTTCCTACTATTGCTCATAAAATATGCAGGCAGTGATCGCATGGGCTTGCTAGACAAAATAACAAAAGTGGAAGAGAAATTAAAATTAATCACAGAAACTGGAGATGGGAAAAAACTAAAAGTTACAATGAAAAAAACCTGCTTGAATATGAGGAAGAAATTAAACAAAGAAAACAAAGAAAGTTCCTAAGGGACAAGGAAGATTATGAAACAGGCAGAGTGTATACCTTTGCAAGAAGGTTTGATCAGCTGAGACAAACATCTCCCAAAATAGCACCGATGACCACCGAAGCAACACCTACAAGTGCAAGCGAATTTTCTTCAATGTCAGAGTCAGACTTAACGGGGAGTGATACAGAAGAACCACAAGTGCGTCGAAATTTTTTAGAAGAAATGCGCTTGCTACGCCAAGATGGCATAAAAAAACAAACAAAAAAGAGGTGGAAGTGCAAATCGAGGCAGAGGGAGAGGCGCCCGAAACAAACGAGGAGGGGACAAAGGAGCAGGAGGTTCCCAGAACAATACCGCAGGCAGATCGCTGCGCTCTGGCAATTGAGCGAGGCTGATATACAGGACGATGGAAGTTTCAAAATTATAAATTTGTCTGACCACATTCTTACAATGACTCAACATAAAGTTCTTGGTTTGGGACTAAACTATTGTCTCAACGCCAATAATGACTATGTGGACACTAGGATAGACCTGGACCATTTTATAAGAAAGTTCCGCCTTAGAAAATTCTTTGCCAATAACACTTGGCAACAAAGAAAAAGGGAAGCACAGACAGGAAAAACAGAGATTATGATTAGGGAAGTCGACATACTTACTGACCTTATGGAACTGGAGAAGGGAACTGACATGGGAGAAGTAACCCCATCAACCGATCTTGCAGAAGCAGGAATAAGAACAGACTGGATGGCGAAAAGTAATTTGAAGTCGAAATCCAAATTCAATCCAACTACAAATGTGGCCAGTAATATTGGAGTGTTTCAAAGCCTCGTCATAGAAGATTTAAAAAGCTTACGTCGAAAAACAAAAAACTCAACATTGAAAGACAACTTGACAAGAAATGACAGAAGGGCATTAAAAGATCTGCAGGAATTGAAGAACTGCATTATAAAACCTTCAGACAAGGGACGTAACATTGTTCTACAGAACAAAACTGAATATATTAAGGAGGCTTATAAACAGCTCAATGACATCTAGTGCTACATGAGATTGAAAGACAACCCCATGCCGGAATTAGAACTAACAGTGAAATCCTTTCTAAAGAAATACGAAGAAATGGGTATTATATTGGAAGAAACATACACATTTTTATGGATCAGCAATGCCATAACTCCGACAATATACTTTTTACCCAAAGTTCATAAGAATCTGAAACTACCACCAGGGAGACCAATTGTGTGCCTAATAGGCTCAGCATTGGAAAACATATCGAAATATATTGACGAGGTATTGTTCCCTTTTGTGTATACACTTCCCTCATATGTAAAAGATACCACTGATTTCCTATGCAAAATAGAAAATATTCCCTGGGAAAAATAATACCTGATGGCCACTATGGATGTTGTCTCCCTCTACACATCGAGCAGACATGAGGAAGGGAAAACAGCATGTCTACACTATTTGAATACTAAATCTTTGAACTTTTTGAAACATAATGAGATGGTGATGCAAATGATCAACTTATGCCTTACGAACGATGTCTTCCTATTCAATGGTGAATATTTCAAGCAGATGCAAGGGACAGCAATGGGAACAACCTTTGCGCCTCCCTATGCAAACCTGATGATGGGGGCATGGGAAGAACTTGAGGCATGGTCAGAAGGAAATCAGATTTATACGCAAAATGTGGTTTTATGTTTAAGATACATCGATGACCTGTTTGTCATCTGGAGATGGACTGCAAAGGGCTGGTTGGAGTATGTTAAGGTACTGAATCAAAACCATAAGAACTTAAGATTCACTGAGACTCACAGCCGGACACTGACTACCTTTTTGGATGTGAACATCAGAATTGTGAATGATAAAATAACCTGCGAGCTGCACAGGAAAAAGATTGGCTCAAATACTCCTCTACATGCACACAGAGGACATCCCAAACATGTGATCTGGAGTGTCCCCTATGGGGAATTCGTAAGACTCAGAAGAAATAACACTACCTTGGAGTCATACGATAGAGAGAGCAAACTGACGGCAGCAGGGTTCAAACGGCAGATGTATCCAAAGAAAGTCATCGAGAGAGCCTTCCTGAAAGCTTGAGCAATCGAGAGACATACTCTATTGGCTGGCAATAAGAACGAAGAAAGCACTCGATGTATACTAACGTTTGATAATCAATCAAAAAGCATCAAAACATTTTTCAGAAACACTGGAACATTTAGCTAGCTGACCCGGATTTAGCCAAAAGCCTTAAACCCCATCCCGAGGTGACTTTTAGAAGGAATAGATCCTTCAAAGATATGCTGGTCCAAAGCTTCATGACCAAGGAAGAAGAGAAGATTTCAGGAAACTGGTTAACAGCAAAAAGGAAAGGTTTTCATAAATGCACACGCTGCAATATATGTAAATATGCAATTGATGGGGACACTTTTACACACCCAGTGACAGGGCACAAAATAGAGATCAAACAACGGATTACCTGTGAAACTGACTATCTAGTTTATGCCCTCACCTGTGCCTGCCAGAAATACTACATTGGCAGCATGAAATGCAAGTTAAAGATCTGCTTACAACAGCATGTGCGAGCCATTACACACAATGATGTGAACTATCCAATGGCCAAACACTTTTATGAATGCCACAATAAGGAAATAGACAGTTTCAGATTCCTTGGTGTATGTAAAATAGAATTGGGCCCTCGTGGAGGTGACAAGGAGAAGCAGCTAAAACAAAAAGAAACGAGGTGTATACTAGATTTTGAAAGCAAACAGCCCAATGGGCATAACATCGATGAGGAGTTATACACCTTTCTGGGCTGCTAAAGGATTTTTTAAGTTCTCATACCCATATGTCATTGGAAGAACGATAATTTGCTGTTTAGCTTGTTGTACTTTGGGTTTCAAATACTCAGTTGAAACATTGGCATCTTGATGGTAGAAGAGTGAAGAGATTTTTCGCAATAAGGGACTAACAAGAAATGCCGGACTGTAGATTTGAGTGCATATGTTATATAGTAGTCGTTTTTAATGCTTTTTTAACAATTTTTATGGTGTAGGTAGTTTAGTGTTTGTTTCTGATCACATTTGTTGCAAATGAATTTTAATTCTGCACAATTTTTTCTTTTAAAGAGGCTGGGAGAATAGAGAAGGGGATAAAGGGAGACATTACAATATTGGTGGGAAGAAGGTTAAGCTGGATTAATACAGCTCAACGACCACTCAGCAAATCATAATTATTGAGATGTGCTTTTTGGGATAAAAGGTCTGGTTTATGGTTACATAATGACCACTATGTCATCTCCAATTCAGCCACTATGGACAAAACGGAGAACTTCTGTGCATTAAGCACCTCATAAAGCAAGTAAACACATAGGGGCCGGAGTGGAGATTCAACATAGTTAATCATTCGATTATGGACACCACCATGCCATTTCCATAAGATCTAGTAGATATC
Organism: Ambystoma mexicanum; assembly: GCF_040938575.1. Lineage (NCBI taxonomy): Eukaryota > Metazoa > Chordata > Amphibia > Caudata > Ambystomatidae > Ambystoma > Ambystoma mexicanum. The sequence goes on along the minus strand of NC_090940.1, from coordinate 234,768,577 downwards.
AGGGTATGCACAGAATAGGTATAAAAAGCACGGACAACAGATACATTGGTAATGCTGCCGGCCTTTGCGTAGACCCTAGCCCCATGAAGTAAATCATGGATGGGATACCAGTACAATATGATCATGCATCGGGGGTGAGTCATGGAGACCTAGAAGTTGTAGTTTTTCAACACACCTTTGTATTTTAACAAGGGGGAAAAGATGTTTTAAGCATGCACTTGTCACTTTAAAATTACATCACAATCAAAGCTGCTAAATGCACTATGCACTTTAAAATCCCTACCCAGTACGATTAACATACGTACGAGGTAAGGGTAGAAAAGCAACTAGGTCGAATGGGTTTTGATGAATTTTGTTTCAGCAAATTTTCACCCGCACTAGCTGGAAAATTGCATGAGCATTTTGGTAAACAAAAAATGGAAATCCAGAGGGTATGAGCACTGAGCTAACAGAAACAATAGACAAACGTTTCACCCAATGAGAAAATTATATATCCAGAAATGTCCGTTAAAGAATGCATTACCGAAGGGAAACCATACTAGGCAAAGATGTCTGACATGGAATTGATTTGAAATGTTAACCTAAAATGTGGTCCTTTGTTGGTTTTTACTTTTGTTGTTACACCTCCCCCTTTCTCCCTCCCTCCCCACTAGCCTAATGTTTTAAATCAGCACATGGTGAAGAGGGCTAACTGTTGTGAGCAAGCGACGAGTCAGTCGCGAAACGCGTTAACGCCTCGAAATAGGAAGAGTGTTGCACTTGGGAGGACCCACACTGGGGTCCTTTTTCTATTTTGTGGAAACGAATTTCCATTGTTTTTTCCCGTGTAAATCAATAAAGGAAGATAACAAGAAAACGAGAAAGCGTTGGTGTGGACTTTGAATCCCCTCCCTTTTTTTGTGGAAACTGGGCGAACATGGCATTGTGGAGAGTGCAGCTCGATTTTGCTACCTGAAGGTAGAATTTGCCAATACATATATATATATATGTATATATATATATATATATATATATATATATATATATATATATATATATGGTCAATTGTGAAAAGGTCAATTGTGACCCTTTAAATTCGGTCAATTGTTCATTCGAACAATTGTAAATGAACAATTTGGGTAATACCCTTTCCTAGGAGACCACTCTGCAGGTGTTCTGGCTGTTCTCTTTCTCTGGCCTCTGGCTCAAGCACCTCATTGAAGCTTTGCCACTTGCTTCAAGTACTTTGTTTCTCTTGTCACAATCTACACCAACTCCTCTGCTCTTCTCTCTTTAACCCTCCTCCTCAGATGTTACTCCCTCCTCCACCTCTTCTCCACCTTGTACGAGCCTTTTTGTTTCCCTCAGCAATTTCTGCTGTTGAAACATCCACTGCTCTTCCAGTTTTTCCTCTCTCCAGCCTTTTCCAGCCCCACACAGCTTTCTTCTCACAACACAGACCTGGCAGAGGTTTCTACATGAGTTTTTATCCCCCATGTCCTTACTTCCTGGTACAGGCTCTCCATGTTGGCTTGTAGAGATACCCCATTCATTTTACTATTGGGGGTTGGTTGCTTTTGACTATATGTGACCCAGGAGTTAGGGGTGATCCCTGGGCTTGTATCCTGGAGTGAGTGGTGACACTTTGTTCCCATGGTCACCTCCCGACACAACCCCGAGGGTTATGCAGGGGATACCCACACAAACACCTGTAATGTCACTTACAGAGAATAGTGTGATGCCTGCATTGCCACAATACCTATTAGGATGCCTTTAGGCTACCCTGGTTACAACCATAACATTTTAGAACAACTAGTGGAACTACAGGAGTAGCTAAACTATTCCTTCAAAAACCTTATTTTTCTCAAAACCTCAAATCAAGGATCGCAAACCTAATTCGTACCTTAGACAGGCCCTAGCTAAACACTGCAGAAGAATTAGCATGTTTTTCCATAATTTGCCTTCCAAGCTTCCCTAATTCATTGATTATATAGCAGGATATATGTCTTGGCCTTATATAGTACGGGGATTGCCTTGCCAATGTAAAACCTAATCAAGGGTTCTATCGAGAACCTACAGTAGACTTGATTACGTTTCTTCATTTGGCAGCCCAGTTGTATTAACTTGCCTTCTAGGGCTGTTCTTACATAACCTTGCAATCGGAAAGATCTTATATTGAAGCCTAGGTATGTAACTTCCTTCCATACATGTACATTTTGGCCAGATAACCTCCAACTATAGGAAGATGTTTTTTCCTGTGATCGTTTAAATATCACTATTCTGGATTTCGCTGGATTGATCTTTAAATCGTGGTGTAAACCTAAAGGCTTTCAGCAAGTCCGGAGGAGACCGGGGGTATAGTCAAACAACCCGAGATTGTCTGCATGAGCTACCCAGCTAAGCTTTTCTGAACCAATCTTTGAACTAACCAAGTCATGATCACCCAAGTGGCCTACCAAGTCCACTAAATAAATATTGAAGAAGCAAGGGGCCACTATGCAACCCTGCCTGACCCTGCTCCGATTAGGTATTGGAGCTGACAGGCTACCCTGCAAATCCATTCTTACCCTTAAGTAAGAAGGTTCATTAAGTTTTACTGTTATTGCCAGAAGCTGAGGAGGTAGACTCCATTGTGTGAGTTTCTGCCATAGGCGAGCTCTATTCACTGTATCAAAAGCCTGTGACAGATCAAACCAAGCCCCAAACAACGGGGTCCCCCTTAACCAAAGGATTTACTGAAAGCCGTGCTCACGATTTGGCCATTCAGAGAGGTTGACAAGCCATGACGGAAACCTGTTTGGCGTTTCAATACTATTCCCTCCTTCTCCACCCAGAGTTCCAATTCCTTTAGTATTATTCCTGCGAAGATTTTACTATCCACATCCAGAAGGGAGATCGGGCTATAATTTATGGGATCATCCCGATCGTCCTTATTATACATTGGGATGACTATCGCCCCTCCCCATGACTCAGATATAACCATAGAGCAGACTACCTCATTAAAGAGATGCAGCAGTAGTCTTGACCACAATATCGAGGTCGATTTTATTAGCTGATTGGTAATCCCATTCGGGCCAGCTGCTCTCGAGGTAGAAGATTTTTTATCAAATCCTCTATGAGTTCCTGATTTATACTCAACTCCCAGTTGGTTTTGTCACAAGGAAGTCCCAAGTCCCTCACCAGTAGAGCATAACGTGTGCCTGCCAGATTTCCTCTTAAATTATATTACTCTGTAGGCTACTTTGAGAGGAGCCTTGTGAGTTAATAAGGGAGCAAAGGTTCCTAAAATTAGTCAGGCCCACTGTACGGAGCATTTGCTCTCCACCCTGCTGCAATCAGTAGTATTTATGTAACTTTGACCAGTTCTTGTCCTTTGACCATACTTTTCATATTTTGGCCCTATAGTAATCTTTACAAAGGGTTTCCTGTTTCAGCAATCAGATGTCTCTTCTTAACTCCCTCTTCCTATGACATGTGGCGTCATCAAATGAGTGGCCACGATTTGAATTTGCCAAGGACCTCCCCATCTTAGGCGGGTTAATTATCCATAGGAAATCGACAAATGGGTGGGGATTACAAATGGATTTAAACTCAAATTTGCCGATAATCTCAATAGACCGTTATTCAATTTGGACCCACCCCCTCCAAATATGAGCAATCTATTGCCTATGTTATTTACTAATAGAGTGCCAGGTTAGACATTCACATTGAATTAACAAAAATTGCAGACACAGTACAAACCTGTGGTGAACAATCCTTAGTACTTAATGAGAGTGTGTGTTGTCTCTGGTTGGCCTCTTCTATTGTGCCTGTCCAATATTCAAAAATTATACCAATACAAATATGAGGTTAACATTATGCAACTATACCCAAAAAGGTTTCTTTCAAATGAGTGTGTGCTTTTTAATTCGGAAAACAAGATTTGAGTGGTAGTAGATTTGCAGCAATTGTTTTACTTTTTTTTTTTTATTAATTTCGTATAGTTTAATTACATACTTTTGAAATATAGAACTAAAAACATCACCTCCTAATAAGACAACCCAAAAAAAAGGCCACAATTTCAATCACACTTCTTCCAATCTTTTGCACATTCTAAGAAAAACTACACAAGATACTATTCGGTCATCTATTTAGCGGTATTAATCACTTCACCTCTGCTAACTTCTGTTGTATCTGTTTGAAGAACTTAGTAAGTGCTAATGTCAGGTATTTACATTCACTATTATGCATTTGGACCCACACTCATCAGCACTATAGGTCGTACATTTAATCATCTCTTTGCCCAGATAGTTTGTTCTTATCGCTCTTAGGCCTGTACAAAAGAGGACTAGATGTTTTAGAGTTTCTTCGTTACAGTTACAGAGTCTGCAATTTAGGTCTTCTGTCTGTAACATTTTTCTATGCCTTAGGATTTCCTTAGTTTCGAACAAGTTGAGTCTAAGTTTTAAATAGATCTTCCTTAGATGCTTGCATGGAAATAGTATTATATATTGCGGTATGTTATTAAGTCCTTTTGCTTCGATGGGCGAGTTTTTCATACATTTGTGATTTGTCCTTTTTTCTGATGTTTAGATCCAGTGTAATTAAAGTTATCTATTTTTTACAGCATTTGGATTATTTCTTAGGGTCTCCTCGTCAGTGTGTAGTTGCTTCAGTATATCTTTACATTGTTGTCTCCACATTGTTATTGAGGTCTCATTCTCTTGCTTTCCCCTTTCGATCATTACTTCAAAAGGAGGTAGATCAGCTTCTTCCAGGGTTTTACTGTATAGGGTTAGCTTATTCCACATTATTCTGGCATTCAATGTGGTCAAGCCCAGTTCGTACAGTACGCATGCAGTTGGAAACCCTTGCGGTAGCTGAAGAATTCACTTCCAAAATATACTTTCGCAACTAGACCAAAGCTGGCTTGAGCAGCCAAATATGCTTTCTGCTCCGAAAACTAGCACCAGCACCACCTTGATCTTATAAAAGTTTATGATCGGCCTGTATGAGAATTTTCCATACTGTTTTTGTATGACGGTACCCTGTGCTGTTAACTATTTACAGTTACTTGCAATCTTTTTCGCCATCGGGTCATCATTTGTACTAGAATTTACAAGAGTACCCAAGTAACGGCTATGTAGGACTTGTTTCAGAGCGTCTGCCCCCAATGTCCATCTGTTTTTTTTCTTTTTTGACCCACATCCCATTCAATTTTCTGGGACGAGTATTTCGGATTTGGCCACGTTGATCTCTAAGCCAATGTCTTCAATATAGATCTTTAGTGCCTTGAGCCGTCGCTGAAAGCCAGTGGGGCCCAGGTCCAATAGGACCATATCATCTGCATAAAGGATCCAGCTAATGCGTGCCCCATTCAATTTTGGAGGTGACGAGATTACTCCATCCAGCATTTCTCCAACCTCTGAAATGTAGAAGTTAAAAAGAGTTGCACCTAAGGGGCACCCTGTTTGACTCCCCTTGCCGTTGGTATGGGCTTGGTCAGGTAACCTTCGCTATCTAATCGAATCTGGACATGTGTATTTGAATACAGTTCTGTTATGGCCTGAATTAGGCTATGCGAACAGCCTCTAGATTTTAATTTGAACCATAATGTTTCTCTGTCGATGCCATCAAAAGCATTAGCTAAGTCTCTGAAGGCCAAATAAATTTTGCGGCCTGATCTATAGCATCTATTTTTAATAGGTTCAGAATGAGTAGATTCAAGCTGCAACCTGCGCCTTTAATAAAGCCCATTTTTCGGCATCAGCATTTTTTTCTGTTCTTATCCATCTCGTTAGTTGTGTTAATAGGAGACTTGCAAAAACATTTCCCACCACATCTAAAAGGGCTATGAGCTGATAGTTTGCTGGTTCTGCTCGGCTGCCCTTTTTAAAGATTGGTACGATGATGCCTGATTTCCAGGTTGTTGGAAAACGGCCTTCCTTTATTATGTTCTGAAATAAGACATTGCAAAAGTCAGACCAGTCTTCCAGATTGTTTTTTAGCATATCGCTCGATAGTCCATCTGGGCCGGCGGCCTTTGAGGAACTACTCCTTCGGATGCAGTTCCGAATGTCATCTCGCTCCATGATTAAATCTCATGGGTGACTTGTATCTAGGAGTGGACTCAGAGTTTCCTTTTTTCTTCTGAAAAGCTGGCTGTAGTGAGCTATCCATTGGCTTTCATTTACCATATTTGATAATGAAGCATTTTGGGGGCTTTCAAGATCATTAATTAACGACCAAAAGCCTGTTGTGTTCCTTTGGTTCAGTGATTCTAAGATCACTTCGGCATTTCTTTGTTCTAGTTGAGGTTTGTGCGCTTCAGACCAATTTTTATAGATGTTTATCAGTTTATTTTTTTCACCATTTGAATCAAGCTTAGATGTAACATTGATTCTTCTCAGATCTTTCCTTAGATCCTTTTTCTTTTGCGTGACTTGTGGATCAAAATTATGTCTCCGATAGGATGGTTTATTAATCCATCTTTTTTTGATCTTATAGATTTCCATAAGGAGATGATATTCTATCGGATCATTCTTCTCAAAGCCAGACTTTGGTCTTTTATGTTCAGCTAATTCTTTGATGTCATTATTACTTAGTCGCAATTGATTGTGGCCAGGTTCCAAGCTTATTTCTTGTTTCCATTGATCGTACGGTCGTGACCTTCTTTGTTTCCATTCAATGGTCACTATATTATGATCACTTTGAGGAGTCTTTAATACATTTAAGCACACAATCTCTTGTGTCATTTGTTCTGTTATAAAGAAGTAATCTAGAATTGATTTTTGACACCCTCTTTCCCAGGTCTCTACCCGGGGTATGTCTCCAGTTGTAGCCCCATTCATCATGCTCATGTTTCGGTTCATCATTTCTTCAAGCCATATTGTCCTATTTTGGATCTCTTTACAGTTAGCTCAATTTTTTGTTGCGACTCTTGCGGCTGGAAGTTCAAGAAGCTTCATATTGAGATCCCCACACAAAACTATTTGAGGATCAGAATTTCCTGTCATCACGCTGTCTATGAAGTCAAGTAAATCATCCTCAAATTTTTGATGGCCTGCAGCTTGCGGATTCCAGTACACGTTTAGTATTTGAACTATTTTTTCCTTCTTACTCATAGATTCTGTAGCTTCTAGTCTTACATATTGTACGTCTGAAGAAAGGTTCTGAGCCTTTTTTATTCTAAATCCAGAACTATGATTTACTAAGATCAATTGACCCGACATTGGTCTCCCCTTGTTTTGAAGAATCGCCGTGTTTATGGCCATTTCATATCCGTCTATACATGGACATTTAGTCAACCACGTCTCTTGGAGACAGATTATGTCCAGTAACCTCAAATATTTTGGTGGGGAGTTGATTAAATGGGAGAAACCTCTGGTGTTCCAGGTAGCCAACGTTATGTAGTTGGGCTGCTCGTAGCATTAGCTTTCTGATGGCTAATTTAGGGATTTGGCTACACATGCCCAGCAGTTCTCTTTATTATTTATGTGATCTTTGTTGGTGACTTTGCATTTTCCCGTGGGCTTCATATTTGAATTTCCCACCGTAATTTTGATTTATTTCTAATCAATTCCTCCCGGAGATCAGCAGCTTGTAGCAGCGAGGCAATCATCTCCCAATCTGTCGTGTTTCGATGTTTGATGGGTGAAGTCTTAGATGTTTTGCTGGAATTTAATGACAACTTATCACTCATGTCTTTGGGATTTATGTTTGATTGTGTTGGCTCAGGTAATCTGCTCTTCAGCAAGGCGTTGTCTACTTCTTAGACTTGAAAGCCGGCATCCATGAGCTGTCTCTCGCACATCATCACTAATTGTATGAGTTTAAGCACTTCAATGTGCAGCAATGCTCTTTTGCGGTTTGGATCGTCCAGAATTTCAACACGTTTGATTTCAGCACTTTTCATTACCCTTGCCGGAAAGAAATGGAAAAGCTGCATTACCAAATGTCAATTTATAGGAAGGGCACCCTTTTTTGACTCCATCCGTTCAATCAATACTCTCTACATTAGATTGGAGCTTGTCGCATCTTGAGAGCGATGATCTTGCTTGTCATTTGAAGACTGCGCAGAGCTCCGCTCCTTTTGTTCTTTTAGTTTTAGCTCTCTTGCTTGAGCCATCTGCTGTTCTTTGGAAGTGCCTCCAGTTTTGAGTTCACTGGAAGCCACTTTTGTAGGGGGATATGATTTGGAACTGCACGAAAACTGAGGCATAGTGTTATTCTGAAAAGATCTTTTACATCTCTCTTCAATAGTGTAAAATGCTTTCTCAATGGTGTTCTTCATACTTTCACCTGACTTGGTTTTCATAAGCTTTCCAGCTGATAGCATCATTGTTATGACTCGTTTCTTAGGTAAAGCATTCATGTTCGAACTTGGCAGGATCTCATCTTGAGGGCATTTCTGCACATCTTTGGGGCTGCTCATGATGGATCTTTCGTTCATTTCGGCTTGGTTCTCTATAATCCCATTCTCATTCTCTTCCTCACAATCATCTTCAGAAAGGCTGTATGTGGACATGTTTATAATATCCTCATTAACATTCTCCTCGTCACTCACCTCCACCAATACTTCTTTTTCTGTCTTCTCAATGGTGGCTTTCTTTCTTGTTTGCAGGTTTAGAATTTCTTTTAGTTCCTGTTGAACATTTTCCTACCTCTTCGTTTGTTATGTCCGTATTATTGAGCGTTACGTTCAAGGCTTTTATATTTCTGAAGAAGTTGGAAGAATTACGCGCATTTCTGTTCTTTTGACTTGGCATATATTTTATTTTTTTGCATTTACCATGTTTCTGTTCAGTTTGTTTCTCCTTACTATTCTTTTGAGATTTGCTGGGCACTTGGGATTTATCGAAGATGTCATACCATTCCGCTTCCTTTGATTTTGCAGATGAGGCTGGAGACTTTGTCCTTGGAAGGGCAGAATTTTCTCCTACCGTTGCCCAAGATGTTGATGGAATTGCATCATGCTTTGGGGTCATAGATAACTCTCTCACCTTAGGTGGATGCCTCGTTGGTTCTGTTATCACAGAGGATTTTGTTGTCCCAGATCGCACTGTTACTTCATCATTATCAGTGGGACTTTCGATTCGACTGCAGGCATCCTCCTCATCCACAAGTGCATGGCTGGGGACATTACTCAAATCTTTCTCTGCATTCTGATGAATATCAAAGATCTGCATGCTCCTCACTGGTTCTGTATTGTCATCATTTGATGATTCACGTTGAATTCGACATGCACATTCCTTCTGTGCTTGCGGGAGAGTGTTTTGACGATTCTCATTCTGTCTTTGAAGTAATTCTGGACGCAATCTTACATCCTGTTCTTTTTGCAGTAGAGTTAGGGCCTGTCTAGTCACCTCTGCCAGGAGTCTTTTATCCTCAGAATAGTTTTTCAATGATTCCTTCATCACCAACAGTGAGATGTCGTTCCCTCTCCTAGTTATCGTGATTTGGGTCATCATGTCGATTAGATCAGATTCTAATTTTAGTATTTTGGAGTTTAGCAGAGCTATTAAAGTCGTTTGGTCGCGATAATTCTCATTTAATTGTTCAAACAACTTTGTTAAAGGTGCCACTGCTACTACAGTTGCCGACATCAGGATTGGGCGTAATTTGTTGGTCACTTTCTCTATTATCTCTGCTGTTGGTAGCCGTTCTTTTTGGTCCTTTACTAATTGCGATTTTAGTTCTTGGGAGATCCGTTTGGCCTTGGAGGAGGATCTGTACTCATAGTCTGATGATGAGGAAGAGGAATCAATTTCTGCTACCTGTCGATTCCAAGACATCAGAGGAACAATTCTCTTTGCTCCAGGATTGTTTGAGTTCGGCCCTTCACTCTGTCCTTGGCTCTTAAGTCTCTTTTGTGAGTAGCAAAAGTCGGCCTCAGAGCTTTTATTGTGTCTGGACCTTTTTTTGTGTCAACATAAGTTCCCCAGTTACTGAAGCTGTTCGCGAAGCGCACATTTCTATGCACTCTGTACTCCGCGGATCTTTCTGAGGTGAGGTGGTGATGCTTGTGTCTTTGGGGTCTCCCTTAGTTTTTTTTGCATTGCCCCAATGCAGGTGACATCTTAGCATTTAGGGCAGCAAGGTCTTTAAGTACCTGGTCTGCAATTGCAATTGAGTTGCAACGACTTATCTTGGGACTAAGACTTGGGTTCTCTTCTTGCAACCCGTGTTCGCCTGACGAGTCCCATCCCACTTGTCATGGGTCGTAGGTTAGGTCGAACTGTCCAGTCAATTTCATACCCAATTCATGATGGCACGAGGAGAAATCAGTCGGGAGCAATATGGGTAAGAGCTTGGAGGGCAAGGTCAGGTTGATATCCATGTCTCCATTAGGAACCGCCTACCCCCCATAGAATAGCAAGGGACTTCCTGTTCCATTTACATGGATTCCTTTTGTGCCAATCTGGACGCTCTAGTCTTTGAGCAAGGCTCTCTATAAAAGCCACACCCAAAGAGCAAGACTTGCTTTGTGTGTTTTCTCTGTAGCAGTGAGCACGCGCTTACCTGGTTCAGCCTCCGGAGCAATTCCACAGCTTTCTGTAGACCCGATACCCGGCCGGACGGCATCCTCGCTTCTTCGAGCCCTGCATCTGAAAGGAGGATACAACAGAAAGCATTAGAGAACTTCGTTTTTCTATTCACCCGTGTTTCGGCGGGTCCGATCGTATTTTCAGCTCAATCTTCATCACGCGGACCATCTGGCCTCAGCAGCTCGTTGGATTTCCTTTCTGCAGAGGTATTTCTTGACAAAACCTGTTAGGAAAAAGATAAGAAAGGCGGATTAGTCGCTAGAGACAATTCTGGGTTCAAGTACCCAAAGGACATACTTTTTGCCTTACCTGCGCCTAGTGAAGTAACTGGGCCTCTGAGGACACTTGGACTTTGAACTCTCATGTCCACCATATAAGGGCCAGTGAATTAACTGTCCCTGAACTTATTTCAGATCGCCTGAACTTTCCAAAAACTCAAGGAGGCGGTCTTGTCTTTTCTTCCGCCGCAAACCACACAAGTGGGGACAGCTTGCATACAGCACAACAGCCATCCGGCCCCGCACCATAGCGCCCCTGCAGAGCCAGCACGGAGAGCACGCCTTACCAAATTAAGAGGTGAGCCCCTAAACACCACGCTCACTCAGGAAGTTGGGAGAGGGGTTGTTATCAGAGCCAGGCACAGAACTTAACCCGTCCTTTACCCACCCTTACAGGAAGAACCCCAGGAGAGGGAGATAGAACAGAATTCAGAGGATAGGAGAGCAGAGGTCGAGAGAATCCATCGCTCCTGCAGAGTTTTCAGGTGAGCGTGACAGAACACAAAGCCGAAATTAAAACACCTCCACCTGAGCGATGGAGACCTCGGATGTTGACCAACTGTCACAGTTAGTGGGGGAGTTGAGGGCAGAGGGACACGCAGCTTGTTCGGAGACCAACGCCTTGAGACGTGAATTGGCAGTGAACCGAGATAAGAGAGATGAGATAGCTTGCCAATTGCTTCAGACTCAAGCGGGTATGGCCCCATTACCAGGGGGAGCCACGGCCACACCAACTGCACCACCCCAGCCCAGAGCAGCTCCAGTACAAGTAGTCCTTCCTGGCAATATACCTCTGGCGCCCCCAGAGAGATTCTCTGGGGAGCCCAAAAAATTCAGCACATTTATGAACCAGTGCTGTCTACATTTTCTGTGTAAACCGGGGTTATTTCCCTCATACCAGTCCAAGGTAGCCTTTGTGTTGTCATATTTGGGGGGACATGCTGCGGAGTGGTCTGTACCGTTAGTCAACCGGGATGACCCTTTGCTTCGAAATTTTGCGGTCTTTCAACGCGAATTGAAAAAGCTTTTTGCCCGTAGCACACAAGGACAGGCCATGGACGATGAGTTGTTATCTTTGCCACAAGGGAATCAGGATCTTTTGGCTTACGTGTCGTCCTTCAACTGCCTGGTAGCCGAAACAAACTGGCCCGAGGAAAAACAGACAACCCTTTTTTAGCGAGGGCTAAGAGGAGAGCTTAAAGATGTCCTGGCACAAGGAGTTAATCCCCCCGATGGGTGCGCCGAGTACATAGACATTGCACTTCAGCTCAATCATTGTTTGCAGACCCGGAGGGCCGACCGCTCACGCACGGAGAGCAGGACATTTTATGTGCGGCCCAAGGAGACATCAGTTCGTCAGTCCACGGAAACACATCCTGAACCCATGCAACTTGGGGGAGTCCGAGGTCCCCTCTCTAAGGCTGAACGTGATAAAAGGCGGAAGAACAATTATGTTTATACTGCGGTCAATCCAGCCATTTTCTTCGCAACGGCCCGGTCAAACCGCCCCGAAGGACTGTAGGCGCCATGACTGGGGTAAAGGGGACAACTGAGGTGGAAAACTCCAACGCCCGGCAAACTTAGAGGTCGGTTTGTCGAGCGCAAGAAAAACTCCCCTGACCTCTCATTTTACCATCCCAGTTACCATTGTGGACCAGCGCCGACCCTCCAGTTTACATGCACTAGAAGCCTTTGTGGATAGTGGAGCCATAGGGAACTATCTGGACCTTGAGATGGCCAACAAGATTAGCTTACCAATTTGATCGAAGGAGACCGTGGACAATGTAACCGCTGTCGACGGAACTCAGCTACTATCAGGACCAGTTACCCGTTGCACCACCAAGGTCATTATGCTCTGTCAAGATGTGCACAAGGAGGAAATTTCATTCGATCTGATTTTGGCTCTGCAGTTCCAGATGATCCTTGGCATACCTTGGCTCGAGAAACATAACCCACTCATAGATTGGCATGGTAGATCATTAACCTTCCCCAGGGATTGCAGACACTGTTACGAGTCAGGTGGGGCATCAGAACATCCAATAACAGCATCGCACAAGACTCTTCCAGGGTTGGGGATGTTGGGAGTTTTACATCCAGAATACCAGGAATTCCGAGATGTATTCGCCAAGGAACAAGCCAACGTTCTGCCCCTGCATCGTCCTTATGACTGTCAAATAGACCTGGTACCAGGGGCAAAGGTTCCGTGTTGCCGCATATATGCTTTGACGGAAGGGGAAAACGTTCATCTGAATGCTTACCTGGACCAATACCTCGCAAACGGTTTTATCCGCCCTTCCAAATCCCCCGCGGCGTCTCCCCTCTTCTTCGTCCCTAAGAAGGAGGGGGATCTAAGGACGTGCATACTATCGTGCGTTAAACCAGGTCACGGTGAAAAACCGGTACCCATTACCTCTGATACCCGTATTACTCGATCAAGTGCGCCATGCGCAGGTGTTCACGAAATTGGATCTTCGAAGGGCCTATCACCTGGTGCGTGTTAAAGAGGGTGACGAATGGAAGACGGCGTTCTACACCAGGAATGGCCTCTACGAGTACCAGGTTATGCCGTTCGGGTTATGCAACGCGCCGGCGGCTTTCCAACACTTCATGAATGATGTCCTACGAGAACTGCTAGACGTATGTGCCATAGTGCACATAGACGATATCCTCTTCTATTTGGCTTCTGTACAAGAGCATGCATATCATGTACGGGTGGTTCTTAACAAGCTGCGTAACAATCACCTCTATGCCAAGCTTGAAAAGTGCTCCTTCCACGTCACCGAAGTTGAGTTTGTAGGATTCATCTTGTTGCCACAAGGCATCCGTATGGACAACAGGAAAGTAGAGGCGATTCTCATCTGGCCATCACCTTCGTCCCTAAAGGGAGTGCAGAGCTTCCTGGGTTTTGCAAATTTCTACAGACGCTTTATACATGGTTTCTCACATTTGGTGCATCCTATTACCGCTCTTTTATGCAAGCATCGGAAATTCGAATGGACCCCCGCAGCTGAGCAAGCCTTTTGTGCTCTGAAGAGCCGATTCACATCCGCCCCAGTACTACAACACCCGCAACCAGATCTCCCTTACATTGTAGAAACTGATGCATCAAGCGTGGCCATGGGAGCGGTCTTGTCCCAACGGAATACATATACTGGTCAACTTCATCCCGTGGCTTTCTGGTCGAAAAAATTCTCACCAGCAGAACTAAATTATGCAGTTACGGATAAATAACTGCTTGCAATAAAAGAGGTCCTCAAGGAATGGAAGCATTACTTGCTCAGAACTAAACCTACCATTACCATAATAACAGATCATCGGAACCTCCAGTACCTGCGTTCTGCTAAAGCACAATCATCTAGACAGCTTCGTTGGGCTCTCTTCCTATCAGAGTATGACTTTGTGATTACCTATCGGCTTGGAGTTAAAAATGGGAAAGCGGACGCTCTATCGCGCATAGGCAAAGGAGAACAAGCTTACAGAATTCCTGATCCAGTGGACATCATCCCTGGAGACAAGATCCTCGGTCTGTGCGGAAATGATTCTTCATGGGAAGAAGTCAAGCAGAAGGTAAAAGACATCCTGCCCGTAAAGGAAGTAGAAACATGGGAAAAGAAGGGAGTCAACTTTTCCATTAAGAATGGCCTACCGTACTATCGAGACCGTCTGTACTTCCAACACATACCCTACAGGAAGAAATACTTGTAAACTATCACGATTCACCAATGGAAGGCCACCCTGGAGTGAGTAAGACTACTGAGAAGATAGAGAGATCCTACTGGTGGCCAAACTGGTGCCAGGATGTTCAAGATTTTGTCAACTCATGCGGGACATGTGCCCAAAACAAGGCCTGAAAGCAAAGGCCTGCCGGTTTATTGCAACCACTGGTTACGCCACCCACACCTTGGCATACAGTCTCTATGGACTTTATCACAGACTTGCCTCCCAGTTCCGGATTCAACACCATCCTTGTGGTAGTAGGTTTATTCACCAAGATGCCCACTTTATCGCTCTTAAAGGGATTCGGTCAGCTCAGGTCTTGGCTAGAGAATTCCTCTACCACATCGTGAAGTTGCATGGGTTTCCATCCGTATTAATCTCCGATAGGGGGAGCCAATTTGTGTCTCAGTTCTGGAAGCGTTGCTGTTCTCTCGCCGGAATTGAGATCCGGTTGTCTACCAGTCACCACCCTGAAACAGACGGCCCAACTGAGCGTACCAACCAGACTTCAGAGCAGTACCTCCGTTGTCTACTACATCAGGCAGAACACTCCTGGGAAGAGATCTTGTGGATAGCCGAATACGCTTATAATAATTCAATAAATGCCTCCACACGCATGACACCATTTTACACTCCGTATGGCCGCAACCCTAGAACCTCAGAATATGACCCACCAGAAGCCATCGAAATGCCAGCCATAGAGACTTTACATGAGAGGATTTCGCAAGCAAACAAAGATGCAGTAGAACACCTTAAGACAGCTAAAATCACACAGAAAAAGTATGCTGACTGTCATTGACAAGAGGCCCCTAACTACCAAGTCGGAGATCATTTATGGCTAGCAACCAAGTATATAGCATTGAAGGGAGCCAGGAAATTTCAACCCAAATTCTTTGGGCCATTCACAATAGAAAGGGTAGTAACTCCAGTCACCATGAGGTTAACTCTACCCTCACAAATGTGCATGCATCCCGTGTTGCATGTGTCCTTGTTGAAGCCAGTACAGCTCGGGACTAGAACTTTAACACCCCCAACCCCTCTAGTATTACAAGAGGAGGAACCGGAATTTGAGGTCAAACAAATACTAGATTCAAAGATAGTGAGAAAGACCTTGTATTATTTGGTAGACTGTAAGGGATATGGTTCTCAAGACAGGTCATGGGAGCCAAGTGAGAACATTCATGCCCCTCGGTTATGACTCAAGTTCCATAAGAACAATCCCACTAAGCCTGGTCCGGGAAACACATCCTTGGGAGGGGTATTGAGGGGGGTGGACTGTCATGGGTACTAGGTTAGGTCGAACTGTCCAGTCGATTTCATACCCAGTTCATAATGGCACAAGGAGAAATCAGTCGGGAGCATTATGGGTAAGAGCTTGGAGGGCAAGGTCAGGTTGATATCCATGTCTCCATTAGGAACCGCCTACCCCCCATAGAATAGCAAGGGACTTCCTGTTCCATTTACATGGATTCCTTTTGTGCCAATCTGGACTTTATGCAATGCTGTAGTCTTTGGGCGAGGCTCTCTATAAAAGCCATGCCCAAAGAGCAAGACTTGCTTCGTGTGTTTTCTCTGTAGCAGTGAGCACGCGCTTACCTGGTTCAGCCTCCAGAGCAATTCCACAGCTTTCTGCAGACCCGATCCCCGGCGGGACGGCATCCTCGCTTCTTCGATCTCCGCATCTGAAAGGAGAAAACAACAGAAAGCATTAGCGAACTTTGTTTTTCTACTCACCTGTTTTTCGGCGGGTCCGATCGTCTTTTCAGCTCAATCTTCATCACGCGGACCATCTGGCCTCAGCAGCTCGTTGGATTTCCTTTCTGCAGAGGTATTTCTTGACAAAACCTTTTAGGAAAAAGACAAGATAGGCGGATTAATCGCTAGAGACAATTCTGGGCTCAAGTACCCAAAGGACATACTTTTTGCCTTACCTGCACCTAGTGAAGTAACTGAGCCTCCGAGGACACTTGGACATTGAATTCTCACGTCCACCATATAAGGGCCAGTGAATTAACTGTACCTGAACTTATTTCGGATCGCCTGAACTTTCCAAAAACTCAAGAAGGCGGTCACGTCTTTTCTTCCGCTGCAAACCACACAAGTGGGGACAGCTTCGATACAGCACAACAGCCATCCGGCCCTGCACCATAGCGCCCCTGCAGAGCCAGGACGGAGAGCACGCCTTACCAAATTAAGAAGTGAGCCCCTAAACACCGCGCTCACTCAGGAAGTTGGGAAGGTTGTTGTTATCAGGGCCAGGTACAGTACTTAACCCGTCCTTTACCTACCCTTACAGGAAGAACCTCACGAGAGGGAGATAGAACAGAATTCAGAGGATAGGAGAGCAAAGGTCGAGAGAATCCATCGCTCCTGCAGAGTCTTCAGGTGAGCGTGACACCACTTCCCACCTTGCGTCCTCAAGTGGACTATTTGGTACAACAGAATGTTCATGCTCTAGCTGGGTTTGTATTAAGAGCTTAGCACCCTTGTTTACGGTGCATGGGGTCATGGGTAATGCTTTGTCATTCATGACTGCTTTTTTGGTGACATCTGTTGTGCTGGATTTGGCGACTATCTTCCATGCCATTATTTCTAATGGGAGTATGGTCGCATTCCTTTTAGTGCTCATTGCGGACTGGACCCTGGGTGTGAAGCTAGTATTTGACCTGAGCTCGAGGCTCTCAGGTGCATTTGGTCGGCTGCAGTGTTTATCACCACTGTTTGTGTTCATCTTTTATTACGTTACTGGGGTCAATGCGCACATTGCTCTTACTGTTTTCATTGGGGACACTGCCGCCTAACTCCAGGCATTTGCCTAGTTCAATCAGTATCAGTGTTCGCAACCTAAGTTGCTCTGCATCATGCATGAGCCCCCCAGGACGGCAGACACGCCCTTCACTGTGCGCCCGCTGATGGGCTCCTCGACCTACACTCGACGCATCCATCAGCCCGTCGGTGGTACTTGCTGCACCAAGACTGCAAGAGGAGCCTGGGTCAGCGAACTGGGGGAGGGGGTCCCTGGAGGGTTCTAAAGTAGCGTGTGCTAGTTTACCCCTCACAGCTCCCAACTCCGCCTCCCCCCTTTGCTCAGCCCCACTTACTTCTTTAAGCAGCCGGCTGATTTCTTGCATTGATGCCGTTAATGCCGCAGATGCCGTGTTCATGTTCGCAGTAGTCAGAGTAGTCAGAGTTGCTGATGCTGCAGACGCTGCTGTGCTTGCTGTGTTTATGTCAATCTCTGCGAAGTTCATTTCTCCATTTAGCGTTTCAAATCCAGGCACAGGCATAGGTTTGGGTGCAGAAGAAACTGTTCTTATCGCGCATTTGACCTGTGCGCGGGTGACAGGGAGCCTAATTCTGGAGCTCATGCCTGTTTATTCCTGTTTATTTCCATGCCACCCACGCCCCACAGGGAACACACTCCTGCCACACTCTGCGACGCTCCGCATGGAGCAGGATATTTTAAAAGGGCTGACTCCACCTTTGGAATAGAAGTGGAAAAAACACTGGAAAACAGTCCAAGGAAACGTAGCTCCTCACAGGCAACACACTCCTGCCACACTCCACAATTGTTATATTTTATTCAGCTTAAAGTTGCTTCTTTCTCATGTGATTATCCTCGTAATTATCCGCTGTAGTTATCCTCTTTCTCATAAAAATATCCTCATAATAATCCTCTTTCTCATGTGATTATCCTAGTGATTGTCCTCAATTATTCTCTTTCTCGTGTGATTATCCTCGTGATTACCCTTTTTCTCATAGGAATATCCTTGTGATTATCCTCGTGATTGCCCTCTTTCTCATATGAATATCCTTGTTATTGTCCTCTACACGTATTTCACCATCCCAGTTAGAATGGCCCTTCAGGAGGAGAAAAGCTGCTCTGAATTTTGTTGGTTCAATATCCACTGACTTGTTATTTTGATGTCCACTGTTGAACCTTTATATTGGGTGGATTCTGATTGCAAAAAAAACCCCACAAGAATATCATGATGGCTTAGTCCATTTACCATTACAGAGAAATGGGTACACTTATCAAACATGTCCTTGGATAGGAACAGGTAATCTATTGTTGAACCTCACCTCCCTTGCAACCAAGTCAAAGAGGGAGGAATGTCCATTGATGCAGTTAATGCCGCAGATGCCGCGTTCATGTTCGCAGTAGTCAGAGTAGTCAGAGTAGCTGATGCTGCATTTGCTGCTGTGCTTGCTGTGTTTATGTCAATCTCTGCAAAGTTAATATCTCCATTTAGTGTTCCAAATCCAGGCACAGGCATAGGTTTGAGTGCAGAAGAAACTGTTCTTATTGCGCATTTGACCTGTGCGCGGGTGAAAGGGAGCCCGACTCTGGATCTCATGCTGTTTATTCCTGTTTATTTCCACGCCACCCACGCCCCACAGGGAACACACTCCTGCCACACTCTGCGACGCTCTGCGTCAAGCAAGATATTTTAAAAGGGCTGACTCCACCTTTGGAATAGAAGTGGAAAAAACACTGGAAAACAGTCCAAGGAAACGTAGCTCCTCACAGGCAACACACTCCTGCCACACTCCGCAATTGTTATATTTTATTCAGTTTAAAGTTGCTTCTTTCTCATGTGATTATCCTCGTAATTATGCGATGTAGTTATCTTCTTTCTCATATAATTATCCTCATAATAATCCTCTTTCTCATGTGATTATCCTAGTGATTGTCCTCAATTATTCTCTTTCTCGTGTGATTATCCTCATGATTACCCTTTTTCTCATATGAATATCCTCGTGATTATCCTCGTGATTGCCCTCTTTCTCATATGAATATCCTTGAGATTATCCTATACATGTATTTTACCATCCCAGTTAGAAAGGCCCTACAGGAGGAGAAAAGCTGCTCTGAATTTTGTTGGTTCAATATCCACTGACTTGTTATTTTGATGTCCACTGTTGAACCTTTACATTGGGTGGATTCTGATTGCAAAAAAAACACACAAGCATATCAGGATGGCTTTGTCCATTTACCATTACAGAGAAATGGGTACACTTATCAAACATGTCCTTGGATAAGAACAGGTGATCTATTGTTGAACCTCACCTCCCTCGCGACCAAGTCAAAGAGGGAGGGATGTCCCCCAGTATGTTCCCATTTGCCATAAAAAGGTTCCATTCAGATCAAAAGGAGAACCAACATTTTCCATTTGACATAGGATCAATCAAAGTTGCTTTGTTCAGATGTGATCTGACACATTGTGAGTTCAAATCTCCTGTCAGAATTATACTTATTGGTCCATACTCATTATCTTCATCCTCCTGTGTTTACGCATGTGAAAAATCCTACTTAAAGCGTGTGTCCTCTAGAACAAGTCATTAAAAACCATAGTGGCACTTCATGTTACTTCACTACTTTCTCATTATAATTAATTTGTCATTCTGTCAGTCACAGGGAGTGATTTCAAACTCCACGCCATCAACACCTAGAGCTCACCTTGTGATGTGCTCTGCCTACTGCAGAACACTCCACCTTTTGAGAGGTGTGACAATGAAACAGCTAGGCGGCTTGATGGAAATTAAAATGGGTCTTTATTCAGACTATTTCAAAAGGATAAAAAGAAAAAAAAATAAGCTTTAATCAAAAATTGCTGCAATGTCCTTTCTCTGTGCTTATGCTTCTTCTCTGATCCTTGCAGGGGATCTGGTAAGGACTTCTGGCAAGGCTTCTCCTCCTAGTCCTCATACGCCCACCAGCCTTCAGCAGCTCCTGATGTCCTGTCTAGTTCGGTCTGCAACAAAACCAAGAATGAACACACTCTCGCCTTCCAGCGTTGTCTTTATATAGGCGGAGTTTAACAGGCCAATCAGTGTTCACTTCCTCCTCCAGTCTATATAAACTCTCCCAAGCCCCGCCCCCTTTTCCCTTGAGGCATTGCAAGCTGTCCTCGACCTCGACCTCCACCCGCTCCCTTTTCCAGTCATCGCTGACCAGGTGAGTTCTTAGTTCCTTCCTGGAAGGGTTTTGTGGGTCTCTGGGAGTCTCGTGTTTTTGTCCTGCTCTAATATGTTGTTACAACGCTGTCTTTCATAATCCGCGGCTCCGCGGTTCTCAGGTGGGTTACAACTGCCGGGTACCCGCAGGTTCACCATGCTGCGGCAGCCCCGCCTCTCCCTGTTCGGGTTTCTTGATTTCTCTGCCTGCTGTCAGAGTCGAACGTCGGCGTCACTTCTAATTCGCATGAGTGCGATGTTCTGACTCTCGTGTGTCCGCCCGAAGGTTCCATGTCTTTCAGACCCCGCCAGATTCAAACGTCGGCGTCTCTGCCACTTCGCAGAAAGGCTGCGTTTCGACTCTTTTGGGCCCGTCCTGGAGTTCCATATTACATGTCTCTGTCTGTGCTTCGTCTGGATTAGATATCTCCTGACCCCACCATTCCCCAACCAGGTGGGTCTCTGGTTCTCGGGCCCTCTGTGGTATAACTGACTCTCTTGACTGTTACAAGAGGTTACTAAACTGACCAGAAAGATATCGAAAGCAGTAAACATACTCTGCAGTTGTTTTGAGAGGACTCTCCTTCAATGACCGAAAGAGGGGGCCTTCTGGAGTTTAGGAATGAAAACTCCTAGTCCAAGTAAATAGTTGTGGGACACTGTACCATGAATACCTTGTCATAAGTCCTTCTTCTGTCTCCACACTGAAACCAAATCCTGTCGTGCTAACTTTCAAAATCGCCACTTGCATGTGCCGGTATGCTGTCATGGCAGGAGACCAACAGACAACTCAAAAGGATAGGCTGATAGGATTTATTAAAAAAAAACAATAAAAGAAGTAGGGTAATAAGGTTTAATTGAGGTCATGGGGTTGAATTATGAAGAAGGGAGAAAAAAGTATTGAATAGGCTTAGGCTGTGGTCTACAGTGCTTCCCTCTCTCCATTAAGAAACTCTGCCTTCTTGGTGGAAACCATTCGTTCACAGTCTCTGGGGTTTTCAGTGTCCCCCTATCTTATTTTAGGCACATTTGTAAGGCTTTTGTTGGCTTGATCTGTATTTGTCAGGATGTTGAGTTGGTGCTTGTGGATTGGTTCATCGTGATGGGTTTGGGAATAAGACTCTTAGGCAGATGTTCGTCCCAGGCATTAGCAAGCTTTACTTTCAACCTTGTTGTGTTGTGGGCCTGGCTCATATGGCTCTTCCAAGCATTCAGCAAGCACACAATCTCTTTCACCACAGGATTATTTGCGTACTTTCTGAACTTTGGGCTCTCTCTCCCTCTCCCTTTCATTTTCTTTCTTCCTCAGCTTCTTATTCTGTCTCTTTTCTCACTTTCCTCTTCCTTCTCCCTTTCTGCTCTCGGGACCCCTCGTCACACCACCATGTAGCTTGTTCCTAAACTTCTCCTCTGCACTTCACTCAATACTTTTGACTTTCTCACTCTCTGCTGCTTTTGGCAGCTCTTGATCTCTTCTCCCTCCACTCTTTCTTTCACATGTTATTCTTTAATTTCCAGAACAGCCTATCTTTGACGGTCCTTACTGGCTTATATTAAAGGCAAATCAACTGGACTGGGTAGGTCTGGACCAATCACCTATTTCTGTATCTGCCCACGTCCACTGACAGGCTGTTCCTCTGCAGCAGTCGCCCTAAACTAGCATATACAGTAGTCCAATAGGCATCTTCAATTATCTGTCCACATTGTTATGTGTGAGAGGGACAGGGCATGGTTGGGGAAGAAAGGAAAGGACGTGAGGCGTGAGGGAAGGAGGTAATAAGGAGTTCAGTTCAGAGTGAAGAAGGAATAACTGAACGTGTCTTTGTATGGTTCGCCTTCCTGTGAATCTAAATTCCGGAATTAATAATGGTGATGAGCTGATCATTGTCTGCTGAAGCAAGGGGTCGAAGTGGGCGCGAGCAGTTGAGAGCGATGTTCCTCTGCTTAAGTTTTACTGTTCCTATAATTTAATTTTGAAAATAAATCATTAAAATAAAAGTGTAGGAAGAAGTTGAAACTTACACTTTAGTGCACTGCATTGAAAATTCCCTTAAACAGCAGGTGTGTTTGTTTGGGGGTTTGGATTGTGCGTGGGAAGGTGCGTGGCGATGGGGTTTGTGGGGAGTGGGGGCAGGCCAGCAGGGAACATAGTCCCACTGCTTCTTTACGTACACTTCGACCACTAGTTCCATCGGATTCCCGCTACACCGTGCTGATGCGGGCCCGCAACGCGATGCGGGCACGCAACGCAGTGCGGCTCCGATATTAACTCAGCTGTCTCTGGGAGGGCGCCTGGAGCTGCCTGACTATCGCGTGCTTGGTTGACGGAGGGTGGGCGCATGGTACTTTTGCCCATGCGGTTCTGATGAACGTCTGTTAAGCTGCATTATCCACACTACATGAACCCTGCAAGTGTGAGGGCCTGGTCGCTTATTCGGAGTTAACTACAGACGGTCTCCACATGGCGGCGTTTTCAGGCCTGCTCACATCATTTGCTACAAGGGGAAATTGTTCATCAACTACTTGTTGTCATGTGCTGCGCCTTGACAACTGGTCTCTCTATCACCTCAGCATGTCACCCACAATCACAGCACCTGATACCCACCCCTCCTCTCTATTTCTCTTGCTACAATCTATCTATTACTCAGGCGTTATCATGACGCAGTATGGTGCGCCATCTGACAGTCCTGCCAGACAAGCCCTGTTTGCGCCCACTGGTGCGGTGGCTCTGCAAACACTCTTGCCATAAAAGATGCTAGTGAGCTATGTCCCATATGTCAATATGTATATTATAATTTGATATTTATAGTAATTTTATATTTATATAGCACTTTTTTATTCAAACCGCTTTACATAGCACATATTTACATACATTATTATTATTACCCAATTGAAATTGGTACTCACTTTATCGACCCCAGAAGGATGAAAGGCTGAGTGGATCTTGCTGGGATTTGAACCTCCAACCTGCAGATTTAAGCAATGAGTGCTTAACCCGCTGAGCCATCTTACCGGCAAAAGTATATTGATGTTGGAGCACCAAAAGACGACAAACACAAAAAAGCGACCTGGTGCTGCCCGTGGATTCATCAGTTCGTGACATAATGCTTGAACTGGCGAGCGAAATGGTCACCGCTTTTGATGATTTCAAAAAGAATTTGATTGACTGTTTTGCTCCGCATAACAATGTTGACTGTGAACGTCATTTATTCCACCATGCAGGTAAAAGACAAAACAATGGACAGTTTTGTGATGCAACTTCAGGGGAGAGGGGGTGTAAAACACTGTGATGTTCACCTGTACTCAAATGAACCAGAATGAATGTCACAAACCATCAAAGGATGTGAATCATCAACATTTTGCAATAAATAATTATAGAAAGCTCACAGCTTGGAGGAACTACTGTCTATGGCGTGAATGGCCATGGTCAGTGCCATGCAGCTCGAGGCCATGGACAAGATCAAGATTGTTTTGTCAACTTCCGCTCCCCTCCACTGAGCGTTGTCCACTCCTGCAAAGGTCAAACAAATCTGGAAAACTCTGCTACCTGTACAGATACGACTTTCCGCATGAAGGCCTGTGTCGGGCTTTAGGCCAAATATTCCTATCCCCAAAAGGGGGTCAGACAAGCATATCCACATTTGCATCAATATGAGAATCCCGAATCAAGCCATACAACATGAAAGGCATCGCACTCCAAGAGTCGTAACATGAAACATCTCCTCAATGGGCCACCACATCCTCTAAACTGAACCTCAGCAAAGGCTGCCATCGGCTTGTACTTGCACGTGAGTCAAGCTCTATTACAACGTTGGCCACCCACCTCAGCCTCAACCACTACAAACGACATAGTTCCGGCGTGTCCTCTGCCGCTGAAATATTCTTGGAGGAAGTACATAAAATAATCTGCCAAATTCCCAACTGCACAAATTACAGTGATATCATTCTCGTATTTGGCACGACACAAGAACTGCATGATGACACACCAGATCATGTCTGCATGGCACCAGAGGATGCACAGCAGAGACACAACCAGGACTAATGTGAGTTTGAAAAATGTAAGACTCGGCTATAGCTTCTCCGAAAGAGGCAACAAACCAGACCGTGAAAAAGGTGGCTGAGCCGACAACCATCCCCCGGCTGCAGAATCTCTTTGCACGACGTTCGTTCCTAATCTCCCAGTCTGGCTTGCTACTGTGGCAGATATACCCATGACTTTGCATCGATTAGCGCATCTCTTGGGTTTCTGACCAAGCAGAATCATCATTTCACCAGGACTCAAGACTGTTAAGAGGTATTTGACTCCATAGGTATAACGTCCTTTCATCGCGTGGTGTTTTTTTGTGGGTTTTTTACTGTTAATTTTTGTATGAAAAAAACATATCAAATTTTTTAGGGGGGTTGGAATAATATATATTTGGGGTGTGGGTGTTCGGAATCATATAAAAAATGAAAGTAGATGGGGGTTTGGGAGGGATCCCCCCAAAAATAAAAAATAAAAAATGTGATGAGTTTTTTGTTGAAAAACCTGCGGTAAAAAACCCTGCGAAAAAACATCCTCCTATGAAATGACATAGAACCACTCCATACACCAATGAATTGCATCCTCTCTGAGCAGGCCTTCATTTGACTCAAGTCTTCTCCTACTGAAGTGACCGTTAATGCAAGCCCGGGAGGCCTGGACTCCATACATCCATAACATGACCACAGCTCAGATTCTCCCAGTTATTTGGTATTCTGTGTGTCTGCCTATGCCTGTTACTATGCCTGTGTCTATGCCTGACATCGACTGAACAAGCCTACTCCTAGGTGAAAAAGTAAAGTTTGCCAGTTGTGTGGGCATGCAAACATTTCCACTTGTTTTTGTACGACAAACCAGTCACCGTAATCACTGAGCATCTGGCACTCATCCACATATATGATATTCCAAAAGCATGCATGCTTCCTAGAATTGGCAGGTGGGCAATTACGCCTTCAGGATTATCGCTTCCAAATTGTCCACAACCGTGGTAAGGATGCCAACTTATCTGGTTTCTATCTCATCATCCTCCACCGTTGCAACATACTGGAATATCCAATGCCGAGTGCTACCTCAATTACGTTCTATGCCATGCCAGGACTGCCTGCCTATTTTATTTATTTATTTATTTTAATTTTTCTAATGTGCCACTCACCTGGAGGTCTCAGGGCACACATTTGCTAGAAGAGATGAAAAATGACTCAGAGAAATATTGGACTCTCTCTCCATCATATACAAACACCACCTCTGCTAGAATGCAGCTACCCAAGACAATTCGGCCTAGCTGCACACATACTACTGGTCTCACACAACCTCTGCACTACTCCTGGCATTAGAATGCAGCTACCACCACAAAAATTCAGTCTGGCTGCACACATACTGAGTGCACACACGCACTACTTATCACCCTATTTTTCCACTGATCTGGACTACGGTCCCCGAAGGCGTTTAACCCACAGTGCGTTGAGATCGTACCAATGGTGAAAGGCAATTTACAAATTCCCAATAACATAACATAAATGAATGCCACCAATTCGGCTAAGTGGAAATATGCTAAAGAAATGACCACAGACCTTCTGCTTGGTAAGGGTGAGCTGTTGCTGTTGGAATCTCCCATTCCACTGAAAGGTGACAAATAATAATCACAATCTCTAATTATAATCCCAATCTCTCTGCACCAGCGGATCATAGTCTTGGCTCATGAAGGACACGGGCGATAGTGTCCACCGAAAGATTACTACGCCAGACGGGCTGGTTCCTAAGAATGGACAATCTGATTGTAAATGTACGCTCATAAGGTCGAGAACCTGCCAAGCAATGCTCCAGCAGAGGCATAGACAGGGTGGGGCCTGAGCAGGCAAGACCCAACCAAAATCTGTGCATTGTCTTGGGAGTCTAGCTCAGCGGCAACATGCTCGCATTGGAAGCAAGACGACACGGGTCTGCTCTTAGAAGCCTCTGGGTATTAAGCATGTTATAAATAACATATCATATCAATGCCCACTCAGCAGCACCGTGTGGGCATTTACAGATGTTGATGTCACTGCAGTGGGACCAACTACATTAGCTTAAGGCCCCACTTCTTAAACAATCCTGGCCATGCCTCTGAGCTCCAGTGCGTTTACAGAGCGTCAAAGGACTCGACTGCCCCGAGCCCCATGGAAAGAGGTTGTAGTTGATTTTTTTGGTCCTAGGCACATACGTTCTGGTTTAACCGGATGATACTCCCAATATGCTGAAATTCAGATATCATCCACTGCTGGTTTAAGTGACTTCACACTCAAGGCTTTGAGAGGTGTTGGGTTATCTGTCCAGATCGTTATGTGTGGGAGGGACAGGACGTGGTTGGGAAAGAAAGGAAATGGTGTGGGGGATTAGGTGTCAGTCCCTGGCTAGGGAGGGCTGAAGCCCACCCATTTTCAGGAAAAGAGAGCACTCTGCTGTAAAGCCCAGACAGGGGAAGACGAGGGGGGCAGTTAAGGCTGTGAGGCACGAGCCTGTCAAATTTCTCAGCTTGCAGGCCAGACTTTTCATATACACAGTCATTAACAGTGGCAGCAGCAGACATACAAGGGCGGAGGTCAACGCCTGCTCATACCCCCTATGAGGAAACCGAAGGTCTAACTGCACAGCGGATTAGGGGCAGGGAGTCTCAGCTTTTCGATGGCCCGCAGCTGCAATGATTAGCATTGCTTTGCGACTTAAATTGCAGTGAAAGGTGCAGCCAAAGGAAGTTGTACTGGCTTTTCAGCCTGCTGGGCTCAGAGAAAGGGGAGGAGGTGGCAAGGGGGGACTGACAGCCCAATGGGTTAATGGTCCTACTCGCTGTTGCATGTCACCCCTTCTGGGGGACATGGTATCACCAGCTGTTGTGTCATGCTCACATGGGGTAACCATGTGACCATGTAAATAAAAGGGACGAGCAGTAGGGACGAGCGGTTTCCAGCTCGTCAGTAGATCCACTGCTGACTCCTGTGTCTTTGTTGGTACACCCTGCTGGTGCGACAGTATGCCGAGGGGCTTGCCACGTGGCCCGGCATTGGGACGGCGACCCTGCAGGGCTACACCGTCCCCCTTGGTTTGATCCAGCCATGTGATCATGGCTTGCATTCCCCTCCCCGGCCGGGGTGCCCCCAGAGCCGGGGAGGGATCTGGTTGGGTGCCCCCAGCCGCCATAGTTCGCTCCGGTGATCTGGTGCGAGCAGGGTAATCCCTGCAGCCTGAGAGCGGCATGGATCCTGCTACAGGAGCCCTGTCGGGTGACCCCGACATCTGCGTGGCCCGCTCCGGGGACCTGAGAGCGGGCCACAACTCACGACCAGCTTTCTAACCTGTCATCCAACCGCCCAAAATGTTGAGGCAGGCCCCTCCCCCTGGCTGTGCTTTACTGTAAACCCCAAGCTAGGATTGTGAAGCATGAATAGTTAGTTACACGTCATCATGTCCACGCCAGAGTGTCTTATGCAGCTACCGGCGCAATCACTCAATTGGCTGGCGCCTCCTAAGGTGAAATACGGTCACGTGTCAGATATCATGTCCAATGTGTTTCAGTCCTTTGACATCCTATGAGAGCTAGAAAACAAATGATCTCCAATGAAAACAAATAGTTGCCATTTCCCGCCATAGCGAGGGTTGCTTTTTGTGCGCGATTTATGCTCTCTCCCATATGGCGCAGACCGTATTGGTCGTTCGTCCCCTGATGAACACACGATACTTTTGTGAAACAGACGCCCTAGTTTATTGCTCATCCAAGACCTAGAAATCGGTGCCTTTTTGTGCTTCCGGTAAACGATCCGCACAGTGCGAAGAACCGGCGCCAGCCCGCATTTAGGACTTGCGTAATTTCCATTCAGTGTGATTTGAGCCAGACATTGGACTTTGGACACATCTTTCTACTAAACGAACTTGTGGTTAATCTTTATCGGACAGAGTCGAGCACAAAGCAAGGTATTTATTAATTCATAGCAGAGCAAACGCTCAAACATCCAAAGCGATAAGGTGCACACTTAGAGCAACTTACTCGGGGCGAGATAAAGCATTTCACAACGACTGAAAATTAAGCCTGAAAGGGGAGTTTTGGGGGGAGGAGACCACAGAATAGTATGAACTTGTACCATAGCTATTATAAACAAAAACATAATAACTTGGGGTTTGGGCTAACACCTATTGTTCAGGGGGTATTTTTGTAGCACAGCAGGGTGGACTGATTGGCTTGCTACTGTAACTATGCAGGGGGCAGGACTAAGTTAAGAGGCATGGGGTTCTCCTCCTTTCACCAGCCTTTCTAAACTCCACGCATTTCCCCTCCACCTGTTACTTCTTCTGGGCTGCAGACCTGGGCCTCGGGTCTGCAGCTATGACAGAAGACTAGGGATCATTGGGCACGTGTATGCCTACTCGAAAGGTCCCAGAACAGTGGTATTCAGACGTTTTCATACCAAGCCCCCTTGAGTAAAAATATTGCCCCCCTCTACCTAGGGGTTGCCCTTCTAGGGGGCCCACAGGTTGTCCAGGGTGGGCCCAGCCTTTTTAAAACATATGCAGCTTGTCTACTGCTTATATTTTCTATTAAACCCAGTCAATGTGATCACTCGTATATTAAAAACAGTCATTTTAATTCATTTTTTAAAGAGTCTGCCCCCACACCATTTGGGCCACCCTAGGGGGGCCAGCCCCCAGTTTGAAGAACACTGACCTAGAGGCCTCCTCAAATCTCCTAAAGTGAGCTCATTGCCCCAGACCTGTATAGGCCACTTTCACTTCCTTGGGGGTGATGACAGTCCCGGGGCTATAGTGCCCAGTACTCACTTGATGCATTTACAGTCTCAGGGAGATAGCAGCCTGGTTGCTTTTTAACCCAGCCTCAGGGGCATAGCACCCAGGATTCCACTTTCCTTCACACCATCACCCTCTTGGATGCTTGTCATCTTCATAGGCTTCATGGTCTCACTAATGCCCACCAGCAAGATAGGCTCACTCTCCTTGCCATGTGGGATAGCTCACTAGCAGGAATGTTATGTCTGTCTGCCCATGTATTGCCATTACTTTTAACAACACGAATTTCTTCGCCTTTGTCAGGCTAAAGATATCACCACCTACCAGTTAAGCGTCAGACTTCTGGGTTTCAGCTCCCATCAGTGTCAGACACTGTTCTTTTCATCTCTGGTCAGGGACTGGGAAACAGCCCCCCAGTAACCATGCCGGAATCGGTCCCCCTTCATCTGTGGCCTTTGTCAGTGTTTGAGGTGTAACGCTCAGCAGGCTATCTGGTTTCCTTCCAGGGCCCTTTTTGTCTCCCATCTCTATTTCGCAGGTGCTTGGTGTGTCTTTCTATGTCTAACTCCCTCCCGAGATGTCTGCTTCTCTCCCAGAGTGTAGTTCTCCACCTGGTCTTGGTCTTCACAAGATCTTTCACTATTCAAAGGACTGCTTACCCTTCTCAACCTATAGAGTTATGGTGACCTGGTCTCCATGGTCTCCCCAGGACTTTGACCTTTTTGAGTCTTCACAACTCTCCTGGAGCTTCACCTGGCCCTGCTCTTACCTGTTTGCAATGCACATCTGCCCTCCTGCTTCCCTTCACCAAGAGTGAGGACACAGCCCATTTTATGTCAACTCCCACAATGGCTGGGGTGATCAAGTGGTTATCTCAAGTGAGAACCGGTGTGGCAGCTCACCATACACTGCTGTCAGCACCCACGGCTGCTTGCCGTAGTGTCAGCAAATTCTGTTGGTAGCTGCAACTCTCACTGGCTCAATGGGTTTGATGGGCGTACCTAGAAACACTTGTGTACAGGTGCGTTATAAAGGCCTTATCATATCATACCATATCATAATACCTGGAGAGCTGTGAGATTTACAAATGCTTATCAATATAACATGCTACGTGTGTCTTAAAATGTGACAACAAAAGTTTAACTGCTTCTTTAAGCCGATCATCCTCGTTGCACTTTTCTTCTGACTCCCTGGGTGGCAAGTGGACCGTGTTGACCACGTGGTATTACCCAAATTGACCTTTTACAATTGACTTTTTGTCCTAATTGACCTTCTGCACAATTGACTTTTTCCTTCATTTTACTTTTTATATATATTTGTGGGGTGGGTTTGGGGTAATAAATAATATAATGGGACTGGGTAAGGGGTTGCATTTTAAAAAAAAAAATGTGTGTGGGGGTTTGCAGGCGGATTCCCCCCCATATATGTCTTAATTAACCTTCATTTCACGATCAATTGTGCAGTAGGTCAATTCTCTCGCGATCAATTGTTAAAAGGTCAATTAGTATACATCCGATCACGTATCCACAGATAATATAAAGGGAAGTGATGGATAATTGCAGCCAAACCCTTAACTGAACTGCTGAACTTGCCTATCAAAAATTCCAGCAAGATCTTCCTGTCTAGGTCTCCACTCAGAACAGGCACCCCTCATTGGTAGTGGCCTTTAACCTTGCCTTACCGCTGTTGTTGCATCCTCCTCTTGTCTTCTCTGTGCCAGGTAATGGCAACTTTGTAGCACTGATTGCAGTCACATGCTAACTTGTGTCAGTGACTTGGCACGTGCCTCGATATCAGCGTATCCCATGCTGGCTGCATATCAGAAGAGAAAGTAACAGTGCCCAGTTTAAGACGGCCCTGTGTGTGCATGCTGAGTGTCCCCGCCGGAGACAGAAAAGAGCTTCCATCAGACAAAGAAGAAAGAAACAATTTGGCATAAATTAGC
Organism: Ambystoma mexicanum; assembly: GCF_040938575.1. Taxonomy (NCBI): domain Eukaryota; kingdom Metazoa; phylum Chordata; class Amphibia; order Caudata; family Ambystomatidae; genus Ambystoma; species Ambystoma mexicanum. Next base: position 234,737,380 of record NC_090940.1, on the reverse strand, counting down.
CTTATCATCCAAAAATAAAAATAATCAAGCCATGTGGGATATTATAAATAGTACAAAAGAAAGGACGCTTCCAATAAATTGTGTCCCTGAGTGCTCCTGGGTTGCTCATGTAAAGAAAACATTAGGTACGCTGGCATGTGATGAGATTAACATTTGCAACGATGTGACGATCTGGGAGGGATCCCACACAGTTGCTTCTCTCACGAGTGTGATAGAAAAATTACCTGTTTCAAGAGCAGCGGGCCCAGATAGCACTTGTAATGCCCTCTTGCGCCAATCACCTGAAAAATGGGCCAGAGTTTTTAATATAATTTTTCACTGGATTGGAAGAAATTGACAGATTCCAGAATCCTGGAGGAAGAGTATTATACTTCCCATTTATAAAAAAGGTACCCAAAAGGATCCAGCGAATTATAGGATGCTGGCAATGCTGGATATCCCAGGAAAATGTTTTGCTAAGATTTTATTAATAGAGTTACACCAGTGGATATCATCTTGCCAGATACTGCCATTATACCAATCTGGGTTTAGAGTAGGATCAGCCACATCTCACAACATAACTATATTAGTTAGTGCAATAGACTATTCTTGGAAGAATCGAGGGCTGCCAGTATACGTAGCATACATTGACTTCTCGGCAGCCTTCGATACTATAGCAAGAAGTAATCTGTGGGCAAAGTTGAAATCATGGGGAATTCCTCCAGGTCTTGTATCAAGAAACATAAGTTAGAGTTCAACTTGATGTAGAGGGAAGTCTGTCTGAAGAAATACCCACCCTACGTGGAGTGAAGCAGGGCTGCATGTTAGCAGCCACGCTCTTTAACTTATACCTCGCCGATTTCCTACGAGATGAAGCTGACCTGCTGATAAATAATATTAAGATTGGTACTATTAAGCTAGGGTGGCTGGGATACGCTGATGATCTCCTTCTTCTTGATTACACCCCTAAAGGTTTACAGACCAAGTTAGATGAACATAGTAAATTTGCCGTATTGAATAATCTCGTTATCAATATAACTAAAACTAAAACCATGACATTTCTGACTGAAGGTCTAAAAAATAAAACTAAGAACCCAATATGGGTGATAGATAATCAGAAAATTGAAACAGTAAATGAATATAAATACTTGGGAGTTATAATTGATAATAATCTTAACTGGAAAAAACATTGGTGTGAAAGTAAGAGAAAGTGTATGATAGCCACTATGGCACTTAGCAAATTTATAGGATGCCAAGGGAATTTCTCTGTTAGTACTGTACTAAACCTACACTCTACTAACATAGTATCTTCTATGGCTATATGGTGCGGAAGTTTGGGGTAGTCATTTTTCCAAAGAGTTGGATAAACTGGAAGCAAAATTCCTGAGAATTTTAATGCGCATGCCAAAGAATCTTCCGTATGAATATATGTTATTGGAGTGTGAACTAAATAGTGCTAATAGTAGAGTTTGATATATGATGGTGATGCTGTATGTAAAATTGATGAGATTAACAAATGCTACCTTCATAGTAAAGTTAATAGAACAATAGCATCAGCTAAAAGACAAACCAGTCCTAATGACATTAAACAATTGGAGTGAAGAATATCTCAAATGGACTAAGAATGATGTGTTTGCCTGGCTATTATATTCAACCAGCCAGACTAACTCGAAGCTGAAATGCCACAGTGCCAGGGGCAGCATGTAGCAGGGCATAGAGGCCATGGTAATAACTGGCAGCAGGGTGAGTGCAGGGCGAGTGCCTCAGGCATGTGGTGCAGACGGCAGGATGACTGTTCGAAAACTCGGGGCGAGGATGAAAGTCATGACTTTGCTGAAAAGCATAAGCTGGTATCATGCTGTTTGGGTCTTCAATGCAGGTTTTAATAGGAGTTCATAGTCAAATGTAAAGATGAGAGATTTTGCTGAGAATATTTTCCATATACTCCGGCTATATGGGCGCCCCTATTCAATTTCCCCTAGTAACCAAATAAATCATAGTTAGTACTTTTAACAGTGAGTTTCTTTGAAGTCGCCAGTGCACTGTGCACATAAACTCTTGTTGTGGAGTGAAGCTGTAACCCATTCTGGCAAATACAAGCAAATGGTGAGGATAAGCACATTTTTCATCATGACAACCTCCCATACAGCCCTGCTGTTTTTTTAAAAAATCTCAAGTACATTTCTTAATGACACACTTTCATCGATAGTTTGCACTAGCAAAATGTCAAGAACCAATGTCGCAATTTACCAAGTATGGTTTATGATTTCCAATTGTAGACCTCTATTGCAATGTTCAATGGGACTGTATGGGGCAAAGGAAATATGTCAGTAGAGGTTGGATGACATGTGGCCTAGGCAGTGGATGGTGATCTGATACTAAAACACCACACTTTCTAAGGATCATTTAGTCACAATGGCATGGGCGATAGTTTGAAGCAGGGGTCAAGTAGTAAAAATGAAAGTGGGTGGACTCATCAAAAAACTGAATGGGATGCGATGTTGCCAGAAACAAGCATATCAAGGTGAAATATGCACATTTAATTAAATTGGCTTCCTATAACCACCCAAACAGCACAGGACGAATGGCATTTGACTTTCATCAAATCCACAAAACACAAAACCAAGAGAGGATATTTTCTTCTAATAGTTTTTTTGAAAACGTTAAAAGGTGTGCATGTTTTAAACTGCAAGAACCAATACAAATGTTTCCCTGGATCTTGTAGTACCAATATGGGACATTTCGCCTTTAGTTGTTTGTTATTTTTCATCAGGTTATATAGTGAGTGACGTGGTGAAGTGTCTGGCCGGCAAACCTGACGACTGAGATTCGATCCCCAAGGTCGGCTTTAATTCATAAATTAAAAGAGGACATTCAATGTTTCTCATTTTAGCTGGGGGGGACTGAGTCCACCTTCTGAAGAAAGGGGGTGGACTCCTTCCCCCCGCGTATACCCTCGACTTGAGCCCTGGTTTGAAGTGAAGAAATATGTTTTCATATAGCGCTTCATGCCAGTAAAGTAATGTTATGTTATGTTAAAGGTTCTTTTATTGTGCACTGCCACCACCTGCGTGGTCCCTTGGTGCTCTGGTGGATCTGTAAAGCAAGAGGGTAAGAGGGGTGTAAGTTAGTAGGACTGAGTGGCACTAACGAGCAAGGGAGCTGTGATTTGCTGTTGGCAGCTTCAGTTCGAATTACACCGTTTGCTGAGCATGGGTGTGATTTTCAGTTGGTAGCCACTGTGTGCTATTGTGCGAAACTATGTGTGGTTTGTTTCATTGTTGCGATGTAGTGAAGTGCATGTGGTTTGCTGTGCTATAGAGGTATGGTTGTGTTTAGTTAAGAGTTTGAGAGATGTATTCAGAAGGGTGGGTTTGTTGGTAGGGTTGGTAAGTGGTGATACCCTATCCTACCCTTACTGTTTTGCTTGACTTTGGCCAGTGTCCCCTCCCCAGTCAAGTATTCTGGAGTGCTACATTTACCTCTCCTATATTGTATGCAGAACAGTGGGTCCTCAATGAGCTAATCAGTGGCGGTACCTTCCACCCACTGCATGCAGACATAGTGCTGCCCATATCCTTTCCACCTTAGCACACCGTGGTGTGCAGCAACCACCACCCCCGGGCTCCTCCAAGTGGGATGCACACCCTGTGCCCCGCGGTCCATCAGTTCTCGGATCGGGATGCCTCTCTCCCGCCCATTGTTCTCTAAGACTCTATGTCAGTGGTTCAATTAAGTCAGACCCATCTTTTTTCCACCTTTTCCCATTTTACACTCTATGGGAGGGAAAGGTACACCTAAATCTCTCTCCCAATCAGAAGGTTCTCTTCCTCTCAGCAATCCACTCCTGTCTGGCTTACTCCTCAGTCCTTCTCATGGGCGAGCGCCTACATTTGGAACTCAACAGTAAATACAGTGACTCATAGATTTGAAACACAGCAGTTAGTGATAAAACACTCAAATTTGGGGTAGCTGGATAAATGGAGAAACGCCTAAATTTGGGACTCAGCAGTAAATGTAGTGACACCTAGGTTTGAGACAAAGCAGCAAATGAGCAAGCAGCTTGATTTGAGAAAATTGGGCAGCTGGAGAGGACACCTACATTTGAGAATCAACAGTCAGTGGAAAGACATCTTTCTTTGCTATACGGCAGTGATTGAATAACTAATATATTGGGTGACTAAAGTGGGTGTGCTTAAGGTTATAATAGTGGTAGGGTTTTGCTGGAATACAGTAATTGCTGTACTCCTCACCCAGACCACACTTACCCTGTCATATGCTGCTGGTTGACGGCGGCTGGCTTTCCAGTCGAACACGGGCAAACACGGACTGGAGTTGCTTCTTCAGGAGCTGCCCTTTGCCTTGGGGCCCTGATCCAATGGGACTGCATGGGCAGGGCTGCCCTGGGAGGTTGTCCTATAGTGGCTGCAAGGCCCAAAAAGAGGTCTGCGCGGGGAGGGAGGCGGGGAATCAGGAAGCCATTGAGGGGGGTGGTGTGCAGAGGAAATAGAACAGTGCTGAGAGCGCAAGAAAATAAATGATTTGAAAAGGAAACCAAAAGAACAAAGGGTTGCAGCCCCTAGACCTACTCGAGGGAAACACTCACCCTGCTGGATGCAGCCTTGAAATGGCACGCATTGATCCGGAAAGGCTCTTGGCCCCTCACTGGGTTGTTGTCGGGTTGCAAGGCCAAATTAGAGGTCTGGGTGTGGAGGGAGATGGGGAGGCAGGGAACCAGGAAGCGATCAAGGAGGGGGTGGTCAGGGGAAATACAACAACGTGAGAAAATGTAAAAAAGATTGCAGTTCCTAGAGATACTCGAGGGAAATACTCACCCTGCTGGGTGCAGCCTTGAAATGGCGTGGGTCGGAAAGGCTCTTGGCCCTTCACTGGGTTGTTGTCGGGCCGCAAGGCCCAGTGAGAGATATTGGTGGGGAGGGAGGCAGGGAAGCAAGAAGCGATCGAGGAGGGGGTGGGCAGAGGAAATACAACAGTGTTGAGAGTGCAAGAAAATAATTAAAAAGAAACCCAAACGAAAAAAGGTTTGAAGCCCCTAGAGCTACTCGTGGGAAACACCCTGCTGGGTGCCGCTTTGGAATGGTAGCTGTTATTACTTCCTATTTTTATGTTTTTCAATTTATCAAACTTAAGGAGGAGGAAGGGATGAGTCAGCCTCGCTGGGATTCAAACTTGCATAGTTCATGCTTTCCTTATGTCAGGCTTGAGCACTTCATCAGTGAGCTATCCAACCCGACACACATGAGCTGAGAGGCTCGCCTACTACAACTGGATAGTTTGTTGAGTGCTTTGTGCAACTGTCTAAAACAAAATGTGAGGCTAGTATGGCAAAAGCAGTCCTGTAGCTGTGTTGCATTATGTTTGACCAATTAAGTTTTATGACCTTTTCATGTAATACAAGAAATTCAGCCGTGAAGTATAGTGTTAGCCATCAAGTTTCATGCAGTCAATTCAGTGGTAAATCTGCAGAATTAACACCAAACCTGATTACTGTTACCGTCACTTGCTCCCAAGGGGTCATCACATAATTACAAGTGGTGGTAATTCCCAATTTTTGGAGTCCATGTGAATCTATGGGGATTTTTGGCAGATTTAATTTCCACGTGGTAAATCCACAGATTCCTGGAGGTAAAGTGGCGGATGTATCACCAGCAACAAGCTCAGGGTGAATCCACCACTTTTTCTCCAAACATCAGTGGATTTGCCAGGTGGTAATTCTGCAACTGGTAAATTCTTTAAAAATGATGTTTTGGCAGTGTGGTAAAAATGCCGGTGTGGTTAAAATGGCAGTAATGAAAAAAATGGCAGTAACAGAATTACGTCTACTAGTAAGGGTGGGTAAGTCCTTCCACTTTGCCCCTCCGCTTCATTCACACCGGGGGAATCATATGAACAAACAAAAACAAAAAGTTGATGTCACATGAAATAAATTAATCTTGATGGCTAATCCAACATGAATAAATTCAACAACTGTTAACTCTCCTGGACTGTAACACATGTGGCTACCCACATACTTATCTCAAAATATATTTTAATCTACTAAATACATAAAATCCCCCAATGCTGCAACATAAGAACAAGGTATTCTATAAATATATTTGTGAAAGTGTGTTTGTATGTTCAGGGTTGACTCCAGCCCCATAACAGTTGGTGGGCTGGAATGTTGACCAAAGGTCAGCATACCAGTCTAGGGTGTACTGGCGATAGTGAAATTTGAGCAACCCCACCCATTGGTCCTGCACAGGGCAGGGTCTGGCCCTGTGCTATCAGTATAGGCGGTTTCAGGAGATTGACAATTTTGCGATTGTTGGTTCCAGCCCCACAACAGTTGGTGGGCTTACATTTTGGCCACCAGTCTGGGTTGTACTGGCAAAAGTGAAATCTGACCAAACCCACCCATTCACCCTGCATAGGGCGGGGTCCGCCCCTGTGCTATCAGTATAGGTAATTTCGGAGATTGCTGATATTTTGTGACCTTTTTAAAAAATAGGAAGTTAGGACATAAGGTCGGCATACTAGTCTGGGATGTACTGGTTATAGTGAAATTTGACCAACCCCACCCATAAGTCCTGCACGGGGCAGCGTCCAGGCCTGTGCTATCACTATAGGCGATTTTGGGAGAGTGACGATTTTGCTACTTTTCCAAAAAAAGGAAGTTAGGTCACAAGGTCGGCATATTAGTCTGTGGTGTACTAGCGATAGTGAAATTTGACCACCCCCACCAATTCGCCCTGCACAAGGGGTGGAGCAGGTTCGGCCCTGTGTTATTGGTATAGGCAATTTCATGAGATTGCAGATTTTGCGATTTTTCAAAAATAGGAAGTTATGACACAATAAAACATACACAAGGCTATAGCAGTTCCTCGCGTGCATGTCAGCCACAGACCCCAGCAACGCCGGTTGGTACCACTAGTGTACACATCTATACAATTCATTTAGCAAGGTTTGTCATAAATCCATCACTCCTAGCCATGTAGCAACAGTGAAACATATATTTGATGAAAACAGTGTGACCAACATATATATATATATATATATATATATATATATATATATATATCACAAACACAATTCGATTTTGTCCAATGAAAATAAACTAAATCACAATTATACTAACATGTATCTGCCTTTAGTCAATGACAAGTCCTTAATAAAATAATAAAAACAGTGTGAACAACATAGACACATCACAAAACAGGTAGTTTTGATCATGATGGAAAAGAAAAGACACACACATCAAAACATGTCAAAGGTCTGGCCTAGGTCAACTAGCTGAGGTAAACAAATATAACAATGAGGCACATGATTTAATGTCCTAGGCAAGATTCAAAAAGCGCTAGTTTCTAACTAATGTGTTCCTCTGTCTTCTTCCTTTCCAAGAAATGACAAACTGCTGCTTTTGTTTTCATAATCCATTCTATGTAGCAGGCCCATCATTGCCTGTGGCTTCGCATGTCTTCCTGAATGCAAATCACATTATTAAGGAATTTCGCTCCTTCATCCAGCGTGTATAAGTGCAACCTCATAGAAACCACCAATATCTCTGTGATGTTTACATTCATAAACTCGCCAGATAAAAGCTATCCTCTTGACTGACACCTTTAAATGCAGAATAGAACTCTGCCAAAATACTGCTGTGTGGTACGTGTGCCTGGAATTCAAACCATCGCCATCAAGAGTAACAGAATTGCCACCACTTTTTCCAAGCACTGCCAAACTTGGAGTGAGGGCCATAGTCTTTTACCCGAAGCCATCTTACGGATTTTAGGGGTTTCATGCCCAGAAACAGGGGAGTACCCCAAAACAAAGAAAGGAGAGGATCCAAAAATCTCTGTTCATGTCCCTCGCCACCCTCTATCCTAGCCACAAACCAAAGCTTGATATGATGCACTGGCAGAAGGCAAAATAAGCATAGGAGCTGCCTTGCAGTCCCCTGACCATCTTTATGTTAATGTTAAAGGTATTTATATAGCGCACCGTCACCAACGGAGTTGGTCTCCATCCGTGTTGGAATCAACATAATAAACAAGTGGCATCTTAAGGGCAATGTTAGCACGTTTACATATGGCCTCACTATTACGGCTGAGTTCCACGTTCACAACACGCTTTTCGGAAACACGTGGTCTTTTAAAAGACAAAGCCCCTCCCTTCTACCAAAACGATTAATTTACACGCCAGAAGACGCCGTTCGAGCAAAATTGCCGCATCCTTCAAATAAATAACACAAGTAAGTACTAGTGTTTTCTTCGCACATTAGCGAGTGAAAGGCTTCGTATAATCTCGCAGCCAGGGGTAAAGATACTCTGTTCGGCGCGCGCTATATTAACAAGTCAAAAATGTTATCTCTCAGTTATCCCTATATCAGGGATAACAAGACATGTTCGTGCACCATGTTCCGGTGTGCCAGAGTGTTCTGTGCTCGCACACGGGCCGTTCGGGCACACTGAGGCATGCTGTAGGAAGGTCGCAATATAAATACCTCTTGCATGCATTTGATTTAACAACACTGCATCCCCATCAAAAGTAATTAAAACCTTGACTCACCCTTAGTGGGGGCCTCTGGTTACAATAACCGCAAATAAGCGGTATCTCCATTTTTAGAACTGAAGTTTTCATGATATGATCAAAGAAGGGTAGTTCATCGAACGTCCTTTTCTTTTGCAGGCACAACTTTTTTAGTTGCTGGTGCAAACAGCTCCAACTTGGAGATAACTCACAACGTGACATGGGAGTACAGAAACCTGAAGATTCATCCATATCCAGGTGTCAACTGTAAGTTCCCTTTGAGATGTCAAAACCAAGTTTTTGACTTGTGTGCTGATAGAACAAACACGCAAGGTAGTAATTTCCCTCTTTGTGTCCCCTCTCGACAGGGCCCTAGAAAAGGGTAATACAGAAGATACCCTACAAACTTATCTCCGTGGTCTACAATTATTTTTCGACCACAGGTTGGTGCAGTCCTTTTGGCATAGTAATCAAGCCATCACCTTGGTAATAACTAGCAGAGATCAGACCGTTCCACAATGTAATATATGTTTAATTTATGTTTTTAGATTTGGCTTTTCATACGAAAAAGGGTGAAGACTGTAAGCTTTCACAAAATTATCACTGTCCTGAAGATGGCCCAATAATGACTATTTAGACCACCGTAGACAACGATGGGACTATTGAAAGGGGCCGAAACATCTGTCGACCTACAGAAAAACCAATTGTGTTTTTTCTAATGTCAGGCATACTACCAACAACCAATATGCTTAAAGAAAATGTAAATTGCCGAACCCTTATGTTACAGAATGAATGAATTGGTATGAAAGGTATGAGTGATGTATGAAAAAGCCTATTAATGTATAGTTTTTTTTTAAAAATGTGGTTTTAAACCAACTATTAAAGTGATTTATATCTTTATATTTCAACGGTTTCTGTTCAATAATTTGTTCTCCTAAAAGGTAATCGCTGTAGATTCATATAACAGCACCTTAGCACCTGTATCTGTAGTGTCGAAAGACCTTAGAGAGAGGGGTAGTCAGTCTGTCTTGTCTCTTCTTTTCAATATTAGCAACCCTACAATGAAGTTACTTGTGATCTGGCATAGGTGCTGGTCACCATTTAGGAAAGTACACAGGTTTTACACAGGTAGTATAGATCCAAGACACAGATTAGTAGTCATATGAAAGGTACCCATTCCCCAGCATAGAGACATAACTCAGATAGATTAATAATCACAAAGAATGTTCACATAACAGGACTTTTGTTTTGAGTTATGAGTCAGCTTCATCGAAGGACAAAACACAGATTGGGAGCCATGAGAAAGGGAAACTTCCTCTTGCGGAAGAAGAGGGCAGGGATTGCAAGCTATGCAGAAAATACACAGAGACCTATCGTAGATGAAAAACACAGACTAGCAGCCTCATGGAATGTACTCATGCAGGGATGTAGGAGACAGAGAGGAAGCAAGGAGGGAGGTGCACATAACATAACTTCAGGAGTTTATTGAGGAACATAACATTCTGGGGTGTCAGCAATCCTGCTTCAGGGCCAGGCATGGAACAGACTCAGCTTTATTGGATTGAAAATCTAATATCACCAAAATCATTGATGGTGGTCATTTTACGTTACTGTTGCTGCTAGATTTATCGGCAGCTTTTGACCTCATTGACCACTCTCTTCTAGTGAAGAGACTGGTTGAGGTGACTAATTGTACAGAGGACGCAGCGGTATGGAGCAAGTCCTTTCTGGGACCTTGTTCAGTGAGAGTGGCCATGGGTGACTTTCATGCTTGTCCTGTGAATCTTCACTGTGGCCTCCCCCAGGGATCTTGTTTATTCACAACATTGTTTAATATTTATACTAGGCTGACAATTCAGACATTTTAATAGAATTGTCTAACGATTATGATTACGACTCTCAGACAATTAATAATGTTTACTCGATGGTGCAATCTTGGATGGCAAGCAATTCTTTGCCCCTTAACGACAACAAGACAGAGGGCCTCATTACAAGTTTAGGGATAGCCTTGCCGGTAAAACCAGCAGGCTGCTGCCAAACCTGCAATTTTTTCAGGTGCCCGCAAATGGGCAATTACCGGGTCATTACGGTCCTGCGGTCCATAGCTGTAAAACCACCTATTTTTGCACAGACCATTAATTATCAACTGGAGTAGTGTGAAATAAAATTTAAAAAAAGATTAAGAGAATGTCATGCACTCAGAACTCACTGTTTGCCACACTCTTCTGTTGAGCTCCGAACACAGTGAAACACGTGTCAAAAATGTACAATTTAAAACTACGTTGTCCACAATGCAAGAGCAACAAGCAGTACTGGACTGAAATTGTGCCAATACAATGAACAGAACTGGTGGGAACACTATTTTAAAGCAATGGGCACCTGGCACTGACATGCATGAGTGCACCCATTTCGTTTCACTAGTTTAAAGTCCTCATCTTTTCAAGACATTAGCCATGTTCCATAGAATGTCATGTATGTCATCGTTGTTCTCTGGTGGATGTAGCTGTGGTCTACTGAAAGAATGAATGACCTTTGAGCTTGGAGTTCTAATCCTGGCTCATGCACTTGCCTAACAAATTGTGTGATTCTGGGAAAATCCCTTTATTTCCAAGTGGCTGAAATTGTAAATATTTACAATATAAACTTGTGAAAATTGGCTGCACCGTGCTCTGTCAAGTACTGCCCCAGTTCCACGGCCCTCATTGTCTCCTATACTTTTTTGTCTTTACTTATGTCCTTTAATGTATATTATTCGGAGTTATGGTCTGGATTTTAATAACTACGCAGATGATACGCAGGTGATAGATACACACATTGGGCCTCATTACACGGTAGGCGGTGAGCCATGGCGCTATTAGCGCCATGGCTCATGCCGGTAAAATACCGGCACCGCCTTGGCGGAAAGGGGATTTACCGCCCCATTCCAAGGTTGGAGGGGCGGTAAATCCCCTTTCCGCCATTGCCCTTCCCCATTCCCATTTCTGCCCCATAGGGCTCTATGGAAATGGGGAAGGCGCTAATTACGCCACCGCAATTTTGCAGTGCCGTAATTAGCTCCGAGGTCCCTTAGCGGGTTGGATTTTAACGCCTGCAAGAAGCAGGCGTTAAATCCTCCAACCCGCAAAGGGAGCTCGTAGTACAGCGGTAAGGGTTAACGGTCACCGTTACCATTAACGGTGACCGTTATCCCTTACTGCCGTCCGTGTAATGAGGCCCATTGGTTGGGTCTGGAGGCAACTAAGGATTCATGGTGACATACAGTGAGAGACTGCCTTACCGCAATTAAAACCTGGACTGACGTGCCTTTTTAAACATAAATCCAGACAAGGTAGTGATTCTGACAGTCAATACAAACCTGATGCGTTGCAATTCTTCATTTTGGCCAAACAGCTTCGGGCAATGTCCGCAACGGAAAAATGAAGTGAAAAATCTAGGCATACCGTTTGATGAAGAATAATCTTTAAACAAACAAATATCACGAGTCACAAAAACAAGTTTCTTTCTCATTAGAAGAATTAAATATATATTATCATCGCTAAAATCTACACACTAGCAATGGCGATGAACTCCTTCACCTCGTCTAGGTAGGGTTACCATGATATTATGGATCAGGGATCACCAAATAATATGGTGACCAGATTGCAGAGTATTCAGAATGCAGCAGCCAGAACCTTGCTAATACTTAAGAAATGTGACTGTGCCCCCAGCGTTACAGACGTTGCCCTGGGTGCCCATTTATTTATTTAATTGTTTTTTATTACGTGCCTAATACCGTACCTGAGTTTGGTTTCTAACTCAGGATTACTCAGGATCCAGGATTCGAACCTCTGTTGCTCGGCGTAGTCTTGCTTCCAAGACCAGCGACTAGAAACGTGTCATGTTGAAAAGCTGCTATCAGGTAATAAAATCGCAGCAAAAATGTCAATGGAAAAAAAAAAATCACTGCAAAAATGCTGTGGTTTCACCCGGTAAAGGTGTACCCCATTATACCATTTAAGGGCAGTGGGGGTTGTCCCCTGCTCCCCTTAAATGGTATAATGGGTCTGGGGGTTGCAGGGATGTCCCCCACATCCTTTACATGTTTGTGGCGGCAAAAAACAGCATTTTTGCAGCGATAGCTTGTATCCACAGCCATTTTTGCAGCGATTTTAAGACATGGAACTGAAAAGCTTTAGTTTGGTATTTAAAAGCTTGAATTTACCGAATGATACCCCCTTGTTAACCACATTTAAATGGTACATCCCTGACTGATCCTTGAGATCAAGTAATGAAAGGTTAGTAACCGCTCCATCTTACAACAGAGTGCACCAAGTTGACCGCTCCTTCTCTGTCCAAGCAGCCAAGCTATGGAACTCAATTCCAATTTCTCTTCGGAAAAAAACGAATTTAATGTAAATTACAAAAATCTGAAAACATATCTTTTTGGCCTTCTGTAAATATAATTGTAATAGTTCTAACTCACCGCCTTTCAATAGGGCCAATATACCTCTGGGCGATTGTCGTGCTTTCTAAAAAAAACATACAGTATGGTCACGGTCTCAAACACAGTCACACACCCACCCACACACACACACACACACCTCATTCACAATCTGTTCAATATACAACAATTCATGCCTGAGATTGTGCTGCTAGATTTTATGTTCCCTGTAAAGTGCCAGATGTAAGTTTGCATTTCATTCTGGTACCAGCCGAACTAAACAATTTAGAATCATATTATATGTGATGATGTTTTCTTATAGTCTCCCATAGTTCTGTGACAGACCCCACTTTTGGACCAGCCCCCCCCCCCCCACGTGGCTGCCACATACTGAGTTAGAGGACGCAACATATGTCCCTCACATCTGATAAAACTGGCCAGATATTCCTGTGTGATCTTGACAAAAAGCCCCCATTCTTCAACTGGGAGGAAAATTGTGTAGTGTTGTTGTGGATACTCGTTTCCCCGTGGCTCTTCTCTGCAGAGAAATGTGTCTTCAACAGTTGCAGTGTGTGCCTTTCTCGGCTTGCCCTTGATAGCCCCAGGAGAGGAATGTTTGCACTGATAAAGTTTCCCTTGTTCAGCACCGGGACATGATTCATTTTTGCCAGGCGTGCTCAATTCATCAATGCAGGTTGTTCAGGCTATCTGTTTGTTCTCTGTCCTACTTGGATACATTGGGCGCAGCGTGGAGCAGCTCGGGTTGGTGTGGTCCGAGCAGCAGGCAGTGAGGAGTAAAACATGTTTACGGCAGCGAGATGCTTCTCAATGGGGAGGCAGTTACACAGTAGCCCGAGGCGGCCAGAGGCAAGGTCAGAAGAGTGTCCATTTCAGTGCATGCGCAACGGACTCATCAAAATGTATTCAATTACTGGACACTATCCACACCGCTGGAGGCCTGCCAAACAACTAGGCAACATCCAAAGTAATGTAAATACAACACATTGCTATCCCGCTGCCCCCTTACTGCAAGCCACGTGCAGCAAAGAAAAGTAAACCCCATGAGCACCCTGGAGGGAGGACGCATGCAGTCAGATGGCTCAGAATGTGGGCATTATCTGCCAGAAAAGGGCCACCATTTCGTGCCCTCTATGTGGCCCGCTCAGCCACCATCCTCTACATACCCTCAACGTCACGCGTGTCCAGCTATCCTCAGTGCTAAGCATTTGCGCGCCACTTTCTCTCCCTTACACGGGTCCTCCCACCTCCACTCCACGCAGGTCCTTTAGCAAAATCCCTTGGGCTTCTTTGGGCTACTAGCAGATGCGTAACCGGGATTGTCTAACACGTGGGGCCTGAGGCTAATGTAGTTGGGTCCACCAAGTGACATTAACATCTGTAAATGCCCACATAGCGCTGCTGAGAGGGCATTTGCACATTTTAGGTGGGCCTTGCCCGCTCAGGCACTACCCTGTCTACGCCTCTGGCTAGTAGCACGTGCAGAGTGTGCTATCCCACTTCTTGCCTGCCTGCCCAACTCTCCCATCACAGCACATCTGCGGCATGGAACGGGCGCCCTCGCTCTGCATCTTCTTTTCATCCAAAACCAGAAGTAGATCGCCAAGAGTGGGCACTAATAGGGGAAATAGCCACCTCGGCGGGCCCTACCTGCCCGATAAGCGCCCTCTCCCTGTGTAATGTTCTTGATTTGCTCGGTCATGACCTATTAGCATCCGGGGGATGTACACCAGCCGAACAGTGTGGGTGTTCACAGCCTTGATTTACCTGGAAAAGCCCATGTCCCACCCTCCTGGCAAGCACCTCTCTCTGGACACTGTCCCTTCTCCTCCAATCATTATTCACCCCCTACCTCAACTTCTTAACTACAGTGCCTGACACGCACATCACACTCCCAGGTCCCTGATACAATTTCAGTCATCCTTCCGCATGCCGGGACCTGGCGCACACACTATGGAAACCAGAGAGGGAATCCTATTGAAGCCCCTGCTTCCATTTCCACGGTAGCCATTTTGTTTGCAAAGTGAATCCATGGGTCATGTGCTTGCCGTGGCCTATGCTTTTATTTCATTTTTAGCAACCTTTATTACTGCGGTGTGGGCGTACAACAGGGTACTAATAGCAACATTACCCAGTTCTTAGCGCCATACACTGTAATAACGGCTTGGGCTTTCAATAATTGTCCTACCAGTTGGCTTGTGTTTGGGGCCTTAACGCTCAGTACAGCCCTTAGAGCCAGTTAATATTGCCTAATTATAACACTGGAATGTTGGTAGGCCATTGCAAAGAAAGGGTCATTAACGGTCCTTAACCACTGCTGTCATCCCGTACCCTTGCTGTACACCCTGGTCTTTGCCTCAGACCTGTAACTTGTGTCTAGGCCAGTAACACATTTTATGTCCCGTAGGATTGACGTGGCACTCCCCTGGGGATACAATATGTGTTATTGACCTACACACAAGTTATGGGCCTGAGGAGAATAACATATTTCCAGGCTGTACGAGCTGGTATGGCTCTAAAATTCCATACGCCATGCGATTAGTCAATGGCGTAAGGCATTGCCATCCCCCCGGCCTCACTCAGCTGACAACAGTGCTCTCAGCACGGCGCTCCCTCTTCAATGCCCGAATGACAAAGGACTCCCCTGTCCCCAATACGTACCTTCTTTGGGAGGGGGTTGGAGGCCCTTCTCCTAGTGCGGCTCTCAACATATCCGGGCCGCACATCATAGATGCGGCCTAGACATGTAAAATCAACTGCCCCCTCTCCCACTACTTACTTGGCTAGGGTTTGAGGGCAGAAAGCCACCCACCTGTTGCCAGCATAAAGCTTAATTACAACATTGTGTTTGATTTACTGGAGGCTGCGCTTCACGAACGAAGCCTTTTGGTATTGTGTCTTTTCCAGCGTGAGCCCAGCAGCACTGCGAGTCGACCTCTTGCTGCTATCCCTGCTTCCTGGAGGAGGCGGGGCCTAGCGCGCACACGTGACTGGTCACGTGACTTACAACCAACATTAATTGCCGGCTGATCCGCCCGAGCGGCGTGTGTTTGATTTACTGGAGGCTGCGCTTCACGAACAAAGCCTTTTGGTATTGTGTCTTTTCCAGCGTGAGCCCAGCAGCACTGCGAGTCGACCTCTTGCTGCTTTCCCTGCTTCCTGGAGGAGGCGGGGCCTAGCGCGCACACGTGACTGGTCACGTGACTTACAACCAACATTAATTGCCGGCTGATCCGCCCGAGCGGCGTGTGTTTGATTTACTGGAGGCTGCGCTTCACGAATGAAGCCTTTTGGTATTGTGTCTTTTCCAGCGTGAGCCCAGCAGCACTTCGAGTCGACCTCTTGCTGCTTTCCCTGCTTCCTGGAGGAGGCGGGGCCTAGCGCGCACACGTGACTGGTCACGTGACTTACAACCAACATTAATTGCCGGCTGATCCGCCCGAGCGGCGTGTGTTTGATTTACTGGAGGCTGCGCTTCACGAACGAAGCCTTTTGGTATTGTGTCTTTTCCAGCGTGAGCCCAGCAGCACTGCGAGTCGACCTCTTGCTGCTTTCCCTGCTTCCTGGAGGAGGCGGGGCCTAGCGCGCACACGTGACTGGTCACGTGACTTACAACCAACATTAATTGCCGGCTGATCCGCCCGAGCGGCGTGTGTTTGATTTACTGGAGGCTGCGCTTCACGAACTAAGCCTTTTGGTATTGTGTCTTTTCCAGCGTGAGCCCAGCAGCACTGCGAGTCGACCTCTTGCTGCTTTCCCTGCTTCCTGGAGGAGGCGGGGCCTAGCGCGCACACGTGACTGGTCACGTGACTTACAACCAACATTAATTGCCAGCTGATCCACCCTTGCGGCGTTAAGCCCTGGAGGCTGTAAGGGCTGGAGGCGCTGTTCTGCTGTTCGGCGTGGACGGCGATCCCCATCTAGTAAGACTCTCCTTCCTCCGGACCTATTAATCTGCTGGGCCGCACTCTGTGCACCGACATAATAGTAATTATATTGTTACTGTCATTGACTTTCTTTATCTTTTAATAATAGTAAATTGTGCTTTTAGAGACAGTGGAGCTGCAGACCAATATCTCTCATACTAATTGCTATTTTTGATACCCGGCCATACTTAGTCCCTGGTTCTCCAGATTTAAGATTAACTTAGTTTTTTTTTTTCTTGGGGGAACCTGGTGCCAAAGTTTTATTTTTATATCGTTATCTCATCGTTATAACACTGATATCTTTCAACCTACGATGAGATCTGGTTTACGCAGCCAAAAAGGCCCTCTATTCTTATCAGACGCTATTTTAGCTGATCCGACTTTACAGGCTGACCCCACTTGTACCATGGCTAAGTGCAGATTATCTAATACTGTGCCCTCAATCACTTCTAAGTCTCTTTGCATTGCTCCATTTTCGGTGGAATCTACCTCTCCCTCAAATAATGCCATGTCTTGCACCCTCACTTTGCTAAAGCCTACTATTCCAAACACCCCGGAACCTAGTATTCCATTAGTCACGCATAAAGCTATGATTCATAACCCTGAGACCGCAGATGCCACTACCACTGTTTCCATAACAGGCGATATTGTAACACATAAAACTCCTAGAAAGCCTAAACTATATCAACAAGCACTTGGGCAAACATACATGGACAAATATATTTTAAAAGCAACTTCAACCAGCACAGAAATAAAACTCCCTAAAGTTTTTAGAGGCAATGCTATGCTAGACCACTCAGCAATGTCCACACAAGCTTTTTTTGGTGGAAATAATAATATCACTGATCTTAGCATAATCGAGTGTGCGGATAAAGCGATGAATCTGCCATCTACTACCGGAATTCCGGAAATTTCTAGATCCTCTTCTCATGAACCAATGGCTGATAACACACCTACCGCCCTTACTAACATTATTGAAGACACTGAAAACAACATACTGGACTATGATCCGGACTTAGCTCCTCTGCCTACAGATCAGAATCAAGCAAATTCTCCACAATTACACCATACATTAAAAGATGTGGATGAACGGATTCGATTGACACACCCAACAGTTTCAGCCCTTAACGCTGTTTTGAGCTCCTTTGTTGATCTCTATGACAATGTTTGGTCCGAGCTCAAATCTATCAAAATTGCTATGACTGAACTTAATCTGAAAATTGACTGTATTGGTACAGATGTCTTAGTGGATATTAATAATAAAGTGGACTGGATCGGCACTGAGTTTTCTCAGAGGTGCCCGGTGCAAGCTCCTCAAGGTGAAAGCTCTCCAACTCCCCCTAGTCAAATACCTACTGTTAATACCCAAATTATAGAGATATCAGACAACACCTTGCCAGTGGAACCCCCTAATACTGCTGCGGCTCATGCTCAAGATTTACCAGCAATTCCGGCTGGTCTTGACATTTTTGCCATTTCTACAGGTTTACTGGCTGATCCTATCCAAAGTTTGCCTATTCAGATCCCCAATCCGCGTCAATCTAACTGTACTCTGCCCCCATTTTCTATAGTGAATGCTACTGGTAAAGAAATTCTTACCGAACATACTAAGCCCACATCTTCGGCTTTTCCCCGCAATACTGCTGAGGATCTATTTAATACTATAAAATCTATTCAGCGGACAGAGCCCAATCCTATAACAAGCTTGTCCACAATTCAGGGGCTTAACCGCACACAAGATAATGCTTCTAAGTATCCAGCCCGCAAGAAATTGACGGCCCCACGCAAAACGCGCCTTATCAAGCGGAACTTGGCTACAAAACAAACCAACTTTCTCTGCACTAAATCTATTGCAAAGGTCTCTACTTCCTTGAATTCTGCCTCCAATCCTATGGGTAATTCACCGAATATCTTTAAGCCTCCAACAACCAAATTGGTTGATTTCTTGGCTCAAACCGATAGTTGCAACCCTCCGGTTACTCATGTTTTAGATAAGTGGCTAGGAAACCCCCCAAAATTCTGTTTGGGTCCCTCCAAACAATCCATAAGTGAAACGCTTCACGTCTCCCTTACCCCAAAACCGTGCCCTCTGTTACCACCTCAACAGGGATGTGGCACAGGCAAATTTAGGTTCAGTGAGCAAACTTTAATGGTTCCAATGGTTCCACAAGCAGTAAGCCCCAGCAAACCACAATCTGTAGCTGATACTAGTAAACTTAAAACTCTCGTAACAGCTCCGATGGCTCCTAGCGTGACTCTAGCTAGTGGTACTGGCTATTTTAAGATCCAAGAAGAACTCCCTATTATTCCTTCCATTCCACAAGGTGTAAAACATACCAAATTTCATCAGGGGTGCGGTATTGGAAAATTTACAACTTTCGAAGTAACTCCTCTCCCTGTGTTAAGACCCAAGATACCGATCTAAATTTCTCACAGAGTTTGCCGGCCTCAAGGCCTAATCAAATCCTGGTTAACTGGGTCCCCACTCATCTGCAACCTCTCACGAATATTATACCTAACCAGCCCCTGCTCCCTGCCCTCCCTTTGGAGGTGGGATTGGAGAGGAGACTTTTTCAAGATACCAACTATCAGTCCGCCTCTACCCATCCCACAATCTCTGCTGGGATTCGCAACCTGGTGGATCGCCTATATAAACCACAGGCCAGACCCTTGCCCCCTGCTGTCACCAAACATCTTGATTTAACCATCAAGGGTCCTCAAAACCTAACAGCGAGCACTTTACCATGCCAAGAATTTACGAACAATAAGAAACCTAATTCTTTACACCTGATAAAGATTCAAAGCCTCCTGAAATTGGAAGAGCCTGTCTGTTTGAATCGGTGTAATTTATTATCTATCTTTTCTGAAATCCCAGCCCTTGCTCTTATTTCCTCTAAGGATATTGATAGAGTGGCCTTCTTTGATTGTAATTCTTTGGATATGAGCATGCTGTTCCTTGCGTCACCACTTGTCAAAGAACTGATCCTCACTCAAAAAGACGCTCTGAAGGAATTGGGATTCAGAGTTGAAGCAGCTGCTGCATGGGAACTGTCGACCAATGGGCCCCCTGTCCCACAATTATCAGTTAACTCATTAGGGACCCATGCAGGTGGCCAGAATTCCCTGCCCATTCCTTTAACCTCTTTGAATCAACAAAATAAAGACGTTGACTGGGCTGCCATCATCTCCACCCTGTGGCAAAAACTTGTGCCTTAGGCCTACCCCCCCAAATCTGACCTCAGATACTCAGTCGACCTTCTCCATAAAATCTTGGAATTCCAGAGGCAATCAACATTTATTCTCGAATTTGGAGTGCCTACAATTATTGAGAGTCGCAAATGTTATATGTATCCAAGAGACTTGGATGACCTCAACCCCTTGCTTAGATGGCTTCCAAATCTTCGATCAGCCGGCCCAATATAATTTGAGGGGCAGACCTTCGGGTGGTTTATTGGTGGCAGTGGATAACTGCTCTGGGCTAGCCGGCAAGGTTCTTTTGGGCCTCCCCTACGCCGCACTGGGGGTTGCTTTGAATTCAAGTACTGGCCAACTAAAATTACTAATCATCAACATCTACTGGCACTCCGGGGTTGGTGAAATTAAGTTGTTTGTGTCTCTTATCTCGCAGA
Organism: Ambystoma mexicanum; assembly: GCF_040938575.1. Classification (NCBI taxonomy): domain Eukaryota; kingdom Metazoa; phylum Chordata; class Amphibia; order Caudata; family Ambystomatidae; genus Ambystoma; species Ambystoma mexicanum. Next base: position 234,716,885 of record NC_090940.1, on the reverse strand, counting down.
TTATTTTGGAGTGGATGCTGGCTAATGATTCAGGCCATGTACTACTAGCTGGGGATTTGAACTGTGATTGTTTATTCAATTATTCTCCATGGCTATTATGTGAGCTGTATCCCCCTGTTCGATGTGATAATAGGAAAAAACTGGCTAGTCAAACTTGGTACACTGAATTGGGCAATCTAGGTTTACAACCTCTACGTGATCTCTCCCAACCCTCTTCAATTCCTATTTGTTATACCTGGCGGCGGGGGTTGTCCACCTCTATGCTCGACTACATCTTTGTGGATGATTATCTTCTTACAAGATGTTCGAAGTTTGAAATTTTCCTGAATCCATGGAGTGACCATGGTATATTAACGGCAACTTTTAACATCTGCCTGATTAAGGGGCGGCCTTGCCATTCGACCGTGGTCTCTCCAAATTCATCAGGTTCTGCTATTCGTGGTCCCCTAAAAACATTGAAATTCTGAATGCTAAACTATGGGACATGCTTAATAAGACTACTCTGGACTGGAAATTGGCTACTTTTAACTCTGCAATGGTCACTACCCTAATACAAGTGGCAGTAGATGATATTGGCACTAGTTTTGTAAGCCGAATTCCAGCCACTAGGCATTTACATCAATATAACTCTGAGGTGGCAGCAGCAAAAACCATTAAGAACAAAAACATTAGGAAACTACAAACTACAATAAGCGACTTGTCCTCTCGCCTAATCCTTATGAAGAAGGTTAAACAAACCTACAAGAATTTTTGTAAAACTATTAAACACCAGTTATTACAACAAGACTCGGAACTAATGCTACAGGTCATCCTGAAGGCTAATGTGGGAGCCTTTTGGCAGATTGTTAATGGACAGGATGGTAACCAGGCCATTGCTGAACTTAATCCAATTGCGGAACAAGGCTGGCTGGAGTTTTATACAAATAGATTCGCCCCTACCCCCTTAGCGGCAATGACCAGCTTCTCTGACTATGACCCATTAGCCCCTTACCCTAAATGGGATCCTCCGTTAGAGATTGATTCAATCCTGGAGTTAATCCATAGGTGTAAGCGATCAAGAGCCCCTGGCCCGAATGGGCTAACGAACAATACCTTCAAAGCAGACCCGAATCTTTGGGCCAATCTTTTATGTATGGAGTTTCGGGATATCTTGCAAACTGGGTCATGTCCTATCTCTTGGTCCACTGCATATGTGATTCCGATCTTCAAATGCGGTAGTAGGTCCGATCCCAAAAACTATCGGCCCATCGCTTTGATTGATGCGGACTGTAAAATTTTCTCTGCTTTTCTTCTCTCACACTTAAGGGAATGGGAAAAAACTAGCCATCCCTTGAGCCCCTTTCAAACGGGCTTCCGTAAAAACCACTCCACTAACATCAATGGACTGGTAGTTAAGTGCATCCAAGAGACTGCCTGGAGCTCAACTAGGGGACCTACTTTTATGGCCTCAGTGGATCTCTCAGCAGCCTTTGACTGTGTTGACCGAAATAGGCTTTGGCAAAAACTCCACGCTTGGGGCCTGCCAAGGGGCTTAATTGGCTTACTGGAGGGGGTATATAATAACTCTCCCGTTCGTATCCGGTTAAACAAAAAGGGGGATATGTCTGATGCTGTTCGCACTCATTGTGGGGTTAGACAGGGTTGTGTGCTAGCCCCCTGGTTGTTTAATCAATATGTTTCAGACGTAGCAGAGCACCTTGTGAAAGAGGGGCTATTAGCGCCGTGTATTGGCACTTTGAAGCTTATTTGGTTGGCGTATGCAGACGACTTTGTTCTATTCGATCTAACTAAGGTGGGGTTACAGCGGTTGCTGGACGTATTCGCCAACTATGCCCAACTCAATGGTTTGAATATTAATCCTGCGAAGACCAAAATCCTTGCCTTATCTAAAGGGGTTGTTAGGAAGAAAACTAACCTCTGGAAGTTAGGAGGTGCAACTATAACCTGCTCCACTTCCCTTACTTACCTGGGCTATTATCTGGGAGCAAGTAGAGGCTCAAAAGGGCAGAACCTCCTTCTCCTGCATAAAGCTAAGGCACTGGCCAGTCAGGTCCTTAAAATTGACCGTAAATATGGCCGATTCTCTATTAGACCTGCTTTACTCTTTTTTGAGGGAAAATCGCACCGAAATTGACATATGGCCTAGAGCTCGCTACTCGATTAACCATCGCTAATTTGGATGGTATTGAAGGGGACATATGGAGACGGGTTTTGCTCATCCCCAATGCAGTTCCCCTGGCTGCCATTCGTTTCGAGCTGGGCTATATCTCTTTAACAGCACAAGTTGATTGTAGGAAGCTGCTGCTTTATGCTAAACTGAAGGCCCCGACTGCCAACACGCTATATGAACTGGCTGGCAATAACATCTTCCGATCCGGATTTTTACACAAATTTGCTATGCTTTGTGAAGATATTCTGGCCAATATCGGCTCAGATTTAGAGCAACTAATCACTAATCCCACTAAAACCAAAATGAAGTTGTGGGACTTTGACTGGTGCCGGACTGTGGATGCCTTTCATGCATATACTTCAATGTCACACTTGGCTCATGAACATAAAAAAAGAGGTACTCTTTCTTCAATACTTAAAATCTTCCCAAATCGGGAACACAGACACACACTACTCAAACTACGGTGGAATATCCTACCTACTTTGGATACTAAACTGAGGTGGAAACAGATTACAGCGGCTAATAGTTTCTGCAGATTCTGTGGCTTAGTCCCTGAAACGGCTAAACACCTCATTTTGTTCTGTACCCATCTCCATGTACTGAGAGACTCCTGTTTGAATGCCTTGAAATTACAACTCCTAGGCCTCTCGACTGACCTAGTATGGCAACGCTGTCTGTGTATTGGAACTAGTAGGGAAGGGTTGGCCTTATCTAGTTTTATCCGGAACCTCCATCTTGAATAGATATATATCTGCTGTTACCATGATGTCACAAGATATACATATATGTTAAAGATATAGGTTAATTTGCTGCTACTGCGCTTGCTCTTGTTTGTTCTTGTAATTTTTAATTCTCTTAACCCTTTGTAATACTCTAAATATGTAATTACGTAAATTTATAATTGTGTATCTATTTATACTATGTGTTGATTCTATGTGTTGATGTTTTTTGTAAAGGTTTAATAAAACCATATACAAATAAAAAATAAAAAACAAAAAAAATAAAAAAAAATTACAACATTCCCCAACCAGTGTGGGGAATGCCACTTTATCATGCTCCCACCCCAGTACCTAGTGTAACATTTAGGGATAAATAACTGTAGGCCAGAATTCCTTGCAGCAAGGAAAATTGACTTGACCTGCCCGTACCTCCTTTGAAAAGTCTTTTGAGGGGGGACATTAGGAACTTTATAAATGCGATACAGAACAGTAGGACAATGAAGAGCTAGCGAGATCATTTAGGGTCGTCTTGGTGACCCATGATATACCCCTGCTTGTGGTATCCATGGCAGCCGTTATACTGTAGAACCAGTCATTCTCAAATAGTGGCGCTAGATTGTGATGTAACTGATGCCATTGTGTTGACTTATTCTCAGGGTCAAAGCAAGGCATGCACAACAAAAGCTACAAACAGGAAGAAGTTGGAATGAAGAGAAAGCAACACAGTAGACCAAAACTGCCACCCTGCAGTAACACAATAACACGACCAATGAGAAGAAATGAAATATCTAAACCATTCTATGCATGTGTGCCATGTCAAGATTCTAGCTAGTGTGTCGGAAAGGAGGCTTGTCGTGACGGATCAATATTCCGGCAAACAGTTGGCCTGTACTGGATAGCTCCCAGTGCAGCAATGACATTTACTCCCAAAAAGAAGGCAAACACTCCCAACCAAAAATAAGTAGGGAGTAAAACACGCCTCCAATACAAATAGGAGAAAAGGGACACAGATGTTCGGATCTAGGCCACAAGAAGAAGCTCTACTACTACTGGCCCCTGATCTGGAGAAGGAGCCTTGATGGAAAATGGAATCTTTAATGTTGCATGAATTTCATGGCTCAGTGCAGTATGGTTGCAAAAAGTGATCTGCTTTAGAATTAGAATATTTTGTTACTGTCTTAAAAAAAATACTCACACCTGGAATTGGATTTAGAATCTGACTCTATAAAAATCATTTTAGTCCCAGCTTCCCAAGACAGCGATTGAAATACTCCAGCTTCAGCATCATATCTGGAGCCTGGTTAGTCAATGGTGTATAAACCTATGGTGTGTGCAGCCCTTTAAACTACCAGCAGGGACAACATGCTAGGGATAGGAGCTGGCACATGAGCAAAGGGTAATGTGAAACTAACCTAGCACTCAATTGTGGTAAATGCATACTGATTCTGGAGTACAGCTCCCCAACCTTTCTTGCCTACCAACATCCAGAGGACCAGCCATTCCATTTGGCACACTGACCTGTCCTGTCCTTGAGTGCACATGCGACTGGCCGTTTGCAGCTTTCCTGGACCTACTAACTTCTCGTTGTAACATTGGATTCTTGTTAACTCCCAGGCCTGTCATCATCCAAGGACGAGCCTTCAATGTGACCGTGTTTGAGTGATCAGACTACCTATCATGTGTGTGGACTGCAGGGTGTCTTTCCATCAACCTTCTTACTAAGACGCTGGCCTCGACCAGCTTGACTGGGTCCAGAACATGTTAAACATTGGACTCTAGCTGCCTCCAGCCAAGGCATATGCCTTTCAATCTGTTGCCTCCTGATTGGTTGGAGAGGTTTCAGGATCATGACGTAATCCGTCCACTGGGTGACGTTATTGCATCCTGTTTTGCTTTGTAATGATTTTCTTTCTTACCAGTGTCCGGAGTGGCATTCACTCACATCTTGCTTGGTTCCTGGAATTGCTGTGGGACCAGAGCCGGTCCAAGGCATGGGCAGTCTGTGCAGTGGCCCAGGGCCCTGCTGTCAGAAGCTGTCAGACAGGGGCCCGCAGGCACCGGTGCCTGCCTCAGCTATAACACAAATTATGTTTTAAGGGGGGGCTGCGCAGCGTCCATGTACTAAGCTCTTGTGAGGCCACAGTGGTACCTCCCAACCTCCTCTAGCTCTCTAGAGACCAACACCAATTCCCAGAGGCCCATCAGACGCTACAGGCCCCTCAATGTCTACTTATCACTTTCTTTCTTCAAGCAGTGCATTAAAGTGGGGGCGATTTACAAGTGATAGTCCATTTAAGGGACCATTACAAGCACCTCCTTCAAAACAAGTCTCTTAAATGGACAATTGTTTTAGAGGAGGTGCTTGTAACGGTTCTGTGTTCAAAAATGCAAATAGGCATTTTCATTCTGAAAGCACACACAAAGCACAGACGCATCATTTAGCTGCTTAAATCTACACTCTTCTCCTGGTCAGTTATAATATATCACACAACACAGTTTTAAATTAGCTACATTACTTTAAAATGTTCATATTTAACGCACCAAAAAGCATTTATTTCTGGTAAAATGTGCTATTTTCATCACACCATATATGAACCCTGCATGTGTCAAACATTGAAACACAAACAGGTAACCTTATTACACATTACATGTTGTTATACGTTTTGAAAATACAAAGGCCATTTTTTTCCCTCTTGCTGAATTGCATTCTGGTATTTGTATTTGTTTGTTTGTTTGTTTTTATTATTTATATTGCGCACCAGACCCAGGGGTATTCGGGCGCGAAGGCATAAAGAGGGTTGTTCAGCTTAGGTTACAGGTTACAGATTAAACATAGGGGTACAGCTACGTAGTCTCCCGAGTCCAGATGGGGGAATAATGCCACAATTGTACAGTTTTTGCTTAACATATTTCAGTCAGGATTTATATGTTTGAGTGGGTGCCTTACTGAGTACATTTTCAAGTCATCTTCATAAAGCAGAGTATTGTTGAAAAGCAGACATGGGGTTGAGGAGGGGAAATGATGAGAGGGCAAGTGAGTCCAGAATATTTGCCCATGATGTGGCAAGAGAGGTTGCAATCTTGGAGAGTGGTGCAGTTATTTTTCCCTCATTGTGGCCATGTGCTGCTCCTCAGGGCACAAGTAAACGATACATGTGGGTGGACAGTGTAACATTTTTCAGAGGGTTGACGCCACTCCCTCGTGTGTTTTGAGGTCTGCAAGCTTGCTGAAGCCTTTGGCTACCAGGATTTAACCCAGGTTGTCATGTATCCAGTGCAGAGGCATACCGTTATCATTATAGCACATGCTCGTATTGGGATTTTGTTTTCCAGGGAATATTTCACGACATATTGCTGGGTTTGAAATGTGAGCACCTTTTATACTTTGCCAGTGCATTTATTGGAACAGTTCCTCTCTCAGGTTATTTTTCTGTTGTTGATTACTTCTTTTGAGAGGCCAATGCTCTTTTTTTCCCTTTGCCCTTTCTTCTAAGGGGAAAGGTCAATTGAACTAAATGTGTATCTTCCACTTTATGTTCACTTACTGTGTGTATATACTTGGGAGCCAGCTTTTGATTTTCGCTATGGGGGCAAATGTTCCCACGCAGAGTGAAGTAAGGGAGCTGTACTCATCCCATGTCAAAACACCACATTTTACAGCACATGTTGCTGCAGGAATAGGAATGAAGACATATGCGGCCTCATTACGAGTCCGGCGGTAACCCTGCCAGTGCTTTTGGTGGGTTGTCACTGGGCTTGTGACATTTAACCAGCACCTAGCTTGCCGATACCACTGGGACATTACAAGTCCCCTTGGACCGGCAAGCTTGCTAACGGTGCCAGCACTTCCGTGAACAGTCTGCCTACCGTGGCCACTGTGCCTGGCAGGGTCAGACCTGTCGGGCGCAGCAGCCCTGGCAAGCAAATTTGTAATTTGCTGGTCTGGAAACAAAGGTACTGGTGAGCTTACCGACACTCTTGTTTCCGGACCGGCAAAGTTGTAATGATTTATAGGAAGGTCTAAACGTATAACATATCAGCAACAGTCTCCTAACCCGCTCAGTTGCCTTTGCAATTTTCTGATATAGGATCCCATGCTGTTCTACACTGGCATACAGTTTTGGCCTGTTCACCCCCTCCAATGAAGGCTGAGGGGGGTACATTGATGAGGCTACCTTCTCATTTTGCAGTGAGCAGCACTTGATAAACATAGTTATTATTTTCTATTCATTCTTTTTACGGTCAAAATAATCCTTTATCTGTAGCTTCTGAAATAAAAACATATTGCTAATTTGACAATATTTGTTTGTTTGTATATTTATTTTTACATTTGTAAAGCACACTAAGCCCATAGACATCTAGGCACTAATATTGCCCAAATATACACACAATAAAAATAAAACAATTGTGAAACTTCTGCAAAAACAGCAGTTTGTTTCAGTTAACAAAACATAATCACCATATTTTTGCAATACCTTCCACTGACACTTTTGCGCCTTGAAACGCATTTGCTGTATAGGGTCATTATAAATACCCAATGAATAAAATAAATAGTGTTTTCTAACCAAAGTTTCAAAAAGACCTTTTGCAAACAGTATTTCTACCAATTACACCTGGGAAGAGATGTGTTCCTGAATTGCAGAATGCTCTCAAATCCGAGGTTTGTTACGTAAACAAAGTGTGTGCCTCCAGGCAAATTGTTTATCACACTGGGCCTCATTACGACTTTGGAGGTAGCCATGCAGCCATGCCCTTAACAAGGGCTTGGCTGCCTCCAAAATCGTGTCCAAGTCCGGGTTCCCTGAATGGGGAAATACGGGGCCATTCCGAGTATGGAGGGCCCGGTATTTCCTCCTTTAGAAAACCCAGGCCCAGTCCTTCCCCATTCCCATTCGAGCCCTCATAGGGCTCAATGGGAATGGGGAGGGAGCTAACAATGGGCCCATTCTGAACGGGTCCGTTGTTAGCTCCCTGGTCCCCTCGCGGGACCCGCTATGGATGTCTGGAAAAACAAGACGACCAGAGCGGGTCCCGCAAGGGGACCTCGTAATAGTGCGGAGTGGGTTCAACGGTACCAGCGCCGTTAAATCCATTCCGCACAAGTTGTAATGAGGCCCACTATGCCTTATGTACCAACATTAGAAGTCTGTACTAGGTATTCAGCTGTCTGCTACTCAAAAAAGACTCACTCCTGATATTGAACATAGGTAAATATTAATATTGACAATTCATATACTGGGTGTCACAGTATATTTTTGTGTACTAAAGACTCATTCTGCGATATCACTGATGCCAGTATTTATGCAAATGAAGGGGGCCCACACATCTTTTGCACCCAGGGCCACGAGTGGACTGGCCAATAAGGAACTCGGAAGATTACCCGGTAGGCCTCCGCACCCTGGGCCTCTTTTGTGTCATAAACTACTTTATTTCCACATTTTCTTAAAGGAAAGGGTTATGTTTGCTGAAAATGTGAAATATGGGGCCACTTCGAAAATTATCTACAGGGCCTCCTTTGGTTCCCAGTCCAGCACTGCCCAGGGCCCTGCAAGTCCTAGGGCAGTCCCTGTGTGGGACCATTAGTATCTACCCATCTCACCTTCCCCAAAGCCCAGCCCTGCCATTGTCTGAGACCAACCCTTCAAGGAGAGTTTTGAGAAAGAAAATGCAAGGGATGCTTCATGTTGCCCCAGGAGGTGGAGGGTGTGGATTAAGGGGGGTATGCATAATAAAAACAACACAGCAGTACACATTTAAGATGCAATTCACAGGTCTTGCTGCATTCATACTAATAAGTAAAAATGGTGGGGTGAAGGTTCAGGAGCAGGAATGGCAGGATTCCTACTGTCAGACAAGTCATTGAGATAGGACAGAAAAGCAGACTGAAAAGTGGGGCGCAGCCGAATGCAATTTGAGAAATATGCTAATTTTGGATAAGTGGAACCAGATCAAAAAGTATCACATGGTTGAGATTGTTAGCTCGGTAAAGAATTGTTATAAGTGCAAACAATGGAAAGTGAATTGGGGGGCTTCCCGTTTAATATCACAGGGACAGCCCTGTTGCTAAGTGCAGAGGATGAGTATGTTTGTTCTATTGGATAGATATGCATGGTCGCCCAGCAGTTAAGGGGTTAAAGGTTTGGGAATTCAAGAGTAAACTTGCATAAGTGATTAGTTTGTGCTAGCTTTCAGACTTTATGTGGTTTTCCTCTATCTTGATGGGAATAGGAAGATTATTCCAGAGAGTGGCACCACCTGAACCAAAAGGGCACTATCCTGGTCTCTTTTTCCAGGATGTTCCAATGATAACCCTCTGGCACTGCCAATGCCAACTGGAAATGGGAGTTTTTAACGCTGGCGAATTGGTCGAATGCCAAATCATTTAATTTATTTCAATGAATTTGGCCGAAACTATATGTGGGGGGTGGGTAGTCGTGATAGTCACGGTGCAGGCGAAAAAGGGGATCAGAGGGGGTCCCCCCCCGCATATATTGATGGCCAAATGGTTAAACAGAAAAAAGAAAAATGAGATAGATTTGGCTTCAAACACATCTCCACAATCAAATCACACAGAACCATGTCAGGCCACGCGGGAGAATGGCTCCTCCTGATGTAAGGTTGGAGGCCTTCTATGAGGCCCCACTGAATGCATACGGGTTGGAAGTCAATCATGGCCTTCAAGGGGATCCAGTTCAGGACCTTCAGAGCCAGCGTGTTGTGGCACAGAGTCACGATTACCGTACACCTTGTTGTGGATCTGCTGCAGAATGTATATCTGATGCTTGTGATGCCCAAGTACAAGCTGTTGCAATTGGCCAATCTTGCTGGTACCATCGCTCTGGTCACTTTCACCCAGTGCTGCATGTTGAGGAATGGCAGGATATGATTTATTATATGCAGGTGGAAATGGCAGGTTGTTGATACTGTTAAGTGACTTCAATTCAGCAATCCCACTAAGTCAGTGCCTCGTCTGGGACGCCCAAGGGAAGCCCTTATTTATATATTTTTACAGCAATTTATACCCTGGATGATAAGCCCTTGTATGACACCCCTCTCTATGAATCCCCCTGATCTCACTGAGCCAAGAAGTAGGTTTGTTTTGCAATTTAAAAGATTTATTGGAAAACTTAAACAATATATATATATATATATATCACTTTTATAATAAATTAATATTTGATAGCACCCTTATGAATATAATGTTGATCAAGAATAGATAATCTGACACTAGCACACTTCTTTACAATCAATGAGGAGTTAGTATAGGAAGGATAAGGTAGCACAAAATACTTTTATGGTTTCAAGGAAAAGCAATAAGGGAAAAATGCAGCACAGAAATAAACTTGATATGATTTCAACAAAAGATAATATGATCACTTTTTCTTTGACAATTCCCTCCCCCCCTATGCAAGATAAGGAGATGGAAGGGGAGCACACAATTCTCAGGAATACACAATGCAATACAAATTTCCAGTTCCCCCAGCGAGCTTAGAGGAAAACAGGTATGATTTTAAAGCAGGCAAGATCGTTTTAAATGTGGTGGCAATGAAGTGAAAAATATGCTGAAAATGCTTTTAATTCCCTCTAGAGGTTCAGGGTGATTGAGAGATAATTTAAATCAGTTCAGGTCAGCCCTACCAATGATTCAGGGATGGTTATCAGGTTGAAAACGGGATTAAGTAATGGAAGCAAAAGACAGATATTTTTACACGTGGTTGAAATGAAGCAAACTGTCAATTCGCTGCACTTTTTCCCGAGTGTGTCGATCGCGATTATGGAGGAACTGTAAGGAGTGGCAAGTCAGCGTGTTGAAAAGCCTGGAATCTTAGCTTTAAGATGAAAGTTAAACCACGTTCCTAGCACCTATGATTCCAAAGATATGGACGATTTTATGAAGGTAGTTTTTCAGAAATGAAATAATGATTCAAAATGGCAAAATTACACGTTTACAGGTTTAAAATCAGAGAAGGGACACACGATTCTATGATGCAGTTCTGGACAGGTTGAAATAGTTTGAATTAGATTATTTTTAACTAAAAGATTGGTTTTGCACAGTTCTGGCTGAGTACTCACACTATGAATTTGAAATAGGCCGTCAGGGTCTGGTCAGCAGGTTTGGACTGGACTCTGGCGGGTGGTTCTGAAGTCACAGCTCTCTGGATCAGCTCTGCTCTGCACTTCACAGCGGTCTGGTCTGTTGTTCTGCTGGTCTGGATGAAGTGGATTCTGGATACAGCACTGCTTTCTGGGTCTGCTACCGGTTCTGGCAAAAGTTCTTGGCAAAGAATCCAACAGCTCGCCCGGCTGTAGAATAGTTTGGTTGGATTGCTGGATTCTGAAGGCCTGCTGAGAAGAGTTCTCAGCTTGTGGGTTAGGCCTTTGCTTTAAGTTCTGCATTCTAACTGGAGTCTAAGTTCTGGTGTTCCTTCTAGATGTTGTGGGGTCCGGCAAAATGCTCCGCAAGAAAATGAAAAGTGAAAGTCTTGCCTGTCCAAGCAGTCTCTTTTTATGTGTTTTGAAAGTGGGTGTGTGCGTGGGCATAACTAAGCCTGCCCCTCACAACTTATCATTGGCCAAGCTCTCCTCTCTCCCTTGATTGGGGGAAGGAAATGGAGTGTCATCATGATGAGGTAGTTTATGGGTCAGAGGATCCACCCGTGGTCAATTTGAACACAAATCTATTCTTGATCCAAATACATATTTACATATGTACAATTATTCTAATATTATATGTCCAGTTAACATATTTTCTGTAGCACCAAACCATCCGATCCCTGTCTTTGTAAAATGTTGTGTCCACTTATGACAGAATTCTGCCCTTTTCATCAAGAACACAACTTCTAAACTTTTCCAGAATTTACACAAACATGCACAAGGAATATGGGCATCAGATGATAAAGTGTCAGATTTTTAACATACAGACATTCAGAGTAATAACTTATTTTCTGCTACTACCCCCCCAGAACATGCCACAGAGTCCTAAGACCTCTTAAAATGTGCAAAGAAAAATCACAAGAATAATGATATTAATTATATAATTTTGACAAGTCCGTACTATGAATTAACCATCTTTTTAAAATTATGCTCTGGCCCAGAGGGGTGTGGTTTACCAAAGCACATGGTGGAATTTCTGGTTTTTCCACTTCCTCCAACTCAAGTTGCTCACCGGGGCACTGCCCCTCCCAGTTTCCCCCAAGAGGAAGCTATTTTACGACCCCCCCAATATAACATTTGCCGGCCAAGGAAAGTACATTGTTCTGTTTCCTTCCAGTCCAAGGTGCACTCCCCTGATTCAATCAGAGAGGTGTCATCTCCTTTTGGTGGGGGCAGCAGAATGCAGCCAGGCCTGGGAAGAATTGCTGGACAAGTTTCAACTCCTGTCGGGGGTAGTTGCCAGGCAGAATTCAATCTCTTTAAGCCAGGCTTCAGCTAAATGACACTTTTGTTCCAGTTTTCTACATCCAAATCAAACTTACAATTTTTACACATGCAGCTAGAATGCTGATTCTAAGTTCAAAGCTATGACAATTAACAGTTGCAAACTATGTGACACTCAACAGTAGGTCACTCATTTATTTTAAACATTTAGATTTTAGTGGCTTTCAGTCCAATTTAACTTAAGCTGCTGACATCCACAGCTCAGCCAGTTTCATTATGAACATTATTTTAGGCTCTTTCTTTTCCCAGATTTTGTATGCACACAAGATTTAATTCTGCCAAATGTCTGCTGGTGTTCAGTGAGATTTTTGAATATCTTGCAATGTTTAAAATAGGCATTTTTAGCTTGCATTTCAGAGAAACAAAGTGATTTCCAAGCACTTTTTTGCTAACAGGCACTGCTGTTTTTCCTTTGGCACACATTCCACTCATGGCACTCCTGGCCCATCACGCTCGCACTGGTGGGTGGCAGGTTAGGCAACCATTTTGGTGTGCGCAAAAACTGCACGGTTTTCCTGGATTCTGGCGCAATGTGGGCTTTTCGGCCATCTTGGATTTTCTAAGCCCACAGCACCAAATGTTGCAGCATAATAGCTCGAACGTGGGTCAATACACCCGACAAAGCCCCCCCGCCCGACTGCACTTTGATTTCGAGTCGAGGGGGAGTCGGGTGCAAAAGATGTTTTGATCCACACGCTGGGATGTCCACATCATCTTCTTCCGATTCCGCAAATGGTAATGTTCAGCATCTTTTCCGATTCCGCAGATGGCACAGTTCAGCATCTTTACCTTCATCAGGGTGGATCGATCAGTTCTCCTTGCCGGGCCTGATGGGAGTATTGGGCGTTACCCCGTGCCCCCCTGATCTTTGCTCCCGGTCCCCGGGTCGTCCTCCTTGGTCAGTCTCCATGGTTTCATCTCTCCTAGGATGACAAAGCAAAGCAGCAATACCTATTCGTAGACATTTCTCCCGCACTATTGTTATAGTGGGGCAGCATATACATTTTATAAATCAAAAGACATGAACATATACATTTTTTTTTAAATCAGGGGACAAGAACATATACATTTTTTTTAATCAGGAGACAATTTGCATTCAAGAATCATAGAATTTTATAGGCTATATGTGGAATATTTTAGGGTTGGAAGGAACTGAATTACTCTGGAGTGGCCCCCTCTGGTATTGCAGAGGACTCCTTCAGTTGCTGCAGAGTGTGCAACACTTTAGCTGATTAATATGGACCCACTTCTCTTCCCCTTCCGCCAAACTACCTTTGGGGATGTGGATCTTGTAAGCGACTGGGGAGATCTTGTCTACAATTTCGAACGGTCCCTTACAGGTAGGCAAAAATGTTCGCTGTTTGGCCTGGTTCCTTTGGAAATTGTATAGATAGACCCAGTCTCCCACATTATATACTTTCCTGGAATTTTTTAAATCGTAATGGGTCTTTATGCTATCAGCTGATCTTTCTAGATTTCGCTGAGCAGAGGCAAAAGCATGTTGGAGGTGTTTCCTTAAATTCTCCACATACTCATGAGTTGTGGAGGCATTTATCAACGTTTGCTCTTGGGTTCTGTAGAACAAATGCTGGGGAAGCACCATCTTGCGTCCAGTCATCAGCTCAAATGGTGACATTTTAGTTGCAGATGAAGGGGTAGATCTGATGGCCATTAGGACCAGAGGTAATCGGATATCCCAACGTGGCCCAGAATCTGCCACAAACTTTTTTAATATGCTCACAATGGTCCGGTTGTAGCGTTCTACTGCCCCAGAAGAAGCTGGCCAGTAAGCAATATGTAGCTTCCTTTTGACCCCCAGTATCTCCCACATCTTTGTCATTACCTCGCTGGTGAAATGGCTACCTCTGTCTGACTCAATCCTTTGAGGTAGACCAAAACGGGAAAAGATGTGGATAATCATCAGGGCAGCTGCTGTTTCTGCCTTGCAGTTTGGGGCCGGGAGACATTCCAGCCACTTGGTAAACAAGCATGTCACCGTCAACATGTACTTATTCCCCCTCGAGGAGCGAATCACGCGGCCTATAAAGTTGACTTTTAAATCTGACCATGGCAGTGTCATCCCCCTCTTCTGGAGAGGCGCACAGTGTGTGAGGGATGTTGGCTGAAATTGTGCACACACAAGAAACCCCTTCAAGTATTGGTCGAGGTCCTGCCCCATGTGTGGCCAATATGCAACCTCTCTTAAGATTTCAAGTGTTGCATGAAACCCCCTATGACCAGCGGTGGTCGCATCATGGGCGTGACTTAACATCAGGCTTCGGAATGAGGTAGGAACCACCCACTGATCATGGCCAGCTTGGGATTTCCTTATCAACAAACCATCTTGGATTCGGAACATCTTTGGACATTTCATCAACACTCTAAGGTCCTCTTTCCCAATGTAATCGGTATCCGTCAGGGGAAAGTTCTCAGGGTCCTCAATGTGTTGGTACAACTTACCAATTATTGGATCCCCCTTTTGAGACGTAATCAAATCAGCATCTGGGGTCTCCTTACTCCATTGTGCAGTTGAAAGATCATTATGAGCATTTGTGTGGGACCTAGTGATAGCAGTGACCTGGATTTCCCCCAACAGGGACTGAATCTCTATTAGATCCCCTTGGATGGCCCCGGTTTTGGCCAGCTGATCAGCTAAGTCATTTCCAGTCTTGTCTGATCCCTCTACTTTGGAATGACCCTTGATCTTTTTCCAGTAGATGGTCATCCCATTCAAGGTGACCAGATCATCAATGTTTTGAATTAACTTCCCATGTTTCAACGGTTTGTTATTAGCACATAACATGCCTCTGGTTTTTCAATTACCAGGTGCTCCACGAACCCGTTCCGTACATAATCTGAATCTGTGATTATGACCAGTTCGTGGAGTTGATGTTGGACAGCAGTGAGGATGGCTTGATACACAGCCATCCATTCTGCCACCTGACTACTTCGGGGACCAATTTTGTACCCAGCGGGGGGTTCTGGGGACTCATTCACCCATGCATTCCCTACGCCGGCCACCAGTTCTTTCTCCCCATTGTTGTCAACATGGTAAGAGCATCATCCACATAGACAGTGGGCATTCCCTCACACTTGTCTTCTTCAAATACTTTGTGTGGGGAATTAAGGTATGCCTCCATGTTGTCCTTGATTTTCAGACTTTCGTCCCGAGACAGTTTTCTCTGGCACAATCATGCAAGTCAGCCAGACCTTGCACGAGGGGACTCTTCTTGTTTTGGCCATATCTGACCTCCACAGGAAAGCCTTGCATTGACAGAATCCAGGAAGTAATTCGGGAATTACTCACATTTCCGGCTCGGATTCTGTCACTTTGGAGATGTTGCAGAGGCTGGTGTGGAGTCTCCACTATGATGTGTTCCCCCTGGATAATGCCCACACCAATGCCAGGAGTGCCTTCTCACAATCGTTGAATTTTTCCTCCACAGAGGATAAAGTTTTGCTCGCATAGGAGATTACTTTATTGACCTTGTCATGCTTTTGGTATAATACTGCCGTCAAGCACGTATTAGAGAACCCTGTCTCCAGGAAAAACTCCTTGTTTCTGACAGGGTAAGCTAGGCAGGGCGCTTGTGAGAGGCTTCTTTTGAGCGGTCTTACTGCCTCGGATTGTTCTGGACCCCATTCCAACTTGACCCCCCCTTCAAGAGATGAATCAGGGGTCTGGTGATCTCTGCGTAGCCCTCAATGAACTTTCTGCTGTAATTAGTCAGTCCGAGGAGGCTCCTTAGTTCCCGCAGAGTTGTGGGGTCTTTCAGTGTCGCAAGTGCTTCCACTTTCTTTTCCTGGGGACAGAGACCCTGAGGAGTAATCTCATGCCCCAAGAAATTAACACGGGTTATACACCACTGTGCTTTCTGAAAGGAAAGTTTTGCTGCGGCGGCCCTCAACTGGGTCAGAACATAACGGATTTCCGCTATGTGTTCCTCCACAGTTGAACTTTTGATGAGGACATAATCTACATAAGCCAGGTTACCCCTCGCACCCAGGTCGGGCATGGCATTGTGTAGGAAAATGTTGAATTCATTTCCGGAGTTGAGGTATCCGAAGGGAGTCCGGGTCCATGTGTACTGCTGGCCCCCGTAGGTAAAAGCCAGCTTGTATTGGTCCTCCCTACTGACAGGCACGGTCCAGTATCCATTGGTCAGGTCTATTGCAGTGAATACCTGTGACCCCTGAATCTGGGCCAGCCCATGGTCAATGTAGGGCAGAGGCCATCGGGAAGTATGGACCCATTTTCTGAGCTCCCTAAGGTCGGCGCAGAGTCTCCACTGGCCGTTTGGCTTCAATATTCCAAGCACCGGATTATTGAAGGTGCTGTGTACTGGACGGATTATTCCCCGGGACTCAAGGTTCTTAATTATTTCAGTAAGGGACACCATGGATGCGGGAGGCAAGCGATATTGCTTCACAAACACTGGAGTCAGGCCAGGGTCCGTGGGAATTGTTGTTGTGTGGATGTCTGTGCGACCACAGTCATATGAGTCTACCGCAAAGAGATCTTGGAAATCCAAGAAAACTTGTTTCAACTTTTGCTTCTGTTCCAGAGTCACACAAGCATCAGCTAGGTTGACTCTCTCTTCCACCATCTGCCTGAAGCCTGGAAAGACTTCTGGTTTTGCTATCTCAGCGGCCTCCTCCAGCTGGGTGGAGAAATCCCTGGTCAGAGTGCTGATTTGGACCGGAGGCTTCAGGTGGGAAAGGCAGCCCTCATGGACCTGGAAAATCACCTCATCCCCTCTGAAGTCACAAGTCACATCTTCTTTACCATAAGGGCAAGAAGTGTACACCAGGAAGTTCCCCCCATGCCGGGTAAAGATCCTGTCTGGTGTTGTATTGTCATCACTGTCACTGTCAAAAAAGTCCTTGGGGATTGGTCCTAACAGTTAATTTCCTAAATCAATGGAGAAATGTCGGTCATCAACCGCCATTCCAATAATGGTGCCTGCGGCTAGAGTAATACTCTTTAAGTCGCTGTTATCCACCTCTATTGGAATGGTGTCATGTTCTATGTTGACTAATGGTGTTGGGTTTACCCCTAACCCTTGCTGTTGGAGGGAAGCATTTAGATGAATATAAGCATCAGGGTTTTTCAATTTTTGTCCTCTTTTAACTTTCAGTTCCAGGGAGAATTGTCGGGTCCTTTCTGGGATGTTGACTTCCTCTTTAATCTGAATTTCAAATGCATAAGGTAGCAATTGAGCTGACCTCAATGCTTTTTCTGGATCATCAAATCCCTTGTGATTATCCGCTAATCGGGACCAAGCTTTGAAGTTTATTAGGTCCAAACTAATGGCAAAGGGATTGAGAATGTCACTGTCTAAGTAAAAGGCGGCAGTGACGTCTCGCACGACCCAACAATTATGGACTATGCTCTTGTTGCCAATGGAGATTTTGAGCATACACCTGCTTGGCAGGAGATGTTTGGAATTGGGTGTTTCCAGATCCATTTCCCATTTGTCTATCAGTTTGAATGTGGGAATGGCTGGATCTATTGGGAGTTGTCAGAACATGGCTTCGCTGATGAAGCTCTTACCGTTGTTCACACACACTCGGGCGAGAACAGAGTCCTTCCCATCATTTACCTGAACAGGGATGAACAACTGCTCTCCAATTTGCTGAACATCAGCCAGGCTCTGAGCTGATTTCACATCTTTCTGGACTATCAGAGTGGGAATGTCTGATTGTGGATTAGTAAATAATTTCAGAGTGTTTCCTTCCAGTGTGGAATACCACCTTAAACTGGAAGGAAGGTTGATTTTCAGAAATAGAGAGAACCCCCCATCACCATTCTGTTGTCCTACTGCTATTACTGTCACATCTGAAATTTGGTTGTTCTGGAAGTGAAAGTCTACTTGGTCAGATTTTTGTTCAACCATGTGGCAGGTTCCGTTTAAGCTAACATAGTTGACACTCTGCTTTAATTTTATTGGTCGGCTAGTCTGGGTCCAGAGGACCTTGTTTACGCAATCTATTAGGGGTGACAACCTTCTCAGGAGGTCATTCCCTAGTAAACAAGGGATGCCCTCTGGAGTCACTACTATGACAGGGTGTTTCACCTTGTGTCGCCCAATTTTGATGTCCAAATCTGCAGTCCCCTCGACGGGAATTTCCTTCCCGTCAAAGTTCTGGAGTTGTCCAGGAAGAGAGGTGAGAGGAATTTGGTAATTCTCCCCCCTTCCTGCATTTAGTTAATCAAAGGCCCTTTTGGACAGAAGAGTAGCTTGGGATCCAGTGTCCACCAGTGCCAAAATTGTACCCTACCCCTGTATTTGTACTGAGGCATAGTATCTTCCCTCCTTCTCCTGAAGGGGGCAGAGATAATGCACATTTTTGGACAACTGGTGGGCTATTTTTCTGGTTTTGGACATTGAGAGAGAAGAGATTTGGGCAAAATTCTGTGGAGAGTCTCGGGAATCTGAAAGAAAAAGTTGGCAACTGGATATGGTTTTGGGTTCCCCTGGTTCCGGTTCTGGGCCGCCCCCCCCTTTTTGGAGGCAGTCACCAGGATGGGTTTGGACCAGGGGTTTTTGGTATTGTTGGTTCTGAGATAGGATGATGGGTGGCGACAGCTCGAACCCCACATCTACCCAGTCTATTGATTTGGTTTTAGGTTCCCCTGGTTGCGGTTCTGGGCCGCCCCTCCCTTTTTGGAGGCAGTCACCAGGATGGGTTTGAACCAGGGGTTTTCGGTATTGTTGGTTCTGGGATAGAATGATGGGCGGCGACAGCTCAATCCCCACATCTACCCAGTCTATTGATTCGGTTTTAGGTTCCCCTGGTTCCGGTTCTGGGCCGCCCCCCCTTTTTGGAGGCAGTCACCAGGATGGGTTTGAACCAGGGGTTTTCGGCATTGTTGGTTCTGGGATAGAATGATGGGCGGCGACAGCTCAATCCCCACATCTATCCAGTCTGGGTTGGAATCCGTTGGGACCCATTTTTCCTTGGGAGGAGTTCCCCCATCTCTGAAGGAGAAGATCCTTTTCCCAGGATCCTCTGATGACCCCTCTCCCTCAAATTGGAAGACCTGTACCTCCTCCACAAAATGGGTCTTTTTGGGTCCTTTGTTTCTCCTACCTCCTCTCTGCTCCTTGGGTGTCAGACTTCCAGGGGTAGGAGATTTTGTTTCTGGTTCCTGGGGTCCAGGGACTGTTTACAAGTGGGGAAGGAAGCTTCCTCCAAGGCTTTACACTCCCCTTTCCCTTGTGCCTCCTCCCTGGGAACCGGTGGGTTGTCGGGGTGCTCTCCCCATCATTGTTCTGGAGCACCAGGCCCAGAGTTTGGGGCATTCTGCAGCGGCAAGCTCATCTGAGGGTTCTGTTGAGCCCTCAGTATGTGACCCAGATCCCGTGCCATATTTTGGACCTGGCGCTCTAACTGTGAAACCCGATCAGGGTTCTATTTTCTCCCCTGGGCTGATCCTGGGAATGGTAGCTATCCCTTCTCTGGTAGTACCCCGGGTTGGGAAGATTTGGGTACCCCTCCACCCTTGGCCTCCCCTCTCCCGGATTAGGTTGTCTAGGCTCAGGGAAGTGGGGAAAGAAGGATGGATGATTTTGGGGCTGGAGGTTGGGTGGATACCTGGGGAACAACTTCTGCCCAGGATTTGGGGAATTTCTGCCCTCCTGTGGGAAGTTAGGAGGGAAGTTCCCTGGGTCAGGTGCTTGGCTGGATCCCCCCCCTTGGGCTGGAGGAGTCCACACGTAACCCACGATGGGTCTGCTTCCCTTGTAGCAGGGACTTACATAGTCAGGGGAGCGAGGGACCCCATTTGTGGGATTACCTCCTTGACTCCCTGTCTGTGACTGGCCCGAGGGCCTTCTGGACTGTGAATTATTCGGTGCAGGCAGGTTTTTAGGCCCCCCCATCTCCAAATCTAAAACGGGGGCAACCTTTACCTCTGCCACCTTGGCTGCAGCAGGGGTGCTGTTGGTTTTGGGGTTTTTGGTTTGATTCTTATTTTCCACTGGTTTCTGCACCTCATAGATGCGGGTGGCCTGCTCAATGACCCAGTCTAAAGATCTTTTCTCGTGAAAGTCTCTCACGAGCTGGGTCATTATGTATTTGGGTAAGGCATGGAAAAACGTATTAACAAATTCTTTACTGTCCGTGCGTACCCTTTTTGTAGTCTGCGCAAAAGCACACTTTAACTCCTGCACAAATTCTTGTGGGGCCTGATCCTCCCCACATTGAAAATTGTAGGCTGCCTTGCGAGCCTCTTGGGGATTTCTGTGAACAGAAAAATGTTTCAAGATGGCCGCACTGTAGGTGGACCATCTTGAATGATTTTGGTCCTCCAGCCCCGCAAAGAAACTGGAGTATTCTGGGGAGAATGTCCATTTTACATACTGAATGCAGTTACTGCTGTCTTTCAAATGGAAAGTCTCCATCATTTACTCATAAAGCTCCAAGTGTTCCCAAACATAATACTTGGCGTTCTTGTGATAACGGGTGATGACACTCCTTATTGCCTTGATCTGCTTTAAGGGGTCCTTAAGCAAGGCCCTTTTTGCCTTATTGGCCTTTTTGGTTCGGGTAACCCTGGTCCACTCATCCTCTGACTCAGAGGCACTGCTCTCAGAGGTGCCCGGCTGATCTTCCAGGTTTTCCCGGATTCTGCGAGCCTGGGAATGGCTGGCAGAATGTGGGGACCTAGTCTCCTGTGTCCTGGGCCACTCAGAGGAGTCTTCAGATCCCTCCTTGCTGCCAGGATTTGATGGGTACCCCCCCCCCCACTGACCTAACTGGGCAGAGGTTTTCAGGATGCCCTTAGTGGGCCTTCTCTCCTGGGGTTCCCCACTAAATTGCACTATGCTTGGGTGCCCATACCCGGATGCCCGCCCATCCATTCCTGGGAGGTACTGGCCTATGAACCCCATACTTTTGGCTGGATAGTAATCTGCCATCCCTGTGGCCCTGTGCTCATGTGCGCCAGGGGACATGGGGGTGGCAGAGTCCAAGGACTGGGAGAGATGAAGGCCTCTGGTACTAGGGCTCCTGAGGTTATGCTCAGGTGTTTCCCTTTCCCAGCGAACTTCATCTCTGTCAGCCCCTGCTCCATGTTGCAATGCAAGAGCCTGCGCTTTCAGTTCCTCAGTTAAGGCCTTACTAGACTCTACCAGTCTCTCCTGCATGGCTACCTGTTGCTGGAGTGTATCATTGTGCTGACAGAGAGCCTCATTTTCTTTCTGCGCATCCTGGTTGGTCCTGGAATACTGGGCCAGTCTTTGCTGCAGGAGGGTTACCTCCTGAGTCCCATCCCTACTGGCCTGTTCCTTTCTTGCCAGAGCATCTTCCACCCTCCTGGTGTGCTTTAACAAGTTCTGTTGCTCTTTTTAGAGGTCACCCAGTCCCTGGAGGGCCAAGTGATTTTCTTCAATTGTTTCTTTTGATTGGCAGACTTCCTGGCCTAAGGTGTCCCTTTCCTGACTAAGAGCCTGCATCTGTGCCGCCAGGTCATCCCTCTGCCTTTGAAAGGCACCAGCTTTCTGGCGTTCTTGATCAAACTCTGCGTGGGTATCCAGGTCTTTCAAAATCAGTTTATTGCTCTCTGTCTTCTCCCTATCTAGGTGGCTTTGCAGGGTGACTACCTGCTCTGCGCATGCCCTATTGAAGTCCAGTTGTTGCTCCAGCTTTTTCTGGCTCTGCAGTAGGGCGTCCAAATCTTCTTGGTACTCCTTCTGCAAGGCCAGAAATCTGTTATCCTGGTCAGACTTTTCCTGTTGCAGGATATCCATATCCTCCTTTATTTTAATAATATACTGCCTACTATCATTTTCGGACTCCTGGCTCCTCTGCAGCCTCTGCTCAGAAGAGACCAGGTCAGATTGGGCCTTCTCTAATGCCATCAGTTGCCTATTTGCCAGATGTTGGCCTTCAGCACATTTGTCCTATATGGCTCCCATATATAAATATAAATATGCCGCTACCCTGGCAATTTTGTTGTCCTCATCCTTGGCCTTATGGGCCATATATAGTTCACTCAGGGCCACATGTAAGGGACCCTGATCTCTCCATATATCTGACCCTGTTTAAGTGATCTGGGGTGCGATTGCCTGCAACCAGACCGCCTGGTCCTGATGAGCCCACTCACTTCTCACAAATAGCTTATGTAAGAGGTGTTCTCTGGCTATTTTGATATCTACCAAGGACGTCATTCTGGAAATTGATTTCCTTCCTGACTTACAGAAGTTTGTATTTTATTTTGCAAAACAGACTGTTTCCTTAGAGCGTTCCTTTGAGGGGTGTTTTTACAGTGTAACACAGCGTGGTGATCCAACAGAATTTATATATCCTGTCAGTTACCACACTGTATTAATCTGCACAAGTGATAGTTCTAATCCAGAATCCCCGGCTCGAGCCCCCAATCTGTTAAGTGACTTCAATTCAGCAATCCCACTAAGTCAGTGCCTCGTCTGGGACGCCCAAGGGAAGCCCTTATTTATATATTTTTATAGCAAGTTATACCCTGGATGATAAACCCTTGTATGGCACCCCTCTCTATGAATCCCACTGATCTCACTGAGCCAAGAAGTAGGTTTGTTTTGCAATTTAAAAGATTTATTGGAAAAATGAAACAATATATATATATCACACTTTTATAATAAATTAATATTTGATAGCACCCTTATGAATATAATGTTGATCAACAATAGATAATCTGACACTAGCACACTTCTTTACAATCAATGAGGAGTTAGTATAGGAAAGATAACGTAGCAGAAAATACTTTTATGGTTTCAAGGAAAAGCAATAAGGGAAAAATGCAGCACAGAAATAAACTTGATATGATTTCAACAAAAGATAATATGATCACTTTTTCTTTGACAATTCCCTCCCCCCCCTATGCAAGATAAGGAGATGGAAAGGGAGCACACAATTCTCAGGAATACAAAATGCAATACAAATTTCCAGTTTCCCCCAGCGAGCTTAGAGGAAAACAGATATGATTTTAAAGCAGGCAAGATCATTTTAAATGTGGTGGCAATGAAGTGAAAAATATGCTGAAAATGCTTTTAATTCCCTCTAGAGGTTCAGGGTGAGTGAGAGATACTTTAAATCAGTTCAGGTGAGCCTTACCAATGAATCAGGGATGGTTATCAGGTTGAAAACAGGATTCAGTAATGGAAGCAAAAGACAGATATTTTTACACTTGGTTGAAATGAAGCAAACTCTCAATTTGCGGCACTTTTTTCCAAGTGTGTCGATCGCGACGACGGAGGAACTGTAAGTCGGTTTTAGGCTTGTTGGAAAGATTCGAATCTTAGCTTTAAGATGAAAGTTAAACCACGTTCCTAGCACCTACGATTCCAAAGATACGGATGACTTTATGAAGGTAGTTTTTCAGAAATGAAATAATGATTCAAAATGGCAAAATGACACTTTTACAGGTTTAAAATCGGAGAAGGGACACACGATTCTATGATGCAGTTCTGGACAGGTTGAAATAGTTTGAATTAGATTATTTTAAACTAAAAGATTGGTTTTGCACAGTTCTGGCTGAGTACTCACACTATGAATTTGAAATAGGCCGTCAGGGTCTGATCAGCAGGTTTGGACTGGACTCCGTCGGGTGGTTCTGAAGTCACAGCTCTCTGGGTCAGCTCTGCTCTGCACTTCATAGCGGTCTGGTCTGTGGTTCTGCTGGTCTGGATCAAGTGGATTCTGGATACAGCACTGCTTTCTGGGTCTGCTACCGGTTCTGGCAAAAGTTCTTGGCAAAGAATCCAACAGCTCGCCCGGCTGTAGAATAGTTTGGTTGGATTGCTGGATTCTGAAGGCCTCCTGAGAAGAGTTCTCTGCTTGTGGGTTAGGCCTTTGCTTTAAGTTCTGTAGTCTATCTGGAGTCTAAGTTCTGGATGTTCCTTCTAGATGTTGTGTGATCCGGCAAAATGCTCCGCAAGAAAATGAAAAGTGAATGTCTTGCCTGTCCAAGCAGTTTCTTTTTATGTGTTTTGAAAGTGGGTGTGTGCGTGGGCATAACTAAGCCTGCCCCTCATAACTTATCATTGGCCAAGCTCTCCTCTCTACCTTGATTGGGGGAAGGAAATGGAGTGTCATCGTGATGAGGTAGTTTATGGGTCAGAGGATCCACCCCTGGTCAATTTGAACACAAATCTATTCTTGATCCAAATACATATTTATCTACGTACAATTTTTCTAATATTATATGTCCAGTTAACATATTTTCTGTAGCACCAAACCATCCGATCCCTGTCTTTGTAAGATGTCGTGTCCACTTATGACAGAATTCTGCCCTTTTCATCAAGAACACAACCTCTAAACTTTTCCAGAATTTACACAAACATGCACAAGGAATATGGGCATCAGATGATAAAGTGTCAGATTTTTAACATACAGACATTCAGAGTAATACCTTATTTTCCACTACTACCCCCCAGAACATGCCACAGAGTCCTAACACCTCTTAAAATGTGCACAGAAAAATCACAAGAATAATGATATTAATTATATAATTTTGACAAGTCCGTACTATGAATTATCCATCTTTTTAAAATTATGCTCTGGCCCAGAGGGGTGTGGTTTCCCAAAGTACATGGTGGAATTTCTGGTTTTTCCACTTCCTCCAACTCAAGTTGCACACAGAGGCACTGCCCCTCCAAGTTTCTCCCAAGAGGAAGCTATTTTACAACCCCCCCCCCAATATAACATTTGCCTGCCAAGGAAAGTACATTGTTCTGTTTCCTTCCAGTCCTAGGTGCCACTCCCCTGATTCAATCAGAGAGGTGTCATCTTCTTTTGGTGGGGGAAGCAGAATGCAGCCAGGCCTGGGAAGAGTTGCTGGGCAAGTTTCAACTCCTGTCGGGGGTAGTTGCCAGGCAGAATTCAATCTCTTTAAGCCAGGCTTCAGCTAAATGCCACTTTTATTCCAGTTTTCTACATCCAAATCCAACTTACAATTTTTACCCATGCAGCTAGAATGCTGATTCTAAGTTCAAAACTATGACATTTAACAGTTGCAAACTACGTGACACTCAACAGTAGGTCACTTATTTATTTTAAACATGTAGATTTTAGTGGCTTTCAGTCCAATTTAACTTAAGCTGCTGACATCCACAGCTCAGCCAGTTTCATTATGAACATTATTTTAGGCTTTATTTTCACAGATTATGTATGCACACAAGACTTCATTCTGCCGAATGTCTGCTGGTGTTCAGTGAGATTTTTGAATATCTTGCAATGTTTAAAATAGGCATCTTTAGCTTGCATTTCAGAGAAACAAAGTGATTTCCAAGCGCTTTTGAGCTAACAGGCACTGCTGTTTTTCCTTTGGCACACATTCCACTCATGGCACTCCTGGCCCATCACGCTCGCACTGGTGGGTGGCAGGTTAGGCGACCATTTTGGTGTGCGCAAAAACTGTGCGGTTTTCCTGGATTCTGGCGCAATGTGGGCTTTTCGGCCATCTTGGATTTTCTAAGCCCACAGCACCAACTGTTTCAGTATAATAGCTCGAACGTGGGTCAATACACCCGACAAAGCTTCTCTGAACTATCTATCGAAGTCGAGGAAGAAGTCCAAGTTCTTAGCGTCAGTGATGGCGACCAGGGAAGGGCCCATTATGTTGTGCCAGTGATAGGGGAGAGTTACTGATGTCACAGGGCCATCCTGCGGCACAGCTCCTCCCACTTCTGTGAAGCCTCCAGACTGGCTCTCTCCTGGGCACCTTCTGTGAAGGATTGTAGTTCACAGACATGTTCACTGCGTGTTAGTTCCTATGAAATCCACTAGTGGGTTCATTTGGGACCATTTTCTGTAAGTCATTGTGTGTTTCTCATCACTGTTGGATGCAGTTAAGACTTCTATTTCACATCTTATTACTGGTGAGAGTAGTTGCAGAAATACTGCAGATAGATTCACATATATCGTTCTCATCCTGTAGTCGTGGATGCTTCCGTGTGCCACAAGAATACCAATCCTCACACTTTAATGTATAAACCACCAGTTCTAAAAATCAGATATTTCACCTCAAATAACATCTTGCCAATTGAGAGTCCTGGGCTTGTTGCAAGGTTGCCAGCTTGCAGTTTTCTACTTGATGATTTAACCACATGTTATACAAAAGTAGCAATATATTGTCTTTCGGCCGAGGGTTACCTAATTAGATGTACGATGCTGCCAGTTCACCATGGGACAACATTCTGTGGATATTCGGAGAGTTTTATCTGTATCAATTTCACACGCTGAGGGTTCAGGAGACTTGGGTCCAGCATAAACAGCCTTAGAGAGGGGGCATGTGCATTCTAAGAGGGCAGACAGGTCCGCTTAATGCTTGATCTGGCCCCCGAAGCGCAAAGTGAGGCCAGGGGCCCCCAGGAGCAACAGCCAATACCAACCCTGCCCCAATAGCAAGATGCAGTAGCAGACCCCGGCCAGAAGCCCAACCAAGGGTATGAAGGTGTCAGTAGAATAAAAAGCAGATAGCCCAGTCAGCCAGTATGAAACGATGGAGAAGGTTGTGGATACGATTGGGGTGTGATAGGTGGAAGTTTAAGGAGGTGCTGATTGGTGAAATTAATTCTGGTGAAATTAAATTGGCGAAATTCACCACCAATTCTATTTTAGCAGCCTGGCGTTTTATTCCCTGTTCTGCCACATTATTTTTAGGAATTTCCTTTCTGTTCGGAAATTTCATTTTCCCCAAAAAGTTAATTTTCTTGGGAGCCAAAACAGTTCATAAAAATGAACTTTTGAAAAAAAAATGCAATCTTGGGAGGGAAAACATCTGAAATTCATTTTTCCCTCTGAAAAATGAACATTTCAAAATGACGAAATTTAAGGCAGGAAAAGACCTGAAACAGCCCATTTTGCTTTCACAGGCTGAATTGGCACACGCAGTGAATTTTGCCTGGAATTTGCTAGTTTTCACACCGAGTGAAATTCATCCTTTTTGCCCAGCCCTAGTGCTGGAGGTAAAAGTGGGAAAAGGGAGAGGAGGCGCTGGTAACAACAGAGTAGGCAGTGGTAGAAACTGAGGACGAGGTAGAGAAGCTGGAAACAGTGGGGGAGGAGGAGATGGTAACAGCAACAGAGAAGGAGAACATAATAACAGGTCATAGGAGTAGGCTAAGGAGAAAGTTTAAAACCACCCCTATTCAGATAGAACAGGAAGGTATAAAGAGGTGGGGCTGTACCAAGGCTGGCATAATAGGTGTAAGGAGGAAAATGATACAAAAGTTAAAGAGGGCAGAGGAGGTATAGTAGGTATCCAGTAATTTTTTCAAAACACAAAGTTTAGAATACAAATCTTGAGAATACTTTCTGTCGAAAAATCATTTTTTCGAATAGTAATTTTTTAAAAAAAGAATTCAATTGTCATATCGAAAAGAAGGTTAGGGTTTAGGGTTAGGGTTGGGGTTAGGGTTAGTTTAAGTGTTAAAATAGGGTTAGGGTTGGGGCTTGGGTTAGTTTAGGGGTTAAATTAGGGTTAGGGTTGGGGTATGGTTAGTGTTTAGGGTTGGGGTTAGGGCTAGGGTTAGTTTAAGTGTTAAAATAGCGTTAGGGTTGGGGCTTGGGTTAGTTTAGGAGTTAAATTAGGGTTAGGGTTGGGGCTAGGGCTAGGGTTAGGGTTTAGGGTTAGGGCTGGGGTTAGGGTTGGGGCTAGGGTTAGTTTAAGTGTTAAAATAGGGTTAGGGTTGGGGCTTTGGTTAGTTTAGGGGTTAAATTAGGGTTAGGGTAAGTGTAGTAACCCATGGAAAACCCATATTAGCTGTCCAATAGACTTTTAAGGTTCACGAATCCCTGGGAAACCTGCAATGCCACAGGGAGGTGAGACAGGATTACACACACTGTGAGAGACTTCTTTTTTTTTACCGAGGGGTGTCCGGGAAACTCTCTACCAGCACAAACACCGCCCATTGACTTGTTCTTGGGTGGATGGCCCCTGGGAGAGTCTTAACCAAGTCTTTAGCTCACTGTTCTTTTCACAGAGAAGAAATTTCCCCGCATATCATTCTTTGTCCTGCCTGGGGGGCAGTCCAGCACCAAAACGCTAGGCAATTCTCCTCTGAACAAGAGTACTACAGCAACCCCATACACATGTTTCAGCCTAGTTGGGCATCATCAGTGAGGTGAAGCTGTGCCTCTCTAAGAGCAGTGAGCAAGGGGTCCACGTCTGGATTCCCCTGGTAACTTACGGTGAGACCCAAAGTTACTTGGCATGCAAAACAGAGGGGTGTCTGGGAAACTCTCTACCAGCAGAAACACGACCCATTGACTTGTTATTGGGTGGATGGCCCCTGGGAGAGTCTTAACCAAGTCTTTAGCTCACTGTTCTTTTCACAGAGAAGAAATGTCACGCATATCAGTCTTTGTCTTGCCCGGGGGCATTCCAGCACCAAAATGCTAAGCAATTCTCCTCTGAACAAGAGTACTACAGCAACCCCATACACATGTTTCAGCCTAGTTGGGCATCATCAGTGAGGTGAAGCTGTGCCTCTCTAAGAGCAGTGAGCAAGGGGTCCACGTCTGAATTCCCCTGGTAAATTAGGGTGAGACCCAAAGTTACTTGGCATGCAAAACAGAGGGGTGTCTGGGAAACGCCCTACCAGCACGAACACAGCCCATTGACTTGTTCTTGGGTGGATGGCCCCTGGGAGAGACTCAACCACGTCTTTAGCTCACTGTTCTTTTCACACAGAAGAAATGTCCCCGCATATCAGTCTTTATCTTGCCCGGGGCAGTCCAGCACCGAAATACTAGACAATTCTCCTCTGAACAAGAGTACCACAGCAACCCCATACATGTATTTCAGCCTAGTTGGGCATCATAAGTGAGGTGAAGCTGTGCCTCTCTATGAGCAGTGAGCAAGGGGTTCACGTCTGGATTCCCCTGGTAACTTAGGGTGAGACCCAAAGTTACTTGGCATGCAAAACAGAGGGGTGTCTGGGAAACTCTCTAGCAGCACGAACACAGCCCATTGACTTGTTCTTGGGTGGATGGCCCCTGGGAGAGTCTCAACCAAGTCTTCAGCTCACTGTTCTTTTCGCAGCTTCATCTCACTGATGATGCCCAACAAGGCTGAAACACGTGTATGGGATTGTTGTTGGTACTCTTGTTTAGAGGAGAATTGCTAGGATTTTGGTGCTGGACTGCCCCTGGGCAGTACAAAGACTGATATGCAGGGAAATGTCTTCTCTGTGAAAGGGACAGTGAGCTAAAGACTTGGTAGAGTCTCTCCCAGGGGTTACTCACCCAAGAACAGGTCATTGGGCTGTGTTCGTGCTGGTAGAGAGATTCCCAGACCCCCCTTGTTTTGCATAAATTAACTTTGTGTTTCACCCTAAGTGAAAAGGGCAATCAAGATGTGGACTCCTTGCTCACTGTTCTTAGAGAGGTGCAGCTTCACCTCACTGATGATGCCCAACATGGCTGAAACAAGTATATGGGGTTGTTGTTGGTACTCTTGTTCAGAGGAGAATTGCCTAGTATTTTGGTGCTGGACTGCCCCTGGGCAGGACAAAGACTGATATGCAGGGAAATATCTTCTCTGTGAAAGGGACAGTGAGCTAAAGACTTGGTAGAGTCTCTGCCAGGGGTTACTCATCCAAGAACAGGTCAGTGGGCTGTGTTTGTGCTGGTAGAGAGATTCCCAGACCCCCTCCTTGTTTTGCATACATTAACTTTGGGTTTCACCCTAAGTTAAAAGGGCAATCCAGACGTGGACCCCTTGCTCACTGTTCTTAGAGAGGCACAGCTACACCTCACTGATGATGCCCAACAAGGCTGAAACACGTGTATGGGGTTGTTGTTGGTACTCTTGTTCAGAGGAGAATTGCCTAGTATTTCAGTGCTGGACTGCCCCTGGGCAGGACAAAGACTGATATGCAGGGAAATTTCTTCTCTGTGAAAGGGACAGTGAGCTAAAGATTTGGTAGAATCTCTCCCAGGGGTTGCTCACCCAAGAACAGGTTATTGGGCTGTGTTCGTGCTGGTAGAGAGATTCCCAGACATCCCTTGTTTTGCATAAATTAACTTTGTGTTTCACACTAAGTTAAAAAGGCAATCAAGACGTGGACTCCTTGCTCACAGTTCTTAGAGAGGCGCAGCTTCACCTCACTGATGATGCCCAACAAGGCTGAAACAAGTATATGGGGTTGTTGTTGGTACTCTTGTTCAGAGGAGTATTGCCTAGTATTTCGATGCTGGACTGCCCCTGGGCAGGACAAAGACTGATATGCAGGGAAATGTCTTCTCTGTGAAAGGGACAGTGAGCTAAAGACTTGGCAGAGTCTCTCTGAGGGGTTACTCACCCAAGAACAGGTTATTGGGCTGTGTTTGTGCTGGTAGAGAGATTCCCAGACATCCCTTGTTTTGCATAGATTAACTTTGGGTTTCACCCTAAGCTAAAAGGGCAATCCAGACGTGGACCCCTTGCTCACTGTTCTTAGAGAGGCGCAGCTACACCTCACTGATGATGCCCAACAAGGCTGAAACACGTGTATGGGGTTGTTGTTGGTACTCTTGTTCAGAGGAGAATTGCCTAGTATTTCAGTGCTGGACTGCCCCTGGGCAGGACAAAGACTGATATGCAGGGAAATGTCTTCGCTGTGAAAGGGACAGTGAGCTAAAGACTTGGTAGAATCTCTCCCAGGGGTTGCTCACCCAAGAACAGGTTATTGGGCTGTGTTTGTGCTGGTAGAGAGATTCCCAGACATCCCTTGTTTTGCATAAATTAACTTTGTGTTTCACACTAAGTTAAAAAGGCAATCAAGACGTGGACTCCTTGCTCACGGTTCTTAGAGAGGCGCAGCTTCACCTCACTGATGATGCCCAACAAGGCTGAAACAAGTATATGGGGTTGTTGTTGGTACTCTTGTTCAGAGGAGTATTGCCTAGTATTTCGGTGCTGGACTGCCCCTGGGAAGGACAAAGACTGATATGCAGGGAAATGTCTTCTCTGTGAAAGGGACAGTGAGCTAAAGACTTGGCAGAGTCTCTCTGAGGGGTTACTCACCCACGAACAGGTAATTGGGCTGTGTTTGTGCTGGTAGAGAGATTCCCAGACCCCCCCCTTGTTTTGCATAGTTTAACTTTGGGTTTCACCCTAAGTTAAAAGGGCAATCCAGACGTGGACCCCTTGCTCACTGTTCTTAGAGAGACGCAGCTTCAGCTCACTGATGATGCCCAACAAGGCTGAAACAAGTATATGGGGTTGTTGTTGGTACTCTTGTTCAGAGGAGTATTGCCTAGTATTTCGGTGCTGGACTGCCCCTGGGCAGGACAAAGACTGATATGCAGGGAAATGTCTTCTCTGTGAAAGGGACAGTGAGCTAAAGACTTGGCAGAGTCTCTCTGAGGGGTTACTCACCCAAGAACAGGTAATTGGGCTGTGTTTGTGCTGGTAGAGAGATTCCCAGACCCCCCCCTTGTTTTGCATAGATTAACTTTGGGTTTCACCCTAAGTTAAAAGGGCAATCCAGACGTGGACCCCTTGCTCACTGTTCTTAGAGAAACGCAGCTTCAGCTCACTGATGATGCCCAACAAGGCTGAAACACGTGTATGAGGTTGTTGTTGGTACTCTTGTTCAGAGGAGAATTGCCTAGTATTTCGGTGCTGGACTGCCCCTGGGCAGGACAAAGACTGATATGCAGGGCCATTTCTTCTCTGTGAAAGGGACAGTGAGCTAAAGACTTGGTAGAGTCTCTCCCAGGTGTAACTCACCCAAGAACAGGTCATTGGGCTGTGTTCGTACTGGTAGAGAGATTTCCAGACCCCCCCCCCCTTGTTTTTCTTTTTTTCATATCAGCACTTTTCTGTTATTGCTATTTCATTATTGTGATTTATGTGTGAATAAACCCTGTGAACTGGACTTCTAGTATCCAGACCTCTGGGCATTACAAGTGGGTCTCCTGACAATAAAAACATGCGCACACAGATCTATCTACCATCCTCATTCTACTCAATCTGTATGCTGCCTTTGGCATAGCAGGCCATTTCTTCCTACTCCAATCTATTTCATGACTTGGTTTAAGAACATTGTTCTTAACAGGGTGGCCTCGGATCTCCCTGGCTACTTCTTCTTCATCTCCTGGAACTTCAACACACTCACTCCCACCACTCTCCCAGTCAGCGTCCCATAAGAATGAGTCCTGGACACACTCCTCTTCACCTTTTATACATCCATCCTGGGAAAACATATCTCATCCTTTAGTTTTCACTGACAATACCAAGAGCTTTTTCTCCTCTCCCTATTTCAACCCTACAATCTCAGAACGCATAACCAGCTGCCTCTCCATCATCCATCACTGGATGCCTCTCTACTGCTAATGCTAAACTCCTGTAAGGCTGAAGTCCTCTTCTGCCTGCCTCAGTTCATGAACTTGTTCCTTCCTTGATTGCATCTCTCAATACTTTCCTTCTAGAGCCTAATCCCGTCTATCAACAACCTGGCCCACACCTAACTGTGCTTTGCCACGCGTTCACACCTTCTCACTCTTAGCATTGCCCGTTGGAATATTCTCCCCCTCCACCATCTAAGGAACCGTTCAAGACCTGCCTCAAGCTTCTCTTGATAGCTGACAAAGAGAAGCACACAACTGCAACTAACGCTGCTGAAACCACTCTCCCAGTCTACTTGACCTGGATATGATACATGCATGAATGTTTGTGTAATTTGGAAATACTGGCCCAAGGCCCTACACTATCATTTTATTTATGTTCTGTGCACCATTAATGTCACCTGTCTATGTTACTTTGCATCACCACTCCCTCACCTGGTCTACTCTCATTCATACAAACATTGTACCTATTTATTTACTGTATTTATTTATTTTGTATTTAGAGCAGCGCACAAAGCACATGGACATCTAGGTGCTAGTTACAGGAAATGCTAGTAACAGTCAAGTAAGGCACAAGAATAGTAGGTTAGGCAGGGAACAGCAGTTTAACAAAACAGGGGAGTCTTGAGGTTCTTTCTGAACAATAAGTAGGAGGGGTTGGCTTGTAGGGTGAGCTGTGGGGTGCATTTAAAGGCCCCAAACAGAAGCCCCTTTCACCTGAACAGCAGCATTTAAACACTGCCACCAAAAAGAGCCTGGCTTTGCTTTCCCCGTCACATGAGTGGCAAGCTTTTAAACACTGCAAGCAAAAATGGCTTTGCTTTGCTTTTATTTCACATGAATGGCAAGAAGTTGCCATTATTATTAAGTTCTACACGGCAACCAGAAACAGCCTGGCTTTTCTCTTTGTTCATGTCAAATTAAAAAACCATGGCGAAAGGGGGCCTACCCATCATTACAAATGGACAAGCAGCAAAATAAATTCACCCAAGAAGGAGAAATCAAAGACTCCTGTGACCTGCAAGACAGGATTTTAAACATTAAATTAAAAAAAACGGCCTGCACATGTGTGAAAATAAGAAATGTCTTTAAAAAGCCACAGTGGAAAAAGATAGCACTGCTCACAGAGGAAATGTAAGGGAAATATGATGTGGGGGGTGACCAAAGCAAATATATATTATGTTTCAACCCACATAACTCCAGTCACCTTTGAAGAGACACTTACTGCAGGAAAAGCAGGAAAAAACAGTTTGGGTTTAAGGCAGGAACTTTATCATGACAAAACCCCACTTCCAGCTGGATATCACATACATCCTAAGAATCCCACAGTAAAATTTGATGCTGCTGAGGGCGTCATAATTCCCTGTTCTGCTGACATGAAGGCAGGAGCTCAGAGATTTCAAAGGAGGCAAAATGTGGCTGAAGCATGACAAGAAGGTGTGAGCCCTTCCTGCCCCCACTTCAAAGAGCAAACTGCCAATTTCAAAGGGACTCATAAAAATCTCTGGTCACCGGCTGAGCCCAGAGGAAGACAGATGGCTGTGAGGGATGAAGCGGCCCTCCCACAGGTGGAATAGACACTCCAAATTGACATTAAAAGACTGATTTCATTTTTAGGCATTTTGCGCAGCAATCAGAATGAGGATTAATTTAATTTCATGCCATTTTTCATGTAATTTCCAGGCGGTTTTGGGGAAATACATTGCATTTACCCGGGACTTTGGGGACTCAAATGGCCAGTTAGACTAGTTTTCTGGCTGATCTGAACATGTGACAAATGTGACAGTTGGTGAAAAGATGGAATATGCTTGATCATTTGCAGATTCATAACTGTTGTACATTTTATGAAAAGGACAAAAATGTGACAAATGGCCATGCTACATTGTACGGAGTTGGTGATCGGCTCACCTAATTCCTTATGGCCAGCTAAAACTGAATATATGTTTCACATGGCAGTGGCTAGTATAATTATGAAGTTATGATGCATACTTAGGTTTTGGCAAAAGGTTGTAATGGCAACAAAGAATGGTAATGAATGCAGACAGACAGATTTGCTCTCCTCCCCTGAACCAATTTGGATGGGGGCGGAGAGAGGGATGGTAACTGTCCTATTCGAGCAGCAGGGATAATTACAGTGTACT
This sequence comes from Ambystoma mexicanum, assembly GCF_040938575.1. NCBI lineage: Eukaryota > Metazoa > Chordata > Amphibia > Caudata > Ambystomatidae > Ambystoma > Ambystoma mexicanum. Next base: position 234,682,098 of record NC_090940.1, on the reverse strand, counting down.
CCCCCTAGATTGTAAAATTAGTGATGTCATTTCTGATATATAAGGGGGACTGTACTAGGACACAGGGGCACAAGAAAAACCGGGGAGCCAGGAGGAGGAGGACGGAGAGAAGGCTGCTGAACATTAACATCTTTGAGAGTGCAGTGACCAGACCCCTTGCCCTATCTTTCCAGAGTGTGCTGATATCCAGCTGGCTTTCCTGAATTCTAAACCAAGGCTTGCCTTGTAAGTAGCATATAATCCCAGCCCTAAATTGCATAAACCATTCATTTTTGTAGTAGTACATTTAATCCAATACCCCATTGAAAACCCCAAATTGCCGGTGTAATCCAGTCATCTCCCCATAGAAGAATCTCTTGTTTGCTTGTGTATATTAGCATATCTCCTTTGAAAAACCTCTCATTTGTCTGTGTTAATCCTTTATATTTTTGCAAGTAAATCAATTAATTCCCCATTGAAATTCACGGTTCAAGATTGTTGCAATTTGAAATCAACCATCTTGTTCCTGGTGTTTTTATTTAATTGTTATAGTCATTAAAGTGTTTCCTCAAAATAATTATTTTCCTTGTAACTAAATACCAAATGTTCTGTGTTTTGTGTGCATTACCAAACAAATTCCTATGTGCATCTGTCCTATTAAACCCAAGCCATTGTTCCCATTGTGAGCAATCCTTTTCGTCTAGACATCCACCTGTTATGTGCCTCTGTCCTTGTCATTGAAAACTGATTTTCCTATTGTATGCTAGACCCATTCCCTGAGCTGCCTGTTATTGTGCCAGTGTAAACGAATTTCCATTTGCCACTGTATATTCCCTTTGCATTTGCTTCCTCCCAAAAACGATTATCCCACTTCATTTCTATTTTTGCCCTGGTGTGCTGATTAGTATTCTCTAAACCTTCCCTATCTCATAAGTGTAAGCAATACGAAATTCCTTCTATTCTGTCCCCTAGCAAGTGTGAGAAATAACCAAAACCCTGATATTCCCTTTTGCTCCCAAAACGAGGTTTGCTTTTCTTTGCTGGCATCCCATCTTGGGGTGCTGGGCTTTACCCCAAAACTGGTTTTCCCTCTATATTCCTACTCCTTGCCACTGCCTTCCATTCAAAGAAATCAAGTCTAATTTGTGTTTGGGGGTGGGTGTTGCAGGGAGGAGTGCTAAACCATTGGTGCTATCACTTTGTAAAAATCTTTCTTTTTCTATTTTGCCATTAAGTGAACTGTAACAGGATATCTTAACCTGGTTTTTCTGTAGAGTTCATTGCATTTGGTGTTGCCACAACATTGGTGACTGCTGTACTTTGAGTATTTTCTTTTTTCCCCATTAAATAATAAATTAATAAATATCTTATTTATACACACCGGCCTGTTTCCTAGTCCATTGTGACACGCATGTTTGTGGAGGTTGGGTGCGAGATGTGTTGGATGCCTACTCAAAATAATCAGTTGTATATTAAAAATAAAAAGCGCTTCATTGTGCACCACATCCGTTGTAGGGGAAGAAGTTCCCAAATGGTGTGTGCTGTTTATTAAACCGTGACAGAGCAGGAAATTGTTCCAGAGTGTGGCTGCACAGTCTGGGAAGCTGGCATCATCTGCTTTTTTCCAATGGAACCTGGGTCCTGTGAGGAGGTGGCTATTAGAAAAGCGAAGCGGTCCAGCTGGTATCTGCATAGTTTCTATGTGAGGTAAGGTGGTGCTTCATTCGAGAGGCAGCAATGTGTGATGGAGAAGACTTTGTATTTGATCCTCTCCCTGATGGGGAGCCAGTGGGCGGCTCTTCTGGCGTCCGAGATGTGTTAATGTTTCCTTAGATCCACAGCCGCTCGGATGGCATTATTTTGTGCAATTTGAAGCCTGTTCAGGTTCTTTTCCGATGTTCCACAAAGGAGGGCATTACAGTGATCTACTTTTGAGCAAACAATAGAATGAAAGGGTTTGCTCGCGTGGATGAGCTTGGTGGCATAGGCTGAGTTGGAGGCGACGTGATTAGCGTTTCTAGTCATGGCCTTTAAAAACCATCTTTACAATAGACCAGATTAATGACCACTGAAAGGACATCTGTAACATAAGGACTGGCACATCCTTATTAGGTTCCCAGTAGCTTAAACTGTTGATGAAGGGGACTTTTCACACAGTTGCGTGGGCAAGTACCCTATTTTCTGTATGGCCAATTCCATGAATCGGCCCCTTAAAGTCTTGTCTTGTTTTTTAAGATTGGGCGCATTTCTTTGAATCAAAATATGAATACATATTAATAATGGCCTTTAAAAACCATCTGTACAATAGACCAGATTAATGACCACTGAAAGGACATCTGTAACATAAGGACTGGCACATCCTTATTAGGTTCCTATTAGCTGAAACTGTTATATACACACTCATAGACAAGGTAATCACAGTTAGGCAAGGTTCCTTATGCCCAGCAGTTCTACTTGTGAGGATCCAACTATGGATCAGTAAATCTATAATTCTGACCACTTACTACAATTATTTTCAAAAGGCACTAAACGAAGCACCTGGGACAACATTTAAGTTAAACAGCATTAATCTGTAACCGGTACATCATAAAATAGTGAGAGCGTTATTTTTCACTTGTCTTTATCTGGATTTGCATCCCGCACGTATATGTGTGACATCATCATGTCAGGACGTAATGACATCACAATATAAACACCGGCCATTTTGGATGAGACCAGATAGCGGTCTGCAAAGGAAGCACATGCATCCTGCTGCACGGGGCAGGTAAGATACAGATATAATTCCAGAACCATGAGGCACCTTGTCATGCCATACAATACACAAGGACTGCACAGAGGGCTATTTTGTATATATGTGTGTGTGCCTTGCCCTACAGGCCCGCTCACTTTGAGACTGAATCAGTATTGGACATATCATTCAAGAGAGTTACCATCTTGCAGTGAAACAGAGGGGAAGCCTTGCACCACCCATTAAGGTGAGATGTTGGCAGATGCAGAGTATGCTTATCACGTTTTGCTGCTGATTTACATATTTGGCATATTATTAAGATGGACCTAACAGACATTATCCCTTATTGTCCACTAGATCCATTTACCCATTTGGATGAAGAACCTTAAAGGCAGACATACATTCATAAGGAAGTTTTAGGCACAGTTGCCAGACTGAATATCCTCCTTTGAAGGTGATACAAGATCATAATAGAGATTTGTGGAATTTCTGGCAGACAGAATATGCAAACACAGCCCCATCAGACCCACCAGAACCTCCAATGCTAATCTGCTCACCGTCCCCAGGTTTCAACGCACTAAAATGGGTGGCAACAGCTTCCAGGTGAAAGCACCCCAACACTGGAACTCCCTACCACCATCGCTCAGAACTCCCCAACCTTACTCACTTTTTAGACGCAACTACATCCATTGGTTAAAGAACACGAACCACTAACACCTCTAACACCACACGGCTGCTCTCCGCGTTGCATGCTTTAAGAGAATCTGTAAATTTGTAATACTAAACTTGTATATATTTGTAATTCTTTAAATACATCTACTGCATTCTCTCCTGCCAAACTGTACACATGTTCCTTCATCGTCACACTGTAATTATGTAATGTAATGTATAATTATGTAATGTAAAGTATAAGCATCCTGTAACCAAGCTTCGAATCACCTTGCTGCTCATGCGCCCTCATACCCTCGGGTCTGGTGCGCAATACAAATGAATAAACTAAACTAAACTAAACTAAAGAGAAGACAGTTAGAGATGCAAACATTTCATGCATTCATGTTTTATATTATCAGGCAGAGCTGACTTCTGCAAGAAGCCTTAAGGCCTCAGAGCTTATGACCATAGTACACGGCTTGGGCTGTGACAGTCAGACTGACACCAGGTGAATATTATGAAACCGATCATGATAGACATTTATTTATGATACGTATATTAAACACTGTTTTGCACAGATTATCCCACTAAACAGGTATACTCTTTATTCTCTAAGATTTGTAGATCAGAGTGCAGTTGAGGCACGAAAAACATGAAGAATAGCTCCTGAGGAAGGGAAATGAATTCCCGAAACGCGTAGAGCAGAATACATGATTCATAGATTACTGATTTGAGTATCTTGATCATTGTCTTGTTAAAACTATTGTTTGAAAAGTAATTGTGTACAATATATTGTGTTTGCAAACATCCTTTTTACATAAGCAATTGTGATAGTTGATATATGTAAACTACTGAAGTGAAATAAAATTATTCTGTAAGTTAAAAATAACAGATAACCATTAGTAACTACACACATGGTCTAAAAATATTGATTGGATCACAACAAAAATATGTTTGCAGGGGACGGGAGTGTTCCACAAGTTTGTGGACACTTGTTTGTTTCTCTAACTAGCAACAGAGCACGTCATAGCCTTAAGGTAATAGTCAAAGAGCAGGAACATAATCAAAGTGTGCCTGATTGTCACTGTGTAGAGAAGGACAGACATGTGGTCCTTTTTCCCTACCTACCCTGTTTGTTGCACATAGAACACAGCCTTTACATACACTCTCATCAACACAGCCTGCATAGGGTTTCAGGCTACATCTTCTCACCATTGATGGGTATGTATTACAATACTCTGCTAGCCTCATCCCAAGTAAAGCACCACCTGTCTCACTCACCATGAAAAGAAATAAGGTCTAGCATGACATGGCAAGGAACAAACTCTTAATAATACACTTTTTTTTACATCAAAGTGCTAGGCATTTTCAATTTTACTTTACTAGCTTCACCATTAGATTCCCTTACCTTCTGTTACCAACACCATTCAACTTTATGCACAGACTATTCTTGACTACTCTGGCTCAGGCTTGGCGGTCACATTATTAACATTCCGGAATGTGACCTGGGGCAAATTTATAGAGATGCCCATTCAAATAATTCAGGGTCGTCCCAGCACATGCTGGAGCCCCTTATGCATCCAACATTGCTTTGCATACTGACTTACAAGTCTAAAGTTCTGCCTTAGAAGCACAACCCAATCACGACAAAACTGTAGGACATATCAGCCTTTGTTCTTTTGTGGAACCACAGTCCACCTAACAAGACTGACATGTACCTATGCTCCTATAAAAACATTCTTCCCCTGCTTCATCACTTTTTCCCTGTGTTTGTTGCATTTATTTCCTACTTCACCATCCTTTTATCATCCCCTCCCTCATTTTCTTTTCTCCAGCAGACTAAAGTCTGTATAAGCCTGGCAGGGGAACAAAACAGCACTCCATGGACAAGTTGATTGCCTTTGAAACCACTGCTGTGGTGATGTGGGACAAATTTGAAGCATATGAACATATCATATGGTTGGCTGAATTCCATTAAGTCAACATTGCACTTTTGCAGCTGGTTGAAAGGTAGCAGGTGGCGTGAATGCAGATTTCCTAGCATATTCTGGGCACTGTAAGAATGGACAAAGTGGTCACAGATGTTTGGGCCACATTTCCCATCTCATCTACTGACAGGTAAGGGCTTAAGAAGTGGTTCCCAACAGGGTGGAAGAGGTGAGCAAAGTAGGGCACATATGCTGGGTTTCCTTTCCTCGTTGCAGCTACAGCAATATGTCCATTGCCAGCTGCCACAAAGCCCACTTCTAAACCAAGAGGGGTTACCCAATGTACCATCCACAGCATCCTTTACTACTTTCTCTCAGCGATCGACTCCCTTGTGGGACCCGTTGTCAAACCATCCCATACAAAAGGTGGGCTATTGGTGAATGCTGAAGAGAGGTATGGAGACAGTGACCCAGTGTCCAGTGATGCCTGTCATATCTGGTTCTTGAGTATTGATCAACATGTCCATTGTTAGGTGGACTTTACTACGCTCACAGTGGTCCAGTGACACTCCCACTGCTTCCACACCATCGGCATAGAGGCATGGTGCTATAAGTTCGTGTGAAATAGTTTTGACTCACGTTTCTCAGCAAGGATGAATTGGGCCAAGGAACATTTAAATCAATTCCTTAACATTTTTTTTTTTAAAGGAATAGGTCAGTAAATCTTCTGATAACAAAACAGTAAGGTTGTCATTGAATAGACATAGATTGATGTGGCTTTTGAGATATTCTGTTACACTCAAAAGCCTTAGCAATGGTTGGCTGGTGGATTGTGGGGGAAAGAAGTCATCTGCATGCCATGGGGTTGGCTTTCAAAGATGGTGTTCAACAGGGCTTGTGAAAATCTTTGAATCAGAAAGGTACTCATGTGCATTGGAGTATGGTGGTGATGCAAAGGTGCAAATTGAATGCAGCTGCGGTGTGGGAGGCTGGCTTGCTCCCTTTCCCTTTTTCATGAATGCAGGTGATGCCATCACATGTGGGCCGACAGGAAACTGGTGGCCAAATGGGTACCCAACTTGCCTTGCAGGACAGGGTTCATTCATAAGTCACAGGTGGCAAGATGAGCTTGCTGCTTTTCACTGTAAAATAATTCCACACTCTTGATTTTTTTGGGAAGGCTGTGATTGGCCCTTGGCTCTCATCCTTCTTGGGGTATGCTCATTGCACTTTGCAGTGGATGCTGTATATGTGTTTTTGACTGAGGAGCTCATGCTGTTGATGTGACAGGCTGCAAAGTTAAAGTAATACTAGCATGTGTTTTTTCAGGCCATTTTTGTCAATTACTTTACATTGGTGCACGGAGCGTGTGTGAAGATCGCATTCTGTATACAATGTTTGTGGTTGACTATTGCATGAGTTTATTAATTCCTGCACCCCCTTTTCTTTCTCGTGCTTCACACGCCACCTGTGGTATTGTCAAAGTAAAAGCGGCTGAGTCATGATCTTGAATAAGGAGATGTCTCATAGTCTCTGTCCTGCTCTTCTTTGGCATCTGTTTCCAAAGAAAACAGTGGTAGAGAAATTTCAAGAATCACCTCTTTATCCTCATCTGAGGATTGCTCTCTTTGTTTCTGAGCCGATGTCCTATCTTCTGCCTCGTGCGCCTCAGTTGGTGGTGGCATAATTTCCTCTTCCTCCTCCTGAATTCCATTCTTTGGCACATGATGCATGTGCAGAGGCATCCTATGCAGAATTACATTTCTCCTGGATGCACAAGATTCATCTGAGCAGATTCCCTCCTTACTTTAGAGAAAGGGACCCACAGCTATAGATTGACAGGCATGGTTGGCATAGAGACCAAAACACTATCTGATCTTCTCAAAGAGCAACCACCTGCTGCTGTAAGTAGGCAAAAACTACCAGCAGTTGCAACCTCCACCACCCTTACCATGTCCCCAAGCATGTTTGGGTCCTGCAGCAGATTCAGGCATGTTAATTTAATTGACGGCTTGCCTTCAATTAATCCATGTGTGGTTCTACTCCTACGACTCGTAAATGCACATGGGGCTCTCAGTGTTTTAAATTTCTCTAGAGGTTCAAAATGCACATAGGGTTTGCAGTACTGTGTCCTTCGCCTATATCTAGTAAATACACATAGGGTTTGCAGTACTGTGTCCTTCGCCTACATCTAGTAACTGCACATGGGGTTTGCAGTACTGTGTCCTTCGCCTACATCTAGTAAATGCACATAGGGTTTGCAGTACTGTGTCCTTCGCCTACATCTAGTAAATGCACATGGGGTTCTCAGCGCGTTGGCCTCCTCCTATGACTTCTAACAGCTTGTGGGTTTCTCAACTCCTAGGTTTCCGTGATGTTCTTGCGGCTCTGGCCTTCTCCTGATACTACAAATGGCATGCGTGGTTCCCAGTGCTTTGATCTTCTTCTTCGCCTACAAATTGTTTGTGGGGTTTTCAGTGCCTTTGCCATAGGGCTAGCAAATGCATGCAAGATACTCAATACGTAGGCGTAGTAAATGCACATAGGGTTTACAGTGGTTTGGCCTTCTCCTAAGCCCACAACATGCATGTGGGTTGCACGTGTCCTCCACCCAAACTTCACACCCCCAAACATCCAGAAATCATATGCTCCCCACAACCCCTTCCCACAAGAAATCCAGCCAAATGTCTTAACTCTCTCTATGCCATGTTATCGATTTTATTCTATTGTACCCTACACTATCCTAGCCACTATTCCCTTGCTTATAACCCAACGCTCCTCCCCTAAAAATGCAAACTATCCACTGTCCCAAAATTCTATGCACCTGCTTTTCTATAGAAGGGAGGTCGAACCTAGTAGAACCTCATATCATAAACCGAAGAAACCACCTTTAAAGTTCGACCTGAGCAAACCTGTGGAAATTCTATCGGTTCTAGCTTTGCACAAACCATCCCACCAATACCTATTTGGAATGGGCTTTAAGGCACTGCAATTAGTTAATAGCTTGTTCTCTCACCCCTGCCTCTTTACTACCCCTGCCCTATGCCCCAAACTTCTAATCTCTAGTGCTTCAATTTGTCACATATATAAATAAATAAATTCAATAAATATGTAGAAAAATAAATACAATAAATATAGATTACAAGGGCTCATCACAATATGATAACATAATCAGAGGCTAGTGTAGGGATGCAGAGGAGGAGACAGACACACAGGTGACATGGTGATTGCTATAGACTTTTATTTATTCACACAAATAAATCTAGGAGGAGTTTCCCAGCCTCAACTAAAACACTAAGGGTTCTGTCAGAATGTCAGTGTAAATCAATAGTTCACTATCAAACACCCTGCTTCTGTCCTTTACACTTGAAACTAAACTAGAGATAAAATAGACCTTCTTTGTCCAGAAGGAGGACTGCCTTCTTCAGGACTAGGGATTAAAGTTCACTACAGGTTTAGATTTCTTCTTAGGGAATTTGCTCCCTTACCTTGATCAAAAATGTTCCTCAACACACAAGGCAAAGTTCAAACACTGCTCCTTAGCAGAGACACTGCCTATCTCTTAACACTCTGTATTAGAAAGTCTTTATAACTTTGGTTACCAGGAGAATGACTCCCTTCTCCTGGTATCCTGATTTAATAGTACAACACAACCAGGAGGAATGACTCCCTACCCCTGGTCTTTTTCCAATTGGTTGCACAGTTCAACAACACCAAGGGGAATGCCTCCCATCACCAAGCCTCTCTTTTCCATTGTTATCACAGTTCAACACCACCTGGGGGAATGACTCTCTTCCACTGGTCTATGTGTCACATAGATTGAAACAAAGTTCTCAAATATTAAAAGGGTCCACGACCCTGGCTTCTCTTCTTAGATCGGCTTCAAATGGTATTCCTCTCTACCAAGTACTGTGACGAGGACGATGACTTGTGTTACTGTCTGATTTCGGGTCCAATATCCTAGTTTCTCTCTCTCTTGGTTCACTCTCCTGCCAAATATGACAACAAGGAAGAAACCTTCTTTCTTGATTTGGGTCCGAAACCCCGGTTTCTCTCACTCTTTGGTTTTGCCCACTTGGCTTACTCTCTCACCAAGCCCTGCCATGAGGAAGATGCATCACCTATTGATTCTGATTTGGGTCCCAGACCGCTCTCAGGTAGTCAATGGTTTTGCCTTCTCCGGCGACTCCCTCAGTCTTCACATTCGGGTCCCAGACCCTACTCTGGTGGTTGGTGTTTTTCATTAGGCCACTGGGCCGAGGAACTGTTCCTTGGATGCAAGACCCTCTCTCTGCCTGCCTCACATTTCTACCACGCCACCTGAACTTCCCTGTATCTGTCACTGGGATCGGGAAACACTCCAATTCTTCCTGGGATCAGGCATCTCGATGGCAGCACTGCGTTACTTCTCACTCGGTCCATCGACTACTTGGGTCTGCGTTCAGCTTCTCTGCTCCGATGTCTCGATTCTGTCACAAGACCATCCAGTCCATCTGGCCATGGTCATGTCACCACATTGTTTGTGAGTCCTGGCGGGGAGGTTGGTTCTTGCTCAACCTACGCTGAACTTCCACGGTTGCTCGCTGGAGTCTTCTGCTCTGCCTGGTTCTTCCCTGGACAAGATTCGAAACTCCCGGGTTTGTCAGGGGCTGAAGACAAGTAGTCCTTCTTCTATTTCCCTTTTATGGCACAAGCTCCACCCTGAAGCAATGTCAACACCTGTAGCTATAGTTGTCATGTCAGTCCTTATTCCTCCTACAGGCCACCTGGTCCCAGTACTTGGGCCAGGCAAACCCTCAGAGTTCTTAAAGATCTTCTTTGTCTCAATACACTTGGGGATGCCAATCTTACATATGTTACAGATGTACATGGTCCTACTCTCAATATCAGAGTTGGTGATGGGAGTTGGGCTTAAGGAGTGAAGCGATGCATAGGACAAGGATGGAGGGTTAGGGGTGTTATACTGCATTCTTCAGAGATGTTCTCTCTTGTCCCGAGAGGGGAGGTCTCTTCCCATGAGATCCTCCCACTGAGTACCACCCCCAGGGGGACTATCAACTAGCAGCCTCACCACCCTGGCCTCATGGGAAGGGGTTCCCCCTCCGGGAGAAGTGATGACATCTCGGGATTCGTCACACTAGTTAACATTTTACATGTTTACTCAATAGCAGTGATCTGTTTAACTCGATTCAGGTAGGTAAAGGAATAAGGATATTGAAATTACTGTTCACATCAGTTTACAAAAATAAATAACAGACACTCATTGGGCCTCATTACGAGTGTGCTGGTCCGGTAACAATGGTGCCGGCAAGCCTACCGGCAGCATTGTTATCGGACCAGCACACTCCGAGTCTGCGGGCGGCTGCCGTCCCGCCTGCCAGGTCTGACCTGGCGGGTGGGACGGCACCCACCCGCAGACTTTCATGGAAGCGCAGTCACCGTTATTAATGTGCTGGTGCTACCGTCATCCCAATTCCCATTGAGTCCTATGGGACTCAAATTGGAATGGGGCTTAACGATTTACCAGCGCCTGTCTTCTAGGAACACTGTGGTCATAATTCCCCAGTGTTTCTGTGAAGCTGGGTGCCGGAAAAATGCACAAGTCCGGTGGCAGACTGACGGATTTACCACCACGGCTACCGCCGGACTTGTAATGAGGCCCATTGTTTGTTGTGGAAGACCAGCTAGCATCACATAATCGTCTTCTAAATTAAAACTTCAAGCATTGGACTTCCTATTGACCTCTCTAGTCAAACACTGTGAGAGCATCCATCGAGAACTCATGGCTCATACAGAATCACTTAATTTGATTACTCGGAATTTGGGCATTAAATCCGTGCTTTCAAATGTGGCATGCAGTATCCTGGAAATTATCGGGTGTGTGCATAAACAAGCATGTGGATCCCACCACTGCACACACACCTTAGATAATGAACACCCTTGAACTGACTCGCTTTGCATTACTCATTTCCTCAGCTTTAATGAAGTCCATGGGGCAGGAACCCCCCGGACAAGGACATTGTGGTTATGAAGAAATTGACAAAGCAGAAATCCAGATTCAGACAAAATCAAAAGAAAACTGAAGGGCAAGAAAAACGCCCCAAAAATGATTGAACCAGCAAGGGAAGTTATCAACTCGGATGCAATCTAGCCCGTTCTTAGAGACTTACTTGGAAGGAAGATATTCCTTCTAAAAAAATAATTTACATCACACAAAAAATAAGTTAAATAAGAAAAAGATGTCCTCAAAGGCACAGGCTAGCAGACATAAGCGGACAAGAAACCTCAGAAGGGCCTTGAAGCTGGTATCTCCTATGTGCCACCGCAGAGTGACGGAGTCCACACAATTTGTGATCTAAAAGTACCATTAAAATGTAATAAAGATATTTGTGACTTTCTTACACTGTCTTACACTGTCTCTTTTGCAGCCTATCCGAATTTACGGCGAGGAATGCAATGTGAGTCCATTCATCTGGAAGGGGTTAAACTCTTGTTGGAGGCCAATGAGTGGCTGGCTCCTCCCCCAACAATGGAGTACGATCTTCCAGCATGAGTGGATTCAATTCACAAGATAATTCCAAAAATACCTATGTTACCTAGACTATAACACATAACGAGGTTGCAGTCCGACGAACGTCCAAGATGGACAGTAATCAGAATATATATGAGGAGCGAGATCAACCCATGTATTCCGCAAGGGCCTCGCACAGGAATGATCCCAATCCCGAATGTGTCTTACTAATTCAAAGCCTGTTTTGCACAACCATCAATTGCATATTAAATCGCAGCGCTGTTATAAATCTGCTGCATCACATTTATCTTCTTCGTTTGGTGAATTCAAGTGATATAATGGTGTTGGATCAAATTGAAGACGAAACCCTGGCAATGGCACGAGACTATTTGAATGTGACGGCCGGAGTCACATTGAATCTCTGGTGATACCTGGTGGAGTGGGGAGACCGAAGGTAGGGTTACTTCTTAGTGTCCTCAACCAATCTGAAATATGCATTGCCGAATTCGTCTCTGATTTGTTCTGGTGGGGTGGAAAAAAGGGACATGACTGGGCTCCTTTTCTGTAGTTTTGGTGGTTAATATATATGACCCTCCTGGCCTCGTTCATACGGAGGCAATTATGGCTACCATCGGATACCTCGATACCAATATCCATATTAGAAGACCTGAATGCACATATCCCTCATTCTACAAAGGATGATTATGAACCAGCACTATATATACCGGTTGCGCGGGTAAGGCAACCGACATGAAATGCAAAGGGGAATGGAATCTCTTCTTGAAAATCCTTGGGTTTACTATGCTCAATAGAAGAGACACTGCGCGGGGATTCACCAGAGTACCACCACTCTAGATCATGTTTTTTTTCAAGCACACTTCTTTCCCCTTATACTATATTTAACAATAGAGTGTAGGGAAGAAAGCGATCATTAGGCACTTATTATTACCTGCTGCCCCCGGAGACATTAGACATACCTTTCCAGGCCAAATAGGCACCAACACAGGGACAATTCGTGTCACCTGGAAGCACAATAAACTTGACAGTCTGATTAATGTTTTAATATCAAAACCCTTCATTGAATAGCGCAGAGCAAATTGGTCAGATACGGGGAGTGTCATCATCAGCAGAAACCGCATTGGCAAAATACGAATTTCTTATATCGAAGGTCGCTGGTTGCACCTTTTCTAATCAAGGGCACAGTAAAGATATGCTCCTTAGGGGTATTTCTATCTGAGAAAAAACATGCACACTACTACGACAGCAAAACACATGATAGGAAACACGCTTTCAGAAGGGAGTTCCGTGCTGTGGCCAGTGCAAGACATGTACATCTATTACAAAACGATATCGTGAATGGCTGTGGGCCCACAGAAATGATCAACAATTATGTTGTTGGAGGAACTTGATTGAGGTGATTAACAAAAATGATGCGCGTGCATGTTGGAAAGTGGTCAGTGCTCATCCCCGAAATCCCAAACTGTTGGAGGGATCATCTAAAGGGGCATGGGAGGAGTTTATTATCAAGACCCTGAGCAAGTACCTGGACAGGGACACAGTGGCCTATGGGGACAGTGACAAGTGGCACCAAGAACATAACCTAGAGGATATCATCTCTTATATAAAAAAGAGCAAGGACTCCAGAGCGCCAGGGCTGGATTGCACTTGTAACACACTTATGAAACGTAGACCAGAGAGATGAGGTACAGCACTCTACTGTCTGTTTCAGAAAATAAGAAATAAATATGTGTTGGTAAAGATCAGTTTCCTAGAACCTGGACCGAGAGTTGGTTGTATCGGCATACAAGCGCAGCACTACCAACGATCCAAACAGATATTGCATCCGGGCGCTGCTGGATGCCTGAGCCAAAATATGTAGCTGGGTGCTATTGGCCAAATTGAGAGAACGGGCAGATTTAAAACAAGTCTGAATGTTCAGCCAATTGAGCTTCCCCAAAGCATGCGCAGCTATAGATGATTTATGTCGCGTTTGTTGGCTTCAGCGCCGCTTCTGACACAGTCGACTGTATCAGCCTCTGGAAGAAACCAGATGCTTGGGGGATGCCTTGTGAGCTAAACATCGTTGGCAAACACTACCAGGATACTACGGTAAGAGTAAGGCTACATTTGAAGTGGGAATTGACTGCCCACTTTGATTCGACAACAGGGCTGAAACAAGGATGCATATCCTATCCTCTTTTTGTTCAACCTTTATATGGCTGATTTATCTAACTTCTTGGAAATAGTTAAATCTTTCCCCCCAAATTATGGGTTAGTCGCATGGCTTGGCTTGGGTATGGAGATAATCGGCTGTTGATGAGTTGTACACTTAAAGGTCTCTAGGCCCTAATAAATAAGCAGTCAGTGGCCCTCATTACAACTCAGGCGTTAAGGGTTTAACGGCGCCGTCGGCGCCGTTAACCCTTAACACCTGATTACAAGTGTCCCTTTGAGGGTTGGTGTTTAACGCCTGCTTTTAGCAGGCGTTAAAAATCCAACCCGCAAAGGGACTTTGGAGCTAATTACGGCACCGTAATTTACGGTGCCGTAATTAGCGCCTTCCCCATTCCCATTATGCCCTATGGGGGCAAAAATGGGAATGGGGAAGGGCAAATGGTGAATGGGGAATTACCGCCCCACTCATCTTGGAATGGGGCGGTAATTCCGCCATCCACCATGGCGGAATCGGTCCTCCGCCAAGGTTGTAATGAGGGCCAGTATATCTCAAGGCACATTATTTAGGAATCAACATTGCCAAAACTAAAATCATGGCGATTCACCCAAGAAAGAATATATCCCTGGACAAATAGAGAGGGCATCTGCAGGGAAGTACCATTGAACAGGTAGAGGGCTATAGCTATCTGGGAGTAATCCTCGACTGCCACCTCAATTGGAGATTACATATGAAGAAGCCAGAAATAGTGCACAACTGGGGGCATTATAAAGGTTTGCGGCAAGACACACACACTGTATTCTCTCTGGCATCCCTTGTCAAGATTTATAAAATGAAAATCGTCCCCAAACTTACTTATGGGAGTATTGTCTGGGGGCGGAAGTGCAAGAAAGAACGTAGGCGACTTGAGAGCCTTTGTATTAAATCACTGATGTGCTTCCCCTCCCGTCTGCCAGTAGAGTATTTATTGCGTGAGCTAAGTATTGGCATGATTAAGATGCATTTCTTGTGCAGTGAGCCCTGTACTATTGGACACTTGCAAACCCCAGCGATAAGTTACGGCTTACCGCCTTTCAAATCGAACTCAAGAAACAATCTGCCGATTCAAAACAGGTGACTTGTACCTATATTTGGAACTTAGGAACAGCTTGGGAAGTGGGTTTAGGCCCAAAATGTTTCGCTTTCCTCGTGCCGGATATAAAAAACTAATGGAAAAGCTTGTGTGCACGGGCTAATGCGGGTAAACGAAGACATTTTTAGAGTGTAAATATATTATGTGGTGTATTTTAACGTAATTTATGTTAATAGAAAAAATGTCTTAAAGGATCTTGCTCCTTTTTACATGAAGGAGTTGTAACCTCAGACAAAATCTCACAGAATCAGTTGAAAGTTCAATATAGACATACGGCCAATTGTTGTATCTGCTGCTCATTGGCCCTCATTCCGAGCCCCCATAGGGCTCAATGGGAATGGGGAAGGCGCTAATAATGGTACCGCAAATTGTGGTACCGTTATTAGCTCTGAAGTCCCTTAACGGGTCCCGTCCATAACGCCTGGTCAGACCAGGCGTTAAAGGAGGGACCCGCTAAGGGACCTAGTAGTAGGGCGGTAAGGGATTACCGGCACCCGGTATCCCTTACCGCCCTACTCGGAATGATGCCCATTGTTTTGGATTCCACTTAAGGGTTTGGGACTCAAATATGTAGTGTTGTGGGATGTCAAAGGTATACAATTCACGTGCAGAATGATTCAAAGTAGACATGAGATCATAAAATAAAGTAAATTGAAGTCAAATAAAGTTTAAAATGTAAATTAAGAATATTAATGATATAATAATACATACCAAGAAATATTACAATGAATACTTACATAATACATAATTACATTGAAGAAAAAATAATTTATTTTGTTAAACAAATAGTGTTTAATCAAATGAATTTCTGTTTATTTGTGTTTTTAAAAAAATTATATATTTTCTAAGTGTATGGAACTGTGAAGCATTTTCTTCGACTGGAAGATAAACTTGAAGTCTTATTGTTGTATGCCTACAGTCGATTGAGGGAGCATGCAGGGTTATGCCACTGTATTACTGGTTTAGGGTTTGGACCAATCAAGAGCTAATCAAATACAGACAGGCTGTGAGGGTGATGATGTTCCAGGACGGAGCTATGCATCTGCCCTGGTTTCTAAATTTAAGGAAGGAATTCCAAACTCTTGGGCTTGACAACTATTTGGATAACCCTAATACCATTAATAGTGGTTTCAAATCTTGTAATGTTAATATTTTTATGGTAGCAAGTGTTGAGAAATCTGTGTAGGGCCAGCTCGTTCAAACCAGTTTTCAAGATATTGGTCATTATAGCAGAATGTGGGTTATGAAGATTACCGAGACCAAATACATCCAAAACAATTGAGATCCTTCTTTACTAAAGCCTGCAAGGGAATTCTGCCCTTGGCTGCCACAAAGAGAAAGTGGAACAAAAAGGTTACTCCAACATGTCCGTTCTGTCATGATGTAATTGAGGACATGGCTCATTTCGTTCTCCTCTGTCCATATTATGGTGATTTGAGAAGAGGATCCTTCAAGCCTCTCTTCAAGGCCTGCAGAGTCAATGTTACTGCTGAAGGTATGGTCCTATGCCTAGAGGCTAAAGATAGCCTTGAAACCTTTGCAATAGGTTGATATTTGGTGAGGGCATGGAGAAGAGGATCCAATCGTGTCCTCTGATCTAAGGGAGCTGGTGCAGTTCTTATAGAATTGGTAGTACACATATGCTCATGGTAGTGCTCATGGTCTCTTGCTGGCAATACTCCAAGAACCCGTGAGGATTGAGGGCAACAGATGATTATTTATGAAGAAAACCTATGGCTGAAGCTTTTTTTTTTTTTAGTCAATGCATTGCACTTTATGACTATGTGGGATTTCCCCTGATGCACTAGCACTGAATGCACCTTTTGGCCTTTCTACACTTTGTCAAGACTCTACTGTGTCTAATCCATACTTGCTCCAGCAGGATGGCAGAACAATGTTTGTAGCATGCCACGAAGATTTGCCCAACGATGGGCACATTCATTTAATTTCATGCACTGCACTTTAAGATCATCTGTGATTTTTCCAGTGGCGCTAGAATTATGGGCACCTTTTGTACTTTTGTATTTGAACTGCACCAGCTCACTTAGATCGGAGGACTCGATTGGATCCTCTTCTCCATGCCCTCACCAAATATCAACCTATTGCAAAGGTTGCAAGGCTATCTTTAGCCTCTAGGCATAGGACCATACCCTCAGCAGTAACATTGACTCTGCAGGCCTTGAAGAGAGGCTTGAAGGATCCTCTTCTCAAATCACCATAATATGGACAGAGGAGAACAAAATGAGCCATGTCCTCAATTACATCAGGTTTTATTGGGAAAATTGCACACTGTCGCCGTAGGAGTAGTAGAATATTTGTAGAGTATGCCTTGAAGACATGTCCAGTAATATGCAGTAACTGAGTGAATTGTTTTTATTGTTTTTATTGCTGTTGTGTTCTTAACATTGTTCTCTTTTGTATTGTATGTATTAGCTTTTTTGGCTAATTTCCGAAATAAAGCAAGAACCAATGAAAAAGACACATCGTGCCAGATTCGCAAAAAAATAGCGCAAATGAAAGGAGCGCAGAGACAGATCTGCTTTCATTTGTGCTATTTACAGAAATGTACAGGTCACCTTATTCACAAATGTGACCTGAGCATTTCTGGAGGAGCTGGATGGTGGCGCAAAGATGCACTCCCGACACTAATGTATGACAGGCTCCAAGCAATGCATCTAAAGTATGATGCTCTTGACACTGGATCTGATGTGTAATGTATCTGTGACCTAGCAGCTTGGGCTGGACTGCCCCTTTTGGGGTTGGAGCAAGCCTGGTTTGCATATGGTTTTTCCCTTTTGCAGTGGCTTGGCAGGCTGAAAAATGAGGGTTGCCCAGAGCTGTGCCCGTGGTTATGATTAATTCAAAACCTTCCAGCCATCACCTTTCTGTTTTGCTGGTATATTGTGGGCCAGCATCTCCCTACAATGTGACAGCAATGTCCCAAAATCTTTGGCAATCAACAGAGGCACTTCTTGATTTTGGTTCTTGGAGATGCAGACCAATACGGCCACTGCCAGACTGGTGCCCACACCAGCAACCTCTGGAGTCAGGTGGATCTGAACATAAAGCTAGCATGAGATGTAATCTTTCACAGTCCGTACCTCGGGAGTCACATGGGTCAGGAACCTACTGTTGTATGACTTGTATACAATGGTGACTTGGAACCCACTGTCCAAGAATGCTTTAATATGATAACATTCTAGATCCATGGGAACCGACATAATGGACCCAAAGAGGCCAGCAGGGATGCTGTAGCAGGTGTGAGGAGTGATGTTCAGTCTTGCACACAGTGTTGACTGGTGATGCTCTTTCAGAGCTCTCAGACATGACTGAAGTGGTCTGTGGTCGTTCATGCCTCTGCCATCATCTGATGCCTGATAGACTTGACTTAGGGAATATTGTTGGTCTTGTCTCTGAGGATGTTGTCTGTCTGTTGGAGTTTACATTGGCATCAGAGGCTATGGATGCCCTTCCTTCAGTTCCTCTCCTCAGAGTTTTCTGACAGTGCACAGGCGTAATGTGGTTTCATTGTGTTTCGGCCACTTTTGCATAGTCAGGTCCTCCCTCCCAGAGCCATGTGCAAATTACATTTTCTCCTGCATCTGTCAAAAAATTGACATGATGGAAGTGGTGCAGGTAATTATGGGAGAAACAACCTTGGTTCTCGAGCTCGGTTGTGTGATTGTTATTCCTGTTGTCTGGATGCTCTATAGCCTCATACCATGGTCAGCAGGGTGTTGTGGTATAACTTGAGCTGTGGTTTCCACATCTGGACCAGCTGCTGGAACTCTTCAACCTCCTCTATCTGTTCTGTATATGCTCAGGGGTCAGTGTTTGTCCATGGACATGGTGGCCCTTCTCACTGACTTTTTATTTTATTGGACATTTGTACGACGCCTATACACAGGTGTATTAAGGTGCCACAAGGCAGGATGGGGGGGTCAGACATGGGAATCATAGGAATACAACAGCAAAGAACAATGAAGCAGTTATATTGGCCATGTGACAATCCTACCGTGCAAGTGCATGACAAGGTGATAAGTGCAAGGGGGTGTGCGGGGAAGAGGGAGAAGTGCAAGAGTGGGTTACTCCCACAGGTGAGGTGCGGGCAAGTGCTGGTCAGGCCATGGTGGCAAAGTGCAAGGGGGAAGGAGAGGGTGGGGGAGAGTGAATTGGACAGGAGGACTAAGGTGTGATAGTCTGGTAAAGGGAGCCCATAGGCAAGGTCTGGCAAAGGATGCTGGGAGGGAGTGGTGAGGGGGTGGTCAGGTCCCTGTATGACTCTGAAGGGACCGGGACCCAGTCGCAGTGGCAGGTGGAGAGTTTAGCACAGGAGGGGTGAGTGAAGGAAGAGGACAAAAGGAGTCTTGAGAAGTTTCCGGCACTTAGGAATATCCGGCTCAGTCGAGGAGAGGGATCTATCTCCCACTCTCTGCTTGGAGAAAGGTTTGACCTGTAGAGAGTTGGAGGCAGAAGACCAAAGGAATCTGGCTGGGAGGTATGCAAGTGCTGGCAAATGTTGCTGGGAGGGACCGGTGGGGGGACCTCATTCTTTTCACGCTTCAAGGATCAAATGGCTCAGTTAGGCTCCTCATAAGTGGATTGTGTAGCTGATCTTTCAGGTGAATTTGAAGGAGTGGAATGGCAGCAGCATTAGAACCACTGAGGATCTACCTTAGATGGCACTGATTGACTTTGGAGGTTGAGGCGCCGTCTCTTGGATGGACAAGGAGGTTGCCAACCTCCTGTTATTTTGAACACCCCAAAGCGTATTTTGAGATTTAAACAGGAAATGCCTAAAGTGCAGGACATGTTAACAACCAATAACATGAAGGAGAAAAGCAGTATCATCATAAATAATGTTCCTAAAGATTCAGGCAGAGAACCCTGGGGAGATATTGTCATGGTTTAAAAGAAATATAGGGGCCTCCACAGCGTTGTGTGGAGGGATGATTATCCTTGAGAAGGGATCACACTCCAGAATGGCACATGCGTACAGATTATATCCTTATTGGTTGTGGTGGGAGGAAGGAGGCGGTAATTTACATGAATTGTTACAAAGGTTACCCACCTGGCAGCAGAAAATATCCAGGCTTAAAATTGTGATTTACTCACCACGTGCAGAAAGTTGGATTGAAATAATGGGTCTCCTTTCATAGATCTTTTAGGAACTCTTGTCCTTTAACTCTGATTTTGTATTTTCAGTTATTTCTGTTGTTTTATATCCCTAAACTGTTGCATGTGCTGGTCGCAAGCTTTCATACCAGTATGGGTTTTCAGTGCCTCACTAAATACAATTAATGCAACACAATAAATACTACACAATATGCTTGCTTGTCAATTCGGTGCATGTACTCTGATTGTTTTTCAACAGGCTCCAGTTTCGTGGCATTTATTTATTTATTTATTCACTTATAAAGAACCTCATCATCAGTTTGGCCCCTTGTTCTCTGCTATTGAAAGATACATCCAGAACATCCGTAACTTGCTTGGAGGATGGCTCAGAAACCCAGGCCGGAAGGGACTGGATCCTCTGGGGAAATGGACCTCTCAGGCATTCGACAATGCAATGCCTCTTTCAGGGTCACATGTGTTCAGATATATTTGCCCAAAGCTGATACTCCAAATCACTCCTTTTGGGTGGAGAAGTTTCTCAAAGAGGTTTTTAGGTGAGAGCAGTGGCTGTGTTCTGGGGGCTGTGAGGATGCCATTGTCTGTCCCTGTAAGGTGGGCTTCACAGCTCCTGTCACTGCTGTTGCAATGATCTTGGCATTCCTGACTGGTGTTGAGAGGTCAGAAAGTGATGGTAATTCTGGCCCGGTAGTGAGTAGCCGTAGAGGTAGGGTAACTGCGACATCCCCTCCATGGACTTTAGTAGGAAGGTATTGGTGTTCAAAGATAGTGGACCCAGCCCAAAACAAGTAGCACTTGTGACCCCGATCTACGATGCACCCACTGCTCTTTCCATTTCCTGCGGTAGGTTCTCGGGGACTTTTCAAAGAATTTTGGTTGTATCATCAAGTAGGACCTCCAACTAGAAAAAGCAAACGTCAAGGTTGGGGCCCTCAGCTTGTGCCCATTGGAAAGCATAGTCTTGTGCCAGGTTGTGCTATAAAGAGGGGTACTGTGGCAAAACAACGTGAAAATTAAAATGGCGGAGTGAAGGTACAAATGTAAAGATGATCCTTCCTAATGTAAGTGGTGCCTCTAAAAGTGTAACACTTTGTTATCTTCTCCACCCAGGGTGGGTGCCTAGAGTGATAGTACTCTAATGGGTTCTAAAGGGTTGTGTGGAACCTGCAAGTGCGAATGATGTTCATGAACAACCTTTGGCAATGGGAAAAACAGAAGATGGGTCTCACCACTCATAGACCGTCCCTGAGTTCTTTGGAGTAATAAGGGTCTCAGTGGGTAATATATCTGTAGGGCAACACAGGTGCCCAGGGTGAAAAGTACCTACAAACAAATGTGCCTCTATCTGGAGTGAATATCAGGCTCAAACTCCCAGATCCTCCTGTTGGTGAATACAAGACTGACATGTGCAAACAAACAACATTCAAAATGAAATGAACAGCATGTCAGAGTCAGCAAATACATAAGTATGCAGCACAATACTTGTGATTCAAACCCCCTTTAGAAGGTATTCCTTGAATTTCTGGTTATAGGCACGCTTGGAAGTTACAAACAACCTTAACAATAATTGTCCTACACAGTGGGCCTCATTACACAGATGGCGGTAAGGGTTTACCGGTAACCGTAAGGATACCAGTGCCGGTAAACACTTACCGCCTTACTACGAGGTCCCTTTGTAGGACCCTACCTTAACGGATGGTTTTACGAGCCGTTAAGGATGGGACCTGCAAAGGGACCTTGGAGGTAATTATGGTACCGCAATTTGCGGTAGCGTAATTACTGCCTTCCCCATTCCCATTTAGCCCTATGGGGGCAAAAATGGGAATGGGGAAGTGCCATGGTGAATGGGGAATTACCGCCCCCACACACCTTGGAATAGGGCGGTAATTCCACCATTAACCATGGCGGACTCGGTAAAATACGGGCGGCAACCATGGCGCTAATAGCGCTATGAATTACCGCCGTCCGTGTAATGAGGCCCAGTATCTTGAAAACAGTAGAATGCAAAGGTTCTTGCCGTAAAGGAAGCACTTACAAAAACATTATGGGGGTCATTATGAGCTTGGCAGTATATGGTAAAAGTGGTGGTAATGGAATTACCACCAAATTTACTGTTCTGCTGAATTATGAGTCGGTGGTAATACTGTTGATGGTAATATCGCTTACTAGTCGGTGGAATTATCGTTGGCAAAATTACCTCTGAGAACACAAAAGCTGTATTACCGTTGTAATACAAGATGGGACATGGCAGCATCAGAGCCGAAATTCAGCGGTAATACTGCCGAGGACACAGCTGCCTCCACCTTTCAGGTGGATGCAAATGCCGACAGGTGCCATAAATTAAGCCACAGGTGCACTCAATCCACTTAAGAGGGCTACATAAGGCACACACCTTCCCCAAACACACTTTTTAACACCATGCTGCCACTAGCGATTGCGACTGGGATATGCATCTGCTCAGGCTGTGCATGTACCTACAAAGGAGGGATATTCAGCCCAGGGCATAGGGTGCAGAGAGGAGGAGAAGAAGGAGATGCCATTGAAGGCGAGTATCCAAACCCAGGGTCAGGCCCTCATCCTGGACTCTCACGGACATCCACCTGGTAACCCCATACCGGCTCACCAGGGAGACCAGAGGTGAGTTGCTCACCATAATCCAGGGGGGCATTGAGAGCAGGATTACCATCAGGACAGCTGGGCCCTCACTGCTAAAGCTAGTGTCCGTCTTGCAATTCCTCTGAACTGGCACCTTTCAGCACTCTGTGGCCATGCTGCACGGCATGTTGCAGCCAATATTTTCAATCGTGCCTGGACAGGTACTGGAAGCCTTCTTCGCCATGTGTCACAGTGTATCTCTCTGCCCACCACCCCGGCACAGGAGCATGCCATGAAGGCATGGTTTTATGCTGTGGCACACATGGTAAACGTCATTGGAGCCCTGGACTGCACGCATGTGGCATTGGTGGCCCCACAGGCACTTGGATCAGTGTACCGCAACAGAAAGTACTACCACTCACTGAATGTCCAGGTGACCTGCAATTAAGAACTCTACATCACAAACTGCTGTGCTGGCCTCCCTGGTTCCACCCACAATGCCATGGTCCTACACAATAGTACACTGTCTGGATACATGGAGAAGCAAAGAGGGAAACAGGCATGTATATTTTGTGAGTGCAAAAGCCATCACACAAATGTATCTCGCAGTATTACAGAAATGCAATGTGAAGGGGAGGGGGCTGCATAGCCACAACAGAAATATACATGCCCTATTAAGGCCGTGTACATGCAGGACCTGCCCTCTCACTGCACAAATGACAGCCTACAACCGACAGGACTTAGACAGGATGGACAATGCTTTAGTAAGTCACCAATGCATATTGCCCCAACAGGCAAGCAACACACACACACATGTTTACAGGAACCACAATGCAACATTATATGTCCATATTCATGGAACAACAAAGTTCAACACTGCACCAAAGGAATGTAACACTGGCAGTATTAAGGTCAAGTGTTCAGGTAACCATGTATATTAAGCCATCATGGGATAGACGCAGACAACACAAACCTGCAAAAGTACAACTGATCAACCATCAAGGCACATGCATGAGACCAACGCACAGGCCCAACACAGGCACCATAGCACCCTGCCATGACAATCACAGACCTTGAAAGTGCCAAGTGCTGGCGTGAGCTGTGTGCATGGCGTTACATGACAGAGTAAATAGTGAATGACTCTGCATGCAAGTACTGTACTAATTTCCGGTGCCTACACCAGACCGGAGGGGCCTGATGCAAAGGACACAGTTGGTTGGGCAAATATTTCTTGTCTGCGCAATGCTGCACAACATCTGGCTTAGGTGAAATGTCCCCCTACCCCCTGACAAGGACATGCCACCTCCAGAAGACAAAGTGCCTCATTACAGGGAAGATGGTGAGGGGTAACGATCACCGGTAAGGGTACCGGTGATCGTTAACCTTTACCGCCTTACTACAAGGTCGCTTTGCGGGACCCGACTTTAACGGCTGGTGTAGACCAGCCGTTAAAGTTGGGACCCGCAAAGGGACCTTGGTGCTAATTACGGTACCGAAATTTGCGGTACCGTAATTAGCTCCTTCCCCATTCCCATTATGCCCTATGGGGCAAAAATGGGAATGGGGAAGGGCCATGGAGAAAGGGGGAATGACCGCCCCGCCAACCATGGAATGGGGTGGTAATTCCCCTTTCCTCCATGGTGGTACCGGTATGGTACCGGCGGCAACCATGGTGCTAATAGCACCATGGTTTACCGCCTACCATGTAATGATGCCCAAAGACTCACTACCTGCAGCTGCAGTGCTGGCACACAGTGAGCGGGAGGAGGGAAGGAATGGACACCTGGTGCGGCAATAACTAATATGCTTTAATTACAGATCTCATCGATGACCACATACTGCTCACCGTTGTGCATGGCCATGCATAGAAAAAGACACATTTGCCCAAAAAGAAATGTCGTAGTATTGATTCCAGTTGACTTATATTTAATACTCAAGTGTTAAAATCCCCAACACAATACCCTTCCCACACTGTCATTCCCAACACAATACCCTCCCCACACACTCATACCCTCCCCACACCCTCATCCCAATACAATACCCTCTCCACACCATCATTCCCAACAAAATACCCTCCCCAAACCCTCATCCCCAACACAATACCCTCCCCACACCCTCATCCCCATCACAATACCTTTACAGTCTGTGAAACACAAGTCCATTACCTCGTCTGCTTGGCACCCTTTGTTGTGGGAGTAGCAGCACAAGAGCTGCAGCGCTGAGAGCGCCTTGGTGGCGTGCCCACCACAGATCCCTCAGAAGAGGTGGCTGAAATGGAATTGCTCGGTTTACTGCCCCGGAAATGCTGAAGGATGAGGGTGATGGCCTTAGGAATGTTCTCATTAGTGGCCAACATTTGTGCACACAACTCCCGTACCCTTCGGCTCATGAGGGTGGTACTTGCAGTTCCCACAGCAGCACAACGGCACAGTTGGCCCAGGGCACTGTGTACCCGTCTGGATGCATGGAGCTCCACATTCCACACTGCTGTGCATCAGACTGTTGACCCTCAGCCATGCGCTCCATCATATTCTGCAGCCACTCCATCTGTGTGAACCTCTCCCAGATGTCGCCCATGGTGTGTTGTGGCTCTGACCTTGGTAAAGGATGGAGATGTTTTCCATGGCTGCCAGACTCCTGTTCAGCTCGTCATCATCTGGCTGTGATTCAGTGTCTTCCGAATGGTGCCAATGGAGGGCACGGCGAGAAGACAAGGGGGAGGGAGAAGACCGCATGGGCGAGTGTCTGGAGAGGGGGATTATCCCGGGGACATCTCTCTCACAGGGGCAGCTGGAGACCAGGGGTGCCAGTTTCAGGTGCTGGTCCTGTTCCACTGCCACGACTGTGGCAGGTGTGCCTGTGTCCCCAGAGGTGCTGGCAGTAGGACCCTTGGACTGACACATCTTGGAACTCTCCTTCTGAGGAATGTCCTCTCTGGGTGTGGCATGGCTTGCTCCATTCCTTGCACTTGGTGGTCCAGGTGTGCCGGACCGACTGGTGCCCTCTATGGGGACGAGGGTGTCTTGTGTTCCTGTTCGGAGACAGAAAACAGTGCATCATTACCCTTGTTGGAAGGTTGTAGGGTGAGCTCTCATGCAGTGTATGCAATGTACAATGGTGCCACAGTGACATACCACCCCATGGTGGCTTTCTTCATGTGACGGGCAGTGTGATGGATTAGTGGCATCAATTTAAAGGTGAATCTCAAGTATTGGGTATGTGTGCCTTGCCTGGGCTGTGTTGTCATGAACTTGACGCTGTGCAAGGGAATGTCTGCCAATGTAGGGCTGGCTCATTAGCATATCCTCTTCCCGTCACATTAGGGACACCATGCTAGCCATGGGAGTGTTGGTGGGACACTCGGTGGGAAGCACTCTTCACAGGGGCTTTACTGCTACTGCTTTGTTGCATTTCTTGTTTGTTTGACCATGTGTGCAGTGTGTGGCACCCCTTTGGCGTATTGTTCTTACATGGGTGTCGAACATGCTGGCACGAGGTGGTGGGGCTATACCTTGTGAATGGGTTACTGTCCATGAGACTTGCTGCACCATGGTTGTTTGGCATGTCCTACCTGAGGGTCACATTCTTGTGAATAGTGTGCCTTTTGGGGGGTTCACATCTACCACGCCCATTGAAGTACTCTCCCAAGCTGTTTTATGTGTTGTTTCTGCATTGGCTAGTTGACTGCAAGTGTGTCTCTTGCCATTCCATTGTAGTTGCTGTGCATGTGACCCATGATTCACTCATGTACTCACCAGGGTCTTCCTGGCTGCTGGCTCTAGCTCTGGCCTCCGCTGTAACCACATCCTCTAGGCCCGTCATGCGAAGGATGCTTTTCACCCTCTACTCCCACAGTGTGAGCTGCAGTGGGGTCATAGTTCCTCCACCTGTGACTGCTGTGTATCTACGGTGGTTGGAGACGAGCATCCGCACCCTGGCTCTTAGGTTGTTCCAGCGCTTCCTTCTTTCATCACAGTCCCGTGGGACATTTCCCACAGCTGCCATCATGTCCCTTTTTCCAGTCCAAATGGCATTCTTGCGCTGTGAGGTGTCTTGCAGTGGTGTGGTCCCTATAGCTCCTCTGCATGGGCCACCACCTCCTCCACCAGCACAGTTGTACTTTGAGCTTGGATGGCAACCCCTTAATGGTGATTTAGAGTGGATTGAGTTTTTTCAAAATGGCCACTGCCATGCTTCCCTTTCCGGTGATGACACTATTTCTGCTGGCAGAAATTCCGCTGGTGGAATCAGCGCTGACTGTACTATGGCGGTAATGGCAATTCTGATAAATACGGTTGGCTAGAAGTTAAACTGGAAACCTCAAAAGCCATAACAGTGAGTGCCCGCATTAACGTCACAAATAAACCATTATATTTAGGGTTTTATTTTTAAATTTCATTTTGTTTGAGTGCTTACGGAAAAATGAGCACAAACACAATGGTATTTAAGTTTGCTTCGGAACAATATATGTGATGAAATGTCTTCTTTTGTCAAATGCAAATGTATACAAATTGCAAATAAGAGTTGGGATCTGTAAAGAATATTGATGAAGGAAAAGTAAATGCATGAGTGAAAATGTTTTTTCTTTAAAAAAAATTAGGTTACAAAGCATAAAATGTACAAATTACTATTTTTCATTTTTTAGATTTAACTGATGTCACAAAAAAATCCCTCCTGAAGAACTGTCTTAAATGTGTAAAAAGACAGTGAAACACGTGTAGAGGGTTCAAATTAAGCTTTGAATAGAAGATTTAAAAGCAATAACAGCCTAAAGCTTTGAAAACAAACAATTAAATCTTATTTGTTTAATCCAGCAAACAAGAGTTCCTCTATTCATTTTTTGAATACTATAAAGAGATTAGGCATTGGGCGCACCGACAGGTTTCAATTTCTTTCGACAAAGAAAAACTAACGACAAATATGGTTGGAATTACCAATGTGGTCCCCATTGCGGCGGGAATTACGCCGGACAGAATTACTGTTACCACCAATGGTGTTTGCACGCTCCTGCCAAGTTGCAATACAGCAGTAATTCTGCCCAAAACCACAGTGGTAACGAGGAGTAATTGCCACTGTATCACCACCCAACACGTAAATACCTCCTATATATTCAGGTGCAAGGATTCTCAAAAGATAGGACTTTCTGGCAGCTATAAAATCCTTGAAGTAATAAATAACCTTTAAATAATCCTTGTTGAGGACCATGTAGATAGCAGTAGTAAATACCCACATATATACTATTTGTCTTTCATAAAACGGTCCATCAAATTAGCACAACACACATTGTTTTAGTCTGTTTCGTTAAGTCTCTATGAGGACCTGCTTCTAATGGCCCCACTCATGAACGCAGTTCCTGGCAAACTTTAAGTTCAGCTGGCCACTTGTCCTTGAAATGTGTAGTCCACCCTTGACCCCAAGACACCAAAATTCAGATTTTAAAGTCTCTTTACCTTCAAGACAGCTGTAGACCATGACGAATTAGAATACATAACAATATAGCCGTGACCCACAAATAAAAGCAGGAATTCATCAGTGTTGTGTTTTGTGTAAGCATCAGACGGACATTTTCAGGGCACCGCCATGATGGTATGCCTGCTTGTAGAATGTCAACAGCTGGCAAATGGTGTTAGTACCTGGACAACATATTAAGGCAATGGCTGGTAAATGTCTAATGTCTATACAAAAGCCAAAACTGTTGTCTATGCAAATGCTTGTTTTCACAGGGATGGATTCAGTGTTAGGAACAGATGCAGGGACACAAATATTGCTTGTAAATAATTGGCCAAAGTCAAACTTGGTTAAGTCATTGGGCCAAATTCCGACTTTGGAGGTAACTACGCCGCTATTTGCGGCACGGTTGCCTCCAAAATTGTTCAGACTCCGCCCTGGTGAATGGAGTAATTACCGGTCCATTCCAAGGTTGGAGGGACCGGTAATTCCCCATTCACCAGGGCCCTTCCCCATTCCCATTTGAGCCCCCATAGGTACCGTTATTAGCACTAAAGTCCCTTTGCGCGTCCCGTTCTTAACGCCTGCTAAAAGCAGGCATTAAGGGAGGACCCGCAAAGGGAACTCGTAGTAGGGCGGTAAGGGTTTAACGGCACCGGTCCCATTACCGGTGACCGTTAACCCTTACCGCCCTACTCGGAATGAGGCCCATTCAGCTGGTTTACAGTTTTAATTAAGGCAAGCCATCAACTTTCAGAAGACTGCTTACAAATAGCATTGTCTTCCCCATAAAAGAATAGAACTAGCTCAAAGGGATCCCAGGGTTGTGTGTTTTAGGCGGGGAGGTGCATGTAGTGGATGGGAATGGCCATAGGACCTAGCATGCACTTGGCAATCAATAGCAGGGTAAAAGATGAGTATCACCCCCCCTTATCCCATATTTCCTATCTTCATTTCCATGCCAATACTCTCAGTTTAAAGGTGGCACTTACAGATATCTAACAGCCAAAACGAAATAAAGTCATACACAGACTTACCTATTTCCCGCAATATCTGCATCTGGGTGCTGGACTGGAGGGCCAGTGGAACGAGGGATTCATATAGTTTCCTGCTGGTGATTCTGTTTCCATGGGAGTGAGGCTAGCTGTGGATGCAGCCATGGTGGACAGGACCCGCTGAGGCTGATGGTGTGGGAACAGAAACCAGCCTCTTTAGCAGCACTCGTCTGTCACCCTCAGGCGTTGGTTGGCCTTCTTGCTTGCCTTTCCCTCTTAACTGCCTCAGGTGCAAAACCCCAGTCTGGTGTCCAGTTGCTTTAATGACCCTGTAGCACTGAACAGGAAACAACGTTTCTGAAAGGCTGGGTTGAGAAGTTCTTCTTGGGAGGAACAGCTCTTTGAGCGAGTGTTTGTGTGTGAGAGAGAGAGAGATATTGAGAGGGGGTGGGAGAGAGAGAGAGGAGGGGAGAGAGGAGGGGAGAGAGAGGAGGGGAGAGAGGAGTGGAGAGAGAGAGAGAGGGCAGAGAGGAGGGGAGAGAGAGAGAGAGGAGGGGAGAGAGAAGGGGGAGAGAGAGAGGAGGGGAGAGAGGAGGGGAGTGAGAGAGAGAGAGAGGGAGAGAGAGAGAGAGGAGGGGAGAGAGGAGGGGAGAGAGAGAAAGAGAGGAGAGAGAGAGAAAGAGCAGGGGAGAGAGGAGGGGAGAGAGAGAGAGAGAGAGAGAGGAAGGGAGGAGGGGAGAGAGAGAGAGGAGGGGAGAGAGGAGGGAAGAGAGCAGGGGAGAGAGGAGGGGAGAGAGAGAGAGGAGGGGAGAGAGGGGAGAGAGAGAGAGAGAGAGAGAGAGAGAGAGAGAGAGAGAGAGAGAGAGAGGAGGGAAGAGAGGAAGGGAGCGAGAGAGAGGGAGGGAT
Organism: Ambystoma mexicanum; assembly: GCF_040938575.1. Lineage (NCBI taxonomy): Eukaryota > Metazoa > Chordata > Amphibia > Caudata > Ambystomatidae > Ambystoma > Ambystoma mexicanum. The sequence continues at coordinate 234,651,919 of NC_090940.1, read as the reverse complement.
ATTGAGAGGGGGAGGGAGAGAGAGAGGAGGGGAGAGAGCAGGGGAGAGAGAGAGAGAGAGAGAGAGAGAGAGAGGAGGGGAGAGAGAGAGAGAAAGAGAGGAGGGGAGAGAGGAGGGGAGAGAGAGAGAGAGAGAGAGAGAGAGGAGGGGAGGAGATGAGAGAGAGAGAAAGAGAGGAGGGGAGAGAGCAGGGGAGAGAGAGAGGAGGGGAGAGAGCAGGGGAGAGAGCAGGAGAGAGAGGAGGGGAGAGAGGAGGGGGAGAGAGAGAAAGAGAGGAGGGGAGAAAGGAGGGGAGAGAGAGAGAGAATGAATGAATGAATGATAATTGGATAATTGCTGGGTGCACGACTGTTAACACCTCCCCCCTGAAAAAGCATCTAGGCTGTGCTTTTTACTCGTTCATTATGGTTGGGTAATTTGTATAGATATTGTAATAGTTATCAAAGTAAATGTGTGTTTTACATAAGGTGGTGTATCAAATTGATACACCACTTGTATATATTTTCTTCTGTTTCTTTAAGTCTCTGTGAGGCACTGCTCCTAATGTCCCAGCTCTTGAAGGTACTTTCTGACCAATGGTAATTTGTACAGGCCATTTGTCCTTGAACGTTTCAGCCCACCCTTCATCCCAATAAACCAAACGCTGCTTTGAAAGTGTATTCTACCTAAATTAAAATACATACAAAAACCGTCGGTTCTGTACTGGAATTTACGATGGACACCTGCCAGCACCTACTGCGACTCTCGGCACAGCAATGAGAGTGGACCATGAACATAGGTTCCTCTGGTACCGTGTGCCCCTCGGGCAACTTCTTCCCTTTCTTCTCCTTGCCCGCAGGACTGGGCAACTAGGCTTCACGATTCTGTTGCTGCTACTCGTGCTGAGGTGAAGCTTTAAGACATAGAGGGGACACAACATCCAGTGCCAGCATCGAGTTGGCCACTGGTTCCCTGGCCTTCCTTCAACATGAAAGGCATTCCGTATTTTCCCTCTGGAAATGGTTCTAATAAGCCAAACCTATGAACTACTACAGGACTGCACAGGGGCAGCAGTCCTCCTTAGTCTCACCCCCCTCAGATATCCCCTACCGATTAGGCAGGAGGAAGCTTTAAAAGCAGCTAGGGGGTCTGCATCCTTATTACTTTTCCAGAGCACTGACAGGTCACATTTTCCACATTTCCTCAGGTGAAGGCTGTGGTGTTGCCCAGGCAACAAATCATTTATACCTGCAGCTCAATCAAATTGAGGAAACAGGCCTCAGAGAACCTGGTATAAACTTAGCAAGGATCCTGAAGCTGGGCCAGTCCCAGGAGTTGGCAGAGGTGAGAGTGTATGCAGTGGAAATGTCCAGACAGGAGCTGAGGATTGAGGATTCCATGCAGCGGGTGGAGCTGGAGGAGGTGTGCGCCATTGGAAAATGGCAGAGAAGCAATGACTTTGAAGAACAGAGAGTGGCCGCAGAACGAGGCTGGCACACTGCTATGCCCACAGTGTGGATGGGGCCAAAGGACAAATGTGTGGGAGGTGCGGAAAAGAAGATCATTTTGTGAGGGTCAGTGCAGCCCGATCGCCGGCAAGCCCAATCGCACCAGCAGTGCTCACTCCCTCAAAGGAAGACACTCGACCAGCAGTGGGAAGGAGACCGTCCAGATCATCTGTGGCTTAGCTGGTGTCACCAGAAGGAGGGCACGCCGTTTGGGAAGATGATGAGGACGAGGATATGTTTTGCCTATTGTGCGCCCTAGGAAGTGCCCGGGGCGTCACCAGCAACCGTGGTAGGACTGGAGCGAGGTTCCCCGGGGGGGGGGATAGCTTGATCCTGGAATCTAGGGTCGCCGGGTGCAAAAATGACCACCTGCCTCCAAGAATGTAATGGGTGTGCAGACTGGAATGCCACCAATGTTGTAGTGTACATTCATATAGTTGATGTATATTGTTGTTTTGTTATAAAAAAGGAGGATTGTGTTGTTGCCCTTTTAAATGGATGTATCACCCCTTTAAGGATATGGGCGATGACTTTGTCATGACTGTAGTGAAGTGGGAGAATGGGATAACACCCTTCCCCCAATCTCATCCAGACCATGGCCTAGGGGATCAAGGCCCAGACACCCCCCACGAGGGGAGTTCATCTACTTACCAGATGACAAAATACCCTGGTTCAAAAACTTACACACGAGGACTATGCCCACCAGCACGCCAGGCCCAAACCAATGCCTGCGACATGGATCAGCTCGATTAAAACAACAGCCATGAGTATTCACATCATTAGAGATGCCATGACGACATAGCCAACAGACAAGAATACACGTGCCACCATGCACACTGGTCACTCACACACCAACCCACATGAAGAACATACTCAGTGCTACGACGCAGCGGACAGTCATACCCACAGACATGCATCGTTGTTATTTTTCACATAGGCCTTCTACATCACCGCAGAAACGCAAGATGCCTGAAGAGCTCGTGTACATGCTTGCTGACGCTTTTTCTCACCACCCATCCCTATGAGGACACCACCATGTATATCTAATGCTGCCTGTGACACTCTGTCGCCCTGCGACCTCCATACTATGGATTATGTACCGCCACCCAGAAACTAGGCCCAAGTAGGCCGCAAGCAAGAGTCCCCAGGCAGGAGCCTCGCAAACGAAAACCCTCCCAGAGCGACATACAAGTGCTGACAATGCAGAACAAGCCCTAACGAGAGCCACAGCCAAGGCCACGATGTTGCTACCCGCACGCCGTGCGCCCAGCGCCAAGGTTACAACTGCAGGTGCCAAGCCCTCAGAGACAGAATACAAAATCTAATGCTCATAATTCTGCTCCAGCTACGGTCTCCACACACGTGACCAAGCCGAACTGACAAGATGCCAAGCTTACGAGACGAGAAGCCACCAGGGTCCCACGTCTGGGACACAGGTTGCAACAACCAAGCGGCAAAGATGGATACCTACAGCGATGGGAAAGACCTGCTCACCAGCACTTAAGCAGACCTGTCCATTGTCCGCACTAACACATAGTTGCACATTGTTGCTAATGTCAGGTACACCGCGGGCTGAGAACAGCGATGGGCCCAGGCCTGAGGGCTCGCGGGAGAACCAATCAGAATACAGGGGGCTTATTACTGACGCCATTACTCCTAGCCAATCACCAAGGGTCCCCTTGTAACAATTCCAAAGTAGCAACTGTTAGGAACAGCCCAAGTATACCACCTGACCTGTCCTCCACCACTAACATCTCTCCCTATAGGGGACATATACTAACCCTACCACTCGGGGAAACAATCCGAAGTGGCAATAGGTTTGTGATGATTTTTCCCAGGTGACGCAAGTAGCGCGTCATACTGCCGTAAAAAGGGCCTGCGAGCCCCACTAAGGATGAAAGCTTTTCCGGATGCATACGGACTAAGCGTATCCCTGCCGTTACTCTAATGAACAGCAGTCATTGCCTTGCTCTTGTGTGCGTGTGTCATACTCCTTCTGGGACGCGGGAGGAGTTGGGGCCTCCCCATCCCGGAGGTCCACAGGCGGAGCTGCCGGCCCCCGGGATAATCACCCCGACAAGTTGGAGGCACTGATGAGATCTGTTTGAGGCCTGTTCCCCTGAGAGCATTATTCCAAGGACTCTTGTTATGAGGCGACACGGCAGCACTGCCTCCTCTGTCGTTGCCCCCTTTTGAGGACTACAGGACCATTGTGGAACTGCGAGAAGACCGGACAGCGCAATCCGGATATTGGCCCTCGGGAGCCGCTTGAGAAGTATCCCACCCGCAGTTGGCGAGTGTCCAGAAGTGGTCCAGACGAGGGGAGGTGGCAAGCCGCTTTGGAGGGGTGCATGCAGTCGAGCGGCCCCACCTGAAGAGGACTTGGTGAGTATGGCACACCCAACAAGCAATGTAATGTTGTGCGGGAGGGGGGAGGAATTGTAATAAGGGTGGCGGGAGGTGTTTACAGTGTGTTGTAAAAGATTTGATAAATAAGTGACGATAGACGAGTGAGTGGTGGCAGGACAGGCACGAGGTCCGCCTTCTACCGCGTCACGGAGTGAATTGAGTGGAGCTGAAAGGCACCACGTGTGGTTGTAAGAAGGCACTGATTTGTTCAGATCGCGGGCACCTGTAAGGAAGGGGTGTGGCTTTGCTATGAATTGGCATTTTAGATCAATGAGTAGATGACGATCCCTACTAATTGATGGTTGAAGCTCGTTAGGTAGATGAATTTTCCCCGCAAGAGGTAGCTAGTTGTTTCCAAGTGCGGAAGATAGTGGGCTGGTTAAGCTCCCCTAGTGAGGGGCGTATCACGCGCGAGGCGACGCAGCATGCGCAGTCCGATTATAAGAGTTTATTGTGGTTTTCCTTGCTCCGGTTGTGGCGAGAGGACAGCTGTGGGGTTTACGAGGGACAAAAGGAGTTAAAACATATCGCGTGCTCTTTCATTTTATAAAAGTTTCTTACCGGTAGTAGTTGAAGAAGTTGGTGACGTCACCCATAGGGCTTGTATAGGACACCGCGACCATCTCGGGTTGATCCAGGAGTGGCCGGGGGATAGGAAAAGGGAAGGGCGGGATAGAAGAGGTGAGAGCGCAGCGCACGGAGAACGCCGGCAGCTCTCGATAAGGGAGGGACGAAAAGGGGAGAGGTGGCCGTGCACGGAGAATGCTGGTCACGCTCAGCAAGGGGGTTGAAAAAGGGGAGGGAGAGGTTCGAAGAAGAAGGAAAGGTGGGGCGGCTGTAAAAGCACGCCAGACAGGGCACGTAGCCGCAGGGGGCTTCGTGCGCCACGGACGTAGGGGGTCATACTGGTGACATCAAGGGGGACAAACAATAAAGGAAAAGAACTGTATATTTTGCGATTGTATTACCTTTCAGCGGACGGTTGGAAGTCCCCAGTTTACAGGGCCAGGTAAAGAAGGTTGATATTGTGAAAACAAAACTGTAACATGGCCACATATTACAGGTCAGGGTCTGGGGTGAGGGGAAACGCTTTAACTACACCCCTCCAACACATTTGTACGTCACTATCACCATACAAGGAGAAAATTATCAAGTACAGTATCGACTGGACACAAGAAACAGACAACAAAATACTGACACCATGGCTGCTTAACAGCATTTTTGACTCATACACACAAAATTCGTTATTGACATATATACACAGCACGTACAAGGGAAAGAAATTAGCTCACCATATAGAAGTGTTCAACTTATGGAAGATGTTCCAGGGAGCCAGGCCAGGGGCAATGGGAATGTTTACTATGGAAGGGACAACAGAGGAGAAAGGTAGCGAAGAAACGAAGGGAGTGAAGGAGGAGAAAGACAATGAAGAGAGCATGGGCACGGCGAGCAGCAACGCACTATGCGCAGACGAGAGGAAGAAGGAGAAGGAAAGATCGGGTAAAGTATCAGAAGAGAAGGTGAAGAAGGAAGGGACAGAAGATATGCCTCTGCAAAAGTAGTGAAGCAGGAAGAAGGGGGGTTCTACCCAGTGACGGAATTAAGAGAAGCCGACAGACAACAATTGACGGCCGCCGAGGGGTACTCCAACCCCCAATACAGCCCTCCACCATATGCCCCTCTGGATAGCTACCAGAGGGGGGGAGGAGGTGACCAGCACGATGAACTTGAACTCCACACAGGCAGGAACAAAGAGGGGATAAGAACGTGGGAAATACATTGCAACCATAGGACCAGACGAATGGGTAGTAGCACAGGTGCTCCTGAAACTCTGAGGGACACTAACAGGCGAAGAAGAGGACGTAGTGAGAAGGACGGCAAAGGATGAAATGGGTGACACGCAGACAGGGACAGAGGTGAGTAAGACAAGAGAAGGTCAACTGTCACAGGCATAGGAAAAAATGTTGGAGGAGAGGTTGGCTGAATTAAGAGACGCACGAAGTGCACTGATCAGACAGTTCGAGCAAGAAACACGAGGAAGAAAGAAGGAGAGAAAGGAGAATAGGGACGAGCAGGAGAGGATGAAGGAACGAATGGAAGAAAGGAAGAAGGAAGCAGAGCGGATGAAGGCAATAGCAGAAAGGGTGTCACAAGCGAAGCAACGAGAAATGAAACAGAGGGAGGAAGAGAAAGAAAGGGAAATGGAACTGTGGAAAAAGAAAATACTATCTGAAAGCGCCCGGAAATATGAAGAAGGTAAAGTAATAGAGAGCATATTAAAAAGGGAACGGGCAAAATGGGAAAGGAAGGAAGAGGAAGAAAGAATACTAGCAAAGGTAAGTGCGGAGGTGCTGGAAGAATTAAAAAGAAAAAGAGAGGAAATAGGTGGTGAAATAATAGGAAAAAAGGATGAGGAGAGTGGAGATAGGAGGGTGGAGCATGGTGTAAGAACATACACACACCAGGATTTGGAGGTGGCCACAACGTCAACACAAGGGGCAGCTGTTAAAGGAGGAGAGCACAAGGAAGCAAACTTAATAGATCTACAGACGGTGACAGTTGTGGAAAACGCACAATTGGGGATTATCTTTTCCTGATGGATTTTGCAGCGAGGAGGAAGAATGTTTAGGGAAAAGCGGAAGAGATGGCAATGGGGAAAGTTTATGTAAAACTGTACATTACACACACCAACTACGAGTCACCATGGTCATGCGGAAGAAGGGAAGAAGATACAAAGGGTAAAGAGAAGGTAAAAGAGGTAGCAAGTAGAGCGTCACAACCATTACCACCGACACCGGTACAAACGCCACGCACTCTAACAACACGACATCTAGCACCACGCCCACTGACACCCACCCCTGCACACACCCCATATGTCGACAGACTTAGAGACCTCCCAGAACGCAGGCATGAAGAACGGGCGAGCAAGACCATGGTAAGACAAGAGGGTAACAGGAGAGGGTGGAAGGATGGAGGGGATGGAAAAACAGTCCACTGTACTATTGATATGATTGAAGAATTACCTGACACAGAGGAGGAGGATGAATACAACAACATTACCCCACGGGCACGGGGGAAATGAAGGGGTACAATTTAATGCCACTTCTGTCAAGGGGAGGGGCCAGACCACAATATGCCCCCTGGAAGCATGCCAATAAAGAGAATATTAAATGCAGACTCCCATCACTAAGCGGAGGAGCAGGGAAGTGATATATGAGATGGAAAAACACACGGCGGGACAAAAACTAGCGGTGGGGGACGTGAAGGGGCTCTTAATGTCAATACTGGGGGATGCTGCAGATGACATCTGGAAAAAGGTGGGCTTCCTAGGGGTCACAGTAACAGACACGTCACATGATGGAGCACCATTTTCAAATTGCAGACATGCGCTGTGGCAGGCTTTAGGGGTCCAGTACCCAGACACGTCAGACATAGGAGCAATAACGTCACGCAAGATGCGCGAGAATGAGGATCCTGTTGATTACATCCAGGAGATTCAGGAGAAGTGGCGCTTGGAAACGCGGGAACCGTGGGATAAAACACTAGCAATTTCCTACCATATACTAATACAAGGACTCCCGGAGCAAGTACAAAGGCAGCTGAAGAACATAGTGGGTATGGAAGTTAAAGCCTGGCCGGAAATACAACTGACTATAGTACACCACTGCAGGCTGTGGCAGGAAAAGATGAAACAAAAGGAGGAAAATAGGAAGGCCAAAGAGGCAAAACTGGTACAAAAGAAGTTATCCAAATATGCCATGGAAGGAGCACTAATAACAACACCCGCCCCCACACAGGTCACGGTTGCACAAGACACAACACAACAACAGGTAGCACAACTACAACAGCCAGCACAAGTAATAACACAGCAGATGTCCCGCCCCCACCATGCACGGCATACACAGGAGGAGGATACATGCAAATGGGAAATGGATACTCCAACAACTACAGGGGGAGGGATGGTATGACGAGAGGGAGGGGCTATGGCCAACAGGCACAACAACAAGGAGGGTTCAGGGGCTACTACCAAAACGGACAGCAAGGATACCAAGACAATGTGGGGGGGTTCCCATGGCATGTTGGATATGTGGGATGGTAGGACACATGTCACACACATGTAGGATGAGTCCCACACAACCAGCCTGGGGGGAACAAGACCACACTGGAGAACAACAGGTTCAACAACAACAGGGAATACAACAATGCCTACCACAACAAAAAGCACCACTACAACACCCACCACCACAGACACAAGTGCAATCATACTCATCACTGCAGCAACAGATACAAAGATACACACCACCACAGCAACAGGTACAAACAAACACACCACAACAGCAACAGACGATAGCCACACTACACCATCAAGTGCAACCGGTACAACAGCTCACACAAGTACAGGACAATGCAGTATCAGCAACTAATGAAAAACTACAGCATACACAGCTGGGGAGGGTGACGATATTGGGTCACAACCCTTACACAGGAAGCAGTCAGTCACTATACCCACAATAGGACAGCCCACAGATGTCTTTGATGTGTCCCATCCTATCAGTAACGCCTAACACTGCGGAGGAACCACGCATACAGGTGGCGATAGGTGACAAAAATGTTTCCTTCTTAGTTGACACCGGGGCCACTAGGTCTTGCATAAGGGAGGGGAGGTTTAAATTGTCAGGCGAAGCTATGTACACTCAAGGATTCTCTGGGGCTCGAGGGTTGGTTCCCTTTACTGATAACATCTCCTTATCTATAGGAGATCACGACATGTCTCTTCCACTTCTGTACTCGAAGCAGTCACCGGTAAACATACTTGGAAGGGATATAATGAGTAGACTGAATATGACCATCTCCTTCACGGAGAAGGGCATAATTTGCTCCATGCCAGGCATCACAGCACGACAAATATTGCAGGTGTACTGCGGCCAAACAGTGGCCTGGGCTGAGCCAATTGACAAAGACCTCTTCCAATATGGGACAGACATGGCAATAGCATGGTTCCCTGGAATTGAGGGCAAAGGTTGGAGAAGGGCAGCAGCTTACATATTCAGACCTGAAAAACCAGCAGGTGAAAAAGAGGGGAAAATGATTTCAGTAAGCATTGAGAGCATTATGGCAACTGCAGATTACATCGCAGTACATGCCCAGGACAGGGAGGGGAGGGCCTAGAGAGCTGTAATAGCACTGGCAGAGGGGTGCAGGCTTACACAGGTATCTGATGAAGGGCTCTTCTCAGACGATAAAGGAGAGGGAGAGATTGTGTTTATGATGAGCATTGATATTTGGTTGAAAGTGACATACAAACACGTTGCACTAAAAATGGCAATGGCACTAGAGGTACCTGCCTCTACACCAGTACCATTTTATGAGGAAGACATGGCTGCAGTACCAGCATCTCTGTGGAACACTAGTCCATATGACGTTAGCTGCATCAAGAGCATTGGTCGAGTGAATATAAAACTTAAAAAGGGAGCAATATTATCCAGGGTGAAACAATACCCACTATCAAAAGAGGCGGATGAGTGCATTTATGAAACAATAACAGCCCTGATAAACAATGGCATATTAATACCATCAGAGTCACCTTGCAACACGGCTGTGTACCCAGTACGTAAGGTGAAAGAAGGGTCTTGGTATTTCATCCAGGACCTTAGGCCTTTGAATTACATTGTAGAGGCAGAGTACCCTATAGTAGCCAACCCAGCCACCATACTATGTGGGATACCAGCAGAAGCATCACGGTTTACCGTGACTGACCTCACGAATGCATTTGTCTCGATACCTCTACACCCTGACTCACAGGACCTGACAAGCTTCACATACAGAAACACAAAGTGGAAACACACAAGGTTACCCCAAGGGTACTGTGAGTCACCATCCATCTTCAACAGAGTGATACAAATGGATTTGGGAAACATTGAGATGTAGAGCACGGTGCTGCAATACGTTGATGACATTATCATTTGCAGCACTACTGAAGAAAGGTGTAGAAAGGACTCAGTAAAGATGCTCACAGTGTTAGCTGAGAAGGGGTACAAGGTGGACAAGGAAAAGTTGCAGTACTGCCAGGAACAGATACTCTACATTGGTCAACTTATCTCTCAGCATGGAAGGAACATTGCACCACAAAAGATCACAGGCCATAACCAACACACCACAACCACAGACAGTGAGAGAACTTCAGCAATTTCTGGGCCTATGCAACTACTGCAGGGCATGGGTTTTTGACTACAGTTCATACATAGGACCCCTGCTCGAGGCCCTCAGAGAAGCACAGAAGGGGGATAAAAAGTTGGGATGAACAAGAGAAATGAAAGAGGCTTTTGATGAACTAAAAAACGCCATCTCAACAGCACCAGTGCTAGCTACCCCTAACTACGAACACCAATTTTTCATTTTTTCACATTGTGACTCAGCGGTAATGAAGGCAGTGCTGACACAAAAAACGAGCATGGGACACAAGTCCGTGGCTTTTTACAGCGGACACTTGGGCCCTGTAATGTTAGGTCACTTCCCTTGCGAACAGAGCCTCGCAGTCGCAGCATTCGCGGTGGAGAAGTCATCATCAATAACAATGGGGTGCCCTACCACACTGTTCGTGGAACATGCACTCTTTGCCATCTTGAACAAGCCCAAATAAACACTGACCATCCAGAGAGCATCAGGATATGAGATTATTCTCTCCAGGCCAGAGTTGACAATTGTAAGGTGCAGCAACGTAAACCCAGCAAGATTCATAGCTGAGGTAGTTGAAGGTGACTATGCTCATGATTGCCCACAGGCAATTGAAATGTACTCCAGCACAAGAAAAGTTGACGAAAATTCCCTAGCTGGCGTAGAAATAATGTACATTGAAGGGTCATCAACAATCGACCAGAGCGATGGTGTTAGAAGGACAGGAGCAGCAGTGGTTAAGTTGACAGAAGACTGGATGTATGTGCCAGTAAAGTGTGTTCAACTACCGCAACATTACTCGGCACAAGCAGCAGAGCTAGTGGCCCTAATTTTAGCACTCAAAGAGACCTGTGATAAAAGAGTAATGATATACTCCGACAGTGCATATGTCACGTCAACAGTCCACTCAGGATTAATTAAATGGCAAAGGAGAGGGTTCAGATGAGCAGATGGTACACCAGTGGAACATGCCCTACTACTTGCAGAGCTAATTGAAGTAATTGCTGACCCAAAAGAGATAGCCCTGGTAAAGTGTCAGGCCCACACCAATGGGGATGACCCTATCTCAAAAGGTAACAAAACAGCAGACGCACATGCTGAGCATGCTGCATATTTTGGAGAAGTTTGGACCCCCCCAGAAAAAGGAAAATTTAGGGGAGGGTGGGAGCGAAACAAATGTTGATGAGGGATGGGTACACACACATCCCTGAAACACAGATACTAGAATTGCAGGCAGCAGCATCTATGGCAGAAAAGGAGCTATGGGTAAAAAGGGGATGCACAATGTCACCCACAGATGCATTGTGGCGCCAGAATAATACAGGAAAGGTTGTGATGCCCCTAGCACTATTGAAATCAGCCCTAGCTCAGCTACACCATCCAGCACACACAGGAAAGGAAGTGATTGCAGCTCTAATAAGAGAGGCCTGGTTCTGTCCCGAGCTAAACTCACATGTTGCAACATTTATCAGCAATTGCCTAACGTGCCAACAGTTTACAGCCGCTCACACGCTGCAAGTGAGAAAAGGTACTATACCCCGGCCAGAAGGACCCTTCCTGCACCTACACATCGACTACGTTGACATGATCAATGTATGGCAAGGACACAGATACATGATTGTAGTAGTGTGTCCATTTTCAAGGTGGATTGAGGCTGGACCCTGCTCTCATGCGGACGCATTTAGAGCTGCTAGATTCTTGGTGAGGGAGGTCTTCCCCAGGTGGGGAGTGTGCAAAGCGCTGCGGTCGGACAATGGGCCACACTTTGCCAATGAGATGTTCGACCACATAACTACAATGCTCGTCATCAAACACAAGTTTGCATGCGCATACCACCTGCAGGCTAACGGTATCTGTGAATGGCTGAACGGCCTACTAAAAGAAGCAATTGCAAGGATACAGCAGACAACTAAGAAAAGCTGGTTGTACTGCCTCCACTTGGCTCTGTTTGAGCTGAGAAATAGGCGAGGGTCTGATCACCACCTCACTCCCCAGGAGGTGGTGATTGGACGTCAGATGCGCCTTCCGTTAACACCAACATCAAGGGCCTTCACTGACTATGACAGCTCTGCAAATGTTTTTGGTAACGAAATGTATGAATATGTGTCTTCTTTGATTACTAGTGTTGCCTTGATCTCTCAACAGCTCGAGCGCACGTGGGGCGGATCGAAGATCACTCAGCCAGAAGACACAAACGAGGAACAAGAGCAGCAAAAACAGAGGACTGTTGCGGAAGGAGACCATGTGCTCCTCTGCAATTTCAACAGGAAGTGGAACAGCCCCAGGTTAACGGGGCCCCACTTGGTGGAAGCAGTGGCTCCCAGAGTAATTAAATTATCCGACAAAAGAGCCTGGAATCACCTGCAGGACATCAAGCCCTACAAAGGCCAGACCCGCCCTTGCGTTGACGACAGGGCCACCGCAACAACAGCATCAGCAACATCAACGACAGACGAAGACGCAGCAACCACAACAAGAGACAATTGTGCCACTGCCCCTGACCCCTCCCCAGCCTCAGGCACAGCCATAGACTTTGGACAATCCCCCATAGCCCACCCCATGGTTACGAGATCTCAAAGCAAACAAACCGCTGCCCACCCCAGCTCCGTCCCTGCCACCACCCAATAAAGGACATTGTCTACCAAACTTGAATGCTGCACACACATATAAACACATGCATGCTCTCTTTCTCTTTTGGCTCGCACATGCAGGTATTGCACATTAATGTGTTGTATAGAAAGTGAAATTACTAACATCGTGTTTTTCCCAGGGGTAAATGCTACCCACAGATGATAACACCCCTGAAGCCCTGTCACACCAATTTGTATACCATATAAAGAGACCAAAGTATCTAAAAAGGAGAAGGGTACGTGCATATTACAACACGTTTATTTTGGCCATAGAACAATCATTCCCACAACTCCATGAGCACTTACCAGCTCTGAGAGATAGGTCACTGGGATTAGCCTGGGAACAGCTTTTCGCCTGGGCACTAAATGACTATCTGATATCGAGAGCTTGACTAAAGAGAACTAACAAAGTAACACATATTTTCAGAATTTTCAAGCGGGCATCTTTAACATCACAAGAATAGGCTGCAGGACCGCAGCAAAGGTAAGAGCAAAATGCCAGTGAGATTAGCTATTGTAATAAAGTTTTTTTTTAAAACTTTATTTTATTGGTGCACACAAGCCAATCACATACATTTCACCATTCCGGCGTAATTACACGTCAATAATGATACACAATCAGGTATTCTCCAATTCTGATTCTTCCGCTGTAGCCTTGTCCGCAAGGTATTGCTTGTACCGGTCCCATATATTTCTGGGTCTGGCTATGGGTAGTACAGAGTCTAGATACATTTCTTCAGTGTCATTAGTCCACAACATGTCTTTCTCCCAATCTGCCTTAGTTGGGGGGGTTACACTTTTCCATTTCAACAATATTGCCCTTTTGGCAATTAGTAAGCTCAAATTTAATAGTTTACGCCACAACGGGTTCATCTTCCCCACCACCCCCAGCAAACATAGCTTTGGTGTCCACTGGACAGGTAGATCCGCCATCTCATCAAGCGCAGCACAGACCTCCCTCCAGTACTCTTTCAATTTTATACATTCCCAAAGCATATGGTAGATATTTGCGCCCTCGGCATGGCATCTCGGGCACAATCCCGAGGTGGAGGGGTAGATTCGCTTAAGCTTTGCAGGTGTGTAATGCAGCCTATGTATTATTTTATAGTGTATAAGCTTATATCTGGAGTTGCACGAAATACTTTTGGTCAGCATACATATTTGCGTCCATTCGTGGTCCTCTATTTGTTGCCCCAAGTCTAGTTCCCAGTTGGTCCTGGACTGGTGGACCCCTTCCGGGCGTGTTTGGGCTATGATTTTATAGAGTGCAGCGGCTGTGACTTTTTGGGTCCCACTCGTGAACATATAGCCCAGCCCCATATTTATTTCTGGTTCTTCCGGGAAGGAGGGGTAGGCCCTTTGCATGGTGTCTTTAATTTGGTGGTACTGCCATTTGTGTCTATTCGTGTTCCCCACTACTTCCTTTAGGTCATCCCATGTGGCAAATAGCCCATCCCGGAACCGTTGGCCGCACTGCGCAATCCCCCTGGAAATCCAGTGCATAGCCAACTCCCCATCGAGAGAGAATGGTGAACGCGAGTCCCCCCATATCGGCATACTCGGATGATACAGCTTGCCCTTGCCAAATATATCCGCTATTTTAGCCCATGCCGTGGTTGTCACCTTCGTGGGGTCTAAGGAATTATGGTGTTTCGGGGCTGGTTCCAGCATCTTATGTAGAGCCAGTATTGATTCTCTAGCTTGTTGGCCATGTGGGGGCGGCCCCGGGTCAATAAAGTTAGCGGCCCAGTATGCAGCATAGTAAGCCTGCGCCGAGAGGTAATATAGCTCCAAGTCCGGAGCCGCCAGCCCCCCCCGTTGGTATGTGTTAGTTAATGTATTCCAGTTAAGCCTGGGGTCCCCGCCCCAGACGAACAATGTGCAGGCACTCTTTAACTTGGAAAGCAGTGTGTGCCCCGGCCAGACCGGGACTGTGTGGAACAGGTAGAAAAGTTTTGGCAGTATGATCATCTTAACAAGGGCTATTCTCCCCATTAGTGATATAGGGAGGGCGCTCCAGCGTTTCATTTTTGCACACAGGGAGTCAGACAATGCGTTATAGTTTAGCGCTCGTGTGAGCTGAGCCGTCCTCGCTATGTATGCTCCCAGATAGAGTATATGTGTGGGGCTCCATATGAGGCTGCATAGGTCACTGGGTTTCGTTGTATTTTTCGTGAGTGGGAATACCTCCGATTTACTAGGGTTGAGTCTCAATCCGGAATACCCACCAAACCTATTCACCTCCGCCAATACCTTGCCCAGCGTGCGGTCCGGGTTCCTAAGATATAGTAAGATATCATCGGCATATAAGGTGATGATCTGTCTCCTGCCTTCCAATCATATTCCGTATGCGCTATAGCACGCCCTGAGAATGTCAGCCAGCGGTTCTATCACTAGGGCGAACAGTAATGGCGACAGGGGGCAACCCTGTTGAGTGCCTCCCAACAGTTCCAGGACTTCCGTTAAAGCGCCATTGATTCTGATCCTGGCATAGGGGTGAGCGTATAAGACGTGAATCCACCTCATGATATTGGGGCCAAAGCCATAGTTGCGTATCACCCCAAATAAAAAGGGCCAATAAACCGTATCAAACGCCTTTTGCATATCTAGAGAGACCGCTACTCCTTTGGTCTCTGGGGATATTGTTGCTAGAATCTTGTGGCATCGTCTGATGTTGGTTGCTGTGGATCTGCCCATAATAAACCCTGCCTGATCGTCGTGTACCATGTATGGCATTAACGATGATAATCTGGTTGCCAGCATTTTAGCGAAAATCTTCGCATCTGTGTTTATTAGTGACAACGGCCTGTACGAGCCACATTCCTCAGGTGGTTTGCCCTGCTTAAGCAATAGTGTGATCACTGCTTCCCTTGTTGTTTCAGGGAGTTCCCCTTTATTCAAGGCCTCCATCCACACAGTGTATAGCCTGGGCACAAGGAGATCGCTGAATTCTTTGTAGAATTCTGCTCCCAAACCGTCTGTGCCTGGGGCTTTCCCGTTGGGCAGCGCTTTTATCGCTTCGGCAATCTCTGCCTCTGTGATCGGGGTCTTGAGGGACTCCTTGGTGGCGTCAGCCAGAAGCGTTGTCGGAATTTGGGATAGGTAGGTGTCTATCTCCTCATCAGTACTGTCACATTGAGGGGAGTAGAGTTTCTTATAGAAGTCATAAAATACCTTCTTCACCTTAAGATCGTCAGTGGTCACTGTGCCATCCGGCAGATGTACGCACGGTATCGTTGTCATGCCTCTCTCACCCCTTACCATTGTCGCCAACAGCCTCCCTGGTCTTTCACCCTCCCCATACCTTCGTACAGCCACTGGTTTGTCGAAATAGCGGATCTCTTGGTCCGCTGCTTCTTTGAATTCATCCAGTCTGGTTTTAATATCAGCGCTTGTTTTCGCTGAGGGGGAGTGTGCATATTGAGTTTGCAAGGCAGCTATCTGTGTTTCTAGTCGTGACAGTCTGCCCCTAATGTCCCTCAGGACTCCGCATTCAACAGCTATAGAGCTGCCTCTGATGCAAACCTTGAACGCCTGCCACAGTATTGCTGGACTAGACACCGTTCCCTCATTGATCTCAAAATATTCCTGTATTTTACTAGCCATTGCATTTCTATAGACGAGATCTTGGAGAGCCAGCGGCTTGAACCTCCATGGTGGTTTACATGCCCTGATTCCGGGAGCCTTTATTGTTAGCTGTATTGGGGAGTGATCTGAGTACGTCCTGGGGTAAATATGTGTATCTGTAACCCAACCCAGCAACTCATTGTCAATCAGCCATAAGTCTATTCTTGAGTGCATGTCATGTACTGAGGAGTAGAATGTGTATTCCCTTTTGGACGGATTTAGCGCTCTCCACGCATCTTTCAGGTTGAGGTCAGACATGTGAAGATGTATTTTCTGTGCCGCCTTGGTGAGTGTTCTAGACCTTGTTGACGTGCGATCTAGGTTTACATCAAGGATGGTGTTGAAATCCCCCCCGCAAATTAAATGGGCCGTCGGGTAGTTTGCCAGTTTCTCGAATATTCCAGCATAAAATTCTGGGTCATCTATGTTCGGCCCGTACACATTGAGGAGGACCATTTCGTTGTCACTAAGGGTTCCATGAAGTAATATGTATCTGCCTTCAGGGTCTATTTCGGAATGTATACAGTTGAATTGAAGTGATTTATGAATAAGGATCGCCACCCCCCTCGCCCTTCTCGAGTAGGTTGTAAAATATTGATGAGGCCCCCAACTCGGGATTAGATGTCCAGTTAGTTGGGGCCCTAGATGTGTTTCCTGAAGGAAAACCATTTTGGGGCCTATCCTGTTTATGTATGCTATTATCTTTCTCTTCTTCATGTGTATACCCAAACCGCGTACATTCCAGCTCAATATTTTCAAGCCGTCAGTGTCTGGTCTAGCCATTATCTAACCATTGATTATGACCATTTCTTTGGATGCGTAGCCCAACTGTATATTCAATAGTTGTAGTGTCGAAGGCTTGTGCGCTTTTCAGTTTAACCTCAACTTTTTCATAACTAGTATCCCAAACCATCTGCCCATTCCCTCCCCCTCCCTCATAGTTCCCCGAACTTTAACTATGCTTATTGATCCCACCCTCCCTCCTCCCAACATTTAACGTGCACCTGCTACACGGGGGGCTTTAGCGACCACCATTGCCCGGACCTCTCCTCGTCATTTCCAATATGACTGGTTCTCAGTTGTTACTCTCATACATGTCAGCACATGCGGGTGGAGCTAGCATATGTGATAGTTCAGTTTAGTCTTAATCTTCCCACATGTGGGCCACCCGGTAGGGAGCCTTAGCTGTTTGCAGTCCCTTCTGACTCAGCACCATAGTAGCATTTAGTCTCCCGTATGTTTCATGAGTCTTCCTCGTTTCCAGGCCCCCCGGCAGGGGCAGGGATGTGTGTCTCGACAAAGTTTGCCGCCTCCTCAGGGAACGTAAAGAAGTATGTCTTGTTTTGGTGCTGTATTTTAAGCCTTGCCGGATAGAGCATGGCGTATTTTACTTGTCGTTCGCGTAGTAGCTTCTTTACACCCGTGAACAGTTTCCTTTCCTGCTGTACCGCCATAGTGAAGTCTGGGAAGATGCGGATTATGTTGGCCTCCCATCTCAATTCCTGTTTCTCCCTGGCAGTTCTCAATATCAGATCTCTGTCTCTGTAGTTGAGCAGGCGTGCGACAATAGGCCTGGGATATGCCCCAGGTTTAGGTTTGGGTGCCAGTGATCTGTGTGCCCTCTCCACGATGAACATTGCCGACCAGCCAGGGTCCCCCAGTAGGTTACGGAGGAGGTCTTCCACCGCCTTCTCCATTGACCCCTTTAGAGCCTCCTCTGGAACCCCGATAATGCGGATATTGTTCCGCCGAGACCTGGCCTCCAAATCCTCACACTTAGATTTCACTGTTCCCAGTTCAATCGCCATTGTAGACACCGTGGTCTTCAACGCCTCAAGTGCGTCTTCTGCTCCGGAAATTCTTGTCTCCGCCTCTGTAATGCGTGCTGTTGTCTTGTCTAGCTTGGTTTTAATGGATGTAACCTCAGCTGTTATACCATCCAATTTGACATTGAGCGCGGCAAACCCCTGCTGCATAGCCTGGAAGACCGCTTGCGGATCCATCATGGCCGCTTGCGCCGCCGGTTGTTCTCGTGGAGGCCCGTCTTCAGACATCAAGGGTTGTGCTCCTTTATCGAGTGCTTTCGTGAATCTTTCAATGGATCCCTTCCCTTTCTTTTGACCAGGACGATTGGGCATTGTCTGTACGGAGTCTACTCCTCACCCCCCTCCTCACGAGGGTCTGGGGACTGTCCTCAACCCGCTTATGTGTGAAGCTTGTGGTATTTCCTCCAGGCTGATTAATGCTAGCGCCGTGGCCTGAGAGCACGTTCCAGTTCCTGCCACCCCACCTATTAGTTGCTTTGTCTTCCGGTACTGGGCCTATGTGTCCGCTGTGATCGCTGTGACCACGCTAGCCCCCAACAGGGAGCACCCCCATCAGCTCCACAACTCCTCTGGCCCCAAGTTCTTCAGTATCCTCTCAGCGTGTTGGGGTGTGATGTCTGTGATAGTGGTAAGCCATATCGGAGTAGTCGGCCCTTATCCTGCACGTGAGGCTGCTGGCTGTTGCAGTACTCCCCCACCGCCAGTGACTTCCAGAGCGCCGCAGGCCCGCCGCCCTCAATGACCACCGCCTCCGAGGGCCACTGCCCACCAGCCCCCTCCAAATGTGCCTTCGTGTCTGTGCCCAGTTGTCGAGCGACTACACTCGAGCCAGCCGTGGGATGTCCCTTTGGGGGATGGGGGGGCCTTTCGTCGCCGAGTGTCCACGTTTATTGAAGGGATGTGGTATGGAGGGACGCGCCAAGGAGCCCACATGCGTGGGTGGGAAGGGAGAGCTCCCCGCTGGCCTTCCAAACGGGTTCCTCGGAGTCCCCAGATGCGCGTTAGTGCGGGGAGGCCCAATCCCTCGATGCCGACCTCCCACGCGCCCCGGGAGCAGCAGTCCAGCCTGGCACCCGCGCCCTCCTACCTTGCGGGCCGCGGCCCTGTCTTCGATCCTCCGGTTCGTCTCGTGCCCAGGCGGGGGTGGGAGGGGGAAGGCCAGCAGGCGCTCGTCGGACTCCGGAGCGCCCGCGTCCCCCACCAGGCCCGCTGTGCCTCCTCCGCGTCCCCAGCAGCCCGCGCTGCCGTCGCCGGGCTCCTCCCCTCTTCCAGCAGCACTCTGAGCCGTATGATCTTTCTCACGGCGCGGTTCTGTCAATTGAGCGAGTTTCTTCACGGGACTTCGCTTGCAGTTGGATGAGGTGTTGCTTTATAAGTCGAATTATTCATCGTATTGGCTTCCAGGCCTTGGTCGTCGCAGGAGCTCACGCGAGTGAGACCATTCCGTCTCGCGCGCAACAGCGCCCCCTATTGTAATAAAGTTAATAGGTGTGTTGGTTATCTATTGGCTGCCTCTGTCTGGCAGAATAAATATGCTTCCAATGTTATGGCTGCACCTAAAACTAACACAGCACCTTCCACGGCTGCAACAGGTACGGTGTCAGGTGGTACAAGCAACCCCAGAAACAAGGGAAATAGGGTTAAACGCAGCACATATGGAGATGATAAGGGAATTGACACATATCTCACAGATTCAGCACACGTCTCGAACAACATGTGGTATTAGCACATGACCAGAATTGGTAAGCAGACCAAACTGAGGACAACTGCTATGTGTGCTCGTTGATCCCATACGCTATGAGCGCATCAAGAACATTTGTAGCTACTGAAGTACCAGCAAGGACAGTGGAATGCCTGATATATCTGGCACTATTCCAAACAAAAGGACGATTTCAAGGGACAGTGGTAACACTTCAATGGAAAACAAGGGACTCATACCCATACGAAAATAACTTCCTCAAAACATATCTAATGTACCATAAAAGAAGCCTGCATACTGAAGGGTTCAGATACATGACGGATGGTCCTGAAAAAGGAGAGACGAAGAAAGTAACGTTACAATACCTACCGTGTGATTGGTATACAAGCAAAATCGCTGGTGAACAAGGGTGCTGGGAAAGACCCTTAATAACAATAACTGGGAAAACATATACGAATGACGGATGGGAAATAGGGGTGGCTGGGAGCAATATGGTAACACGATAAAATATTACCTCCATAAAAGAGCACAACGACAGATGCTGGATGGAGTGGGTAAAATATGTACCGATGCTGACATGGCTGGAGAAGGACAAAGATCCAATAAGTATACTACCGCTAACTGCACCCACACTGTGCTATCAACACAACAGCGATGTGGATGTGGGACGCAACACCAACTGTGAAAGAACAATAGAGATACCAGAGGAGGGTGCTAGCACAGCAGTTCTAATGGACCACTATTGGGCCTGTGGTGATAAGGAATACCACACCTTTCCTCCATCATGGAATGGAATATGCACCATGGTACATATCAACGTGCCATCCCTAGTTGTGCCTCAGAAACACGTCAACATGACTAACTTCCCCCAGATGGACGAAGGGAACAAAAGGAGGAAAATATCTGTGGAAGTTGAAGAAGGTGACGAAAACAACAACAATAACGTTTTGCCGAGAGTGAAAAGACAAGGAGAACCTCTGACGGGGAACTACCTGTGTTGAAGATCAGAAACAGCTCTCACCTCCATCCCACCAGAACACAGTCTATTTAGCAGAGCGGCGATGTTCTTCTCATCCATAATACACCCAGCACTGCAGGCATATGCAAATGCAAAATGGCTCCAAATCACCATATGGGAGCTAATGATGACAATTAACTCAACTGTCAATGGATTTAACGCCATAAAGGAAGAACTGAGGGCGGTAAGAAGGGTAGCACTCCAAAACAGATATGTGCTGGACCTCCTCACGGCAATGGAAGGAGGAGTTTTTGCAGAAATTGGACAATCATGTTGCACATTCACACCTGCTAATGACGCCGACAATGGAACACTTACAGAAGCAGTATCACAACTAGCCCCGATGCACTCGAAAATGGTTGACGAAAGTAAAGGAGTCAAAGGAGACGGCAGTTGGTTTTCCTTCATCTGGTCATGGATGCCTTTGTGGCTATCAGACGGCCTGAAGTTAATAGCAGGATGCATTATATTGGCAGTGGCTATAATGATTGGAATGAGATTATGGAAAGGAAGAAGAGCTTGTACGACGGACGAAATGATGGAGATGGTTGGTATGCACGCTTTACTGCCAGCTGATGATGACAAGCACACAGACATGATCATACAGGAAAGGGAAAGGTTGCGCAAACAGATACTTGATATAATCACATAGATCCGCCGTCTGTGAAGGTAGAGAACCCAAGGAGCTATGTTGGAAGATGGGTATACTGCAAACCTGGCGGCGGCTGTGTTTACATGTATTGGTCATTTGAAGATCATGTCAACCACTATGGGCACTTGGCCGGAATAACTAAAGTATGGAGAGTGAAAGGAGATAAGGAAAAGGATGATTTTGTGGTCAACAAGTCGACCAGAGGGGGGACTGAAGTGGGAGAATGGGATAACACCCTCCCCCCAATCTCATCCAGACCATGGCCTAGGGGATCACGGCCCAGACACCCCCCACGAGGGGAGTTCATCTACTTACCATATGACAAAATACCCTGGTTCAAAAACCAACAGATACGAAGACTATGCCCACCAGCACGCCAGGCTCAAATCAACACCTGCGACATGGATCAGCTCGACTAAAACAACAGCCATGAGTATTCACATCGTTAGAGATGCCATGACGACATAGCCAACAGACAAGAATACACGTGCTACCATGCACACTGGTCACTCACACACCAACCCACACGAAGAACATACTCAGTGCTACGACGCAGCGGACGGTCATACCCACAGACATGCATCGTTGTTATTTTTCACATAGGCCTTCTACAGCACCGCACAAACGAAGATGCCCGAAGAGCTTGTGTACATGCTTGCTGACGCTTTTTCTCGCCACCCATCCCTATGAGGACACCACCATGTATATCTAACGCTGCCTGTGACACTCTGTCGCCCCGTGACCTCCATACTATGGATTATGTATGGATTACGTACTGCCACCCAGAAACTATGCCCAAGTAGGCCGCAAGCAAGAGTCCCCAGGCAGGAGCCTCACAAACGAAAACCCTCCCAGAGCGAAATACAAGTGCTAATCATGCAGAACGAGCCCTAACGAGAGCCACAGCCAAGGCTACGATGTTGCAACCCGCACGCTGCGCGCCCAGCGCCAAGGTTACACCTGCAGGTGCCAAGCCCTCAGAGACAGAATACAAAATCTAATGCTCATAATTCTGCTCCAGCTACCAAGCCGAACTGACAAGATGCCAAGCTTACGAGATGAGAAGCCACCAGGATCCCACGTCTGGGACACAGGTTGCAACAACGAAGTGGCAAAGATGGACACCTACAGCAATGGGAAAAACCTGCTCACCAGCCCATAAGCAGACCTGCCATTGTCCGCACTAACACATAGTTGCACGTTGTTGCTAATGTCAGGTACACCGCAGGCTGGGAACAGCGATGGTCCCAGGATTGGGGGCTCGCGGGAGAACCAATCAGAATACAGGGGGCTTATTACTGACGCCATTACTCCCAGCCAATCACCAAGGGTCCCCTTGTAACAATTCCAAAATAGCAACTGTTAGGAACAGCCCAAGTATACCACCTGACCTGTCCTCCACCACTAACATATCTCCCTATAGGGGACATATACTAACCCTGCCACTCGGGGAACCAATCCGAAGTGGCAATAGGTTTGTGATGATTTTTCCCAGGTGACGCAAGTAGCGCGTCATACTGCTGTAAAAAGGGCCTGCGAGCCCCACTAAGGATGAGAGCTTTTCCGGATGCATACGGACTAAGTGTATACCTGCCGTTACTCTAATAAACAGCAGTCATTGCATTGCTCCTTGTGTGCGGGTGTCATACTCCTTCTGGGACGCAGGAGGAGTTGGGGCCTCCCCAGCCGGAGGTCCACGGACGGCTCTGTTGGCCCTCGGGATAATCCCCCCAACAGCAGTTAATAAAAGGAGACTCCAGGAGTGAGCAACTGGTGTCGGTGTCTGCTTAATTCGTGGCCTGCCATGTGACTACGGCCTGTGTGATTACCCTGGCCCCTGTGCCCACAAGCCAGGGACTGTATGGTGGGTGAGCGCACCTCCATTTTTGGATCGGGTGAGCCTGATCACTGCAAGGTGCCCCCTGCCTGTATGGTTGCATGCCCGCAGCATATCCTGTCTTGCTGGGTGCCCCCAGCAACTGTGTGCCGTGCCACCGACCCAGCAATAACAAAGGCCACGGTCCCCCTGCTGGGCATTCCAAGGTCGTCCATTTGAAGGTAAATGGCCAATTAGGTGAGTAGCTTTCTAAAATGGTGGTATTTTGTATTCCTCCACAAGAATGAAAGGGTTACATTTCTCCCCAGGTTCAGCACTACAGTACACCATGGATGACTTACATTTACACTGCAAAATACTCCATTCAATTTTCCGTTTACATCTAACAATTTTCCAGAATTTCAGTGAGCATACTTGTATTACAAAAAACAAAAATGTCTGTGTCTTTATTCTGCATCAATATAGCTGACTGCTGATTACAACATACCTCTTAAAACAAGAACTGAGGGCATACGTGTGGGTGGGGTTACTTCCTGTAAGACATCACACATGCTCGAACTGATTAGAATCATGCCCAATGCAGAATGTTCCTCTGCATCAGGCAGCATTGCAAAAACATGTAAATATGCTCAGATCAAATCGGCATGTGCAATGACTTGTAACTGACAAGCTAGAACATTCTGTTCTGCACCTGCACTGGGGCCCATTAGGTAGCACGCCACATAAAAGAAATAGATAACCAGATTTTTTGTAGAACAGCCCCACCACCCCCTCTACAGCTGGGATTCCAGGAGCCTGGTGGGAGTATGCACCTGAGGCAGGAGTATGTCCACTGATTGCAGTGTGGACTCCCTAATGATGCCCCAGTATAATATGCATTCCCTGACCTAGTGTCCTGTGCACCCAGAGTCAGTGTGCATCTGGAATCCTCACTGCTTACCACAACTCCAGAATGTGGTGGTCTTGCTCTCCACTCTAGCAGGGTGTGCTGGAGTGACCACCAGCCTTTATGTTGGGAGCTCAGAGGCTCGTCCTAAAATATTGATGGAGCGATGCTGATGCAGTCAGTACCTCCACAGCTGCCTATGTGCCCGTGGGCATGTGGGCTAGCTGCACACATACTACTGGTCTCACACAACCTCCACACTACTCCTAGAATTGGAATACTTCTACCCACCACAAAATTCAGTCTGGCTGCACACATACTGAGTGCACACACGCACTACTTACCACCCTACTTTTCTCCACTGACCTGGACTACTGTCCCCGAGGGCGTTCAACCGACAGCACATTGAGATCATCCCAAAGGTGGAAGGTGCTATACAAATGCCCAATAACATAACATAATATAACATAACATGCCAGTGCATGCCACTACCGTTGGAAGGCAAGGGGTCCATGGTACACCCCTTGCTCCCACCCAGCATTCCCCTCCTAGGTGTGGGAGACATCGTCTAGGCTACCTGTGAAGGCATTAGGAGTTCCTTCTGTTGCTCCCCGTCAGAAATGTTTATTTTCTATAGGGCATTTTCCTTAGTGTGATGTGTGGAAGTAGAAAACGTGGGAATGCCGCTGGCCAAATGAGGGATCGCCCACTCTGGTGTGCACAAGCAAAGAGCTCCTATTGATGCATTGTATAGGTCCTGGAAAGTGGCATCTCTAGGGATAGGCCAAAGTGGGCACTGCCCCCCATCAGCTCTCCCCCGCATTGAGTGTAAGGAACGCAGACGCTAAGCCCGAGCATTACGCAGAAACTGTGAGAAGCATTACATCGTGGTGAGTACCCTTCTTGTTAACTCAACTCAGGGAAATGTGTGCACATTGCAGCTAATGTGTGATGCAGTATGACATTTGCACCCAGTACCCTCTGCAGTGACGTACCGGGAGTGGGGAGGGCAAGGAGGGAAGCTTCTCCCCCAGTGGCTCTTTCAGTAGCCAGACCCAGACATTTGGGCTGGCGGCTGGACACAATGATTCATTGTCCTCCTGGCATCAGGCCACCAGGTAACACGCCAATATATTCATTTCTCTATTTTCTTTCTGAGGCTTAAAATGTATGCTATGCAGCGCTCGCGTTACAAACTGCGTTTTCTCATTCTACGGGATATTCAGAAGTGTTATTACCTCATTGTATTCTAAACCTGGATCCTCCTCATCAGTCACTTTCTGACAAAGGGCTCAGAGCTCTTCGGAGAGCATTTAGTGTTTAAGCTCCATGCTGGCTGGTCATCTCGTGATAATCAGCGGCTAAAAACCTTATCTTTGTCGCCATTGTAATGTTGGTACCCTATGGGTGCCTCTACTGTTTTTGCTAAGAACTAAGAAGGGGGCCCCAACCATTGTGTTGAATTGGTCCACACACATCTTCAGTCGGGCCTGGGGCAGCCAGTCGAGCCCTTTCTAACTGTGGCATGACTTTTGTTCTGGGCATCATGTCCGGGACAGCAGTGTTGCTGTATGCTCCATATCCCATTCTTGTCCAAATTTTGCAGGGAGAGGGCACAGCGTCAAGTCATCATATGGGGGTAGGAAGGCAGGACAATTGTGTGTCAGTTTATCATTCTTTTTCATAAGTGAATTTGGGAGGAGAACTAGCAGGACTTTTTTCGTGGCTCGCCACCCCACTCTTGCAAAGTTAGACTCCCCCGAACCCTCTGCCAGGCGCCTTCTTCATTTCGCATGTTTTGGTTTCCTCTAATGTCCTTTGCTTAAGAGATACAACTGGAGGTTATGGTTTCTGTCTATAGCACATGCAGAATGGGCGCTCCTGACCTGACGTTTCTTATCCAGTGTCAGCTGGCCTTTTTTATGTTTCTGTGGCCTATCACTTTGTGCATACCAAAATTCTGGATGTTACTGTTGCTGTCACATCACGGAATACCTGGCGTTTGTGGAACCGATGGCGACACAAACGCTAGTTTCGTTTTCATTTACCTCCGTTTTGGCCACGCCCCCTTTTCCTACGTTTTTCTCCCCTCTGCCCTGATTTCATTGGTTGTGACGCTCCCCGACTCGGACTCTTTACCAGCTCCTTCCGGGTCGGGGATGCGTCGCAACGCTTCCGGGTTTTCGTATCCCTGAGCCTTGCTGCTAGTTTCCCGTTCGCCTCCCCCTTGCCAGCTACTACTTCCATTCCTTTTTGTTTTGTAGTACTGCGCCTTTCTGGGCGCCGCTTTTTTCCACCTATATTTCCTATTTAACTAGCCTTTCTTTGTTTTCCCTTTTCCCGTAACTTTTCTTACACCCACCTTCTTCGCCTCCTTCCAGTCTGTTACCCCCCTTCCTTCCTTCTACGTTCTACCCTTTTCCGTCTTCCCTTTCTTGTTTTCCTTATTTTTTTGTATCTTTTTTACCAGGTCTTTCCTTCCTTTCTCACTCCTTGTTCCTTTGGGTATCTCTACTATTGCCCTGCCGTGTACCAGACCCTTGCCTGTTCTCCGGATTGCCTATTCTTGCCGCCTAAAGATACCTGCCTATTACTCACCGTGTACCAGCCTCCTGCCTGCATTTGGACTGCCTTTGTTTATCTATTTGAGTTCAGACGCCTGTGTTTGTTCCTGGTTGTCTGTGGACTACTGCCCTTCCAAGGCATCACTCCACGGGATACTTCCGGTCTACAGTTCTACTCACCTTTCCGGAGACCAATCTACGAACAATATAGGATTTAGGGGTTTTTTGTGCCTTATAGGCTTTTTCCCCTCCTAGGCGATTCCGGGAGAGGAGCCCCCTGGTCTTCCTTATTGGAGACACGGTGGCTTCCTTTCGGGGCCGTCCTTACCTCCATAAAAAAAAAGAACCTTCCAGGAGAAGAGAAAAGAAGGGTACCTGGAAAGAAGAAGAAGGTGAGGAGTTAGGGGAGGGGGTAACTTCAGAATCTGATTCATCTGACAAAGAGAGCACTGATTCAACTAACAGACCTGACAGATTGCGACGCCTAAAGAAAGTGATGGCCACCCCACAGCAGGTACAAGAGCTAGTAGCTGCCGTACAAAACTTAAATCTGGAAATGCAGAACCTAAAGGCTGCTAATGCCACCCTACAACAGCGACTGACGGACCGAGAAAGACTCTCACCGGACTTACCTCCGCTCCCACTCGTGTCAGGGAAATTTGACGGCTCCCCAAAGAAAGTCAAAGAGTTTCTGGATGCATGTAATTTACATTTTTCTTTTCGCACACAGACCTTTGCCTCTGACCACGGAAAGGTAGGATTTATGATTACACACATGACCGGGAACGCCTTAGCCTGGGCTACTCCACTTGTTAATCTACCGGACCCTGTACTTCAAGATTTCAATGCCTTTAGAAATCTACTACAACAAACTTTTCTACGAACTGAAAGTACTTTCCTTGCCTCAGAAGATCTGCTTGACATTAGACAGGGTAGCTCAGATCTTCTAACCTACATTACTACCTTTAAACAAGTGGCCGCCGAAGCGGGTTGGCAAGAGCAGGCCCAGTATGCTATATTCCGGAGGGGTTTAAGGGAAGATCTCAAGGACGAGCTAGCACGAATAGAAAGACCTGGATCTTTTGCAGAGCTCCTTACCGCGACCCTGCGGATCGATTTCAGAATGTCAGAAAGACGTCAAGAGAAGAAAAGATAGAAATCGAGCGCACCCCCTCTCTGGGATTCATCATCCTCATCGGTACCCTTCCAACGATCCACTAAAGAAGAACCCATGCAGATCGGAATGGCTCGAGCACCACTTACACCAGAGGAGCGAAAAAGGCGAAGAGAGAACTCCCTGTGTATGTACTGTGGGTCGCCTTCCCACTTACTCAGAGATTGTCCTGATGTACCAATCAGAAAGTCGGGAAACGTGCGCCCTCGGTAAATGTTGGGACACATAACCGAAGGGCCGTTTACAGTCCCTATGCTCCTCTCTCAGTATCTTCAGCTGAAGTCTCTGAAGATTCACGGTTGATGGTGCTTACAGTCACTCTCAGAATTGACTCGAAGGAAGTCACCACTTTAGCCCTACTTGATTGTGGGGCTGCAGGAAATTTCATGGACATCCAATGGGCAGACAGGCAAGGAATCAAGAGAATTGCTAAACAAGAAAATCAGAAAGTCGAAGGCGTGGATGGCAAGCCCCTGAGTTCGGGCATGATTACTCACACCACCATAGCTCTTACCTTGTCTGTCCAAAAACACGTTGAAAGTATCACATTTGATCTCATAAGAGCAGCCCACTTCCCCATTATTCTGGGTATCTGCTGGTTACGCAGACACAATCCCAAAATCGACTGGTCTGGTAATCTGTTAGACTTTCAATCTTCGTATTGCAAGACGGAATGCTTGCCTGAACCCGAATTCGAGATGGTAAAGACCTCCAACAGCTGTGAAGTCCGAACAGTACATTGTCTACCACGCTACCTTGAGGAATTCAACGAGGTGGTAACAGACAAGATACCCATTGAACTCCCACCACATCGCCCTGAAGATTGCTGCATAGATCTAACCCCAGGAGCTTTGGTGCCTTTTGGGAGGATGTTTTCCCTGACTGTAGAAGAGAAACAATACCTTCGAGAATATCTGGATCACAACATGGAAAACAGACTCATCAGACCATCAAAATCACCCGCCGGAGCCTCACTATTTTTCATCTCTAAGAAAGGATCTAAGGAACTGAGGCCGTGTATAGATTATCGCAGTCTCAAACAAGTCACCATCAAGGATAGATACCCCATGCCTTTGATCACCGAAATCCTACAAGCAGTCCATGGAGCCAAGATCTTCACTAAACTTGATCTAAGAAATGCCTACCACCTCCTTCGGGTCCAAGACGGGGACGAATGGAAAACGGCGTTCCGGACCCCATTCGGCCTTTTTGAGTACAGAGTAATGCCTTTTGGGTTATTAACGCTCCATCTATATTCCAACGATTTATGGACCGACTATTTTCGGATCTTCTGTGTCAAACCACCTTGGTATATCTAGACGACATTCTTATCTTCTCCAAAACTCCGGAAGATCATGAAAGGCATGTCAAAGAAGTTTTTCATAGGCTTCAAACAAATCATTTGTCTGTCAAACTTACTAAGTGCGTATTCGCAGTCTCCTCCATCCCTTATCTCGGGTTCATACTCTCGGACCAGGGAATCGCCATGGATCCCTACAAGGTGTCTTCCATCCTGGAATGGCCTTCTCCGACTTCTGTCAAAGAGTTCCAACGGTTTTTGGGTTTGGCTAATTTCTATAGGAGGTTCATCCCAAACTTTTCTCAAAAAATCCTACCTATCACTTCTCTTCTAAAGAAGACGACAACATCATTCAAATGGTCTATCGAGGCCGAAAAGAGTTTCAAGACCCTCAAGAACGCTTTCTGCTCAGCCCCCATCCTACAGCAACCTAACCAACACCGGCCCTTCATTTTGGAGACGGACGCTTCCTCAGCAGCTATAGGAGCTGTCCTACTTCAAGAGATACAGAATGTTGAACATCCAGTGGCTTACTTCTCCAAAACCTTAACCACCAGTCAAAGGAATTATTCAGTCATAGAACGAGAGTTGCTAGCCATGAAAGCTGCATGTTTGGAATGGCGTCACCTCCTCCAGGGAGGAGAGTTTCCATTCACCATTCGGACGGATCATAAAAACTTACAGGTCCTAAAACAATTTGAGTGCTACAACACCCGACAGGCGCGATGGGCACATTTTTTCGCACAATTCGATTTTCGTATCACCTACATTCCAGGCAAACTGAACTTGGTAGCAAACTCGCTTTCCCGCCGAAGCGACTACCTGTCAGAGACAGAGATTTCTACCGAATACATGTTCCCCAAGCCAAAAATCATTGGTGTGGTTTCATCATTCCTCAGACAAGTACAAGAGGACTCTGGAGGTCGCTTCGAGTTGGAAAAACACCCCAAAAACGTGTCTTATGAAGTCAGAAAAGGTCTGTATCTAGTCAAGGGAAAACTGTACCTACCCACACAATCTTTCCGCAAAATGGCACTAAACTGGTGCCATGACTCCAAATTAGCGGGTCATCGAGGAGGAACCAACACTTTCGAATATCTCCAACGACACTTCTATTGGCCAAAGATGAAAGAGGATGTAGATCGATATGTTCAGTCCTGCATTGTCTGTCTTCGGAACAAATCTTCACGCCAACGACCGATCGGTCTCCTCAATCCATGTGAAGTGCCCAAGAGTCCCTGGAGCACCATCTCTACTGATTTTATCGTGGATTTACCCCCATCTCAAGGTTATACATGTATTATGGTAGTAGTGGACTCATTCACCAAACTAGCTCATTTTTCTCCACTACCAGGGGTTCCCACTGCGGATAAGATGGCAGACATATTTCTCCAAGACATCTTTCGGTTGCATGGTATGCCAAATAAGATAATATCGGACCGCGGTAGTCAATACACCTCCCGGTTCTGGAAAGCATTATGTACCAGACTAGGGATCGAAAGAGCTCTCACTTCAGGATTTCATCCACAATCCAACGGACAAACAGAACGATTGAACGGAACGCTAGAGCAGTATCTACGGTGCTTCATCAATTCCCAACAAGATAACTGGAATACCTTGCTCCCACTAGCAGAATTCTCCTATAATAATTCAGTACATTCTGCTATCGGGTATAGTCCTTTTTTTTTGCACCTACGGATACCATCCTCGTTCCATACTTCCTGTCTCTGATCTTTCTTCTAATTTACCCGCTGTTGATTCATCCCTCTCTCTTCTCAAGGAAACCCATAAGAAGGCACAGGAAGGCCTTCGATCGGCTCAAGCGCGCTATTGCGTTCAAGCCAATAAACATCGTCGGCCGGTTCCGGGGTGGGAAGTAGGAACGAGAGTAATGCTTTCCACTAGATATCTCCCTCGCTGGGTCCATCCCTCCAAACTTTCTCCCAAGTTTCTAGGGCCATATGAGATAATCCAAAAGATCAACCCAGTGGCCTTTCGTTTACGACTACCCACTACACTAAAGAGGGTTCACCCTGTATTTCATGCCTCTCAACTCAAGTCTTTTCAGTATGACCCTTGGGCACGTCGGGCTAAACAAAACCCGATCCCTCGGGGTTCCTCGCAGACAGAGTTCGAAGTGGCCCAACTCTGTGACTCAAGATATCGCAGGGGTAGATTGGAGTATTTAGTCAAGTGGAAAGGCTATCCATCCTCAGAAAATTCTTGGGAACCCATCACTCACATTAATGCACCGTTCTTGCTTCGCAAGTTCCATTTTTTTCACCCGGGGAAGCCAGGGGGTGGAGCCTATCGGAGGGGGCATACTGTCACATCACGGAATACCTGGCGTTTGTGGAACCGATGGCGACACGAACGCTAGTTTCGTTTTCATTTACCTCCGTTTTGGCCACGCCCCCTTTTCCTACGTTTTTCTCCCCTCTGCCCTGATTTCATTGGTTGTGACGCTCCCCGACTCGGACTCTTTACCAGCTCCTTCCGGGTCGGGGATGCGTCGCAACGCTTCCGGGTTTTCGTATCCCTGAGCCTTGCTGCTAGTTTCCCGTTCGCCTCCCCCTTGCCAGCTACTACTTCCATTCCTTTTTGTTTTGTAGTACTGCGCCTTTCTGGGCGCCGCTTTTTTCCACCTATATTTCCTATTTAACTAGCCTTTCTTTGTTTTCCCTTTTCCCGTAACTTTTCTTACACCCACCTTCTTCGCCTCCTTCCAGTCTGTTACCCCCCTTCCTTCCTTCTACGTTCTACCCTTTTCCGTCTTCCCTTTCTTGTTTTCCTTATTTTTTTGTATCTTTTTTACCAGGTCTTTCCTTCCTTTCTCACTCCTTGTTCCTTTGGGTATCTCTACTATTGCCCTGCCGTGTACCAGACCCTTGCCTGTTCTCCGGATTGCCTATTCTTGCCGCCTAAAGATACCTGCCTATTACTCACCGTGTACCAGACTCCTGCCTGCATTTGGACTGCCTTTGTTTATCGATTTGAGTTCAGACGCCTGTGTTTGTTCCTGGTTGTCTGTGGACTACTGCCCTTCCAAGGCATCACTCCACGGGATACTTCCGGTCTACAGTTCTACTCACCTTTCCGGAGACCAATCTACGAACAATATAGGATTTAGGGGTTTTTTGTGCCTTATAGGCTTTTTCCCCTCCTAGGCGATTCCGGGAGAGGAGCCCCCTGGTCTTCCTTATTGGAGACACGGTGGCTTCCTTTCGGGGCCGTCCTTACCTCCATAAAAAAAAAGAACCTTCCAGGAGAAGAGAAAAGAAGGGTACCTGGAAAGAAGAAGAAGGTGAGGAGTTAGGGGAGGGGGTAACTTCAGAATCTGATTCATCTGACAAAGAGAGCACTGATTCAACTAACAGACCTGACAGTTGCCTAGATGTCCCTCCTAGAATAGTTGATATTATATACCATTTGTATGTCAATTCCTCCTGCTTCCAAGCGCTTTAAATTGGTATGCAGTCGTTATAACGAAAATATTATAAAGAATGAACATATATTCTCGGAAGGATAGCTCAGGGGCAACGTGCTCGCCTTGGAAGCAAGACGACACAGGGCACCACAGGTTCATTCCCTGGGTCTGCACTTAGAAACCTCTCGGTATTAAGCGCGTTATAAATAACCTATCATATCATACATATTGAATCTTATAACGAAAAATGTTATGAAGAATGCACTTAGGAGTGGGTAAAGGGTTAAATCTTGTGGAGAAACAGTTGTGGTGGGTTTTTAGGGGTGGGAAACCGGGGTTTTGGGGGGACACCCCCCAAACAAAATGTGTTCTATTTTTCATTATAAAAGTTTTGTTATTAGTGCATTCTTCATAACATGTTTTGATATAAAGACATGTAACCTTTAAATTGAGTGACAACCCCGAAAAGTTATCCGGTTGGCCGCTGTGTCACTTTTGCCCCCTATATCACCCCCTTTTCGACGACCAGGACACTTCTGTAACCCAGGGTCCAGCTGTCAGAACAAGAACAGCGGCAAACGAGGTGTTAACTGCTTCGCCCCACTCTGTGATAAAAATATATCCTTAACATTCTATGAAGAATTATGAAAACAAACAAAAAAAATCAGCAAATATATGGCGAGCCCACAGAAAGGAGGCCGCGCCAAGAATATTAGGCAAACAGAGTATGATGTTTCTATTGTGCTTGGCTTTACAGGCTTAGCACAGGGAGACGCATTATAGAAGATATCTAGTTTGCAGCAAGACTCGGCAGGCACGGGAGCAGGGGACGACAAAGGCAGCCATCCACAGAGGGATATTCTGTACGAGTGTCCCTGAAAGCCGCCCTTATGCCATCTGTTTACTCTACGGGGTTTTTAAGAAATCAGGCTGCGCCCACACCCCCCTCCTGCCCCATACCTTTCTCTTTTCTTCACGCCATCCAAGCGCAGGGTTTTCATCGCAGTAAAAAAAAAAAAGGCAAACAGGTCCCAGCCTGCTGCCTGGAGGAAAGGCTGTTTTGTTGTGGAAGGAGCGCACTTTGCTGAAACAATAAACAGTAGAATGCCTCTGTTTATTTTTCCATGTACTTGAGGTGAAGGTGCAGCCCTGCCACCGCGGGGCTCCCCGCGTGACCTTTCCCGCGCAGCCGAAGAGCTGCGGATCATTGCAAAGAAAGCGAGGCTTGGAACGCAGGTGACAGAAATCAGTAAACCGGCTCTGCTTTTTTAAAGTGTGATCTGTGATGGCATCTCTGAAATGTGAACATTTGCCTATTCTCACAATGTCTGTTCTCTCAACTATTTTATGCTCTAGCACTACCTAAAAAAAAGTGGTTGGACTAAATGTGTGGTATTAAGTTTTAAAAAATTTAACTACACAATAGAGAACAGTGGGCTTGTAAGAATAAAACACTACCCATGTACTGTACCTGTGTCTCAACGATCTGCTAAGAAAATATTCAGTAACAGCGCCTCGATGCCCAAGGGCAGTTTGTGCGCTTTATAAATGGAAATAAAAAAAATAAATACATTCCAGACACTCACCTCTCCTATCACTATGCTCTCTCTCCACACCAACACACAATAGAGCGCTGCTACACCCCGATCAAATATGGCCTAGCTGCTCACATAGTAACATTACTCCATGAACACCTCAACATCCTGCTAGAACGCAGCTACACCCCACGAAATAAATCAGCCTAGCTGCACACATAAACGTCCTACACAGGCCGCCAGAATGCAGTCTCGGAGACCAACCACCAGACTGCACACATTTAACTGATCTCTCAATACCAACACAGCTAAGGTTAGGATGCAGCTACCATCCAACAATTGCATCAGCTGCTCACATATTGAGTGCACACACGCACCCTATAAAGACCCTACTCTCTTGACTGACTTTGACTATGGTCCCTGAGGGTGTTCAACCCACAAGTGCTTTGAGGTCATACCAATGATCTATAGACCGCTATATAAATGCCAAATAACATAACAAAACAATATGTAGAAACACTACCACTCACTCAGTTTTACGAAGCTACCCAGGATCCGGCTTATGGGGAAAGCAGCATGCAGACCAGGCAGTGCATGTTATGCTACTGTAGCATGCCCTTATAATGTGCAACATCATCACTGTAGGTGTTTCAGAGAGCCTACATACATGTGCAAGCAAAATGGCCTGATAAGCAGGAATGGTGGCATGCTGGCCTTGCAGTAAATGAGCTGGGAAGGTGGCCTGCTGACCATGCAATACACGAGCATGGAGGGTGGCCTTCTGACCATGCAATACATGGGCAGAGAGGATTGCAGGCAAGTCATTTGGGGGTCGCCAGAGTTCGCAAGTGCGACCTCTGAGGTCTCCCTTGTGACCTCTAAAAAAAAACCAAAATAAAATTATATATATATATATTTTTTTTGCAATGCAAGCTCCTGGGCTGTGTCCAACACCATGTGGCTCTTTCATTCTGGAGTGGCTAGCTTTCTTGTTCAGGCCCCTTAAAAAAGAAGAAAAATAAGAACATGAGGGCCACAAGTCTAACACTTTCAGCTCTGAATCTAGATAAGAAAGAATAGGAATGCCAAAAAATGTGTCTTCCTGGAATTCTATACAATAATTGCTAGACTTATTAAAGGTTTATTTCAGGCACACTTCAGGGGGCGAGTCACTGATTTAGTCTGTTCTCAAACGCCTCAACAAAGCCTTTCATCCTTCTGAGGTCGATAAATGGGTACCAACACAGGTTGGGTGATATTGAGTGTATATTTCTTCCATGTAAATCGCTTAAGCGTAAGTGCTATATAATAACACATCATTATCATTTGGTCATGGACGTCTGCTTGCAATCACAGTAATTTGATAATATGGGCCTATACACACTGATCTTAACGATACATATGGCGATCCATTCAGGTATGAAATGTACATCACATTATAGTGATATTGTAACCATATTTTTCATAGTGTACAATGCAATGTGATGCCACTTCCTGTTTTGTCAACGGGTGCAAGGTCGTGTTCCATCGTTTCCCGCGATATCACTTTGGGGTGGGTTCAAATGACATCACTTCCTGGGATGTCATCAGGGGTCAAGGGTCGTGTGATGTCACTTCCGCTACCCCTGGCATTTTGGTGAAATGACGTCCCTGGAGGATTGCCTGCTGACCAGGGTGTAAACGAGCATGGAGGATGGCCTGCTGTCCAGGTAATACATGGGCTGGGAAGGCAGCATACAGCCCAGGCTACAGACCAGGCAGTACATGTGCTACGAGCCAAGGAATGCTGCAGGTCAGATCCCTTTCAAGGGAGCACCACACCGGGAGAAAGGGAGGAGCCGGAAAAGGAAGGAGGTATTCATTTTAATAAAGATATAGTTCCAAGCATGTGGAGTCTCACTGTGTCCTCCTTTCGTGGTCGTGTCCTGGTGCCAACAATTGGTGATGGAGACGGACCACCCGGCACAGCTCGCTGACACCGCAGAGTCCTGATCAGCCATGAGCATAGCGTCCTTCCAAAGGTGTCTCTGCGATGCATCCTGCCGATGAACCATACCTGAAGTGCCCGCTGCTGCTGCAGCATCCGATCCACCACAAGTGTGGCATCCTGTGAACAATGTCTATGCGACACATTCATGCCTAAGAGCTCCCGCCGCTGGCGGCAGTTCCCCACATCAGTCCAATGCGTCCTGGTTTCCCGCTGGCCCACAGCATCCTGCCGGCATTCAGACATCCTGCTGCTGGTCTGCTCCGATGCTGAGCGCAGGCTGCTCGCGAGTGCTCACCCACCCGAGTACAGTGGCTGCGCGGGCTGATATAAAAAAAAGTATAAACAAAGCAGAAGAAAGAGGAGCGAGAAGGAGGGTCGTGATCCTGGGGACGCCATCTCTGAGAGCAGCAGACACAGTGCTACCACCCCACGACAGATTGTCCTGGCACATGCGCGCTGCCTGCAGGTGCCCCCATGAACTTCCACGTACACTGAGGCAGCCACAGCCAGAGGTACGTGACGGGGAAGGCACTGCTGGACACCGCCCACAGTGTTCTCATCAAGAAAGAGGTGCCTAGGCCATGACTGTCCATCATAGACCTCTCCGAGGTTTCAACACAGCTGGGGGTCACACACAGATTGGCTGCTTGGCACACCTCTTCGGCCCGAAAACTGCTGTGAGGACATCATGGAGGACCAAGGTGCCGCACAGATGGTGGCCCCACTAGCCAGTGTCACAATGTTCTTCCTAAGGAAGCCATATCCATTTACATTACTACCGCAACAAGACAAGGGCCCATGATGGACTGAATGAGTTGAATAGTTTGTCGACTTCATTATAGAGGCAGGAGAGGAAAAGTTACCTGTTCTCAAGGACATCTTCATGAACCTGGCAGGGAAGGAAATAAAAGACATCATCAAGATGATCCCGTTGGAGGAGAGAGCCACCTATGGCGATTTTGTTGCTACCCTGCACAAGAAGCTAGTGGTACAGCCCAACAGAGACTATGGGGGTCATTACGAGTATGGCGGTAGGGGGTTAACGGCACCGGTAAGGATGCTGGTGCCGTTAACGCCCTACCGCCGCATTCTGAGGTCCCTTAGCGGGTCCCACCAGGTCCAGCTGGTTTACCAGCCACCCTTAGGGGGACCGGTTAAGGGACCATGGAGCTAATAAAGGACCTGCTATTTGCGGGCCCGTTATTAGCTCCTTCCCCATTCCCATT
This sequence comes from Ambystoma mexicanum, assembly GCF_040938575.1. Taxonomy (NCBI): domain Eukaryota; kingdom Metazoa; phylum Chordata; class Amphibia; order Caudata; family Ambystomatidae; genus Ambystoma; species Ambystoma mexicanum. The sequence goes on along the minus strand of NC_090940.1, from coordinate 234,614,458 downwards.
GAGCCCTATGGGGGCTAAAATGGGAATGGGGAATGGTTTTTGAAATGGGGACTTTCCGGGTCCGCATAGGTCGGAATGTCCCGGTAATTCCCCATTCCGACACCACGGTCCCGGACACGGGTTTGGAGGCAGCCATGGAGCTATTAACACCATGGCTGCCTCCAAACTCGTTATGACCCCCTATGAGAGCCACGCATTTAATGAATGCTCTCAATCCTCGCATGAAACGGTGGAAGAGTTTATCACGCGTCTCTGACAGAAACTGGCCACGGGCAATTCTCCCAGTTCTTAGACAATGAGGCCATCGGACTTCATGTCATCAAGGGCTGCGTGTCGTCCGCCCTCCGGAAACAACTCCTAAAGAAGCTGTTCACAATTGATGAGGTTATAGAGATGGCGAGGGTCAGAAAACGAGTGGAGATACAAGCGACTGCAATAGAGACGCACAGGAAGAAAAGCAAAAAAGACAAGACCGTAGCGACTTTTCTTCTGCAACCTGAGATGCAGCCAAGGGGCCCATTCAAGGCCCTGTCATGGTGAGGGGCCCACCGAGAGACGGATGCAAACAGATGAGGATGAGCCCTCTCCCAGTGAACACATGTTTCTGATGTGGCCAGGCATTCCCGCACATGTGTGTGTGTCCTGCTGTCAGCCAACGATGCTCGAAATGTGTCACGGAAGGCTACTTTCAGACCATCTGCTGAGAAGGAAGACCGTTCCCAACCGGGAGACAGCCAATGCCCACGGGGTGGCGGCCATAAAACAGACCAAGCCCATAAACTCCATGGAGGCCACCGCCCATCTATCCGCAGATGCCAAGGGAAAGTTAAGGGCCATGGAACAAGGCCTGGATTATGGAGAACCACCAGGTGATGAACAGCCATCCACGGCTGGCTATTTTCCTGAACAGTATGACTCTACTGGGGACATATACAGCGAATTGGACGAGTATGCACAAGAGTTGTACCCAGAATATACAGAAAAATTAATTAGTCAATCTGATGCACAGTGAGCAGGAAGGCACTGAGGCCTGAAAGTGATGGTCATATTGGGAGAGGCAACACACTGCTTCTTAATAGATACAGGCATCACTGTAAATATAATGGGAGAACAGGAATTTCTTCAGACTGGGAACAGGAGAGAGTTCGCACAATCAAAGTTGCACATTTTCCAGTGGTGAACCAAGGCACCGCTAACGTCCCTTGCTCAATTCTATCCAGAAGGCCATGATTGAGGAGATGCCACTGCAACAAGCACTGTGCAGGATGCTATGGCAGTATAGAATCACGCCACACACTGCCATAGGAGTGCCACCTAGAGACCTTATGATAGCCTAGCGGGCGACGACAATGCTGCCCTAAGCCATGGTAAAGTGGACAGAAGTTGAAGTAAGAGAAGCAGACTTACGAGAGAGAGAGAGAGAGAGACGCAAGAGGAAAGACACTAACGAGACATTGGACTGACTGGAAGAGAGGAGCAAAAATGAAGGTTTTCAATAAAGGGGATGAACTAATAGTAAAACAGAGGGTACAATGGAAGACCGACTCCAGATATGAGACCACGCCACTGAAGGTGACAGAAATAAAAGGGACAATGGTCACAGCCCAGATTGAGGGGAAAGAGGAAACCCGCAATGCATCCTTTTTCAAACACCTTGTACCCGATGTGGAGAGAACACCATAACAGGAACCTTCCCAGGCACAGAAAAGTGACAGGGTAATGGATGATGAGGAAGGACCAAAGTGACTCGAAGAGCGAGGACCACCATAACAAGGAGGTGACCAAGGCGATCAGCCACAATGAACCATCAAGCGGCCGAGTAGACTCATCGAAGAGATGTGACACGGTCGTAAGGAGATATGTGTGGGGAAGATGTGACAAGCCAAGGAATGTTGCAGGCCGGACCCCTTTGGAGGGAGCACTGCGCTGGGAGAAAGGGAGGGGCTGGAAAAGGAAGGAGGTTCATAAACATATAGTGCCAAGCAGGTTGAATCTCTCTAGGTCCTCCTTTCATGGATGTGTCCCGGTGCCAACAACATGGGCATGGAAAATGGCCTGCTGACCAGGAAGTATATAAGCATGGAGGGCGGCCTTCTGATCAGGCTGTACACTAGCAGGGAGGATGGCCTGCTGTCCAGGTAATACATGAGCTAGGAAGGTGTAGTGCAGACCAGGCAGTACCAGGTATGGGATGTGGTCTGCTGACCAGGCAGTACATGGGCATGGAGGGTGACCTGCTGACCAGGCAGTAAACGAGCAGAGAGGATGGCCTGGTGTCCAGGTAATTCATGAGCTGGGAAGGCAGCCTACAGACCAGACAGTACATGGCCATGGAAAATGGCCTGTTGACTAGTCAGTATATAAGCATGGAAGGTGTCCTGCTTACTAGGCATTAGTACCCGGCGCAGCAAATCCACGGGATACACTGCATGTGGATTGGCTCATTTCCGAGCTTTACCACAGTGTAATCCCATGGAGGCACTTGCATGCATCCCGTGCCGGGTACACTCTCTTTATTTTTCTTTTTCTGGCGACCATGGAAAGGGAGAAGGGACCACACGTAGTCCCTTCTCCCTTTTCCAAGGTGGCCAGTTTCCTTCCATTCATTAGTACGGAGCAACTTGGCCCAAAATGGCGCCCTACTGCTCCGTGCTAATGAAGCAGTATGTATGTTCTAGTGTTCCTAGAACGAACACGTACTGCAACACAACCTTTTAAAACGGCAAAAGAAATGCCGCTTGAAAAGGTCTTGTCAGCCATTAGTGTTCCGGGGCGGCAAACTCGAGAACCCTAGTTTCCCGAGCATGCAGACCCCGGAATACTAATGGCAATAAGCCCCTTGACGACAGGCCAATAACTATGGGCCCCGGGGGCATTACCTTGGCCGGTATTGGCCCGCCGTCTCGGGGCTTATTGCCACAATATGTGAGCAGAGAGGATGGCTAACTGTCCAGGCAATACATGAGCTGGGAAAGTGAAGTGCTGACCAGGCAGTACATGAGCATGGGAGTTGGTCTGCTGATCCGGCAATACATGAGCATTGAAGATGTCCTTCTTACTAGGCAGTATATGAGCAGAGAGGATGGCTAACTGTCCAGGCAATACATAAACTGGGAAGCTGGAGTGCTGACCAGGCATTACATAGTAATGGGATGTGGCCTGCTGACTAGGCAGTACATGAACATTGAAGGTGGTCTGCTGACCATGCAATACATCAGCATAGAATGTGTTCTGCTGACCATGAAATACATGATCATGGAGGGTGGCCTGCTGACCAGGCTGTACACAAGCTGGAAAGATGGCCTGCTGACCAGGCAGTACAGAAGCATGGAAGCTGCCCTGCTTACTAGGCAGTATATGAGCAGAGAGGATGGCTAACTGTCCAGGCAATGCATAACCTGGAAAGGTAGCGTGCTGACCCGGCAGTACATAGTAATGGGATGTGGCCTGCTGACTAGGCAGTACATGAACATTGAAGGTGGTCTGCTGACCATGCAATACATCAGCATATAATGTGTTCTGCTGACCATGAAATACATGATCATGGAGGGTGGCCTGCTGACCAGGCTGTACACAAGCTGGGAAGATGGCCTGCTGACCAGGCAGTACATGGTAATGGGATGTGGCCTGCTGACTAGGCAGTACATGAACATTGAAGGTGGTCTGTTGACCATGCAATACATGACTATAGAAGGTGGGTGGCTAACCAGGCAATACTTGAGCAGAGAGGATAGCCTGTTGTCCAGGTAAAACATGAGCTGCTAAGGCAACACACAGAGCGGGCAGTACATGAGGAGGCATGGTGGCCTGCTGACCATGCAGTACACGAGTAGCATGTTGGTTGCTGTCCAGGAAAATCATGAGCTAGGAAGGTGGCATGCTGACCAAGCAGTATATATATATATATATATATATATATATATATATATATATATATATATATATATATATATATATATATATATATATATATATATATATAAGAGATACATGATAATGACTTTCGGCTGCTCACTTTCTTTGCAGTGGCACATGTGACCAAGAACCCCAGAGGTGGCGACCGTGTCTTAAAATTATGACAACTTGAAACTACATACATACTGGATTTTGACTCCAAGACACCAAATGGTCACAATGTTGATGAGGAGTTATATACCTTTCTGGGAGTTTAAATTGGTTTTCAGAGAGGATGTTTTTATGTATCAGGACTTTTTCCTTTTCAGCGTCATTTTATGTAGTATCACACAAGTTTTTTTTCTGAATTTACACACTGGTCATATATAGTTGTTGCCCAGTGGCAGTGTTTGCTTTAGTTAACCTTTTTTCTTGCTCATTTGATAGGTACTTGTATTAGATCTTCTATTGCTAGCTTGAGGTTAATGTATTTTCTCATTTATAATCTCTGTTTTTATACATTGATTTGCTGTTTTCGGTTTCTGTGTCAATGGGAGAGTTTGGGGGTGGTTTATGGTCATTATTTATAGGTTTCTTTTGGCACATGGAACGTTTTTTCCTTTTGGTCTGAATATTTTGTTTATCATGTTTTGGCTTAACATCTTTTTTGATCCTCAGTAACTTCTGTAATCCTACAACAGCATTACATTTCTGTTTGCTGTTGAATAATCATCAATTCTTTGACCTCAGACACTCCTGTTATTTTCTCTTCTTTAGGTTTTAAATTTTGTATTGACATTTGCACCTTTTGAGCCTATTGATCTTTTTATCATCTATCAATGTTATCGATTACTGTTTTGTATTTAAGCACTTGCGCTTTAACTGTTGTTTCAGGTTGCTATTTTGACTGATGAATTTTTCAGTCATTTATATGCACTTGCACTTTATTGCAATCTTAATGCTGCTCTTAAAGATTTGCACTTTGCTAAACACTATGCTGCTATTAAGCACTTGCACTTTGCCAACAATATGCTGCTATTAAGCACTTGCACTTTGCTTTTACCTTGTGCTGTTTATACTGTGATCAACACAATTGGGGGATGATTTTAGCTCATTCTAACCTTTTTTACCATGTCATATTGAAGCTGTTGCGGTCTGCTGTTATTTCATTGCCATTCAGCATTCACACTGTTTGGTTTGATTTTGCACTGTATATTTTATAACCCATGCAACTGTATGAATATTTTTGACTCTTTTACAAACTTCAGCTTGGGTAATTTTACTTATTCTCTTACCCCCGTGTTTTTGTGATCGGGTTGTGTCCTAATGTCATTTATTTATTTGTTTCTAGGTACAAGCACTTTGCCATTATGTTACAAGATGTCTGCCATTGTTTTACCTACACAGGTATCCACTTGCCGAGGTGTAGAAACCATGAAGGGACTTACCCTCCTATGTACCCTCCTATTTATACTATGCTTAGCCCCTCCTCCCGATTCGTGAACAAGCGCTGTGTATAGCGTGAAACACGTCCATACAGGACTGCTCTCTGGGTGTCCTGCCTCTGTTCTGGGGTCTGTCCTGGGGTCTATGGCGGTTTTGTTTTTAAACATGATGCAATTATTGTATCTTTAATAAACTTGAAAGTAATTTGTTTCAAGCTTCTGGCTCTTTTTATCTACGAACGGGACCTTGCTTCTTCTTTACATGACTTGGAGTGCAGGTTGAACTGTTCATCTCCATGGCGGCATGGCGGTTTTTTCCTCTTTTATTTCTTTTATTTATATATACAATTTGTCAGCATCTCGTTGCTTATTTCATGGTGTTTTAAGACTTGTTAACAGAATTCTTTCCATCTTGTGATGGTTGGATTATGGACCGTAGTTCAGGTGCTCTTTATAAATTTGATCGAGGGGATGTTTTCATCGGTGATAGTCCTTCTGTAGAGTGAGATATGTTTCCAGATGTTGGAGGAATCAAGTGACTGTAGACTGTAGATCTAGTTCAAAGTGGATTGTGGTTGCGTGGAAGGATTTCGGTAAGGACAGTACTTTCCTCCAGTGGGTGCCCTCCATAATTTTCCATATTTGACGTGGGAGGTTAAGGAGGCTCTCACTTCCGTAGGTGAGTATTGGGGTCACTTTTTGCTTGTAGAATGTGAGAGCTGGAGTCAAGGAGAAGTGACTGTATTTTTTGTGGATCATGGTACCTTGTCGTGCGAGAGCGAGGCATTTGTTTTTGAGATGCTCCATCCAGTATATTTCTGTTTTTGACTGATTTAGATGGATTCCAAGATATTTTGTTGTTTCTAGGCGATTTATGTCGACTGTCAGACAGTAGGGGGTTGCTTTAGAGTTTTTCTTTGCTGTTAATGACATGACATGGGTTTTTGACGTATTGATCGTCATGTCGTTATCTTTGACATATTTCTCTAGTGAGTTAATTCTTCTTTGCAAGCCTATGCAAGTTTTGTCCAGTAATACCAAGTCATCGGCATAGAGAATGTACGGCATCTTGGTATCATTGATTTTGGGGGGATATGCATCCACATTTGCTTGGCTAATCATGATGTTGAAGAGGAAGAAGTCGAAAAGTGTTGCGGCTAGTGGGCAGCCTTGTTTAAGGCCTCTGTCTGTTGATATAGAGTCAGATACTATGCCAGTAGATGTAAGACGGACCTTTATTGAGGTGTTGCTATAAAGGGCCTTGATAGGCTCCATTATTTCAGAGGGGCATTTCCAGGTGTGTAGCTTGTTCCATAGTTTATTTTGGTTGATACTATCAAATGCCATCTGGAGGTCAATAAAGGCAGCGTGGATGTGTGTTCCAGTTCAGTATGCTTCTTGTTTTAAGATGGTCAGGATCATCAACATTATATTTGTGCCAGCGTTTTTGATAAATCTACTGTGTCGTGGGTCTAAGATGTTGAATATTAGCATGGGTATTGGGCAGCCATCCAGGCACTACATGTGCTGGGAAGGTGGACTACTGACCAAGCATGTTGAAAATGTTTCTAGCTGAAGCAGAATATAGTTGGGATTTTGGGCTTCCATTGGTACTGATGGCAATCAGGTATATACCCTCTAAATCAACTCATCTCAACCCTTATGAAATATTGACAGGAAGGAAAATGGTTCTGCCACAACACTTACTTTAAAGGACATATGAACAGGTGCTTGTAAATGCATCCACAATTCATGAATATGTGGAAGAATTGAGAAAGCACTTGCAACATGCGTTTGCATTTGTGCAGCGGAATTTGGAAAAGCCTGCTAACGGTGCAAAGACATATTATGATAGGAAGGCATATGTGAGAGAATATGTGAGAGAATATGAAATAGGAGACCAGGTATGCAAGATTATTTTTGAGAAGGGGAAACATAAAAAACACTAAATTCCTTGCAGCATGGCAAGGGCCACATAGAATTGTAGATAAGGTTTCACCTGTGGTCTACAGAATAACTAAAAAGGAGGGAGAATTAACAGTGGAACAGTTTGTCCATGTTAATCAAATCAAACCTTTTCACGTGAAACATGAAGTGAAAAGACTAGAGTGAGTTGAAACAGAGAGTTAAAAAAGGATAGAAGACATCATAAGGAGGTTGAAAGTGGTAAAAAGAATATATATATATATATATATATATATATATATATATATATATATATATATATATAATTTCATTATATTTTGTCAGTAGTCATGTCTTGGCTGCATGGCATGTTTTCTATCATTTGTATTTGTGTGCATAACTAAATGTGGTTTCAGATGCTCCAGTGAGAAAGGAAAGTAAAAGGTTTGATGTGCTTCATACTTAAGTTGTCTTTTCTTTTTACTCTAGAAAAATAATTGTTTTCCATGTCAGCACTGGATCCTTGGAGAGCCGGATCCCTGGAGGCTACCACTGGATTGGAGTCCCCTGGAAAGCCCTCTGGACCGAAAAGGGGGTGAAGATGATGACCCCAAAAGATGTGTAGAGATGATGTCCAATGACTTCCCGGAATGTAGGAGTTTCACCAAGAACGGTTTTCTGTGTAGCTTTTTATCACAAACTTTTATTTACAAATTCTATTTCTATTACAGACTATTTTTGCTATTTTATTACAAACTATTTTTATTACAGGCTGTATTTACAAAGACTATTTTTATCACAGACTATGTTTATCACCAATTGATTCTTATCACAAACTGATTTTTTAAAATATTTTCTGGTTTTTACATTTGACTGAAGGCAATGACTCAGTTTTGTTGGATGTATGTTTTCTGAAAATGATAATAAAAAAAGAAGATACATAAAATGGATCAACAAAAAATGGATCACCAATTAAAAAAAGAGATAAAAAAGATAAAGGTGATCAAAAGATAAAGAGATAAAAAAAAGTTCAGCAGAAGATAAAAAATAATTCAAAAGAGAAACTCAAAAAAAGATCACAATAAAAAAAAAGATGAAAAGATAAAGGTGATCAAGATATTTTTTTTGTTTTCATCAAGACACATAATTATTTTTCTCGAGAATAGAAATGTATACATAATGTTTCTCATTTACGTGTTATTTATTTTCGAAAGATAAGAGAAGATTCAGTTGGAAAAAGCAGATATATTTTAGAACATCTTTTGTTTTTCCTTCAGTGATTTCGGGTTATATCCCAGCAGTAAAAAAAGGAGGGAATGTAGGAGTAGCTGTAGGGAATATGAATTTTAGCATTTCAACGGTGGCTTTGAATTTTAGCATGCACATGTTAGCGTGAGTTTGAACTGTGATAGGGGCTCAAGGGGGTGGAACTCATTTCTGGACTCAAGAGTGTGTGTCTCATGCAGAATTAAATAACTGCCAATGCACAGAGCACATGCTTGAAATTGCACGTTACCTCAGGATGATATTTCAATGGACTGGGCTGCATTAAATATAATACTAATATAAATTCACATACTAATCCAACACCAGTAACATGTAACTGAATCCCTTAAAATATTTAGTGCAAATTAGTCTATGTTTTAATAGCCTGAAGGCAAATTTGGAAAATGGATGGTGCTCTTTAAAAAGGGAAATTAAAACGGGCAAGCTGAATTTGTGTTGGGTGATAAAAATGTGAAGATCTGTTTCAATGAAAACAGGGCATTGTATGAAGCAGGAAGCAAGGAGAGATGTATGTTTTGTATCCAGCAATGCTATCACGTGGCATTTTCAGTAGAATGATCTGCTCAGAGAGAGGTATTTCCCTTGAGTGGCTGGGGAAGGTAATAAAAAAGGTTTGATAGGGACTAGCTGGTCAGAAATTTTCGGGCACTGGGTGAGTAACAGGGAGCCTGCTGGAGACAGAGTCCAGTGCTAGCAGGTCATCTGATATTGAAGCGGTTTCTTATTTGAGTGACCCTGGGTGAGAAAAGCAGAAAGATTGATGAAGCTTTCTGTGCTAAACTGAATCAGAGACATCACCAACATTCTAGGTGAATATGAGTCTAAGTGAGGAGCTGCTGTGTTGAGTGGGGTCAGTTAGTCAAGGCTAAGTAGAATATTTCATATTAGGTGCTGTCTATTTTTAAACGTGCATGTAACCCTGCATTTATGCTTTGAAAAGTTCATTTTTTTTTCTTGTTCCCAAAGTGTACTTCTCTTGCCAAGTTCCACCTTGCCAAGGACAGTCTGCAAGACTTGGCACAGAGAAAGAATTGAAAGCTAATGAAATGCATTAAACAATTGTTGAAACTCAGCCAGTGTCATGCCCATTTGGGCAATATCTTCAGTGGTAAAAGCCACACAGTTATAGAAACACTCTGCCAGTTGGTGGATGGCAAGTTACTCGGCATTCAACCATCCCTGGGCTTCATGCCCATTTGAGAAATATCTTCAGTGGTAAAAGTCCCAGTTATAGAAACACTCTGCCAGTGGGTGGGTGGCAAGATACTGGGCATTCAACCATCCCCGGGCTTCATGCCCATTCGGGCAATATCTTCAGTGGTAAAAGCCACACAGTTATAGAAACACTCTGCCAGTGGGTGGATGGCTAGTTACTGAACAGTTTGACTGCCCCCAAACATCTTCAGCAGTAAAAGTCCCACAGTTATAGAAACGCTCTGCCAGTGGGTGGATGGCAAGTTACTGGGCATTCAACCATCCCCGGGCTTCATGCCCATTAGGGCAATATCTTCAGTGATAAAAGCCAAACAGTTATAGAAACACTCTGCCAGTGGGTGGAAGGCTAGTTAATGGTAAGTTCGACCGTTCCCAAACATCTTCAGCAGTAAAAGTCCCTCAGTTATAGAAACAATCTTCCAGTGGGTGGATGGCAAGTTACTGGGCATTCGACCATCCCTGAGTTTCATGCCCATTTGGGCAATATCTTCAGTGGTAAAAGTCACACAGTTATAGAAACACTCTGCAAGTGGGTGGATGGCAAGTTACTGGGTATTCAACCATCCCCATGCTTAATGCCCATTAGGGCAATATCTTCAGTGGTAAAAGCCACACAGTTATAGAAACACTCTGACAGTGGGTGGATGGCAAGTTATTGGGCATTCGACAGTCCCCTGGGTTTCATGCCCATTATGGCAATATCTTCAGCTGTAAAAGTCCCACATTTATAGAAACACTCTGCCAGTGAGTGGATGGGTATTTACTGGGCAATGTAACAAACCCCGGGGCCCATGTCGATTAGGACAATATCTTCAGTAGCAACATTTCAAAAGTTCCACAGCTAACTAAAGTGGAGTCTGACATTTATCTTGCCGCGTGCCCATTAGGGACACATCTTGAGTAGGGTGACAAGAGCATAATATGGCAGTGGCAATTAACCCGTATATTGAATGAAGGCCTTCTGTTCTCCAACAAGTTATATATCCTGAGTTTTAGAAGCATTTGTTTTCGTTATGGATTTTAACGTGTTTGTTAATAAACGATCATACTGGCATTTCATGTAAATAATAGGGCTGCTTTTTTGGAATCGATATTTCCTTATGTTATGTGCTTTTATGGCAGAAGCCGAAAAAAAAGCTCTTTCTGGCTGACAGTCGGAAAAGTCCCAAAGCTGCAGGATCTTCTCGCCGTGGGCAGACAGCTCCAGAACTCTCTACCCAATTGGCTGAACAGCACGCCTCCAGGCGTATCCATTAGTTCATCCTAGGCGTATCTGCTATGCGTGTAATCATTGTGATCAGTCGTCTGCTTCAGGCAGGAGCACGTCCTCCTTGTTTCACAGGCCCTCAGTGACAGCTACAGATTGCATCACGGTTTCATGGCGTGGGCAACGAGGCCAGTGGCTAATATTTTGCTTCCCTGCAGTGTTTTGAAAACAGGAGGGTGAGGCCTATCGGGTTATCACCCGGGTTATCACGCGGGACGGATCTTGGAAAAACAAGAACATTGAAAGCAAGTAAAGTAAACAATGTCGTATCCCCTTATCAATTCAGATACGCGAATCAAGTTTAAATTAATGAGATGCCGTGGCCAGCCTGGGGTGCCGGGTGGCCTGGGAGGCCGCCATAGCTCCTAAAGGCGAAAGCACGTGGCACTCTCAACACGCCTTGGACCTCCAACGTCATACTCCCATCCTGCTCCAGAGAGGCCATTATCTTTGTTTCAATCTAGGTTGGAAAGCAGGCCTGTGCTGCAGGGGTTTAAGCATGTCCTCTGCGTGCTCCACCCCGCGATCCAGTCGTTCCCAGAGGGCGGGTCACTCAGTCAGCGATGGTCGTGCATTCGTGTGGAGGCCGGGAGGAAGTGAGCCTCCAGATAACAATGTTGTGGTCTGGAGGCAGGCCCTCTGGGCGTCTTGTCAAGTCTGTGTAAGTGCAGAAGAGTCATCTTTCTGTCACAGGTCACCTAGTGCGCCAGAGAGAAGGCGGGCGGGCTGGGGATGGGGATGAGGGGTGCTTTTGCGCAATGCGGTGTTTGTGGGGTCACAAAACCGGAATGGTAAGGGAGATGGGCGGAACAAAATGGCTGCTGATTACAATTTTACAGGAAAATAAAAGTGGCACTCAGACAAAAACCTAACATGGCTTTTGGCACAGGTACACACCGGGTTGGTGGCAGGTTCTAAGAGTGGTATTATGTGGCATGACAGCTGTTCATGATTTAATGACATCAGTTCTGTCTTTGCCATTAGCCCATCCCCCGTGCATTGGAGAGTGAGTTGCAAAGCACCAACCCTAACAGATGAAATGTTATGTTATGTTAATGTGGTTCTGTGTGATATTTCCGTCATTTGTTTTGGTCGATTTTGTGCTGCCCTCAATATGCCGAAATATCACATTACATGATCCTTAGCCCACCACCCCTTCCTTCCCACACCCCACTTTGCTCCCCGACTCTGGCAGGTTTTTTGTCATTTCGGGGTTTCACCCTGATCCTGCCTTACCTCCCTCTTCTCCACCCTTCCCCTCCAAAACCATTTCTCACCACAGGCACACTAACAGGCATTCAAACACGCACACAGTTACAGTTACCTGATCCCTGACCCCCTCCCCAAGCATTACTCACACACACAGACAAACACACACACACACACAAACACACACCCAGACAAAGACACAGCACTCACAAAAACAAAACACTTACCTGGGCCCGAGCAACTTCCATCTTCTGCCTCCGCTGTGCCTGTTAGCCCTGCGTGCACTCGTGTGCGTCGCAGGTGCTGACAGTTCAATTTAGAAAGACCACTAGGAGCAGTCTCTGAGCTGTCTTTCTTAATCGGTCTTTGAAGAAATCAGTTTTACCAAATCGGGTTCTTCACTTAGTACCGTTCATATTTTATTTCTTTTTATTTAACGTTACATGGTTAAAAAAGTTAAATGTAACCTTTAACATTTTTCAATACACTAAAAGCAAACACAATACCTCTCTGGCCGACCGCACTGGGTCCTATTCCTTCTCCTAACTGTGAGGCTAAGAACCTTAGGGTCATCTTCGACTCCACCCTCTCCTTCTCTCCTCACATTTCTAATGTTTCTAAGAAGTCAAACTATCAGCTGCACTTCCTCAGAGGTATTCTTCCTTTTCTATCCTTCCCCCAGAAGCTCAATATCTCCAGAGCTTTGGTCCTTTCAAGTCTGGAATAGTGCAACAACCTCGTCCTAAATCTTCCTGCCTCTACTCTACGTCCTCTACAACTCAACCAGAACAGGACTGCAAGACTTGTCCTTACCTCAATCCCAGGGATTGTATCTCTCCAGCACTGAAATCTCTTCATTGGCTCCCAGTGTTGGCAAGGATCAAGTTCAAGACCCTCTGCATTGTCCACAAGGTTTGTTGGGCCCTGGGTCCGCACTACCTCCAACTCTCTCTTCCTAAGAATCTCCCTTCTAAGCTATCCGCTCATCCACCTCCAAGTCAATGAAGGTCAGACGCTTTTCCAAGCAAAGAGTTGGGGGCAGATCACTTTCTTCGGCTGGAGCCTCCCTCTGGAACAGCCTCCCTGCCTCTCTCAAGCTTGAGCAGAACCATCTTCGGTTCCCGAAGCAACGCAAGACCTTCCTCTTTGCTTCTGACTTCTCTCTTCCTCTCCCATGCTGATGACCCGTTTGTTCCACGCACCTGGCTTACCTGGCCTCCCTCTGAACTTGGGACCGGTTCCCTGCCTGTCCAATTGCAACTTGCACTGCCTCTTGGCCCCCCTAGCACTTGTGGTCTGTATCTGTAACCCTTCATTCCTCCCATTCCCTGCACTCATTAGCCACCCGCTGGCTACCCCTTCTGATTACCAGCACTTAGCCACCCATTGGCTGCACTTTGTTACCTGCACTTCTCCCTTTCCCCTCCCCTTGCCCTTCTCCACTCCCCTTAAACCTCCTCTTGCACTTCTCCCCCTCCTCTACTCCCTGCACTTGCACAATCTGAATGAAACAAGGCCCAGTAAGATCGTTGGTTTGTCCTCCCTCGTTCCCCTCCCTGTCTTGTCGCGCCTAGAAACACTTGTGTACAGGCATGTTATAAATGCCATATCACATCATATCATATCATATCTTTATAACACTTGTAAAATAATAAAATACTTACAAATCTGCCTAAATAATAGGTCTTCATACTGTGCTAAATCACCACCATAGTAGTCTCATAGCTCTTCAGCTTGACCGTGGATTGGCGCACCGTGCCCCCACCAGCGGTGTCCAGACCAAATGGAAGCCTTTTTCTTAGTTAAGGTCTGTGTCCCCATGAACATTGATGCCAGATATAGAGTAAATATTTTCCTTGGATTAAACCCTCAGGCAACCCTGTGCCCAATCCTAATTGTGCTCAGGTAAAAGGGATTGCCCCACTGTACTAATCATATGGTGGAAGGCAGGATTGATTTTTTTTTTTTACTGTTTTGTTCAGATATTTTCTGGGTATTTTCTGTTAGTTAACTCCCCTCTCTACCTTCATGTGGAGGGAGGGGTTCATTGCCCTCACCCCACCCTTTGATCTCCAGCTACCCTCCCGTTAAACCGACCCCAGCACCCATGCAAGATATGGATAGGAGAAGCACTTCCAAATCCAAATTGTTTTCCGAGAAAGTGAGATTTTATTTTCTCACGATTCCTTGACTTTATGTTCCTCTAAAATGGCAAGTGGGGCTGGTGCAGAGACAGTCGCTTCTCAGGCCTTTAATACAAAGATAACCCGACACCCCTGAGTGCTTATCATACCTTTCAAGGCACACGCCTGCAGGGTCATTGCACACATTTCGATACAGGCCAGTCTGCCATGAATCCAATAGGGCAGGTCTCTGCATCCCGTAGCGCTCCAGATATTTTGGACTATGACTCCCATGATCCCTCACCATTGACTGCACAGCCACGGCTGATGGTAGTTGTAGTAAGTGGTTGAAGTGGCGGGAGCGGTGCGCTTCTACTTTCTTTTACTACCGTTGATAAATCCTGTACTTTTATTTAAAAAATAAACTGTTTGGGAATCGCTTAGTTTTAAAATAAAAGTGTAGGAAGAAGTTGAAACTTGCAATTCAGTGCAATGCACTGAACGTTCACTTAAACAGCAGGCACATGCGCTTGGGGGGTTTGGATTGCACGTAGGTGGAGTGTGGCAATGGGGTATGTGCGGTGACGGGACATGCCAGCAGTGGACATAGTTCCACTACATCTTTTTGGAAACTTCGAATACTGGTTGTAGTCTAAAACATACAGAGAGCTAAAAGTGTTATTTTAGTGAAATGGAATCAAGCCCCCAGAATGCACAATCATGTTTGTGTGTATGTTGTAGGCATGTACGCATGGTATTTATAAAGCAGAATCCTAGCTGGCAAGGAACAGAGAACATGGAATAGGGGACACAACCACAGGATACAGGCTGGGTTCAGGGGTAGCAAGGATACATATAGGGAGAAGGTGAGAGAGGAGGCACCGGTGTGGGAGCACTAAGTGGGTGGTGTGGAGCGATCAGAGAGGCAAGGTGGTCATTGCACAAACCTAGTTGGGGAGCAACAGAGAACATGGAATAGGGGACGCACCCACAGGATACTGGCTGGGTGCAGGGGTAGCAGGGATACGCATAGGGAGAAGGTGAGGGAGGAGGCACCTGTGTGGGAGCACTAGCTGGGTGGTGTGGAGCGATCAGAGAGGCAAGATGGTGATTGCGCAAACCTAGCTGGGAAGCAACAGAGTACATGGAATGGGGAAGCATCCACAGGATACAGGATGGGTGCAGGGGTAGCAGGGATACGTATAGGGAGAAGGTGAGGGAGGAGGCACCGGTGTGGGAGCACTAAGCGGGTGGTGTGGAGCGATCAAGGAGGCAAGATGGTCATTGCACAAACCTAGGTGGGAAGCAACAGAGTACATGGAATAGGGGACGCACCCACAGGGTACTGGTTGGGTGCACGGGTAGCAGGAATACGTACAGGGAGAAGGTGAGGGTGTAGGCACCAGTGTGGGAGCACTAAGCGGGTGGTGTGGAGCGATCAAGGAGGCAAGATGGTCATTGAAGAGTTATTTACATTTTCTCTGCCACAGTTGGGGCTGAGATGGCGTTTCTTAAATTGGAAACAAAGCCCACACATACGCCATCTCTCTGCCACCGCCTGGTGGTGAGATTTTTCCAATCTGAAGTCACTTCTGCATATACCCAAGTGCTTCAGAGAAGGAAGTGATGACACATGGGGAATATAATGGTGGCGATGAGCTGGAAAGAGGCATGGGATGATTGCAGGCATATATATATATATATATATAAATGCACACAAGGAGATGTGGTATTTTGAATGACTTGCTTACCTTGAAAATGCAAGATGTGGGTTCTAGTGATCTCTGGCTAATGCACTTGAGTAGCAAATGTTGAGAAGCTACACCAGACATTTCTTCTCTATATGCCTCGAAGTGTACCTACTTTTACTGTAAAATTCTGTTGGAATGTCCCAGTTACAAGTCCCACTTTTCGCCACTTCATCACCTCCTGGTTTCTTTAACCACAAGCCACAGCTCAAACTCTTTAGCATGCAGCACCGCCTGCTCCAGACGTCTCGTGCTATAACCAAATGTTATTTGTAAAGGAGCTGCACTGCTTCTTGGCGCTAGCTCCATGCAGTATCAAGTATCAGTAACATGTAAAACATGTTACAAATTAAAACGAAGAGGCAGATTTATCTATATTTTGCCACCCTAATAGTTTACGTCACAATCTACAGCATAATGTTTAAGTTGCGTTAACATGGCATAATACGGCCTTTTACACACATTCTGGGGCTTTCCCATTCTCCCACGTCAACGAACACAAAGTATTTTTCTAATAAACCATTCTATTCTGTGAACCATGTTTCCTTCATTCACAAGGCAAAGAGCCACGTAGAACTGCGGGCCTCCCGAAATAGGCTATTGTTTGGAGACTTAAACCGGTTTCCGCTTTTTCTGCGGGTCTGTTTATCGCCCGCGCGCACTTCACAATTCATTGAACTGAAAGAGGAAGTGGCGGAAGCAGGACGCTTCGCTGGTTTCCTCCACTTGACTTTGGCGTATAAAGACCGAGCACCGTCCTTTTAGTTTGTTGTTGGAAGCCCAGACTGATTATTGGGCAAATGTAGAACGAACAGAAAGGTCAGCACGTAGGGGAGGACTGGGAACCAAAAGAGGCCCTAGAAATAATGTTCAAAGTGTTCCCATATAAGTTACCACACAAAAGAGGCCCATGACGTAGATGCCTAGCGGGAAATCTCTAGAGTTCCCTATAGGCCAGTCCGCCCCTGTCAGCAGGCCAGAGACAGTCTGGCCATGGTGTTATTGTACCTTATCAGAAGGTTTGCTATGAGGGGGAGGGGGCAGAAAAAAGGCAAGCTTCATAGTTTTAAAACACCCCAGAAAGGCGTTTCTGGTTAAGACAAACATTGTGAACAATGCCTGCTTGATTTCTGAATGGTGCAGAGTGGGAAGCAGTGGTGTAAAAACAAGGTGTAATGCTTTTACGATTCTATTTCCCGCTCTGCCCCATTTTGCAGCAATGCAGAGACAGAGGACGGGCACTGAGTGGCGATAAGCTCTCAGCTGTCCAATCCTTCCCTGTTTCACTCTGGGAAGATAGCTCAGGGGCAACGTGCTTGCCTTGGTAACAAGATGGTTTGGAACAACACAGGTTCGATTCCCCGTGTCCACGGTTAGAAATCTCTGGGTATTAAGCACATTATATATATCATGGTTTACCTACAGTATTTCACATGCCATAATGTCAAAAACATTTGGACAGAAAAAGAATTTTGAATGTCTTTTTTTTTAATTTTCTGTTCGGAATGGGGGATTCCCCCAATCGCCCCCCCCTTTTTTTAAACCCTTTTTTTTACTCACGAAACAAAAAAAAACATGTACATTAAAAAATAACACATTCAAAAAAAAAATCAGATTTCGACTAAATGTTTTCGATATTATTGTCATTTGAAAAAAATGCATTTGACATATTAACTGGATACCTTATATCATATTGTCAGTGCGCCTCATTCTAGATCTTCCTGCATGTGTCGAAAGAATAGGATGCTACAGAATCTTCGTAAGTTTTGCACCTGGTAAAGCGGTTCTAGGTGTTTTTTTCTAATAGAAATAATCAATTGAGAATTAGTCCATTAGTCAATTGAAATTTTCTTTTACTGATCGAATGTGCCGCAGTTTAATCTGGCGGGGCGACCCCCTGCAGCCCCCCCCCTTGGACCCTTACATTTTTATTCACCTAAACCCACCCCCCACAAATATTTGGAGCAAAATCCGATCAAATCAATTCAATGGATTGCCCTTGAAGGAGTCCTACTGTGGCAAAAACCGCTGCACTGGTGAGGACCAGGCGGATGCCATGGGAATCCATTAGTAAACACAGCATGCAAAGTGTATCTGCATGCAGCGGTCACTTTCCGATGAGAAGGATTGGGAAATGGAATGCGTAAATACGTCTTTGCCTCGTTTTTACTCTTTGCTTGTCCACTTCGCCTCGTGGACCCCTGAAATTGCATGCAGGGCACACGGCAGCATGCTGGGCTTGCTGTTTTATACAGTAGCACGCCAGTGGCGGGAGAGCGGGATTTGTGTTCATCCAGCAGGTATCGTTGTTGTGTTCTTTATGCAACTACACTTGTTGCTCACACAATCATTGTGCAAAAAAGCCTTTTTGTACAGCATTTATTTTTGGTAAAATATTTCTTGCACAAAGGCCCACCCATTGTTTCTGCCAAATGCTCTCTCAAGGCCGTGAGTACAATGTGACGGCAGATCTTACTTCAATACATTGTTGTTTCTTCTCTTGTGGATCTAGAAAATTGCGTGACCATGGGCGTATTTTTAGGGGGAGACAGGGATGTTTGGCCCCCCAACTTTTGTGGCACACTGTTTTGCCCCACTCATTTGCCAGGGGCCCCTTTCGATTAGATGTCATGGCCCCGCCAACATTTTCAGCAAAGTTACTCCACTGTGCCTGACACACAAACATGTAACATACGACTGCAAGCCATGAGCGTATGCTGGGCACCGAAGTAAGTAAAATCTAATACCATGGGATTAAGTCATGAAAGGTAGTGCTTTTCATTTTTAAATTTCATTTCATTTGTATTGATTCAAAAGAACCTTCACAAAATCGAACAAGTATAAAAAACAATAATAAACAATTCATTTCAAGTTTTCCAGTTTTCATAAATTCAGTGTCCACAGTGCTTTTTAACCAATACGTTAGATGGGGAGGGCACGCCCATTAGGGCTATTTAATTTGGGGGTAGCAGAGCAATACGCAGGAATGTATTCACATTGATTAGGGGCTACTTGTACCTGGGGTTAGGGAATGTGAGGGGGTCCACGCAGCAAGGTGTAGACAGCTCACAAAGAACACAACATCCTTTAAAGCAGAAAGTAGAGCACAGAACTTTACTTTAATTCTTCTGAGAAGGCGAGTACCGTTACGTGTTGCAATAATAAAAAAAGATGTTTTCTTTAAGCGTTCAAACATGATTTGTTCTGCCATGGGCGTTAGGGTGAGCTATCATGTGCCAGGTGGGTATGCTACCTTGTGTTATGTTATGCTGTTTTCCTATCAGGGACTTTAGAATCCCAGCGATTATTACTCTGGCAGCGAGCAGTGTACCCTTGTACCCTTGTACCACGTATACAGGTAGTGATGGGGCGTTTATGGATTGTTGCAGAAGGGAGAAGTAAAATGATGCCCGCATGAGAAATACATTGCAAAAAAAACCAGGGATTACACCAGTAGTGATGCAGTTAGTTCACAAAGGAAGGATAGCTCAGGAGCAAAGCATTTGTTTTGGAAGCAAGACAATACAACGCAACCCAAGTTCGAATCCTGATCCCACGCTCCGAAACCATTCGTTGGTATTAAGCGCGTTATAAAAGAATAATTATAATACAGCTGTTTTGCAACACTATGTAATTTATGGGGATAGGAAGATTCTATGGAAGTAGATTTGATCGAATGCAAAATCATTGTATTTTCTTTGAATGAATTTGGCCAAAACTATATGTGGGGGGTGGGCAAGGGTAATAATTAAGGTGGAGGGGGTCGGGCTGGTCTCCCGCCACATATATTGACAGCCAAATGGATGAAAATAAAAACATTCAATGGTTATGCATTCGACAAAATCTCTATGATCAAATCGCATAGACGCGGTGTTGTGCCCCGCCCTTCTATGTTATGTTTTGGTATGTTCTACCATGCTATGCTACATTATTGTTTGAGTCAGTGCACAGATACCTTAGACGACCTCTCAGTACTAACACCAAGATTTAAGTCCATAAAACTGTTTCCGCTTCCAGCACTCACATTATGGGCTCTCTAGTTCAGGAATCACGTCAAAAACAACACATATTCAGGTATATATGACCTGCTTTTCGGATACTCAGGTATTTATGATCTGCTTTCCGGATACTTTTCTAATTTCTTTCCTTCTATAGGGAACCCCGTCACACATCTGTATCTGAAACCACCTTTACTTGTACTTGGGTGAGTGAGTGCACATGAGCAAATATGCTTCCTAGTCGCCAGTCTATAAATTAATCGAAACAAAAAAAGCTTTGACAAAGCCCACCATTTGAGATTTTGTATAGGAGTTGAATAGGTATTTTCCAGAAACGTGCATAATGGTACTACTTTGTGATACAATGGCAACACATTGTGTATCTGGCCACACGATGGCAGTGCCTGTAAAATGCCTAATCAATGCCTGTAAAGGAGCCACAACTTTTGGCTTTCTCAATGCTTGTATTAAACAGGAATTCAATGCAAGGAACAGATGTGAGGACACACATATTGCTTAAGAGGTCTATGATGGTGGATGCTGTAGACATAGTAGAAAGGCACAATGGTGTAATACTTGTTTGTGCCTCGTCGTAGGCATTTCTTCCTAATCCGAAAGTAGTGCCATGTAGTGTAAGATCTATACCATTTAAAGATGTCGCTCCATTTGAACGTGGCATAGCTCCCATGCCTGTGCTTGGAAAATGAGGCACTGCTTTGTAGAACTTATGGGGCTCACATGTTATGAATAGTAATGGCGGAGATGAGTCTTTATTTATTTATTTATTTATTTATTTATTAACATTTATAAAGCGTGCAGCAGCCCTGAGGCATCGTGGCGCTGTTACATGTGCGACACATCTGGTTACAGGGAGCATAACTGTTACAGAGACAGGAAGAGATAACTTAGTTGCATGACAGTCTGTTGGTTATACATAATTGGGTACAGACAATACAGGGTTAGGAATTCAGAAGGCAACAGTACGAGTGTCAACAGTTGAATAGAGCAGTTTTCAGGCCTTCGTGGAAGGAGAGGAGGGAGGTTTCAGCACGGATGACGTTGGGTGGGGCGTATTTATTTAATTGGTGGTGTAAATGCGATATTAGAAGTGGCATGTCCAGACTTTTGACTGGGGTGGCCCAAGTGGGGCATTGACTTATGCAGGGGTGACACGAAGTATGATGTCTCGCTCTCTCTCTCTCTCTCGCTCTCTCTCTCTCTCGTTAAGGATAATGGGTAGCACCAACAGTGACCAATCAGATTCCAAGGAAAGCACATGCCACCCCAGGCCTTTACCTGGACACACCACTGGATATTAGAGGACGCAACTTTAATGCCCAAAGAGAGGTAAGGAAATTGGCATTCTATACACACAGGTCCTCCCCATTGTGAACCTGTAGTGTACAGTTGACTTCTTTGAGTGAGGACACATTGAGACTACTGTGTGTTTTATAGAGACTAGGAGTGCCAGTGTCTGTGCTATGCGTGTAGGTTTAGAGGTGGAGCAGTATTGCAGCTTGAACCTTCCTCAACCTGCAGTTTTGCTAAGAAAGTACTCCATTAAGGTCAAAGCAACTTTATATTGCACTCTTTTGGTTTGAATTAATATTCAGACTGATTGCGAAGGGTAACGGTTCTCGTGCACTCCCGTCGCCATGGACAAGCAAAGGTAGTTGTAGATGATTGCGGGAAATGGAAATAGAATGAAATTGGAAAAATATTGAGCTAGCAGGTCATAAATACCTGGGTGTTTGTTGTTGTAGGTGTGAGTCTTCAACATGATATCAATGAAGGAGTGTTTCAGAAGGAGGAAAGAGATGGCTAAGACTCTCCGCCAAGAGATCAAGTGAATGTAAGTGTCCAGTAAAGAGATAAAGAGACAGGGGTTGGGCACAGGTTAGTGGAGACTAGACCTAGACGAGTGACCACATGTTCCTATGGCAGGTGATGCATGTTTACAAACTGTTGCAGCCATTGGGCCAAAGTAAATCATCACAAACATTGGATCCGACTTTGTTTGTTGCTACTAACCATTTCTGGTCCTTTTATCTATAGAAGATGCGGACAAGTGACTTGCAGGTTCTTTTGGCAAATTTCATAATAATTATGTGATGTGTATGCTTGTGTATAATTCAGATAATGTACAACTGCATAAGCATCCTGATGAAGGTCCACATAGCACTGATGGGGAGCTGAAACACTCGAACATCTCATGCGAATAGATGGAAGAAGTGGGACAGAAGATTAATACATGAATCCATTTTAATAAGAGTGTGGTGTATTGCACATGAGTTGTGGTTTTACGACATTACACTTGAGGGTAAGAAGAATGAATTCTGATGTTTCTCTAAATAATTCCTTGTTAAAAAAAAAATATATATAGATACATATATTCAGTAAAAAAACGTTGTTAAAGGGACGTTATGGTTCCAAGTAAAAACGGGAAAAAACCCTGAAATTCGCCAGTTATGGTAAGCTATGCACCCATAACTCGTGCCACCACCCTGCACTGCTAAGACTAACACCCAGGATATCAAAGATGACATCACAAATGTCATTGATGACATCACTGATGACATCACATTTCTAGCTCCCTCTGTTTTTGTTCACTGACATATGTAAGCCAGGTGGCTTTCTTCACTGTCAGTCAGGAAGTAAATAAGTAAAAAGTGCTATATTTGTAGTCCGTACCCTTCTGATATGTTCTTACAATACTTTCCTTAGGGTACAGTTATATCATATGATACATATACATAGTAGAAGAAGGAATCTTGAAACACAAGAATCTTTTCGGTGCATGAAGTTAATTAGTTCCATTATGAACACTTTTTGGTAATTCTGCAGTTTTGTTTGCTTACTTTACGTTCCTTGCATATGATTCTATTTGTATGCATTGTGGTCTCTTTATGTTTTGAGCGTAATAGTACAATTATGCAGTAAGGGAAGCATTCGTAGATACTTAAGTTTCACAGTAAGCAAAAATCTGTAATGGAAGCATTTATCAATTTAGTATCCAATATGGGAAGATTTGGAATGTTGCACCTCTATAGCGCATGCTGCAGACAATGCCTACGTTTCTTCATGAGTTCGTTCATGTACTGAAAGAACTCAGAAATGCAATGGAATTTTTTAGCAATGCATTGCTTAATTAACTATTTGGCATATGATTGTTTTTCAATTATCTCTGATACTTTTCTGCCAATATTATAATAACAATCCCATGTGGAGGCTCTGCATGAAAGGTAAATGGACATGTGTGTCATCAGTGATGTCATCAATGATATTTCTGATGTCATCTTTGATATCCTGGGTGTTAGTCTTAGCAGTGCAGGGTGTTGGCACGAGTTATGGGTGCATAGTTTACCATAACTGGTGACTTTCTGGGGTTTTTCGGTTTTACTTGGAACCATAACGTCCCTTTAACAAAGTTTTTTTTACTGAATTTCATAGGTTTTTATTAGCGCAACTTAACCATAATGTCTACGAACATCTGACTTCATTGCACACATGCCGGAGAATGCCACATGACCATATGCTGGTGCACAGCATGATGACGTGTCTGAGAACCCGTACACACTTCACAATAAGATCTGTGCTTCGTGGGCAGTGTGGAACTACATTTTCTACTGATGTAGGAACTTGCAACTTCAACATTTCCCTTGCACAGCTCCAACACCTATTCGTACTCAGCCATTTGCCAATCTAGTACGCAGTACATACTTTTAGCAAAACTGCTATTTATCTTAAAATGACATCAGCTAAGGGCATCCCGCCTCCCCAAGAGACAACCCCACTGCTGTAATCAAAGAGCATCAGAAACACTGCCCCTACCTTAGAAATAACACATGCGCAACATTTTCCCCTGTCGACCTGCACCTCCATATTAGTGTTTGGTGCCTCTTCCCTCATTTCATTCCCCACCTTTCTTTGTTAGCTCTCCTGCCAAAAAAAGCCATCCAAAAACAAAATAAATGTTCCTTTAGGAACCACCTTTCAAAGGTAAAAAAAAGAACTAAAAATAAACGCATAGACTCCATCTACTTTATATTTCTCAGTAAAGTACATAGACGCAATAAGATTTTCCAACATCAACATTTGCATTTTGTGTTATGCTAATGGGAATATTGTGGCGTTCATCCTCCGTTACAGGGACTGGAATGGTGGATAACGGCCCAGCAGCCCAAGTTATCAGCCCAATCGAAGCGAGGGTGGATAACGAGGTCTCTGGACCATTATTCCCCCATTCCAGCCCCTGAAATGGGGGATGAAGGCCATTAGCAGCCTAGGTTGCCAAAGCGGTAACCCGTGCTACTAAAAAAGAGGATTTTTCGTCCTATACCGGGACGCCTTTGGTGTCCCGGTTTAGGAAGGAAAATCCTTTTCCAAGATGGGCACCAAGGAAAGGAAAGGCAGCAGTTCCATACAGGGTCCCTCTTCGCTTTCCATGGCAGCCTGCAAAAGGCAAAAAGAAAACCCTGTGACCATATTACCACAAGCACATTTTTCTTCCCTTTCAAATCTATCCTAATTTCGAATAACTTTACCACAAAGCCAGTCCCAGGTGCACATGGCCACTTTAATCCTATGTTTTGTCCCTTCTGGTCATGGCCAGTAGCCACATTGTCCCGATCATGACCTTATACAATGACCCCGACATTCTGGCCACTGCCCATGGCTACAGCCTACCCCTCAGTCACTAAAGCTATACCGCTATTTTTTTTAACTACATTATGACACTTGTCAAATAAGAAAACACTGCCACATTTGCAAAACCATGCTTTTCGATCCTTGCCAATGAGCCTTATGCAAATTTGCTAGAAATCCACCCACATTTTATTTTTTCAAAACTGTCAAATGAATGCACATACAACCGTAATATAAGCTCTGCACAAAATCCCAACAAACTTTGTAAACTCATTCGAAATCACGTCAGAAATATTCCACCCATCATCATCGCCCCTCACCTCCCCAAACATTATTTCATAAGTTTCACAAGTGCAATGCTCAGAAAATATAATTGTCCCGAGGGTTCGACCATGTATTTTTATACATAAGTTGATCTATCGCAAACATTTCTAATTCACCTTACCTCATTTTTCCTATTTTAAAAACATATGAAATCTGGCAGCAGGGCGCGTCCATCTTGTGCTATTCTTATCCATTGCTGCATCTGCCTAAGGTAAACTGCCGTGACGTCAATAAATCATATGCCCCGACCCTGACCGTCACATAACCAACCCTAGTGATATTCAAAACCTTTCTCGGTGACGTTCCTCTTCAGCGTAGCCAAATGCACCCATAATCACCTACGTGACGTGATGCAGAACCCGAAAATCAACACACATCGACTAACAACATAGCACGTCACAATTCGAAATATTAAACCGGTCTTTAAAAGAAAACAATAACACTGTACAATTTGTAAAGTACTTTTATTTCACAATGAACTCTCCGAGAACATCCGACTATTCCCATATTCAATCAAATTGCAAATTTGTTTCTTTGATCGTGATCGAAAATGTTAATCGTGAGGCACACGTTGTTCTTTTTCCATACACAAAGTGTTCGATTTCAATAAAGGAACATCTTGGGTCGCACAGTGAATTCCAGGGCGACTATGTGCACATGGCAAATGAAGAAGCCATCAGTTGGCATCTGGAATCCATGGCAATCGCAGTAAGACATCATGTAGCTATTTGGAAAACATAACAGAAAATATGTATCAATACCCGATCTTTATTACAATATATCTATTGGTTTCTTAATTCGGCATAGAGTTTAAACTAACGATTATCACACACATCAAACCATCTCAAAAAAGACAAAAAGAACATGGAAACTGATACACAATTCGATATGGTCATACATGACATTTTAAAGAAATATTAGCTTTCAACCTGGGTGAATCTAGTGAAAGTCTACATACACCTAGATTCTGCACTCCCCATAGCTACATAAAAAAAAACAACCACACAGAAAGATAGTACTTGAGTTACATTGCCAGAATTAATCTTCAGATAATAATAAGTTAAAGCTTGTTCCGGTGTACTGTCGTCAAAAGCAAACTTACATGATATTCACCATCTCCATTCTCTTCGCGTAACTCAGACCGTAATGCTCAATGCGCTTGCACCAAAGATTCTTCATGAACTGATTTTACATGTTCCTTACACACTTTTGCAATGCATAACCTTATCAAATGTTCATTATTACAAACCTGCTCTCACTGCAATTCTCACGGAATATTCCCTTTCTCTCAAGGTCAAAAAATAATTGACCCTTATAGTTTATGTCCCATGCGTGGGCTTCAGTAGCTCGCAACCAAAAAATCAAAGCTGGTGACCGTCACTCAGAATCTAAATACAGTCTCACTTTGCAACAACATGGCTCTAAGCATTCATGAGAACTTGTACTCGCAAACATGTGCAGTGCCTCTGTTTCCATCAAACACTGCAGGTGGCTGCCTGAGATGCCAAACTCTAGGGGGCGCCAGTCTGACTCCAATATTATTTTAAATACATTGTAATACAGACACATTAGTCCTTCGCCTGTACTTTGCGCACATTATATTGAGGAACACCTCCAAATGTACCGTGTGACTTTCGTGACAAAAAACACCACTTTTTTGCTTCTTGCTGCCACATCCTATCCCATCCTCATCAACTCTCACCTTCCAAGACAGTATTTGATAAGTTTAACAAGTACAATGTGGTGTTTCTTTATATGTTTTTGCGGCGATGTCCGCGGACACCAAAACACAAATCAAAGATGGCGGGCGCATCGGAACAATCTGACGCACTTCACTCTCTTCACCATCCAATGAGCGAATGCATCACATGTCCGCGGACATGACGCGACCGATTAACCAATCGTTATCTTGTCCGCGGAGCGAACAGTTTTGTGTCCGCAGAGCGGACATAGATATCACTAATTTTTTTAGACCTACTTTTTCATCATTTAAAAAAAAACTACTGGACGGATTTTCACGAAATGTACCAAATCGCTGCACCTGCTGTGAAAATCCATCCAGTGGTTTGATCTGTAGCCGTGCGCAAACTTTTTCCCCCATTCAGTCTATGGGAAAAAAATAAATTTTGGGACCTCCCCTATAACTTTGCCCCCCCAGGACCAAATCTCACCAAACTTTGCAAAAAAATTCAGAGTTGGCCATATACTTTTTTTGCAAAGTTTGTGAGGATTCGTCCAGGGGGAGTGAAGTTATAAGCTGGCCAAAAAGGGCTCTTCCTGTGGGATTAGCAACTTAACCATAACTACATGGACACTACCGTGGCCCTGTAATATATATATATATACATATAAATATATATATTACAGGGCCTGCAGTAATGGAAAGGGTAGTGCAGTGGAATAAAGATGATATGAAGCTGATTTTATAGGTGAAAAAAAGGGTTTGCAGATGCCGCCGAGTTCGCGGTCAATTCTTACTGTAGTTGTGCCACTGCCACTTTCTGACCAAGAAAAGCAAATGAAGTCATGGTAGGTCAAGTAGCCCAAGTATGACTGGAAGCACAGGGCCAGCAATAGACAATGTTCTACCAACCCTATGGGGGAATGGTTCTTCTATGTTCTCCACAACTGAATCTGTGTATCTATGAAAAGCCCACATCAAGAGGCTTAAGATCTTATTACTATTCATAAGAACATTGACCACATTGCAATCTGCACATTCTGAAAACAAAACATGTGTCTAAGGAGGCTGGGCACACATTATGGCTCTAGGACACTGTTGTGTCACTTGGTAAATATTCTTTGAGGGAAACTGGGTGCTCATCAGGAAAAAAGCAAAAATGGGTTGGCTGCTGGTACGTCTTCTGTAGAGACAGCGCATACATATGTTTGGGGTAGAAGATGATGATGGTGAAGAAGCTCTTGGGACACCTTCTCAAGATCTAAGGAGACACATCCCCACGCCCCCTGCACCCTGCTCCATCGACACAGCAATGTTACCCTGATCCTTTGTGGTCATCACTTAGTGTGCCAGGCATGCCTGCTGGCACGTCTGGCAGCACACATACACAGGGCCTCATGACGAGTTGGGCGGTAATGCCGGTGCTATTACCGCCGGCGCTATTAGCCCTACCACCAAACCCCCCGGCACTATTAGCTCCGGATCACGGGTTTGGCGGAACGGTTAGTGCCCATTCCCCATTGGGCCCATTCGGGAATTTCTCATTCCCCATTGGGCCCAATGGGGAAAATGTGCGCTATTACCGCAGACGGATTTCCCGCTGGCGGTAATAGCGCCGAAAATCGGCATATTTGCCGCAGATTTCCCCTAGCTCAGAGCTGGGGGGAAATCCACCAAGGCCATGATCTGGCGGACCCTTAAATGCGGTGGTAATAGCGCTAACGCCGCATTTAAGGGTTACCGCCAGACTCGTGATGAGGCCTACAGTCTTGTCTTACGCAATCCAGCATCAGGACTGTGTCTACAAAGTACAACAGAAACAATCCATTGGTGTGTTCTTACAATGGAAAGGGGACCAACACGTTGGCAATTCAACTCCTACTCTTTACTTTGGTGAACACCGAAAGATTAAAAAAATGTGGGTGTACACTTTGTCCAAAATATCAAGTATGTAGCTCACATAATTTTCCACAGTTGGAGTGCCTGATCGTAACAGAGCACTTTTAGCAAATACTGGATACATACCCACTGATGTAGTCTACAGTGCAGGCAATTCAAGTGACAATGTACATGTGGACCAGTGGAAAGACAACAGACTATATGTAATCAGTGGAAAGTGGGCTTCTTTCAAGAGACTGCACACCCACCACACAACCCCCACTTCCTCAACAGCCAAACAAGGAGTGAGGTGGGGTGCTGGAGGGGTTGTAAATTGGCCCCCTATTAACATAAGCATAAAAGAACATACCACAATGAAGCCTACAATTAAGGAACTTGCCACATTTTAATTTTGGTTGTTAAATCGATGTAGAACCTAAAACCCGATGGAATCTACCCCTATATGCAGTAATGCCTCTTTGAACAGCTGTCAATGTGTTTGATGGAACCAAGGTGGAGCAGGGCCATCAATGTAATAGACTCGTAGGCAATACCGTCTCACGAAATGGTTCATCCAGCTGTTAAGGTCTTTTGAATATGCAGCACATGCTGTTAGCTATGATAACACTACTATCAGTCATGTGTTCTCTATTTTTTGTGTTCAAAGAACAAATCGAGACCATGAAGCAGGACATTAAAGGAGACAATTTTAAAGCTCTGTATCTTGTGATGATCCTTTGGTTGGCGTCACTTCTCCCCTGCTAACCTACAGTCCCCCTGGGGGTGGTATAATGAGGGAGGATCTCATGGGAAGGGACTGCCCACCCCTCGGGAGAAGGTCACATAGCTACAGGGTAGCATACCGAGTCACATCACACCCCTGCCTCCTTTAGCCCCTTTGTCTGATTCAAATCTTTAGTTTGACAATAGGAGTGTCTATTGCTGTAAGGCAGAACCTCTTAAGGCAATGGTCGGTACTGAGATGAAGAAGAGCAAGTGGAGTACTAATCATGTCGGCACTGAGATGAGGAGGCCCTGTGAAGATCCAAGGTTTATCCAGGGGAAACCAGCAAAGGACTCTGATTGGTACGAATGGCAACAAATTATAAAAATAGAAGAAGGGATTGTCTCCTGTGTTGAATTCAGCCTGATAGGCTGCAGCCGTCAAGCGTGGAGGAGCTTCAAACGGGTCTGCAAAACCCACGGAGATTGAGTCTGGAAGAAGTCATTGGTCGGCCCACCCGAGTCTTCTGTGGCCACGCAGAAGCGGTCACATACACATAAGCAACCGAAGGGCAAGCAAGCCGAGGCTTCAACTCCAACGTACATGGAATATAATGTGTGATGAAGTCCACTGCCTAACCTTGAGGACACACAGTAGGGTGGTGCAAGGGGCCTGGTGCCACCCTTAGCAGCCCCTGGAGGAGTTGTACAGGGAATCCGGAAACCACCTTGTTGGGTCCTTGCACTAAGACAGGAGGGAGGAGTTCACTCTTAACCGCCCACCAACACCACTTACCACCACAACAGGAGAGGGGAGGCCAAAGTCCCTTAAAGAGACACATCATAACAATGACAGTATCAGAGAGCTGTTACAGTTCTCTCGCCAGACCCAATCACCCAACATGAAAATGAAGCATTTCCTCCTTTAGGGAACAGCATTGCGACATTTTTCATTTTACTGACAAGTGAAGAAATACATTATTTCCGTTGGCGCCAATTCAGTGGGAAATATTGGTTATTATGACTGACCCTCACACATTTCACTGAGGTCACAGGGCTACACAGTCAGACTAGAATACTAGAGAATAGACTCACATGGACGCACGAACAGTAGAACAAATGAGCTACATGTTTGCTGTACCAACGTCATTGTTAGTGTAACCACAGCTTCCAATTATTTGTGGAAGATTTGTTACGATATATTCACACCCTGAGGGAACAGAGGAACCTGGGGTCAAGTACTAAAAAATAAAGTGGGGGGACTCATCAACAAACGTAATGGGATGTAACGTCACCAGAAATTAACATATCAAGGTGAAATATGCAAATTTCATTAAATTGGCTCTGCATTACCACCCAAATTGCAAAGGACGAATGGCATTTTACTTTCATAACATCAACACACACACAAACCCATGAGAGGATATTTTCTTCTAATATTGTTTTTGAAAATATTAGAAGGTGTGCATGTTTTAAACTCCAAGAAACAATACCAATGTTTTCCCTGGAACTTGCAGTACTGAAATGGGACATTTCACCTTCAGCTGTCTGCAATTTTTCATCAGGTTATATAGTGAAATGATGAAGTGCTGGCTTGCAAACCTGACAGCTGAGGTTCTATCCCCAGGTCGGCTTTAATTCATAAATTCAAAGAGGACATTCACTGTTTCTCATTTTAGCTGGGGGGACTGAGTCCACCCTCTGAAAAAAGTGGGTGGTCTGCGTGAACCTGCGTGTACCCTCAACTTGGACCCTGAAAGGAACCCAAACTACGCAGTGGTAGCAGGGTTTAATGAGAGAGTGACAGTAACCGTGCACATGTCAAGGGTCTTCCTAAAATTCGAAATGGCTGTAGGCCTTTGTGTATCCTTAGGCTAAGCCAATTTAAAACTATGAATAACAGATGAGCCCATCACTCAGTACACAGGTTCTCCCCATATCCTCAAGCAGCATCCATGGGGAGGAGAAGCCCTATTATAAAAAGCCACCAGTTCAGTCTAACAGTGTGGGGAGTTTGAGTAAGAGTTGGAGGAAAGAGTTTGGTGGGGAATGGTGAGAGAGATAAGTTCTGAGAGGAGAGCAAGAAGAGAGTTTGAGGTTGCAGGGTGAGTCTGTAAGTGGTTAGAGGAAGAGGGAATGTCACCTGGCATCTCTCCATGGTCTTTCCGCTTCCGATCTTTCATCTCGTGTTTCTTTCTACTCTCCTTCTTGTTCACTTGGTTTTCAGTCTCAGTTTTTTTAATCAGTTCCTTGCCGGGGGCTACATCAATTGTTACCTCAAAGCTAAGAATGCAAACAAAGCACACAAGTTAATCCAGTGGATGCAGGTAGTTAAAATGCAATACACAGCAAAGGCTGAGAAAATGCAATCCAGTGGATACAGGTAGGTAAAAAGAAATACACAGCACAGGCTGTGAAAAGTCAATCCAGTGGATGCAAGTAGGTCACATGAAATATACAGCACAGGCTGAGAAAAGGTAATCCAGTGGATGTAGGTAGTTAAAATGCAATACATAGCAGAGGCTGTGAAATATCAAACCAATGGTTACAACTGAAGGCAGGTACAAAAAGGAAGGTACAATAGGTAGTATGGCACAGGGCTGAGAGTGACAAACAAGCATAGGGATGCTAGGTTACATCAGGTGAGTTACAACAAAGTGAGTTAAGTAGGCAGCATAATACTACTGGGCCACAGCAGGGAAAGGTGCTGTAAGGGCTACGAAGGATGCAGGCAACCAAGTTAAGACATGTCGCCACTAGTTATGAGTCGAACTTGGAGTCCTAGAATAACAATAGTAAGTGCCTGCACTCCCATGTATTCCCAGAGACAAGGATACTTTGCAAGGACAAGTTCAAAGATAATCTTCATGGCAGAAGGCATGGGTGATGAGAGATGTTGGCCTAATTGGGTAGGGAGGAAGAGTCAGACCCACTTCCTTGCACCTGGGTCTGGGCTTAAGTGCTGCTAAGTGAACCGAATGTTCCAGACATGGCACAAGTGTGCCAACCAATTGTAGAGGTCAGTATAACGAAGGAACTTACAGGGTAATTCATAGAAAATCGCACAAAAGTGGCGCACGCGACTGGTGCACAGCATGCCCGTGCGAATGTCTGCGCCAGCCGCATGTGCTAAAATCGATTTCCGCGCACAGCGTATTCATGGATTTTCGCATCCAAAACCAGCCGTGGCGCAGCGTGGCGCACCGACCCTGCAGCAGCGCCAGTTACGCCTCCAAGAACACCCTCGCGCAAGGAAAAGCCTTCAAAATCCCCAAATAATCGCAAAGGGCTGCGCTAACCCTGGACCAGTTCACAGGGCTGGCAAACAGCAAACGCCAAGCGGGGAACGTGTATTACAGGGGTTCGTGGGAAGTATCACACGCGATTCCAGCAGGGTACGTGTATTTCAGGGGTGCGCGGGAAGTTCCACACGCGATTTCAGCAGGGTATGTGTATTTCAGGGGTCCACGGGAAGTTCCACACGCGATTGGCCCCGTGCGAGCAGGGTACGTGTATTCCAGGGGTGCGCGGGAAGTTCCACACGCGATTTCAGCAGGGTACGTGTATTTCAGGGGTGCGACGGAAGTTCCACACATGATTGGCCCCGTGCGAGCAGGGTACGTGTATTCCAGGGGTGCGCGGGAAGTTCCACACGCGATTTCAGCAGGGTACATGTATGTCAGGGGTGTGAGGGAAGTTCCACACGCGATTGGCCCAGTGGGAGCAGGGTACGTGTATTTCAGGGGTGCGCGGGAAGTTCCACACGCGATTGGCCCCGTGCGAGCAGGGTACGTGTATTTCAGGGGTTCTGGGGAGTACTACACGTGAATTGGCCATGTGGGTCCTCCCAGGTGTTCGCTCTACAACCTCCACGGCCCCTGCAGGCAGCCCACACCACGGGGGACTACCCTGCACCCCTGCTCATGTCCCGCACGCAGCCCATTTACCATGGACATGCCCCCCAGCCAACCCACATGTCACCTTGCACTACTGATCAACAATGCATGTCTCCCACCACCCCCACCCCCAGCAGTGCAGGGGCAGCCTCCACAAGGCCCCCTCCCATGTCTACCACCACCCCACCCCCCAGCCACCAGGGGCAGCCTCCACCAGGCCCCCACTCATGTCTCCCACCACCCCCCAGCAGTGCAGGGGCAGCCTCCAACAGGCCCCCACTCATGTCCCCTATTACCCCCACCCCCCAGCCACCAGGGGCAGATACCACCAGGCCCCCACTCATGTCTCCCACCACCCCCACCCCCCAGCAGTCAGGGGCAGCCTCCACCAGGCCCCCACTCATGTCTCCCACCACCCCCACCCCCCAGCCACCAGGGGCAGCCTCCACCAGGCCCCCACTCATGTCTCCCACCACCCCCACCCCCAGCCACCAGGGGCAGCCTCCACCAGGCCCCCACTCATGTCCCCTATTACCCCCCCGCAGTGCAGGGGCAGCCTCCACCAGGCCCCCACCCATGCCTCCACCAACCCCCTACCCCCAAGCAGTCAGGGGCAGATTCCACCAGGCCCCCACTCATGTCCCCCTGCAACCTCCCCCCCAGCAGTGCAGGGGCAGCCTCCACCAGGCCCCCACTCATGTCTCCCACCACCCCCACCCCCCAGAAGTGCAGGGGCAGCCTCCACCAGGCCCCCACTCATGTCCAACTCATGTTCCCCTGCACCCCACCCCCCAGCACTGTGGGGCACCTGCCAGCAGGCCCCCACTCATGTCCAACTCATGTTCCCCTGCACCCCCACCCCCCAGCACTGTGGGGCACCTGCCAGCAGGCCCCCACTCATGTCCAACTCATGTTCCCCTGCACCCCCACCCCCCAGCACCATGGGGCACCTGCCAGAAGGCCCCCACTCATGTCCAACTCATGTCCCCCGGCCAACATGTCATCACAATCTAGATCCCCGGTCCCCATGGTCAGCCTCCAAATGCAAAACACCCACCCGAGTATTGCATCCACCCACTCAGAAATGGAAATAACATGATAGAACTGCAATTGCAAGTTTGGAAACAAACACATGTCCCTCACATACACCCAATGGGTGTCAGTGAATCTCCAAACCCGTATCATGATATGCATGAAACCAATGAGATGATACTACACATTGAAGTTTGATCTAAAAATATGTATTAAAGAAAACAAGAATTGAATCAAAAATAAACTAACAGAAATGGGCATGTAAAAAAAGTAAAACGAAGCATGTCCATGAAAAAATGCAAAACCAAAAATCAGAATCCAAAGGAATGGTGTCCAAAGTCACAGTCCAGAAAATAAAATCCAATGTGAAATTATAATAGAAAGCCATGGGTAAATAGTAAAAAGAAAAGAAAATCCAACAGTGAACTATGTACAGGTGAACAAGCCAGGGTCCATGATCCCAACAAAAGAAATGAAACCTATCTAACAACACTACCTAATAAAAAATAACTATATACAAAAATGTGGCCCATTGTCCAAAAGGTACAAAGAAAAAGCAAAAACAAAGGAAACCTAACACTAACTACATAACTATTTACATGGGCAGCGGGCTAGTCCAACGGCTCACTGGATGTTGTCATGGGCCAGGGCATCATCGAACTCCTGTTCAATGGCTTGGAGGCGGGCATGTTCCCTGGCCCCGAGGTCTCGCAGGGATAAAGCAGTGTCCAGCTCCAACTCCCTGCAAAGACCCTCGAGGCACTCAGCCCGCCTCAGTGCCCTCTGCATGGAGTTCTCCGCCCTGACCATTGTGAGCTGTTCCTCCTCTGCCCGCTGCCGCTCCGCACCTATCCTCTGGCCCAACCGCTCCCACACGGAAGCCACTCCCATTCCAGGGTTCTCCTGCCCTCCGGCCGATGCCTGCACCCCTGATGTTGATGGCCCCGAGCCATGATGCCTCCCACGTCGAGCCTGCCGCTGCCTCCGACGCAACTGCCTGTGCCAGCACGACGGCATCCAGGCTGATGGTATCCACCGACGCCGTCATGCACGTGCCCAGCCCGATGATGCCGTCA
This sequence comes from Ambystoma mexicanum, assembly GCF_040938575.1. Taxonomy (NCBI): domain Eukaryota; kingdom Metazoa; phylum Chordata; class Amphibia; order Caudata; family Ambystomatidae; genus Ambystoma; species Ambystoma mexicanum. The sequence continues at coordinate 234,579,113 of NC_090940.1, read as the reverse complement.
CATCCTCCATCTGCTGGGGTCCAGTTGCTGGTGTGTCCACCCCTGCTGGACCTCCGACTCCCGACTGTGGCAGGGATGGGATCCCCACCGAGCCGGCTGCATTGGTCGGGGCAGGTCCACAGGGGGCCCTGGTGGCATCTGGGCCGGAAGACGGCATGGAGAACGACTGGTGCATAGTCTCCACAGAGGAGGAGAGGGTCGCCAGATTGGCCGACACATGTAGGAAACCCCCGACCATGGCCGTTCCCAACTGGGCCACGTCGGCACGGTGCTCTCCGTGATGACGTGCATGCTCCTCCCGGGAAGCACGCACCTCATCACGAATTGCACCTGTGCACAACGCGACACCAATCAGGACCTTCTCCATACGGCCAGGGGTCCCCTCGTACGCAGGTGGAGGGGAGTCAGATGACATGGACATCCCCCCTACCTGCGGACGGGCCTGGGATGGGGCATCTCTGCTGGTGCATGGTGGTGCAGTCACCGTGTCAGGGACAGTGACATGCACAGGCCCCTCCACGGCGACCTGTGCTGCCTCCTGCCCCTGCCCCTGGACTCCAACACTTGCACCAACAGGGATGCCCCCACTAGGCCCCATGTGCGCCTCAGTAGCGGCCTCCTCCTCCTCTGTGGAAACTACCAACCTGTATGGCTCCACCCCATCTTCCGCCGTTGCAAGCCCCTGTGGGGGCTCACCCACCCCTTCCGCTGCAGCCGTGGGGGCATCCCTGCCGCTTTGCTCCACAGAGCCGTCTCCGCCCTCTTCTTCACGTGGCGCTGTGTAGAGGGAGACATAGAACACAAGCATCAGGGTACTGTACAATGGTCCCCTAGACAGGAAGCAATAGCAGATGAGTGGCACTGTCAAAGATCACTTCCATCATGTCCCTCCACAACACATGGCTCAGTGCAGGTAAAACACATGCGGTAACAGGCATGGCGCATGCTATGGACATTAGCATACATGTCCAAGTTATTCTTTAAACATACACTGTTGTTTTGGAACTCACATGCATCATGCGCCATGCCTATCACATGCACACACTTCACCCTAGTTTCATCCATCTGGCCTCGTACACCACAGACACAGTGGATACAAGGATGAGTAGGCTGCATCAGTGAACCGGAACATTGCGACAGACATGTGTCATGCATCCCAGGCATTCACAAGTCACAGACACGCTGGTCAGACACACAGACATGGACAGCATATATGTACATGGCATCAGCACCCATGTCCAGGAACAGAGACTGGCATGCTTTCATGTGGCCATTCCGCATAGGGCAACCCATGTTGCATTTGAACACATGCACCAACCGTGTGGTTCACACATTACTGGTCTCACATGCATGACGTCCCTGCACACACACATGCATACATGTGCTATGTCACACATACAGGCAAGTATCAGACAACCAGCACACTGCGACATGCCCTGTCTCACACAGCAATGCTTGGCCACTTACCGCTCAACTCCAGACGGGTCTGCCTCTCAAGGATCTGGCCGTGGAGCGCTGGGCCTACGCGTTCCAGGACCCTCATCTGGATGGTACTCATGCGGCCCCGGCCCCCCTCCACGAGGCGCCGGGCCTTCAAGAGGGTCCTGGACCTGCAGTCATCCCAGCGCTTCTTGACATGTTGGTAGTCGCGGACTGCCACCCCCTCCGCGTTGATGGCAGTCACGATGTCCGTCCAGATCCGAGTCCGTCCTTCCTTGTTGGCGCGCTTACTTCCGAAGAGGGCATCATACTGCCCCAGGACTTGCTCCACCAGGACACCAACTTCGGTGGCACTGAAGCTGGTGCCCCTCTGCCTCTCTGGCCGGGGGTTGCCAGTGGTGCAAGATGTAGCAGTGCCCGACATGGCAACCCCAGAGGCAGGAGTGGGTGGGCAACTGGGTCCTGGGGCTGGGCTGTGGAGCGATGGTATCCCAGTCGGGAGTCTTCTGTTCCAGCAGGGGTGGACACAGCAAATGGACCCCTGCAGATGGCTGATGTGCAGGCACCAAATGGCAGGGCACGGTGGCAGCAGGCAGGCAGGCAGGCAGGGAGCAGCAGATGGCTCGTGGGAGGCTGCTCGGGGCTCTGGGGGGCAGTAATTCGGCCTTTTGGGCAGGAGCGTGGTCTTCCGTGTGCTTACGCGTGGCCAGCTTGATACGGAGTGATTTGGCACGTGAAAATCCTGCACGTCTGCGTTTAAATCGAGGAAAGGCCCTTAGCGCGTATGCACGTCAGCACGCATATGCGATTTCATTGGACCAAAGGCCCTTAGCGCGTGAGCGCGTCTGTGACGTGAGGCGCGCGGGTGTTTCCCTCATTACACGTGATGACAGAGCACACGTGGATTTCCACCAATCGCGTGTGGAACTTCCTGCGCACCCCAGAAATACACGTACCCAGGCCAATCGCGTGTACGCTCATTTCCCTCCGATTACACGCGATGACACTCGGACGTGCAGTTTCATTTCATTGGCCCAAAGACCACCATGCGCAGCTGTGACGTCACGTGCATGGCCGTAGAGAATGGCGCGTGTAAAATGAAGAGATACACGTCCGAGTGTCAAAGCGCGTAATTGGTGGGAATGGCCTCATTGCGTATGCGCATCTTTGACGTGTGTATAAAAGGTACGTGTAGGACGCCATTTCCTTGTACGTGCTTTTCGTGGAGAGCGAGTGGGTGAAATCTGTACTTCTTGTCGGTTCACACGCGATTTACTTCACTGCGTTTCCAGTTCGTACTCCCTGTTACCTCTGACAGTTTTTTCTCTTTTCCTCTTTTTCCTGGGCCTGTTTCCTCAAACAGCTTCCCTACTACTGTTGTCCTGTCTCCTCAGACAGCGTACAATTCTTCTTTTGGCGGGGGTGTTGCCAAAGTGCACACGCGCATATTTTTCACGCTTTTGTTCCTGGCAGACGGTGAGTCGCGCATGTATCTAACATCCGTGCTTGCCCCGTGTGTTGCGTACCCCTTCAGAGGTCATTCTAGGCTGCGTGTGACACGCATACGTTCATTCTTGTGTTCCTGGGTGCCCCAGCGTAGTGCAGGTTTTTTTTTCCACGCACGTGGTCTAGGAGGGGTTGCGTGCACCTTACTTCCCTTTTTTGGGCTGCCCGTGCGTTGCGTGACCCGTCATCTTTCCCCAGGGGTGACATACAGCCTTGCTAGAGCACTAGGGTACGATTACCATCTGGTACCCAAGCCCTTTGACCCCCAATTGCCCAGGACAATAGTTCACATCAACTCCCATACGCACAATAACATCAGTGCCATGGCTGGTAGGCGAACAAGCCGTAAGGGTGGCAAAGGTGGCCGAGCCCCAAGTGGTGGCCGTGGTGGATCCGGTAGGGGACGTGGCTGTGACTTGCAGGGTGCCCCTAGCCCCCCATGTGTGGAGGAGCAGTCAGGGACACCCATGCCCCCCCTGGTTGAGGTTACCGTGGCTGACACCATCCATGCTCAGCCCTTGTTGGACCAGCCCACTGTGGAACCAGACCTGGCACAGGGTGACTCCATGGCTGACTTCCAGGTCAGCAGGTCTAGGCCACGTGCGCCGGTGAACGTTGGTCAGGGGCAGCTAGGTCATCTGCTGCCCCGGGTAGGCAGGCTGGGGAGGCTGCAGGGGCAGCTGCGGCTCCATCCACCCCACCTCTCACACACCCAGCCAGGACAGTGTCGGTCCAAGTCCATCATGCTGACATTCCCCCTGACACCATCACACTTGAGATAATGCCTGCACCAACTCCCATGCTGAGTGTGCAATCCCACGCTCCTGCCCCTAGTGTCCAGAGCGGCGCAGGACACTCCGGATCCCCACCACCTTCCAAGCGGAAGAGGAAGAGATCTCGTCCAGTAGAGGCTGATGCCCCAGACACGGCTACACAGTCCGGCCCGTCAAGGAAGCCCAGCTTCAATGAGGCCGAACTGAATGCACTTGTAGAGTATGGGTCCGCACATGACCGCGAAATGGTGATTGTTGCAGGATCCAAGACCACACCTGCACAACGTCAGGCACACTGGCAGACCATTGCGGACATCATAAGTGCCCTTGGAATCGTGAGGCGCACAGCTAATGATTGCTACACGCGCTGGAATGACCTGAAGGGCAGGGCAAAGAATAAGCTGGCCTCAAGTCATGCCGCAACTCTAGTGACTGGAGGTGGGTCTCCAGCAGACATAGAACTCACTCCACATGAGCAGGTTGCTGGGACCTACGTCAGGGAGGAACAGATCCAAGGCGTGGGAGTAGTGGCAGATTACGAGGCATTGTCCGGTGAGTGCACATGCATGTGTGTGTCATCCATGTGCATGTTGTGTGTGGGAGGGCTTCTGTTTGTGTGCCAGGGGAGGGTGTGTGTGCCTGAGTGGTTCGGCTCACCCATGTGCCTCTTCCTAAACATTCTTGGCACCAGCATTTGGGTATAGCAGCATCCCTTCGGCCAACATTAGACATCCAGCCCAACATCACGCCAGTTGCCCTTGGAGTGTCATCTTGCCACTACACTGTTGCTTATTTACCTCTGCTTATTCAGGCAGATTGTTTGCATACCACCACTTTTACTCGGGATTTCTCAGTCCTATTGTCACATGTCTGACATGGCTATGGTACAGTGGACTGGCTCAGTTTCGTGGACATGATTAGTTTGGACATGTCCCTGTGCTATAGGACCATTTTTGACTGGCAGCTGCATGTTAAACATTAGAACCATTACAATGAAAATAATCAATCATATGAACAAACTGGACTGAATGAACAATTGGTGACCTCCTCTCCCTCTTCACTTCATGGCTAGGGTACATGCCATCTGTGTGATGGCATGTGTATTTGACCTGCCAATCACTGGCCAATGTGTGATGGCACTGCTAGGCAGCATGCAGCAAATGTGTTCATCTTCCATCTTGGTGTCATCAATGTGTGGCATCTGCCTCCCCATCACACGCAGTGACGGTGCATGCATGGGAGTGTTTTAGTCATGTGGGACATGTGTCAATCAAGTACTGTTTCTGTAGCCTCTCAGCCCTCATTGTGTGTCATGGTGCTAATGCCTGTTTCCATTTGTTTTCTTTTATGTCTTTGCAGGGGAAGACGCACCTGATACTGCTGGGGTTGTGGAGATGGTGCAGACCCAGGAGGGGTCTGAGGGCCGACCGATCACCAGTGAGGGACGTGGTGTGGTGGTGGGTGAGAACCCACAACTGCTGCAGGTCGTGCTCTCAAGGGGTGTCTCTGGCTGCACCTCCCCCGAGCTGTACTCAGGTGTTGATTCGGATGATGAGACCTACGTGCCGTCGCAGGTGAGTGTTCCTGGGAGGGATTCTGTTCTGTCCAACCCACCTGCACCAGGGTTAGAACCCTCAATGGGGATGTCAGTGTTGGCAGGTACGCCTTTGGTGGTTACGGATGCAGGGTCACACTCCGCGACATCTGATCCTGTTCCTGGGCCAGCAGATCAGAGGGGGAATGCAGTCCTGCAGCCTCAGGCAGTGCCGGCACAGCAAGGCGCAATTCGCCTTGCCCCAGACAGGTGTGGTGCCCGCCGACGTGGTGGCCGTACGCCACCTGGCAATACCGCATGGGAGCAATCCATTTACGGTATGGCAACCCAACAGGCAGCATCATCAGAGATGATGGCTCAGGCCATGGATAGGGTGGCCTCTTCCATTGTCCCCCCGAAAGGCTGATGGAGCGACTACAGCAGGCAACAGACTCCATCTGCCAGTCACACAGGGAGGACATGTTGGCGTCCAACAGGGACAGGCGGGCGGCACTGGCGACTCTGCAGGAAGCCATCTCCATAGAGTCCCAGGGCCACAGGGAAGCCCTGAGGCTGGAACTCCTTCACCTCAGGACGACTCTTGTTGAGCTTGAGGCTTCAACAGACCGAAGGACAGAACAGCAGCTGGAGCGTCTCACCCGTACGCTCTCAGCTGAGATGCAGGCAACTAGGGCGGAGGTCCGGGCATCCCGTGAGTTGTTGCATGGGGACGTCCGCACACTCATCCTCCAGAACAAGACCTACCACACCCGCATGCCAGCAGCCATGGAGGAACAGACTAGGGCCTTGCGTGGGCTGCTTCCCATAGTACCACCACCTCCGGATGCAGCTGCACAGGGTGAGAATAGCGACAGCAGTGATACTCCCACAATAGGGTAGCCGTGTGGGCCATGAGCCCATGGAGGTGTTTTTTTTCGCAAGATCCACAAAGGTGGGTTTTGGTGTGCACCCTGTCCTCGGACCTCCTGGGTGGCCTCCCCAACCCCCCCCGGCAAATTAATGGCCATTTTTGATTTTTTAAAATTTTTTTTTAATTTTATTTTTTTTATTTTTTATGGGACAGTGTGTTGCCTTGTGTGGCTCCCGTGGGCATACGCTGCATTGTGGCTGGGCACATGCAGGCTTGTCATGGATTTGGTTCAGATGCTTGGGTTTTTGTCACACACACCCCTCCTGCTTCCCGTTTCCATGGGCTTGCAAAGGGTGTGCCCAAGTGACATTGACGTACATGGTGACATTGGACTCCCATGAGCTGTGTGGGCAGTCTGTAGTCAATACTGTGTATACATTCATAGTGCATATTGTTGTTGTATTGTACACTGCGTGGTGTATTTATATGTGCCTCTGCATCCATCTCATCCTCCATATTTGCAGGTCCATTCCTCATGTCTTCACAATGCGGTCCACCTTGGAACTGGAGTCCATGTTGTAAGTAGTGCACCTACACTCTTGTGTGGCGCTAACACTGTATACTTGCAAGTGTTCGGAGGGCTGTCATCATCAGGTGGTGAGGCTAGCTATTTTTTAAGTCTGTAATGTCATGTTTAAGGTGGGTTGGAGGTTGTGTAGGTGATTGGTATTATTGGTAAGTATTTGGTAATGTGGGCTGTAGGTCCTGCATTACTGTGAGCATTTCATGGGTGGACAGGTTTCCATTAGGGACACTGTAGCTGCTGACACTTGGGGCATGTTGTGGGGATTCATTTCTTTCCTCTCACATTGCATGACATGCCATGGTGTGTTGTGTGGCCGTGCCGTGGAGGGGGTGGGTGACATGGCACTGTTTTCATGTAGTATTTTGCAAGTGGGTATTCATTTCTGCAGCATGGAAGTGTCTTTTCATGACTCTGCGTTGGTGGTGTTTGTGTCGGTAGGGATGCACACATTGTGACACTTCCACATGAACAATCTCAGGCTGCTATGGTTCTGACAGTTGACAGTCCCTTTGTTCGTCTTAATTGTGAGGTCGAGTCATCATTGCTTATCAGATGGTATGTGCCAGGCCTGTGTGCACTCCACTGGGGTGTGATTTCTATGTGAAGTAATTAGCCACCAGCTGCGTACGGGCTGCCTCACCCCGTGCCCTCTCCCCTCCCATGCGCAGTGGGCGTGCATGTGGTTGGGGATGTGGGGGCACCACCATGTCCACGGCCAGGCCCCGGCGTGTTGCAACATTGTGCAGGACACATGCTGCCACTATGATCCTGCACACTACTGGGGGCGCATATAACAGCTGCCCGCCAGACCGGTCAAGGGAGCGAAAGCGTGACTTGAGCACTCCGAATGTGCGCTCCACTATGCCCCGGGTTGCAATATGGGCTGTGTTGTATCTTACCTCTGGAGGCGTGATGGGGTTCCGAATTGGGGTCATCATGTGGGTGCTCAGAGGGTAGGCACTGTCCCCTGGTGAGGAGGTGATGGGTATCATTAGTGGGGTAGTGACATAACTCTGCATGTGACATGCATGCATGTGCAGTGGCATTCATACTCACCAAGCAGCCATGTATCACCATGCCGCCCAGCTTCGAGGTCCCCGCTTAGGGTAGACATTCGGTAAATTAAGCTGTCGTGGGTGGACCCTGGATAGTTGGCATATACTGAGGTGATGATTCCCTTAGCATTACATACTACCTGCACGTTGATGGAATGCCAGTGCTTGCGGTTCCTATAGATGTTCTCAGATGCCCTGGGGGGACGTAGTGCCACATGGGTGCAGTCAATGGCACCTAGCACTTTTGGAAATTGTGCCACACCGTAGAAATCGAGGGTGGCAGCCTGCCTTTCTGCAGGTGTCCTAGGCAGGTATATGTGCCTACGGACTGATGGGCGTGCAGTGATGATGTTCAAGACCTGGTGTAGGCAGCGTGACTGCGTGGCCTGTGACACCCCACCCACTATGGCACTTGTCCGCTGAAATGATCCTGTGGCCAAGAAGTGCAGTACATTGAGGACCTTCTCCAGGGGGCTGAGTGCTTGGGAGCACAGGGTGGGTGATGTGAGGTCATCCTCCCACTCACTGACCAGGTCCAGTATTATGTGTGGGGGAAACCTGTACCTCCCATACACCTGGTCATCAGGCATCCCAAAAAGGCTTGTTCTGGGAATGAAAATTCGGGCCCTCACTAACCTCCTCCTCCTCCTTCGGTAACCCACGGCCACTGCTGCTAGGAATGGTATATTCATCCTGGCGTATGAGCTTGTTTGTGGTTTTCGCGCACTTTTATGCTGCGCGGGTCGACGTACGCCTGCTTCATGCTGGCGTACGTGTGTCAGGATTGGACCCTTTTTCGGCACGTCATAGGCGAACGTGTGAATCTTCCCGCCCACACCAGGAATACACGTAGTACGCTCTCACAGGCGCAGTCGCGGGTAAATATTCCCGCCCACCCCTGGAATACATGTGACCCACTCTCACAGGCCCAATCGCGTGTGGAAGTTCACGCGCACCCCGAAGTACACGTACCCAGGCAAATCGCATGTGGAAGTTCACGCGCACCCCCAATAATACACATACCCAGGCAAATCGCATGTGGAAGTTCACGCGCACCCCCAGTAATACACGTACCCAGGCAAATCGCATGTGGAAGTTCACGCGCACCCCGAAGTACACGTACAATCGCGTGTGGAACTTCACGCGCACCACGAAGTACACGTACCCAGGCAAATTACACGGCTGGGGGGTGGGGGTGGTGGGAGACATGAGTGGGGGCCTGGTGGAGGCTGCCCCTGGTGGCTGGGGGGTGGGGGTAATGGGGGACATGAGTGGGGGCCTTTTGGAGGCTGCCCCTGGTGGCTGGGGGGTGGGGGTGGTGGTAGACATGGGTGGGGGCCTGGTGGTGGCTGCCCCTGCACTGCTGTGGGGGTGGGGTGGTGGGAGAAATGAGTGGGGGCCTGTTGGAGGCTGCCCCTGCACTGCTGGGGGGTGGGTGTAATGGGGACATGAGTGGGGGCCTGTTGGAGGCTGCCCCTGCACTGCTGGGGGGTGGTGGGAGACATGAGTGGGGGCCTGGTGGAGGCTGCCCCTGACTGCTGGGGGGTGGGGGTGGTTGGAGACATGAGTGGGGGCCTGGTGGAGGGTGCCCCTGCACTGCTGGGGGGTGGGGGTAATGGGGGACATGAGTGGGGGCCTGATGGAGTCTGCCCCTGCACTGCTGGGGGGTGGGGGTAATAGGGGACATGAGTGAGGGCCTGTTGGAGGCTGCCCCTGCACTGCTGGGGGGTGGGGGTGGTGGGAGACATGAGTGGGGGCCTGGTGGAGGCTGCCCCTGACTGCTGGGGGGTGGGGGTGGTGGGAGACATGAGTGGGGGCCTGGTGGAGGGTGCCCCTGCACTGCGGGGGGGTGGGGGTAATAGGGGACATGAGTGGGGGCCTGGTGGAGGGTGCCCCTGGTGGCTGAGGGGTGGGGGTGATAGGGGACATGAGTGGTGGCCTGCTGGCAGGTGCCCCACTGTGCTGGGGGTTGGGGGTGCAGGGGAACATGAGTTGGACATGAGTGGGGGCCTGCTGGCAGGTGCCCCACGGTGCTGGGGGGTGGGGGTGCAGGGGAACATGAGTTGGACATGAGTGGGGGCCTGCTGGCAGGTGCCCCACGGTGCTGGGGGGTGGGGGTGCAGGGGAACATGAGTTGGACATGAGTGGGGGCCTGCTGGCAGGTGCCCCACATTGCTGGGGGGTGGGGGTGCAGGGGAATATGAGTTGGACATGAGTGGGGGCCTGGTGGAGGCTGCCCCTGCACTGCTGGGGGGTGGGGGTAATAGGGGACATGAGTGGGGGCCTTTTGGAGGCTGCCCCTGCACTGCTGGGGGGTGGGGGTGGCGGGAGAAATGAGTGGGGGCCTGGTGGAGGCTGCCCCTGACTGCTGGGGGGTGGGGGTGGTGGGAGACATGAGTGGAGGCCTGGTGGAGGGTGCCCCTGCACTGCGGGGGGGTGGGGGTAATAGGGGACATGAGTGGGGGCCTGGTGGAGGCTGCCCCTGGTGGCTGAGGGGTGGGGGTGGTGGGAGACATGAGTGGGGGCCTGGTGGAGGCTGCCCCTGACTGCTGGGGGGTGGGGGTGGTGGGAGACATGAGTGGGGGCCTAGTGGAGGGTGCCCCTGCACTGCGGGGGGGTGGGGGTAATAGGGGACATGAGTGGGGGCCTGGTGGAGGCTTCCCCTGGTGGCTGGGGGGTGGGGGTGGTGGGAGACATGAGTGGGGGCCTGGTGGAGGCTGCCCCTGGTGGCTGGGGGGTGAGGGTGGTGGGAGACATGAGTGGGGGCCTGGTCGAGGCTGCCCCTGACTGCTGGGGGGTAGGGGGTGGTGGGAGACATGGGTGGGGGCCTGGTGGAGGCTGCCACTGACTGCTGGGGGGTAGGGGGTGGTGGGAGACATGGGTGGGGGCCTGGTGGAGGCTGCCCCTGCACTGCGGGGGGGGTGGGGGTAATAGGGGACATGAGTGGGGGCCTGGTGGAGGCTGCCCCTGGTGGCTGGGGGGTGGGGGTGGTGGGAGACATGAGTGGGGGCCTGATGGAGGCTGCCCCTGACTGTTGGGGGTAGGGGGGTGGTGGGAGACATGGGTGGGGGCCTGGTGGAGGGTGCCCCTGGTGGCTGGGGGGTGGGGGGTGGTGGGAGACATGAGTGGGGGCCTGGTGGAGGCTGCCCCTGACTGCTGGGGGGTGGGGATGGTGGGAGACATGAGTGGGGGCCTGGTGGAGGGTGCCCCTGCACTGCGGGGTGGTGGGGGTAATAGGGGACATGAGTGGGGGCCTGGTGGAGGCTGCCCCTGGTGGCTGGGGGGTGGGGGTGGAGGGAGACATGAGTGGGGGCCTGGTGGAGGCTGCCCCTGACTGCTGGGGGGTGGGGGTGGTGGGAGACATGAGTGGGGGCCTGGTGGGGGTGCCCCTGCACTGCGGGGGGTGGGGGTAATAGGGGACATAAGTGGGGGCCTGGTGGAGGCTGCCCCTGGTGGCTGGGGGGTGGGGGTGGTGGGAGACATGAGTGGGGGCCTGGTGGAGGCTGCCCCTGACTGCTGGGGGGTAGGGGGTGGTGGGAGACATGGTTGGGGGCCTGGTGGAGGGTGCCCCTGACTGCTGGGGGGTAGGGGGTGGTGGGAGACAGGGGTGGGGGCCTGGTGGAGGGTGCACCTGGTGGCTGGGGGTGGGGGGTGGTGGGAGACATGAGTGGGGGCCTGGTGGAGGCTGCCCCTGACTGCTGGGGGGTGGGCGTGGTGGGAGACATGGGTGGGGGCCTGGTGGAGGGTGCCCCTGGTGGCTGGGGGTGGGGGTGGTGGTAGACATGTGTTGGTGATCAGTGGTGCAAGGTGGCATGGGGGTTGGCTGGTGGGCATGGCCATGGTGGATGGGTTGCCTGTGGGACATGAGCAGGGGTGCAGGGTAGTACCCTGTGGTGTGGGCTGCCTGCAGGGGCCATGGAGGGTGTAGAGGGAACACCTGGGGGGACCCACATGGCCATATCACGTGTAGCATTCCCCCGCAACACCGAAATACACGTACCCAGCCAAATCACGTGTGAAACTTCGCGCACACCCCTGAAATCCACGTACCCAGACAAATCGCGTGTTGAAATTCACGCGCACCCCTGAAATCCACGTACCTGGCCAAATCGCGTGTGAAACTTCGTGCGCACCCCTGAAATCCACGTACCCAGCCAAATCACGTGTTGAACTTCACGCGCACCCCTGAAATCCACGTACCCGGCCAAATCGCGTGTGGAACTTCCTGCGCATCCCTGGAATCCACGTACCCAGCCAATTCGCGTGTGAAACTTCCCGCGCACCCCGAAATACACGCACACATTATTTTTCAGTCAGCGTGTGTCCGTGTTTGTGGGTACCCCTTTGCACGTCATTTGTCCTGGAGGGCCACAGTATAGGACATTCATCATAGCTGTATATAGGTGCTATTTGTTGGCGCACCTTTTGGCGCACATTTTTTACAGGCGCAGGGACGCTACCGCCTGCTTTCTTGTGGCGGTCGTGTTTGTGCCTGTGTGCTGGTTTGACCGTGCGCTGTTTTGGCCTATTCGATTCCATGAATACGTGTTGTAGGCGAGCGTGTGGGCGTTCCGCGCACTTGCACCCTGTACTTCCCCCGTGACGCCCACATTTTGGCAAGTTGTTCCCCATTCCGAGTGTTACGCCCACTTTTGTTGCGTGCGCCGCGCTATGTGCGATTTTCGCTGTGGCCTGTGCGATTTTCTCTGTGACCTGGCGCACGCCGTTAGATGGCCTGTGGGCCAACGTGCGCTGCGCACTTGTTTAGCGCACATCAGATGGTTTTTTCGCGCACGCCCTTCCATGAATCGATGTGTGCTGCTTTTCGTGCGATTTTCGCACTTGCACTGCGATTCGCACGTTTTTGCCCACTTGCGCCGCGCTAATTATTCCATGAATCGGCCTGTTATACTTTGAAGACCAATTGAAAACCGCGTACTTAATGGTTTTGAAGATTACATGTTTTAGAGGTAGGCATATATTGTCCACCCGATATTGGGCAGCCAATCACAATCCTAGGTCCTTTGTAATGTATATTTAGATGTTCCTCTTAAGCCTATCACAATCCCTACTAGTTTTTGCATTATTTGCCACATAGTATGACATCACCTCTAACGTTTATTTATTATAAAGACTATGAGCATTCTTATGCGTCTGGCGGTATCCGTGCTGGCTGCCGCTGGAGTCATTTTTTTCCCAGCACCTGTCAATGGGGTCTTACCGGGGTATTACAGCCCAGGTGGTCCCGGTAATTCCCCATTGCTGGGTGTGGAAAATATTATTCCCCATTCCCATTTGAGTCCCATCAGACTCAATGGGAATGGGGAGGACGGATGCACTGGCATCATTCATGAATGCTGCCGGTGCATCCGTTGAGGTCTGCGAGCGGGTGACCTTCCGCCTGCCAGGTCAGACATGGCGGGCTGAAAGGCACCCGCTCGCAGAACTCGTAGTTTGCCGGTCCGGAAACCACAGTACTGGCAAGCTTACCAGTACTATTGTTTCCAGACCGGCAAACTTGTAATGGCCCCCTATTTTTTGTGAAAAGATTGCTGAGAGAAATTGAGCGAACGTCCGTTGATGTCTGTTGTAACTCCCTGTTTTAGATAATTGATAATAAAACAGTACTTTGCCATCTTGCTGAGTTGGTTCAGTTATTTGGACTCGGAGTTATTCGATGAACCAATCCATTGCATGCACGTTTCTAAAGGGCCCTAAGCTCACCCCCCCTCCTGCGAGGCAGTGTGCTGCAGGAGGGGCTTGTATAGCATTCTCCTGATGGTGTTGGATTAAAGCCATCCCCACTAAAAATGTTAAGGATAATATCCACACATTGGATCCTGTTCTCGCTACCCTGGTTAACTCTACCATTGTCAAGGGCAACTTCCTGCTCTCCCTAGAAAAGCATGCACTCCCCATTTTTCATGGCCCAAGTATCCTTGTTAATTTCCATCCAAGCATCAATACTGCATTGTAGTTGAAAAATAATGACCCTGCATCTTCTAGCGAATTCCAGAATCTCCTACATTATCACTAGCTTAGTTTCAAATCAGCTAGAGGAAAGAAATCTGCTCTGAACTTTATCAGAGATGAAACCCCGAGGGTCCTTGGATGTCAACAAACCATCAGTCCTCATTATAATAGCCCTTTTGTCGTTATTCAAAACTGTTGACCATGCCACTCTTCTAGCCCTCATGCAATCATCTTTTGGCTTTTCTGGTACAACACTGAAGCTAATCTCCTCCTTTGTGTCTGATAGGGAACTTTTAGGTTAGACCAGTTCTTTCCCTTTCCAAACTGGACATTCTAAGCTCTGGTGTCCCTCCAGGTTCTTTTCCCTCTCAGCTTTTTTAACAAGTACCTCAAATAGCTGCTGATCTCATCGCTTGGCAGGCTGCCACCTTCCAGGCCTATGACGATGATACCCAGGTTGCGTATATGCTCTGTGGACCCAAGAGAGACCTACAACACATTTCTGACTATTTACTCCAGATCCCAGATTGTATGGATGTCAATACTTTTTCTCTTAGTGTTTTGAAGATGGACATGATCTAACTCGGCTTCTCTACTCCTTCATCTCAGCCTTTCACCTGGCAATTTTCTTTGGGCACTGCTCCTAAACTTTCCTCCAGTGCTTGAAATCTAGCAGTAGTCTTTGACAGTCTTCTCTCTTTTGCCTCTCATTTTATAGAAATCTCATAAAACCTTCACTTCATGTGCTCAGAGGTAATCGTCCGCTCCTGAGTCTGACTCCAAGAATCCAAGTGACGTCTTTCATGGGGCTCTCCTTCCTTGACTATTACAATACCTTCATGCTCAGAATCAAAACACCTCATTCACACACTTTAAGTAAGTGTGTAATGTGGACAACTGGCAGCATCACTAATTCTGAGCTTACCTTCCCCATCTCTTTCAATAATCAATTCTTTCCTATATGGGGCATCAGTGTCTCAGCCTGCGTGGGTATGATTCACAAAGCTGGTATCTTGAGAACCTTCACCCTGAGTGTTTTAATTTAGGTCATATTAATCACAAAATCTCAAAAGCAGGGGGGAAAAAAGCATGATTTGCTCTATCCTGGTGGTGGCAGAGTGTTATAATGTGATCTGCTATTATGCAATTAACATTCTAATACGTTTATATTGTTTTAGCTAAATCTTTACTACAAGTATTATATTCTGTTGATTGTAATGTTATATATACATATGATGTGATGGCTTTGCTTACAAGGAATTGAATGATGATGACCATTGAAAGTATGATGATCATCTTTCATGCTACTGTGAGGTTGCTTACTGCAAGGTCAACTTGTTTCAATGTTTTGTCTTTTGGGCTAGAGATCCACCAGCTATTCAAAAAACGCCTTGATGGCTGCGAGCTGTAGCACGCTCTACAAATCCAAATAAACAAATAAATAAAACAATTACATTTTACAGATGCAATTTTGTGGGACCTCATACAATTAAACATATTTTAAAACCCATATGCAATAACAGGTGTTCTCCCAGTAGACTGTCCAATGTACCTCTACCTTTGTTCAGCCCATACCCCCGACCCCACATATTCGAGTCACATGTTCCGCTACCTATGCTATGGTCCCATCTCCTTCGTAGCCTGTATCACCTTGCCCAGGTATGCAACCACAGCATTCATGCGCCCGATTGGCCCACCATCAGCTGGGAGCCTGCATGCTTCCCTGTGGAATAGTGTTCCATCTTTCTGCTAGTTGGGTATGCATCCCTGTAGTAGCCCATCCTACAGTGGCATTGGGGTCAAAACCCATCACTCCCTATGAAGTCATCAACTGAGCTCTCAAGGCTCGGGCTGCTCAACCAGTGTATTAGTCTTAGAATGATGGGACTAATCTAAATGAAGGACAACAATTCCCAGAAACGCAAAGCAACAAGAAGGAATAAATGAAAGACTTTTGTCAGATACAGAGCACCTGGGGAGCGCTGAATCAACAACGCTGGATCTGAGCATCACTTGGATAAGGTTTGGCCCATCACCCCTTCTTTTATTCAGAGATCTAGATTATAGATCTTTAGTAGATGGTACTTGCTCCTTCGCCACTGCATGCCATTATCAGAAATGGTCATGAACTAAGTCAAGATAGGATGTTGTTTCTGCAGTGGTTGAGAGAGCATGGGTGGCTACCTTCATCATCCCACCTACAGTCATCCCCTGAATGCTGAGACCTTCTATCTTTCATCAGTCGGGGATTCTGGAATCCAGGTCCGCTGAAAGCGTTCTAACCTGTGACCTGTGTGGGCTTGAAATGGCAACACAGGCAGGAGTAAGGTCCTTTAGTTAAGCCGATAATTGCCTAAAAAAGTAGCAGCCAACTGATCCCATGTCATGGGGCTTACCAGCCATCTATGCTCTTTTTTTGTGAAGCGAGCTCTGCATGATGCAAATTGTAGGCCCAAACACATAATGTTACGTTATGTTATGTTATTTTGCATTTATATAGCGCCTTATATACCATTGGTATGGTCTGAAGGCGCTGGTAGGTTGAACGCCCTTGGGAACCGAAGTTCAGATCATTAGAGAGAGTAGAGAGAGTCAAAAGGTGCGTGTGAGCACCGGGTATGTGTGCAGCTGGTGGGTATTCGTGTAATAGCTGCTTCTAAGCGGTAGTTGTGGTGGTTGAGAGATCAGGAGTATCTGTTCATTATGGCAGGATTTATCCAGACCGGATGTGGCTGTGTTAGGCCTGAGGAGAACGCCTGGCTGGGGGGTGAGTAACCAGCAGTGTTTACTTAGAATGATGTGGAGTGAGCCGCGGATGTTGGTATGAGACAGTTATACTGAATGGTGTCATAGTATCTCTGTGTTCTAGTGAGTGGTGATGTAAAGGAGAGTGTAAGCATGGTGGTATGATATGATGGGTTATATGCTCTTTCAAACGTTCTCTGCATTCCAAGCCATACTATATACGTCACGCAATTATATGCGCTCCAGTCCGTTCCGGGCACTCCTATCCTCTCCGTGTACCCCAGTCTGCTCCACACACTCCGGTCCGCTCCACGCACTCATGCATTCCAGCCCACCCTACGTGCTCCAGTCCGTCCCGGGCGCTCCAGTCTGCCCTGCGTACTCCAGTCTGCCCAAGGCATGCACTCTTGTCTGCTCCACGCATGTGCTCTTGTCTGCCCCACGCATGCGCTCTTGTCTGCCCCACGCAAGCACTCCTGTTTGCCCCATGGTCTACGCATTCAGTAGCCCCACGTACTCATCCATTCTACGCACTCGTCAGTACTGGATGCAATCTGTGCTCGTTCGTTCTACGTACTCGTCCATTCACTCTAGGCACTCGTTTGCTCCAGGCACTCGTTCGTTCCAGGCACTCCTCCGCTTTATGCCCTCACACGTACTATGCATTCACTTGTTTTACGCACTCACCCCCTCTACACACTCACCCCATTCACCTGTTTTATGCACTCACCCCCTCTACGCACTCACCCCATTCACCTGTTTTACTACGCACTCACCCACTCTACGCACTCACCCCCTCTACATACCCCTTTTTTCATAAGCACTCATTTGCTCATATGCACTCGTCTGTTCTATATATTTGCCGGCCCTACCCACTAGTCTGTTCTATGTAATCCTCCACTCTACACATTCTTCCGCTCAGCTCATCCATCCCGCTCCGCTCGTTCATCCGTTCCCCGCACTCTACATGCATTCTTTGGCAGAGGAGTACACCTTTTCTCAGGTATAACAGCCAGAGGCTTCAAAGTCGTTGACTTCGACACCACCTTTTTCAGAGGTTCCACTGTTACCAGGGGCTGCGCCAGCAAATGTGGCACTGACAGCGTTGACAACGGCTCTGAAGGCGTTGAGGGTCTCTGGGGTGGAGGACCCGACAGGCACAATCGACTGGTGTGGCGCAATGGCATCTAGGGTTTGGACGGTTTCGATGGAGACGAAGACCGTGACCTCGCTTCATGTCTCGAACGATCCTTCGATACCTTGTCTGTTCGAGGCCTCGACAGCTCCCGATGAGGATCGTGCCGTTTGCCAGTGCTCGAAGGCGCGCAAGTATCCGCTCGAGATGGTTCACTGCCAGCTTCAACAGAAGTAAACATACAACTACAAGTCCCATAATCAAAGGCTTTGCTGGCTAAAAAGGTAAAACCCTAAAGGAAAGTGATCCTAATCCTAATGATCCTAATGCCATGGGGCCAGTTGTTAGTGTGAGTGTTGACAATTTGTTATGTTCCCTCATCAGCAAAGAGCATGTAGCTGTACTGAGCACCACGATACCTGAGCCAGGATTACTGATATGGTGCGGCTAGACCACGTCGCAGCGTGATTGGTTTGCAAGAATAAGGAAAGACCAGAACGCTGGCCATGCGACTGTGTCGTTGGTTTCTGCATGAGACATAGGCATGCCCTGTAAAGGCAACCAAGTAACACATGACACATGAAGGTGAGGTTAGGCCTCGCCTGAGAATCAGAATAAATGTCATCTGGGAATCTGTTACCCATCTGTAACTCATGATATGATGCCCTGCCATAGTGTCACATGGGCAGGCAGAGAGGAATTCACTTGGCATAGTATTGTACCTGCCCTGTCCCTCAAAGTCTTAGGATGTTCATTTAGGAATTGTATATCCTAATTTCTTATGTGTGATTCGTATTGTGTAAAACTCTTTAGCCCCTGGCTGAGGGAGCCAGCCAACCAGGTGGCTAGGAACGTGGGCTTGAACCGCCGGTGAAAGCCCACATTCCATGCCAACTGACGTCCGGCTTCCCCTGACCGCCATCTTCACCCCACCCTCCGTCCCTGTTTAATTTTTTTTAATTCACCTTCCCCCCAATTTACCTTATTCCGGCTGCAGAGGAGTGTCACCGTCGTAGCTGCACCTTCCGCTTTGCTCCCGACGGCCATTATGGAAAGGGAACAGGGGCTTTGTGTGGAGCCCTGCATTCCCTTTCCATGGCGGCTATCTTGGAACAGAATGTTTGATCTGTGAACGAGATGCTTTGGGGCGTCCCGTTCACGGAGCAAAAATACTGTAAATTAGCCGTGTCTTAGCCCATGGAAAGGGAGCTAATGGCCTTGTGTACCCCTTCAACGGGCAGTAAACTCAAGCCCCAGGCCGTTACCCCCTCCCGCCCCCAGTGATGCCTGTGGAACGGGGACCTAATGCCACAATAGAAACCCCCAAAAATGTTTTTGGGGGTCATATTTCGGGACAGGGATAATATCCTGGTTTCCGTGTCTGTTTCTTTACAGCTGTATAGAAATAAAACTGACTCTGTAGATGCTCCAGTGGTTATTGGGTGTGGATATTATTGGTAATTTTCACAAAAGCTCTCTATGAAATGCTACATGGCCAATGGCTTGGTAGTTCGCAGGACTGTCGATATTTGATGTTGATTGCGATTGGTGATCATGCATGTGCTGTTTTGGTTTGCCCTGATCACTGATTGCAGCGTTTTTTAGTTTAACGTAAAGAGCTTTTCTGGACACTATGGTCCATTATAGCACATTTCCAGATCATTTGAATGAGTGTATCAGTATCACCCTTTTGCTGATCCTTACATTTGGTACACACATGTCAACTTGCCCCGCATCCTCCTGGATAATTTGGCTTGGGTTTTGTTTGCATTCTGGGACCTGTGTCACCTTATAAATCTAGGACTGAAAGTCCCAGAATGAAAAGAATAACCTGGGCCTGGCAGAGCTCCTCGCCCAAATTGAATTGACTATATTGGCCTGTGTGTTGGTATTATTCTGGGCCTCAGCAAATCGTAACACATTGGAAACAGTGGAGTAACTTCCCTGAAAATGTTGGAGGGGCATGACAGCTGAAGGAAAGGGTCCCTTACAAATGAGGAGGACACAATGGTGTGCCATGAAAGTTGGTTGGCACAAACACCCTTGTACCTCAGGGATGTTATGTGGGGTTGCCAGGGGTAGCAGCTGCTACCCTGGCTCCCCCTCTACTACCCATAGACCTGTCCTTGCAATCCCAGGGGCAACACACTTCCTTTGGGAACAAGAGGGTGCAGTGCAAGGGGGTGCAGTGCAACATGGGTTCAGTTGCTGTTCCAGTGCTTAGAAGCTGGAGGAGGCTGGCATTAAGCAAGATATAAAGGGCCAAAGAAAATAATAAAACATACCTTTTCTACGGGTGATGTCATGGAACTGCTGCTGCTGTTTACATTTTTAAATTCAAAAACCCTCCAATTACTGTGACCTGCAACACATCCTCCCTCTCTATCTCCCATCTAAAAATGAGGGAGGGCTCTTAGCGACTCGCAGTGCATGGTGGGGTGCCCGTGGTGAAAATGGTTGGGGGATATTCAGGCCCTGGGTGACTGACGGGAGTGGGCTGCTGTGCAAGGATGCAAAGTTCACTATTGACAAGAAAATTCCAGCGCGTATTATCCAAGTGCAAAAGCATGAAGTGGTGCAGCCTCTGATTGTCTTCTGGTTGGACTTTTGTTGGTCAGTTACTATTTCCGGGTTCTGTGGCCAGACACTTGGCAGGCATGTCGGCGCTTTGAGGTTTAGGCCTCTTCGACATGCCCTGTCTGTTTACATTTTAGCCCGAGTGACATAAAATAGTCCAGGTTGTTGTGTTGGGCGTCTGCTTACATTCACAGCAATTTAGTAATATGGGCCCCTACACACTGATATTAACGCTGCATATGGTGATCCATTCTTGTATGAAATGTATACCATATTACAGTGATATTTTCTAAGTGTACTGAGGAGCATTTTGTCAAGGGGTGAAAGGCCATGTGGCATAACTTCTGAAGATTTCACTGGGGGGGGGGTGTGTGATGTCATTAAAGGCCAAGGGTCATGTGATGTCACTTCCGCTACCTCTGGCATTTTGTTGAAATTACATCCCTGTTGTCCCCTCCTAAAATTACGCCCATGATTGGAAAGGAACTTGTCTTTTAGATTTTACGAATACTGGGCAGGGCGTGTTTCTATTTTCTAAAGTAGACTTTATTCTTTTTTTTTTCTCAAAGCACATTTAAAGTCATTAAGATACCAGTAAGTGTATTAAAGAAGCCAGCAGGTTCGGACTGGGGCATAGAATTATCTCGGGCAACAACGAAAAAGTGGCCCACAGTTGCAAATGGCAATTTATTCCTTTTGTGACAGGCTGTTTTGAGTAGCACCCACGCCTGTTTAGTAACACTGGTCAAAACTACTAGCCGCATGGAGAAGTAACTTATCAAACTAGCCAAAAAGTTGCCCAATTTGGCCAAAAAATTGTCTCACACTAGCATTTTGTATTTTTTGGTTCGGCATTGCCCTAGAGGCCGGTCCGAGCCTGGAAGCCCACCCCCTCCTATGCACTGGCGGTGGCGGGGGGAGGGGCAGTGATAAATAGTAAGAAATAAAAGTGTCCTTTGCTTTGTCCTGTGGGTGTTCCATGGTGGTGACTAGCTGAGCCTTTTCTCTCTAAAGAAATGACTGATCAGTGTTTTTGTTTTTGTTTTCAAGCTTCCGATTTTGCCTTCCTGGTCTATATATTGTCAGCTCGCTGGTCTAATCCACAGCCAGTCTGGAGTTGATGACTGTCCTACCAGGGGCGTTGCTAGGGGGGGGGGCTAAGGGGGCTATAGCCCCTGATCTTTTGGTTGTAGCCCCGGATAGAATCTCAGGAGCTACAGCCAAAAGATTAGCTAGCCCCCAGCCCCAACAGTTCCGACATCAGCGTAGCCCCGGGTCTTTTCCAGACCTAGCAACTCCCCTGTGTCCTACCAAGGTATGTGGTAAGTCCCACAAAAGCTGCAGTGACGGTGTCATGGGCACACTGGATGGGCTCTGTGCTGCTTGGTCAATATTTACCTGCTGGTTCAATGAATCACTATAACCAATGACGATAGTCCCTGCCAGCAGGTCACCTATAAACCAGGTCCAGCTAATCTTTAACTCGGGTCGAAGTCAGTGGAGTCATGAGCACGGGCGGCTGCCAAGTGTTCACAGGTCACGTGTGATGCCTTCAGCGGCGCTCACTTTTATAGCCAGCCAGCATCACTGTGCATGTCAGGGCTCGCAAGTCCATACGAATAACAGGGAAACAAAACTACAGACCCCACAGTGCAAAGCGCTGGTCACTGGAAATCCAGCAATGGTCACTGGCGAACATACCGCACGGGGCCACTTAGAAGCGAGGCACGGGTGTCAAGTCTAGTTTTGGTTTAAAACTCACGCCCGCTAACAAATGAGAGTCGTGGCCAGTACAAATATGTCAAATGGTTTCATGCCATGAAGGTCACGGTAAGCGTGTTCTGGTTTTTTAGCAAGCAGCACTCCCAGGATGCCATGTTTGGCTTTCCCGGTGAGAAATGACCTGCCATGCAATACGCCGTTGAGTAAAAACCGAGACTAGGCGATGATGGCGACCCACACACCATGGGGTCAGTTGGCAGTTATGTGGGTAGTTCTGGAAGAGGCAGATTGAGTCCCACGCCAGGGCAATCCTTCTCTTCTTTTCTGCCTCTTCGGGTGCCTGTCACTAGGCAGCTGTGTGGTGCAGACACTGTAATGGAGAATGTTTCTTAATGCAAATTCTAATGGGAATTTCCCTGGTTTTATCATTGAGGTTGCACAACATGTTCCCCACCTTGAACTTCATTTATTTCCAATGGTATTCACTGCTTTGCACCGAAGAGCTGAACGCAGGGTAAAGCTTGTCTGTCATTAGGGAACGCCATCCAGAGAGGTCTGTCTTTGTCCAGCAACTGCATGTTACAATGGACAGAGCCATTCGTTTGTGAAGACTGATGCTTCTTTAGGGAATCTGTGCATACCATCAGCGCCTCTTGATTCTGTGGACTCCTGAGTGGCTGCAGATTATCACAGAACAGGTTCATTGGCCTCTGCACAGCAGAATAAAGACAGGCAGTCAGGTAACCACTTAACAAAAGCTATTAGCCCTTCTTTATCTCAGGTGCAGGGGGCCTCCAAAGTGCTAACGCAAAGAATAGAGCACCTCCAAACTACTCTTTCATTATAAAGTATGAAGGGGGCGGTATACATGGATTTCCCAATAGCTCAGAGGGAACAGAGTCAAAGGGTCGAAATGCACTTCTTCTTGTCCTGGCTTCCAATACAGAATTATATACTCACTGGATTTGGTAATTGTGGGCTAGATCATCTGCAGAGAACATTACAACACACATATATGCCAGGTGGCTTCATGTCTATTCTTTTACCGTAAGCCAGTGCTAGCTTTTGATTTCACAACACTTTGCATGATGGGTCTTGTAGGCCCATAC
The DNA here is from genome assembly GCF_040938575.1 of Ambystoma mexicanum. NCBI lineage: Eukaryota > Metazoa > Chordata > Amphibia > Caudata > Ambystomatidae > Ambystoma > Ambystoma mexicanum. Next base: position 234,556,087 of record NC_090940.1, on the reverse strand, counting down.
GTCTTACCGGAAATGATTAGAATGAAAACTACTGTTGGCTAAACAAAACAGGGGTTCTGGTCATCTTGAGGCAGGAAGAGTTAATTAGATTGGGAGGATAGCTCAGGGGCAAACGCGCTTGTCTTGGAAGCAAGACAACGCGGAGCAACACAGGTTTGATCCTTGGATCCGCGCTATATGGGATCATACGTGCTACCATGCCCTATGTTATTCGCCCAGGCCGTTTTTTTTCCTTTGGGTTCCAGGGTTTTTCTCAGCTCATTACAATTCCATGATTGTAAGAACTGAAATGCAATAAAAAGGATCGAGGAGCACTTTTTGAATGTCCTGGGGCATTATTGGCATGTGTGGTTGGGAAATAGTAATATTTGCAAGTACTTCTGTATACTCAAAATGAAAGATGCTTTTTAAAGTTAACTGGACCAAGGTCAGATGTCGGCATCATGGTAGTGGAGACCTCTTGGTAGATCAAATGTAATTTGTGCATGTGGCAGAAGAAAGAGCGGTTTTATGTTGGCAGTGACTGAGGCAGCTCCTTGGGTCCAGGAGGGTTGGAGACACCAGCATTCTAAATTAATCAAAGTCCTTGGTAGCTGGTGAATATTTTTTGTGAGAAGGTATTACTATTTCCTCCATTTTAGCACTAGTGACCGAACATTTTTTTTAAATATGTCACTGGTTTTGTAGGGCACTATGAAAATATCTCGTAGATGAGGATTCATCCACAGTACACAGGAGCCTCTTTAAAATACTTTCATGATGCCTGTGTCCACAGTATGTGCCAGAATTGCCACTTTAAAACACTTTCTTGATGTTTTGCCCATAATATGTCAGCATCTATACTGTATAACTCTTCCATGATGCTACACTGTGCCCATATTTTATGCCAGCATGGTCACTGTAAATTACATGTTCATGATGTTTAGCTGATGCCCAGCATATAGGCCATATTTGCCCAGTAAAATACTTCATCATGCTGCATGTTCACAAACAGATGCCCTTATTGCCAATGTAAAACACTTCCACAGTTGCCTTCGATCTACTAATGTGGACTTTGTTGCAATGGCACATTTAAACAGAATTTATCCCAAAGGATTGTTCTTCTCATTTCTATCAAAGAAGCTCTGGAACTCAATCCTCCACCATCTGTGCACATAGGAAGTCTATGTAGCCATAATATTGCTAAAAGTCCTGCCTATTTACATGACCACAACTGACATATAAGCATAGACCAAATATAAGCACCCAGACCAATCTTATTCAACAGCCATAACAGATACAGACTCAAAGGCCCACTGAAAATAATCAGCCAAATGAACATGCACCCCCTAAGGTCAACTGCCACAGACATTTGACAACATAAACAATCATGTACATGGACCTATAAACCACCTGGTACAGAGATTGACCAGAACGATAAACTTGAAAGCAGAGGTGGGGCACTCTTTGAATATCCCCACTATGACACTATATGCCCACACACAATGCCCTAGTGAAGTCTCTCATTAGATCCGGCTCAGTCAGGTTAGATTAGCCTCTAAACACAAACTGGAACCTGGAACCGTAAGAACGTTAATCTGAATAAGAGACACCTATTTCTAGGATTAAACGCCTGTGTTTGGAGCCTTTTCTAGTTCTATTTTCTTCCTATCCTGAACTACCTAACTCACCGATCCATCTCTTACCACCTTACACCACACACACATACACTCACCACCTTTGCACATAGCAGAAATATGCTTGCCAATACCACAATGCCACTGCTGACAATATATCTATTATCCCATTTCCCACTCCCCATGCCTGTGGCTAAACGGGTCTTGCACCAGTGGATTTCAGTTAACTGATCTAGGACTCTCCCCTCCCAAATACCATCACAGCACTCACGACTCAGGCCTGCATGAATCACCCCCACAGGACTCCCTTCTGCTTCCCTATGCAGACTCCAAGAAATCCCGAACACCCCTCCATTTTTCTTGCACAGCCATGTCCAATGTGGATGCCAAAATGGTCAAACATGCAGAATACAGTACCGATTTGAACACAATTATATTAGTCCCACAATACATGTTAGCATGGAACTGTAAAACGTTTTTAATGCTGCCTGTGCCAAAATAAATGCAATTACTTGTAGTGCAAAATATGTTCATAGTGGTGCTCACAAAATGCGTCCTTATGGCCTTGTAAATCCCTTTTTAATGGCGTCTGTGCTGAAATATATGCCAGTATTGCCACTGGAAAGGTTTTCATGATGGAACCCACAATATATGTCAGCACGCCACTGTAAAAATACTCATGGCATGCTGCGCGCGCGCACGCGCACGAATGCGCGCGCACACACACACACACACACAAACACAGACACACACACACACACACACACACACACTTTAAAACGTACCTTTCCATGCAGCGACAGTGGTCTTATCTTCATTCTCCTCTCCAGTCTGTGGTTTCATTAAGGCAGAGATGTTTATATGAAGGTCCATATCCTGCAGATTATAACTTGGTTCCTAAGCAAGCTGTTTGCGGGTGTAACTGACACCTGGTGACGCCACTCAGCGCTCTTCCTCCAGGCAGCAATGCACAATGCATCCATCGCAATGTTGTAATATCTTGCAAGGATCTTCGGCCATTTGAGTGGCGGTGGGGGGGGGGGGGTGCACTGCGATGCCCAAAATGGCACCCGCCCCAAGCCTCTTGGCAACTGCATCACTGCACAATTTAGTAGTGAAGATTATAACCTGAAGTTAATCGATTAGTGGCAACATTTTCCTATTTAGTTCACTCGGGATTGGCAGATGGTCATTCCAGCCACTTTGGGCGTTCTCTGTAAATATGACTAATTTAGAATTGAGTCTTTAACTAACTGCCTTGGGTTTAACATGTTCTGCAGACCATGGGACTGGCATAAAAGGCCTTTTAAGCGACTAGTACAAACCAAAAGTATATTCACACATTAAGGTATTTGTTGGTAGGAATTATCACACAGGGATAATTTTACTTATGGTAATAGGCATGTTTTTAAATGATTTATGTCTATTTTTGAATAATCATTTATTACTGGATAACAACAATGCTATCTAACAATTGTGGATGATAAGCACGTTTAAAAATTGCACAAATCCCCAAGAGGACATAGTAGCCACGGTCGACGAGGTTGGTCACAAAATGCCTGAAAAAAACAGGCGTTAAGGAAGGACCCGCAAAGGGAACTAGTAGTAAGGCGGTAAGGGATTACCGGCACCGGTGCCCTTACCGGTGCCGGTAATCCCTTACAGGCCACCTCGTAATGAGGCGTTGTTGATGTCTGAGTCGAAGGGTAGATGGGAGTCTAGCGAGAAGCCTATGGATCTGTCCTGTGGCGAGACAGTACGCGATTCAATGTATGTCTGGTTGAGGGACCTGGATTGCCCAAGCCACAGTGACGCTTGGTGGTGATGGAGTTGGGCTGGCGAGATGACATCCAGACCTCAATGGTGTCTCAGCAGTTACTGTGCCGGTGGATTTCCTGGGATGTAGACAACAAAAGATGGCGGTGAGGTTCCACCACGCTTTGGTGGTGAAAGAAACTGATGCCATCCGTTGCAAAAGAATAAAAACACTGCACAGAGACTGAAAAGTGTGGATGAAGCGGTGATGCACGGAAAACCCAAATGCCAATCTTTCCAATTAGAAACTTCCACCCGTCATACCCCTGCTTTTCTATTATTTATATAGGACAATATCATATCTGGAGCAAATATGTCTACCTCCCCTGTCCAAGTTCCTCATAACGAGGAGATAATTATGCTTTCCTGTTATGGCGCCCCCTGCTGGGGCACCATAAGCAGCTACCTCGAACTGCCTTATTGTAGCACCATTACTATAACCACCAAGGAATCTACAGACATTTGAACAAGAGGATTTCTTATGGAACAGGCATACGTGATAGAAGAACTACTTCCGAAATACCCTCTTCTCTGCAAGCAGAAGCTCTGTTCAAATTCGGCTCTGTGAAAAGTGAGCATAAAAAAGCATAGTTCAGTTTATGGAAGGTGAAGGGGTTAGTTGTGAAATCAGAAGCAAGATACCGTCTGGCCAGATATTACTGAGAAGCACTGTCCCATAAATTTCATCAAGGTGAGAATGTCCACCCCACAACAATGCTGGATGTGTTGAAGGTGTAGAAGAGGATCAAACGTTTCCTTGTACAGACAGTAGGAGCTGGGACTCCCTATCATTCAATGCACAAGAGTCCTGGAATCCCATACACCTTGATGCTAATTTTGCACTGAGTCATCTTTGGTGTTATAAAAAACACCTTGTGGGCAATTCTTTTCAAAGCCAATAAGCTAGCTCATCGACCATAGCGGTTTCTGCAGATATCTGTGTCTGACATAATGTCACAGGTTCGAACCCAGGCAGGGTTGCTCGTCCCTTCCTTTTCCAATATCAACCAAATTGAGCAATGATAGCACTTGAGTGTGTGGAAACATTTATAAAGTGATTTCACAAACCAAATTGTGATTAGGTGCTGCTGAAATCCTACAATGTACATAACAATATAATTAATATTAAGAAGTAGTAATTCTGTAAGTATTCTTCAGAACAAAGAAAAGAGCATGGCCTAATGCACGGCGCTGATAGGTTTGTCGTACAAATAGGGAGACAATCCTCTGCTCTTTTGTAAAAACACGGATGCTCATTTTGGGGTAAAAACACGCGGGGAGCTGTTATGTTTACACTTTTGCCTAAACCGGTCCCCACAGTGTCATTTTCCTCATTTGCATGGTGGTATGCAAAAGGGGATGCTTACACGCTTGTAAACACAGTAAACGCTGCCTGCCATGTCCTCAAGTTTACAAGGGATTCCTATAGTGAATAGGAATCACTGGCGTTTGCACCAGCATTAAAATGTCATCCTGGCGTAAATGCTGGAGAATTTGCATGACACAGAGGAAGGGGGAGGTAGAATTGTAAATTCATCTGTAAATTCCATCACAAACTGATGGGATTTAGGATCCTCCAAAACCATCTCTCAGAACAATGAATTGCCAAGCCATAGAAAGAGACGACTTTCTAGTGAATGTGAGTCAGGCCAGCAATGCTGAGAGATGGTAGCAGAGGAGTGAGTGAAGCAAAATGAGAGAACAGGTGATGACCAAGCCTGGTCGGCCATGTTGAAGAGTGCTGAGAAAGAAAGGTGTCAAAGTGAAAGAGGCCAACCCATGCGTGAGCTGAGGAACCATCCATAACCAACCAAGAAGGCCACCCAGGGAAATGGTCAGGAGCCAGAGAAGGCCAAGACAAAGAGGCCAAAAAGTGGGGAACTAGGGTCCAATAGGAGGCCAAGCCAAGTAGGTCATCCTGGAAGAGAGACTAACCTGGAGCAGAAAGTATGGGAATCATCTCCTGTGAGTGTTATCAGCCAACCTAGTGGTGCTGTAAATCCACCAGAGTGTAAGAGAAGCGCAAGAGGGCAGCGCTTGGCTGTGGATCTGAGGGATTTAATAGTGGGACCATGAAATAGGAGAACGCAAGGAGAATTGCCTGCTAGTGATGCTATCCACATTTGAATCATTCATGTTTCCTCGCTTTCTCTGTCATAATCATTAAGAAACTGAAATCTTATTTTTTCTTATTTCTTCTAGAATGTCTCTGCCTTATATTGCATTCTCCCCTGTCAAGCTTCATATTTCTCACCAAGCACCAATTTTGGTTTTAGTTTTTCTTCTTCTTTCTCATTATAGGCTCAGATTTCAGTCATAGCCCAATCCTGTTATTTTCATCTTTTTAATATCAAAGAAACACATAATTTCCTCACCTTTGCTTCAACTAAAACGCTTATACAACTATTGTTTTTCTCATTCACACTATTGTTGCTCTAACTATGCTATTCTTCTGTTATGCTTTATTTTACACTCTGCTGTATGGATTCTTTCTGGTTTACCTTTTTCTTCTAATATTTCTATTTATTTGGCTTGCCTTCATTGATTTACCATTAAACACTGATTTAAGTATCAGTTTCTCTGCTTAGTTTTCAAAAGTATTTACACTCTTGTTCCTGCCTACCTCTGTTCTTCGATTTCTCATTATTACCCTTTTAGAGACCTTAGTCCAGTCTCACAATTTCTTTAGTCTGACTTACACCCTCTTTGTGCTCCCTCACACCTTCGTTCATTTCAACTTCATGCCCGCTATGGATTTCCTTAACGTTAGATATTGGCACAACTTAAAAAAACGCCATAAAACTCGTTTGCTCCTGAATCGCCATGTGAACATTTACTTCGGACCATGCTTGTTTGCATTCATGATTCTTTTTTTATATACTGTTGCTTTTGATCTGTTCAGCACTTTGGATACAAGCACCAAATACGCACTTCTAAATACATTTTAAAAATGATGAACTTAGATGTTTGTATCCTTTTAGAAATTGACATTATAGTCTGACAACAACTTTTAAAGCTGGCCCTCTGCAAAGACATGAAGCCAATTCCGGATTACAGAATATACGAAGAATAAACATGAAGGAAGCACACTAGCACACTACCAGACAGTATGTGTGTTGACCGTGCCTCCTCTCTGCTCTTGTAGAGTTCGCACCCATCTTTGCCCCCCAGCGTTGACTTTTCAGTTCCTTCCCCATAGAGCCCCTTAATAGGAATTTCTACATCATTTATCTGATTCTCTGGAGAACCTCCTATTGCCACTTGCTATGTACCTTTCACCCCTTTTTCCCAAAGGAATTGGATTTCATTTTCTCCTGAGCCCCTTGCAAGACTTTTGTGAATCCTGCAGATCTCATGTTCAGCTAAGGGGGACCCAGGATCAGAGGTGTGGGAAATCTCAGATGCTTTCAAAGTTATTGCAAGAGGGAGAAACCAGAGGTTTCCTCTCGCAGGGCCCCTGGGACAACCCGTTTTCTTTTTGAATTTCCTCTCCCCCACTTGTCTGGCTAGGTGAACATTATGGTGTGCTTTCTTGCTAGGGGATTGTAGAAGCCAGAGGGTTTATGTTGGGACACCATCTACCATCACTGACTGGCAAGGAAGACGCAGCTTTGATTCTGTGAACCTGACCAGAGCAGTACCACGCTGAAGACCAGGAGTGCAGACCTTGGAGGCTATAATTACTGTACCATGCAAAGAAAACCAAGGTAGGAAGGATGAAAACCTTAGTAAGCCCTCCTTGGACAAGAAGGGGGAAGTTGCAAAGGGCTAGCCTCTGAAAAAGACCTACAAAGACTGCTGGAAAGGGGGGGAACACTAGAAGCTATTGCTTGGCAAGACATGCATCACAATATCACAGGGGATGCGGCATCAAAGAGCTCCTCGACTAAAGCCAGGTGTGCTGTGGCACACAAAACCACCGTGTGGCTGAGCGTGAATGAAAGTAGTTTCTTGGGAAGATGTGTGTGAATTAGAGTAGGAACTGGACTTTGGGAATCAGACCACTAGGTCCTGGGAATCCCCTTCACTGACGTTCAGTCATTCCTCCATCCTATCCTTTCCTTTTCCAACACATTGCTTTTTGGTGTACTAGTTAGTGTTCCTTTGAACCTTTAGGTCTTTTTCCGTCATGACCCCTAGACCCGGGTAAAGGAATCTTCTGAAGGAGAGTGGTAGAATGAGAAAAAACAAAAAAGGCCCTGTGACATCACTCAATTCATTTTGATGCTATCCTACAAATAGACTGCCCCGCCGCAATTTAGCAGACTCTTGGCTTGTTGTCACCTGCATAAAGAGATATGGTTTATCTCTAAATATATATACAAGGGAAATGTGTGGATATGTGTGTGTGTCTGTTCAAAATGTTCAGCATTCTCCCCAACATGATACAAACCTGAAATTTGGCATGTGGGTAAGTTCCATGGTGTAGAGAATGTAACAAATAAAAAATAGAAGCATTTATATTTTATTTTAAGCATTTCTTTTTTAAGCGGCCTACAATGCCTGAATATGTGTGTGTGTGTGTGTCTGTTGGAAATGTTCAGCATACTTCCCAACATGCTACAAACCTGAAATGTAACATGTGTGTACGTTCCATGGGGTAGACAATGTAACAAGTATACAATATAAATATACGTTTGTATAATTTATTTTGGGGGGGGTTTGTGGATATGTGTGTGTGTCTGTTCGAAATGTTAAAGCATACTTCCCAACATACTACAAACCTGAAATTTGGCATGTGGATAGGTTCCACAGTGTAGACAATGTAAAAAGTATAACATATAAATATACCTTTGTCTATTTCTTTTTTTTTAAGGAATGTCTGTGCAAAACACTGCTAGAGTGAGAATAAAACAAAGCTGTGGCTTCCCAGAGTTTGTGCGTCTCTGGTCCTTAGTTCCCGCTCGTCTGTGCCAATTTGGTTGGTCCATGCTATTTACCACAGTTGTCCTCTTTAAAGGTGAAATAACAAAGTTAAGATATACTTCCAAAAAGGCATCGGAAGCATAGCATCTTGTTGCCTATTGACACTGTTCTGTCAGATCACATTTGTAACGCTCTTTCACACTTACTTTTGATAGAACTTACATATTTTCCAGCCTTACTTCAAGCATCCTGGTAATGTTAAATTCAACCTGATTTTAAAATACCGCCTAATTATGAGTTGGGATTGCAGGAGAAATATTTACCGCTTGAGGTACAAAGAAAATATTGCATTGGGTAAATATTGGTTGTTCATTTCAAAGCCATTTTTACCACTACCACATACTCATAATAAAGCCCCTATGATTTTGGGCACCCCCAAAAGTAGAGTTGAGATCCCATTAGTAATTTCATGTAAAACTTATAAAAAATCAGGCTTGTGATAAAGTTGATTTTATCTCATAATCCCAGTGCATAGTATGTCATTGCCCCTTCCTTGTGGCACCTCAAATACATATTTATCAGGTTTTCACCAAATTCTGATAGCTTGTGAGGAGTGTACTCGAGTTGGTTAAATACAAACAACTGAATTTTTATGTTATTTGCTGAATTCAGGATTAGTGGTGGGTGAAAATGGATATTCTGTTCCATGGTAAGATTGGCAGACTCCTAGCAAATTTCGTCCAATCCTCCAATTTCGTTTTTTCTCAAAATTTTGTTTTGTTCAAAAATGGGGTTGCCCATTTAAATTTCGTTTTTCTCATACATTTCTTTTTGTGTGTGTTTCAGATCACACAAAATTAAATGTTAGCAAAAAACATCAAACATGCGTCAGAAAAGGTGGAAAATTTTTCAGCCGGTGGAACAGAATTATGAGTGAATTTCGCCAATTCCCGTTTCTCTAGTGAAATTTTCGCCCATTTAGGATCTCTAATTCCTTTGGCGTTTGGTATGGGATTTTGGTAAGACTTGAGGGTGTGGCTCCTTGGATTGTGGACTGTTTTTGGTGCCATTACACTGTCGATCATCTAAGTAGTCCCATTTTCCTGCCTTATATTGACTTGTGAACATTTTCGACTCTTCTTTCGCCCGTGATCTTGCGAATACGTTTATTGGGGTGGGATAACCCTATTGTGTCCTGTAATTAAACTTAATGTGGATTCTGCACTCACATTTCAACTTGCTGCTTCAGTAAGGGCCAAAGACATCCTTAGAAAGTTTGGAAAAGGCCGGGCTGGTGCAACCGGCCTATCGCAACCGACGAAGATTCTGTAGGAGGGGACACCTGAGCAACAACCTCCTAAGTCTCTCAATAAACAGGCTATAAGTTTGAGCCTGAACCATTTAAAAAATTAGCTCCACAGACCGTACTCCTAGGCGTTGAATGGAAATAGTCATACTTTAGAGTAAAATAGTTTTTTTTATCAGAAAGTGTGGATTACTTTGTGTTGGCTCAACAAGCTATTTAGTACACCGTGGGAGATACTTGTGATTTTCATGTTTAAAAGTCCTGGGGCTTTCCTGGTTTAGTCCCCTATTTAAGGAGAAATCATATGTTGTTCATTATCACTGGAAAACCCTGTGAATAAAGCCTAGGTTTTAGAATACAGCAACTACAGCTTCAGCCAAGTCATCTTGATTTCAGCCAAGTCATCTTGATTCCCAGTTCAGTTGTAGGCAGTGAGTGCTCATGGGCTGGCCAAGGGGCCAAGTCAGGCCACAGGTGGGCCACAAAGTAGTAGGATGTGAGATGCGGCGTAGGTGCGGCGTAGGTGACATGGCGACCTATTGATATTTCTACAGCCATGGTGGTTCAACTTGGACAAAATGTAGACTTGGCCACACAATATGGTGCCCCTTTATTTGCATTTCACAGTTTACAACACTTCACAATACATTTTATTTAAAGTTCCCGAAGGTTGTAATTTTGGGAAAATGTTTGGCAAATAGTGCATTGTTAACCACGTTGGCCCAGCGACTTTGGTGAAAACTAACAGCAGCAAATTCCACTAAGTGATAAAACTGTCTCATACTAGCCTACAGAACCGGCCTTTAAGGCATTACCTGATAGGCCTGTCCAAGCCTGTTCGCAGCTCCTCTAAGGTGCCCTGCCATATATAGAAAACCCTGTACTGATTGTTTTTTAGGGGTTTGAGGGTTCCAGTACCTAAAAGACCTAATCCATTCTTATCCCTTGACCACCTTTGCTGATCTATTAAATTCCTAATCCAGGTCTCAAACTAAGACCATATGCTGACCACCACTGCATCTCTTCCACCCACAACCATTCTAGATGCAGTGTGGGCGTTTGGACCAGTCCTGCTGCAACCCCCAGTCCATTCATGCTTGCACTGGACTTTAGGCCAAGACCATACATTTATACCACAGCACAAGAGTTAGAGGAGAAGGATCCAACAGACAACCGACGTGGAGTTGTGGAGAGGAGCGTTGTAGGCTGCATGTGGAGAAGACGGTGATGGCGGAACGCAGTGGGCTGTGGCTTATTGGGAAACTCTGACAGCCAGGTGGGTAGGCGGTGAGAGATGTAGATAAAGCAGGTGCATGGAATCCTTTTGGGTCTGGCATATTTGGAGTTTTACAGAGTAGGTAGCGAGACTTGGGAACTCAGTGTTTTTGACACAGGGGGACTTTGCCTATGCTCTCCTGCATGCGTTTCCTTGCTCTTTGCCCCCTGCCACCCTTGGATCCACAAAGTGACGGGGTAGGGGCTGACTTTATTCACTCGACGTTAAGCCTCATTACGAGTTTGGTGGTATCTTGGCGGTAATACCACCGTGATATCACCAAATGGTATTATCGTTGCCACCCCTTGGTCTGGCGGTATTACCACTGGCAGTATTGCCACTAGCACTATTACCACCAGATTACAAGTGGTTGTAGGGGTGGTTAATCCCCATTAATTGTATTTCAGCATTAAGGCAGTGTTAGTCCCCATTATTTTGAGTCCATAGGACCCCATGGGGATTTTGGCAGTGTGGTAATGCAGCAATAACCACCACACACGTAAGTAGGTCCATTGTCTCGTTTCAGCATTGCTACAATCCCAGACTTTCCATCTGCAGACAGCTTGATGAACCCCTACCCTTAGCCTGCTGTCTAGTTTGCTGACTGACCCAATGTCCCTCATGGGGTATTTATTTTTATTTATTCATTTGTAATGCGCCGTAACCCACAGGCATCAGGGCACAACATTGAGACAGTGTACAAACAAAACATTTAACGGGACAAAATAGACTCAAGGAAACTTAAGTCCTCCTAAAGGCCACCTGATTACTTAAAAAGGAATGTCTCCAAATCCTCACAGAAGATACTGCTGTTTCCTTTCAATCTGATGGATAATGGAAGGGTGTTCCATAGTTTAGCCGCCTTTATAGGGCAGGATCTGCCCATTCCATTAGAGCGACTGACACTTGTGCAGATAACCTGCCCCAAGGTTTCAGAGTGCAAGACTCTGCCTGGTACATAATGAGAAATTAGTACTTTCAGATAAGATGGGGCTGGGTAACAGATGGACCAGGAGTGCCATGGAAGTCACTCACACCGCCTGTTGGCCTACCCCAATGCAGGATCGTCTTCACGCCCACAAATCATGGATTCATGGGCAGCACTCTCTTTTTGTCTTTCCAGGTGTATTGAGTGATTCAGTCAGTCAGTGAGAACTTTATTTCAGCAAAATACAATACATATCATAACTAAACAATTAGCATCATATAAAACAGATGAATCGGGACACATGGCACTACCCTGTATTCACAGTTCATTCAGTCTGTACAAAAATTGCAAATAAATAATTTAATCATGGAGTTCACATTCATTCACAAGGGGCACAAGTAAAACACAATCTAAAGATTTCACTATTTTATCTTACTTCCGGTTGAGTACAAAACCTGTATTACCTTAAGAAATGTAAGCATATTATACAAAAAAATGACCCGATTAGATTTAGACAATGAAAGCTACATACTGACAGTTAGGCTTAGAATATGCAAGCTTATTCAAGGTTACACATTCTACAAGGCAAGTCGTACTGCAATTGTTTATTTACCCAGGCTCTGTAAAGCCATGTTCAGTGAAGAAATGTGCTTACTCTGAAGATTATTCTCATGCTTGGGGTTAATTTTATTAATAGGGTTACATGTGAAGCACTGCGAATAGCTGCCTTACTAAACATGTAGTGTATTCTAACAAGCATACTCTTCATCATCCCTCCAACCCTTTTTCTTCTTTGGGCCCCATAGGTAGACATCCGACATGCAACTGTCATTGAGTGGGCACATGGGTAAGCAAAATTCTGGTGGACCAAGAGCCCAACATGCCACATTGGACTGTAACTAAGATTCATGCCATCATGTTTTTTTCGGGTGTAGCATAGATTTAGCTTGTTTTATTTGACCATATCTTTCTTTCTTTAGTTGAACAATGTGCATTCTCTTAAAGTAACTTCTAGCCCAAGAAGCCTACTACAAAACAATAAGTACAAAACAAAATGATGTCTTCGAGCCATTCCAAACCTCTTGCTGTGCTCTTTGGAAAGATGGCATATACCACTGACATCCATCCATGGCTACTCCGGACTTCCCAATCAAAACTTGCCTCCTGCATGCCTGTCAAGAATGTCTAGACCTAGTCAGGGTGTCATTGGTTCCATAGGCTTTATTCAAGAAATTCCTTCCTATCCATGCCCCACCCCTGACCCTGCCTTCACTGGGCCACTGTCCCGACCTGATATAGGCTTGTTATGCCTGACCTCCCCATCCACGTTGGGTCTTCAGTGGGAATAAAGCTCAGTCTTGGCATCTATGCCATTCACCTTCCTCATCCAAATCATTCTACCGGTTCTTGTGTTCATGCAAATAATCTCCAGAGTTTTTGGTTTGAAACAGACATAGGGTCTCATCACGAGTTGGGCGGTCTTACAGCCGGGATACAACTGTAATAGCGTTAGCGCCCACCAGTCCGGCCCTATTACGGCCGGATCACAGGTTGGGCGCTAACGGTAAATCCCCATTCCCCATTGGATCCAATGGGGCATTATATGCGGTAATACCGCCCGCTAATATAGCCAGCAGTAATACCAGGCGCTAGATGGGATTTTCACCTGCAGAAAAAAGCTGGAGCTAAAAGAGCCCATTTATTGCCCAACTCATGATAGGGCCAGCCCTTAAATGGGGCAGTAATACTGTTACCGCCGCAATTAAGGGCTACAGCCCAACTCGTGATAAGGCTCAGAGTCTGTTAAGTCATTAAATGTGAACACAAATTATACATACTGGGATGCACAACACTTTCAACACAAACACAAGAATTACAAATATTCACACTTTAGGTGCTCGGGTTAAAGGACTAGAACCAACATTGGAGGAGCTCATTAATACCTACTGAGAAACCCACAAGCACTCTCACTGGTAAATAAACCCAATCAGTTATGTGTATGTTTACCACATTTAATAAGCCTCCTGTCTTTCTTTCGTACCGAGTTATGACAGTGCTTTATTGAAAGAGAAAATAGACCTTTTCAGATTATTAGTGAAATTGAAATTTAAACTGTTTTTTGAAACTATAGAACAACAAGAACAGATTGAAACACCTGAATATCTCGAGATGACGAAAAAAATAAGTTCATGGTTCGTGCCCCCAGTGCAGAGCCCCATACAGGAGGTCTTCCGGATGAAGGTCTTCTATGTGTTTGGGCGCATGAGATAAAAGAGTAAAGGTTATGGAAATTTTTTAGTCTGGAACAACAGGCCATTAAGCATCTGTGGGAAAATAATGACATCATTTTCAAGCTATCAGATAAGGGAGGCACCCTAGTTAGCATTGATAGGGAAGACTATGAGAAGGAAGTGGCAATAGAGGGGGACCCAACGGAACAAGGTCCTTAATTGATGGTGTCTTACTGGAGGCAGAGAGTGATGAATACATTACACATCACACAAGACTGTTTTCATCCAAGTTGCATACCACCATGCCGCGTGCTCTGTATTTTGCCAATCTGAGCAGATGGATCATTACGGCTTCCGACAGCTTGCTGGAGTCCCTTGCACAATATGTGGATAGAATTTTAGAGCCACTTATTCAAGTTAATCCCACCTACATTTGAGGATTGGGGCATTTTTTTTAAAATAAGTTGATGGATGTTGAATTTGTAAAGAGGGTTGATATCTCATTTACCATGGACGTAGTCAGCCTCTACACGAACATTCCACATGAAGTTGGCCTAGAAGCTGTCAAATGGGTGCCTCTGAATGCTGAATATTGTCCGGTTAGCAAGGTGATTGTGCTTTCACTTTTTAAAATGATTTTACAGAATAATTTTTTCAAATTTGAAACTCGATATTTCTTACAAATATCAGGGACCTCGAAGGGAACACCCATGGCTCCTAGTTATGCTCATGCCTTTATATCATTTTTGAAAACAATGAGTGACTTGCAACACCCTTAATGGATGAGTCATCTTAAATCTTCAGATAAATTGATGACATTTTTGGCATTTGGGGAGGTGTGGTAGATGAATTTACAGAATTTCTTGAATATATGTTAATGTTAATGTTAAAGGTATTTGTACTGCGCACTGTCACCACTGCTGTGGTCCACAGGTGATCTGGTGGATCTGAAAAGGAGGGTGTAAAGAGGGGGGATAGGGGATGGGCAGGTTAGTAGGGTGCAGTGGGAATAGGAAAGTGAGAGTTGTGATGTCCTGTTGGCCGCTTCAGTTCGGTTTGCACCGTACGCTGAGCTTAAGTGTAGTTTTCGATCCGTGCTAAAATTCCCATGTGTTGTTGTGCAGGTTATGTGTTGTTAGTCTGTTGTAGCAATGTGGTGAAGTGCGTGCAGATTGCTGTGCAGAGAGGTGGTTGTGTGAGTTTC
Source organism: Ambystoma mexicanum (assembly GCF_040938575.1). NCBI lineage: Eukaryota > Metazoa > Chordata > Amphibia > Caudata > Ambystomatidae > Ambystoma > Ambystoma mexicanum. The sequence goes on along the minus strand of NC_090940.1, from coordinate 234,540,845 downwards.
TGTATGTTGAGTATGAGGAAAGTTGAAAATCTTAAGGTACGGTTATAATGGTTTTCTAGTATCTGTCGATTTCTTACCACTTTGTCTTTGCGTTTCTGCACTCAACCTTTATGGTTATCCTGTGTGTTTGGTATTCTACTTTGACCCACTAGTTGGCAGGCATGCTGTGTAGTGGGAGCTCTCTTTCTGTGGCCTCAGGGGTTTGTGTATCTAGCTCATGTCCGCTAATAACCCTGCCCTGCGGAAGGTGTCGTTTTGGTCACAGCACTTGTCCCTTATTGTCCATCCTGTTGGTTGTTCCCACGTATCCAAGTATCCTTAAGGATTGGTGGCGTGTGGGGCTGGGTGGGTGGTGCGCGCCTACCCCCACTTTTTTATGAATGACATTCACCCACAGATTAAATTCACATCCCAGTTCAGTCACGAGAAAATTCAATTTTTTGGACTTGGAGATCTATCGTGAAGGGGGTGATCTCAACACTATGGTATATTCAAAACCCACATATAGAAATGGCCTGCTGGCTTCTACAAGATTTCAGCCATGGAGAACATTAGAGAGCATTCCATTTAGCCAATTGCTGAGGTACAGAGGAATCATGTCTAGTGAGGTTGAATATCTAATGATCTTAAACAGACATTTTTGCAAAGCAAATACAATGGGGAAGTAATTGACAATGCGACACAGAAGGTTGAACAGATTTCCCGGGAATCGTTATTGGCATCTACCACTAGTAATAAGGATACAGGGTTGTTCTATGTGACAACATTTTCGGCACAGAGCCACAAAATTAAGGGCATCATCAATAAGCAGTTGGATGACATAAGATTAAACCCAGTATTGGGATGTTTATTTCCGAATCCCCCTCCTTTTGCATATCGTAAAAGCCCAGTATTAAGAAATATGTTAGTTTTAGTGGATCATGTTTTTTCGGGCATTCGAATCAATGACACACGTGGGTACAATTCCCTGTGGGAACTGCCAACAATCTAGCAATATCATCAGAGGCAATTCCATCAATCATTCAAATACAGGGAAATGCATAATTTTGCAACACTCTGCAACACGTGACGCTATGAACTTGATATATGGAATGATGTGCCCTTTGGCATTTACTATGTAGGAGTGACTTCTAGGAAAGTCAGGACCAGGTGGACGGAACGCAAATCTAATATCTGTCACCTGTGGCAATACATTTCGGGAAGGTTGGTCGCACAAGTTCACAAATGAAAGTGACAGTCTGTATGTGACCTCGGTGATGTGGTGACGGGTCACGCAATGCTCAGGCACCCCAAAACTGCAGTAAAACCGTGCACGCAACCCTGCAGCCTACGTGCGTGGATTCAACCTCCCGCAGTACGCGGTGGCACCCAGTAACACGAATAACGCGTATGCGTGGGACACGCAGGCTACTATGACATCAAAAATGGGTGCGATACACAGGGGCACCCGCAGTGGGAAAAAGAGCGTGTGCGACTCACCGTCTGACTAGCGCGATGTAGAAAAACACGCGTAGCCAATACCCCCGCTAAAAGAAGAGATACGTTCTTGATAGCTGTGAAGTTGTGATGAAGCGCGAAACAACAGGAAGCAGCAACACACGTCGGTCTCCACGAAAGGCACGTACAGCGAAATGCTGGGCCCGCTCACCTTGACGTGCAGATTTTTCACGTGCCAAATCACTCCGTATCAAGCTGGCCACGCGTAAGCACACGGAAGACCACGCTCCTGCCCGGAAGGCCGAACTACTGCCCCCCAGAGCCCCGAGCACGCTCCCACCTGCCATCTGCTGCTGCCTGACTGCCTGCTGCCCACGTGCCCTGCCATTTGCTGCCTGCACATCAGCCAGGGGTGCTGTTGCTGTGACCACCCCTGCTGGAACCGAAGACTCCCGACTGGGATTCCATCGCTCCACAGCCCAGCCCCAGGACCCAGTTGCCCACCCACTCCTGCCTCTGGGGTTGTCATGTCGGGGCAAACACCATCTGAGACCACTGACAACCCCCGGCCAGAGAGGCAGAGGGGCACCAGCTTCAGTGCCACCGAAGTTGGTGCCCTGGTGGAGCAAGTCCTGGGGCAGTATAATGCCCTCTTCGGAAGTTCCCGCGCCGACAAGGAAGGACGGACTTGGATCTGGACTGACATCGTGACTGCCATCAACGCGGAGGGGGTGGCAGTCCGCGACTTACAACATGTCAAGAAGCGCTGGGAGGACTTCAGGTCCAGGACCCTGAACAAGGCCCGGCGCCTCTTGAAGGCAGCGGATGCCAAGGGGCGCCGGGGCCACTTGTCGGAAGAACAGATGAGGGTCCTGGAACGCATATCCCCAGCGCTCCACGTCCAGGTCCTTGAGAGGCAGACCCGTCTGGAGTCGAGCGGTAAGTGTACATGCATCCTGATTGTGAGCTGTGCGTGTGGTGATGTTTCAGTAGTGTGCAGGTTGCACATCTGTTTGTATGGGGTCGAGTATGGGTGGGGGTGTACAGGGCCGTGGGGCTAACACATGCGAGGGCTGGAATGTGTGAGACATGGATGGTGCTTGTGTGTGTAGGCTTGCATGCCAAATGCAGTTGTGTGGGCACACATGTTTGGATGAATGTGTATGTAAGTAGACATGTCCGTGATGTCATGCATGTATGTTGTTTTCAGCTGCATGTATCAGCACTGTGTACATGTTCTTGTGTGTGTATTTGACAAGGGTGCAACAGTGATGCAACATGGATGCATGTGACAGCGGGATGTGGAAGCCTGATCGGCAGATGTGACATGGATGCCCATCTGAACACTGCGACACTTGGCAGAGGTGTACACATGCATGCAAGTGTGGTGGTGTGTGTACATGTGTGGTGCACTTCCTGTGTAGCATGTGATGTCTGGCTCACCTTTGCTTGCTCATGCTGATGTATGTGTATGGATGGTGCTGGCAGTTGTGAAATGGCTGTGGTATGGCTCATGTGTGCGAGTTGAAATGACATGTGTGTTGGGTATTGTGATGGCATGTCTGAGGTTTGCCAATGCCACTCATGTACAACTGTCATGTGTGTATGTGTCCATTGTACAGTGCCCTGATGCCTGTGTTTTATTTCTCCCTGTCTGCAGCGTCAACTGATGAAGAGGGCGGAGAAGGTGCTGTGGAGCACAGCGGCGGGGATCCCACCGCCAGCCGGAGACGCAAGGCCCGGCTCCCCTCCCATGTTGTGATCTCGTCGGGGAGTGAGGAGTCTGGTGCCGCGTCCCAGGCCGCAGCTGCCGGGAGGAGGTCCAAGAGGCGGAGGTTGGAGTTGGACTCCTCGGCAGCAGAAGGGGCAGCTGGGACCCCACAGGGCCCAACGGGGGAAGATGGCACGGAGTCATCCAGGTTGGTGGGGGGTTTGGTGGAGGAGGAGGCCGTGCAAGCAACAGAGACGGGGTCTGGAGGTGGGGATCCCACTGGTGCTAGTGGTGCAGTGCAGGACCAGGGACAGGAGGCAGCACAGGCCGCCGCGGAGGTGCCTGTGTGCAATCCTGTCCCTGATCCTGTCCCTGCATCATCTTGCACCAGCAGGGAGGCCTACGTCCAGACCCGTTTTCAGGCAGGGGATGAGCAAACGACAACTGGCCTTCCTCTGCCTGCGGACGTGGCTATCCGGGTCCGGGTTGAGCCTGTCCTGACTGGTGTGGCGTTGCGTCAACGGGCCATGCAAGGTGACCTGCAGTCTTTTCATGAGGAGACTGCACGTCATCTCGAATGGCTCGTTGAGCGCGTCAGCCTGCTGGGACAGGTCACCCAGGCCGGATTCCTCCGTTTGATGGGGCTTGCTCCGACCCCCTCCTCAACGGAACCCCCTACGCGCCAGTCATCCTCCGTGCCATCTTCCCACCCATCAGTCACCTGGGTGCCCTGTGGAGCTGCCTCTGACGGTGCGGCCAGGCTGGTGAAGGAGGCATCCCTGCCACAGTCGGGAGTCGGACGTCCAGCAGGGGTGGCCACATCAACGACTGCACCCCAGCCGGCGGAGGATGTGCAGGCAGCAGGAGGCAGTGCACGGGCAGAGGCACAGCAGCAGCAGCAACATGGTGGGAGCCATGAAGGTTCAGGGCCTTCAACATCGGAGAGGCAGGCATCGGCCGGAGGGTAGGGGGACCCAGGACAGGGAGTGTCTTCCGTGTGGCAGCGGTTGGGCCACGCCATAGATGAGGAGCGGCAGCGGGCAGAAGAGGCACGGCTCACAATGGTCAGGGCGGAGCCGAGTGCCTCGAGGTAATCCGCAGGGGGTTGGAGGTGGACACGTCGACGGCCCTGCGGACCCTCGGGGCCATGGAGGAGGACTGCCTCCGGGACATTGAGCAGGATTTCGATGATGCCCTGGCCCGGGACATCCAAAAGTGAGCCGTCAGACTAGCCCGCTGACCTTGTACATAGTTATGTAGGTAGTGTTAGGTTTCCTTTGTTTTTTGTTTTTTTTTGGACCTTTTGGACATTGGCCACATTTTTGTATACAGTTTATTTTATTAGTTAGTGTAGTTAGATAGGTTTCATTTATTTTGTTGGGATAATGGACCCTGGCTTGTTTGGCTGTACATAGTTCACTGTTGGATTTTATTTTACTTTCACAATTTACCCATGGAGCAATGGCTTTCAATTATTATTTCCCATTGGATTTTATTTTGTGGACAGTGACTTTGGACACCATTACTTTGGATTATGATTTTTGGTTTTGCTTTTTTTCACGGACATGCTTCTTTTCATTTCTGTACATTGCCATTTCTGTTTCTTTATTTTTGAATCTATTTATGTTTCCTTTAATACATATTTTTTGATCGAACTTCAATGTGTAGTATCATCTCATTGGTTTCATGCATATCATGATATGGGTTTTGAGATTCACTGACACCCATTGGGTGTATGTGAGGGACATGTGTTTGTTTCGAAACGTGCAATTGGTGTTCTGTCATGTAATTGCCACTTCTGAGTGGGTGGATGCAATACTCGGGTGGGTGTTTTGCATTTGGAGGCTGACCATAGGGACCAGGGATCTAGATTGTGATGACATGTTGGCTGGGGAACATGAGTTGGGGCCTGCTGGCAGGTGCCCCACAGTGCTGGGGGGTGGGGGGGTGGGAGACATGGGTGGGGGCCTGGTGGAGGGTGCCCCTGCACTGCTGGGGGGTGGGGGGGGGTGGGAGACATGGGTGGGGGCCTGCTGGCAGGTGCCCCACAGTGCTGGGGGGTGGGGGTGGTGGGGAACATGAGTTTAACATGGGTGGGGGCCTGCTGGCAGGTGCCCCACAGTGCTGGGGAGTGGGGGTGGTGGAGAACACGAGTTGGACATGGGTGGGGGCCTGGTGGAGGGTGCCCCTGCACTGCTGGGGGGTGGGGGGTGGGAGACATGGGTGGGGGCCTGCTGGCAGGTGCCCCACAGTGCTGGGGGGTGGGGGTGGTGGGGAACATGAGTTGGACATGGGTGGGGGCCTGCTGGCTGGGGGCCCCACAGTGCTGGGGGGTGGGGTGGTGGGGAACATGAGTTGGACATGGGTGGGGGCCTGCTGGCAGGTGCCCCACAGTGCTGGGGGGTGGGGGTGCAGGGGAACATGAGATGGACATGAGTGGGGGCCTGCTGGCAGGTGCCCCACAGTGCTGGGGGGTGGGGGGGTGGGAGACATGGGTGGGGGCCTGGTGGAGGGTGACCCTGCACTGCTGGGGGGTGGGGGGGGTGGGAGACATGGGTGGGGGCCTGCTGGCAGGTGCCCCACAGTGCTGGGGGGTGGGGTGGTGGGGAACATGAGTTTAACATGGGTGGGGGCCTGCTGGCAGGTGCCCCACAGTGCTGGGGAGTGGGGGTGGTGGAGAACATGAGTTGGACATGGGTGGGGGCCTGGTGGAGGGTGCCCCTGCACTGCTGGGGGGTGGGGGGTGGGAGACATGGGTGGGGGCCTGCTGGCAGGTGCCCCACAGTGCTGGGGGGTGGGGGTGGTGGGGAACATGAGTTGGACATGGGTGGGGGCCTGCTGGCTGGGGGCCCCACAGTGCTGGGGGGTGGGGTGGTGGGGAACATGAGTTGGACATGGGTGGGGGCCTGCTGGCAGGTGCCCCACAGTGCTGGGGGGTGGGGGTGCAGGGGAACATGAGTTGGACATGAGTGGGGGCCTGCTGGCAGGTGCACCACAGTGCTGGGGGGTGGGGAGGGTGTGAGACATGGGTGGGGGCCTGGTGGAGGGTGACCCTGCACTGCTGGGGGGTGGGGGGGGGTGGTAGACATGAGTGGGGGCCTGGTGGAGGCTGCCCCTGGTGGCTGGGGGGTGTGGGTGGTGGGAGACATTGGTGGGTGCCTGCTGGCAGGTGCCCCACAGTGCTGGGGGGTGGGGGGGTGGGAGACATGGGTGGGGGCCTGCTGGCAGGTGCCCCACAGTGCTGGGGGGTGGGGGTGGTGGGGAACATGAGTTGCACATGGGTGGGGGCCTGCTGGCAGGTGCCCCACAGTGCTGGGGGTGGGGGGTGGTGGGGAACATGAGTTGGACATGGGTGGGGGCCTGCTGGCAGGTGCCCCACAGTGCTGGGGGGTGGGGGTGCAGGGGAACATGAGTTGGACATGAGTGGGGGCCTGCTGGCAGGTGCCCCACAGTGCTGGGGGGTGGGGGGGTGGGAGACATGGGTGGGGGCCTGGTGGAGGGTGACCCTGCACTGCTGGGGGGTGGGGGTGGTGGGAGACATGGGTGGGGGCCTGGTGGAGGGTGCCCCTGCACTGCTGGGGGGTGGGGGTGGTGGGAGACATGGGTGGGGGCCTGCTGGCAGGTGCCCCACAGTGCTGGGGGGTGGGGGTGGTGGGGAACATGAGTTGGACATGGGTGGGGGCCTGCTGGCAGGTGCCCCACAGTGCTGGGGGGTGGGGGTGGTGGGGAACATGAGTTCGACATGGGTGGGGGCCTGCTGGCAGATGCCCCACAGTGCTCGGGGGTGGGGGGGTGGGAGACATGGGTGGGGGCCTGGTGGAGGGTGACCCTGCACTGCTGGGGGGTGGGGGTGGTGGGAGACATGGGTGGGGGCCTGGTGGAGGGTGCCCCTGTACTGCTGGGGGGTGGGGGTGGTGGGAGACATGGGTGGGGGCCTGCTGGCAGGTGCCCCACAGTGCTGGGGGGTGGGGGTGGGGGTGGTGGGGAACATGAGTTGGACATGGGTGGGGGCCTGCTGGCAGGTGCCCCACAGTGCTGGGGGGTGGGGGTGGTGGGGAACATGAGTTGGACATGGGTGGGGGCCTGCTGGCAGGTGCCCCACAGTGCTGGGGGGTGGGGGTGCAGGGGAACATGAGTTGGACATGAGTGGGGGCCTGCTGGCAGGTGCGCCACAGTGCTGGGGCGTGGGGGGGGTGTTAGACATGGGTGGGGGCCTGGTGGAGGGTGACCCTGCACTGCTGGGGGGTGGGGGTGGTGGGAGACATGAGTGGGGGCCTGGTGGAGGCTGCCCCAGGTGGCTGGGGGGTGGGGGTGGTGGGAGACATGGGTGGGGGCCTGGTGGAGGGTGCCCCTGCACTGCTGGGGGGTGGGGGGGTGGGAGACATGGGTGGGGGCCTGCTGGCAGGTGCCCCACAGTGCTGGGGGGTGGGGGGGGTGGGAGACATGGGTGGAGGCTGCCCCTGGTGACTGGGGGGTGGGGGTGGTGGGAGACATGGGTGGGGGCCTGGTGGTGGGTGCCCCTGCACTGCTGGGGGGTGGGGGTGGTGGGAGACATGGGTGGGGGCCTGCTGGCAGGTGCCCCACAGTGCTGGGGGGTGGGGGGGTGGGAGACATGGGTGGGGGCCTGGTGGCGGGTGACCCTGCACTGCTGGGGGGTGGGGGTGGTGGGAGACATGGGTGGGGGCCTGCTGGCAGGTGCCCCACAGTGCTGGGGGGTGGGGGGGTGGGAGACATGGGTGGGGGCCTGTTGGAGGGTGACCCTGCAGTGCTGGGGTGTGGGGGGTGGTGGGAGACATGAGTGGGGGCCTGGTGGAGGCTGCCCCTGGTGGCTCGGGGGTGGGGGTGGTGGGAGACATGGGTGGGGGCCTGCTGGCAGGTGCCCCACAGTGCTGGGGGGTGGGGTGGGTGGGAACATGAGTTGGACATGGGTGGGGGCCTGGTGGCGGGTGACCCTGCACTGCTGGGGGGTGGGGGTGGTGGGAGACATGGGCGGGGGCCTGGTGGAGGGTGCCCCTGCACTGCTGGGGGGTGGGGGTGGTGGGAGACATGGGTGGGGGCCTGCTGGCAGGTGCCCCACAATGCTGGGGGGTGGGGGGGTGGGAGACATGGGTGGGGGCCTGGTGGAGGCTGCCCCTGGTGGCTGGGGGGTGGGGGTGGTGGGAGACATGGGTGGGGGCCTGGTGGTGGGTGCCCTGCACTGCTGGGGGGTGGGGGTGGTGGGAGACATGGGTGGGGGCCTGCTGGCAGGTGCCCCACAGTGCCGGGGGGTGGGGGGGTGGGAGACATGGGTGGGGGCCTGGTGGCGGGTGACCCTGCACTGCTGGGGGGTGGGGGTGGTGGGAGACATGGGTGGGGGCCTGCTGGCAGGTGCTCCACAGTGCTGGGGGGTGGTGGGGGTGGGAGACATGGGTGAAGGCCTGGTGGAGGGTGACCCTGCACTGCTGGGGGGTGGGGGTGGTGGGAGACATGAGTGGGGGCCTGGTGGAGGGTGCCCCTGCACTGCTGGGGGGTGGGGGTGGTGGGAGACATGGGTGGGGGTCTGCTGGCAGGTGCCCCACAGTGCTGGGGGGTGGGGGTGGTGGGGGACATGAGTTGGACATGGGTGGGGGCCTGCTGGCAGGTGCCCCACAGTGCTGGGTGGTGGGGGTGCAGGGGAACATGAGTTGGACATGAGTGGGGGCCTGCTGGCAGGTGCCCCACAGTGCTGGAGGTGTGGGGGTGCAGGGGAACATGAGTTGGACATGAGTCGGGGCCTGGTGGCGGGTGACCCTGCACTGCTGGGGGGTAGGGGTGGTGGGAGACATGGGTGGGGGCCTGGTGGAGGGTGACCCTGCACTGCTGGGGGGTGGGGGTGGTGGGAGACATGGGGGGGGGCCTGGTGGAGGGTGCCCCTGGTGGCTGGGGGTGCAGGGGGACATGCGTTGGTGGGAAGTAGTGCAAGTTGACATGTGGGTTGGCTGGGGGGCATGGCCATGGTGGATGGGGTGCCTGCAGGACATGTGCAGGGTAGGCCCCTGTGGTGTGAGCCACCTGCAGGGGCCGTGGAGGGTGTAGAGGGAACACCTGGGAGGACCCACACGCTCCCCGCGCACCCCTGTAATACACGTACCCTGATGAGATCGCGTGTGGAACTTCCCGCGCACCCCTTTAATACACGTACCCTGATGGAATCGTGTGTGGAACTTCCCGCGCACCCCTGGAATACACGTACCCTGCTGATGTTGCGTGTGATACTCGCACCCCGAAATACACGTACCCTGATGAGATCACTTGTGGAACTTCCCGCGCACCCCTGTAATACACGTACCCTGATGGAATCGCGTGTGGAACTTCCCGCGCACCCCCGAAATACACGTACCCCGCTCAATTGCGTGTGTAACTTCCCGCGCACCCCCGAAAAACACGTACCCCGCTCAATCGCGTGTGTAACTTCCCGCGCACCCCAGAAATACACGTACCCCGCTCAATCACGTGTGTAACTTCCCGCGCAACCCCGAAATACACGTACCCCGCTTAATCGCGTGTGTAACTTCCCGCGCACCCCCGGAATACACGTACCCCACTCAATCGCGTGTGTAACTTCCCGCGCAACCCCGAAATACACGTACCCCGCTCAATCGCATGTGTAACTTCCCGCGCACCCCCGAAATACACGTACCCCGCTCAATCGCATGTGTAACTTCCCGCGCACCCCCAAAATACACGTACCCCACTCAATCGCGTGTGTAACTTCCCGCGCACCCCCGAAATACACGTGCCCCGCTCGCACAGGCCCAATTGCTGTATGTTGCCACTTTTGTAATGCGGAGGGACGCTACCGCCTGCCTTCGTGTGGCGGACGTGTTTCGGCTTGTGCGTGTCTTTGGCTGTGCGTGGCTTTGCCCTATTCTATTCCATGAATACGTGTGGTTCGAGTGCGTGTGTGCGTTCCGTCTGCTTCCCTGCAGTACATCCCCAGTTACGCCCTTATTTTCGCGCGTTGTTCCCCATTCCGCGCGTTACGCCCCGTGTTCCGCCCACTTTCTGGTGTATGCGCCGAGGTTGTGCGATTTCACTGTGCGCGTCGCGCACGCCTTTCGGGATGTTGCAGTGACTTGTGCGCCATGCACGGGTTTGGCGCACATCCCGAGGTAAACACGCGCAGGGACTTCCATGAATCGCACGCGTGCACCTGTTTTTTTGCGCTTGCGCCTGCTTGCGCCTGCTTGCGCCAAGATTTTCGGCGCACGTTTGTTCCATGAATCGGCCCCTAAATGTTGAGAGCACATTTGAAAAACTGCAAAGGCCATTTTTTAAGCTTGTATTTCTTTGCATTCAGAAACGTGCATTCGTCCATTCAAAGGAGGGGCAAGAGGGTGGTACAATTATACTGTTTTTGCTTAGCATATGTCTATAAGGATTTACATATTTGTCAAGCTGTTTGATTTGGATTTCTTCACTTCTAAAATCATTTTTTTAAATATAGATTATTCTTAAAAACCAAACATAAACACATCTCCTACCCACTACTCCTGAGAAAATATGCGGCCATGTGCTTATGTTGCAGACTGGTCTCAAATTCCAGCTTCACCACTTAGCAAAGTGTGTGATCCTGGGCACAAATTCACTATGCCTCATCAACAGATGTTTAAATAAAAATGTGTCAGCCCTGCTTTTGCCCTGCATACATGAAATTCTGATGATTGCTTTTAATTATGAAAAAAGCAGGACAGTTTAAATGTACCCAGATAGAAATAAATTAGAGATGCCAGTATTACGCTGCAATGAGTGCGTTGGTTTTTTCAGACTTCTAATACTAAATGTTCATTTTAGTGTGTATATAACCCAGAGGCGTGGTGAGGGAAGAGTTTGTAATACTGATAAGTGCTGGTAGGTGTGCACACATCGCAGGACGCTGACATCTCAGGGTTTTTGATTTTTAATTGTAAGCAGGTCTGGTGCACGGCATAAACACAAAGTGACCCAACATAACATAATGTTATCAGGCTAGGAAGGGTGGAATGCTAGACAGGTGATGATGCAATTTACACACACACACACACACACACACGTCTTTCCTGCTTGCTGTTTTCTCTAGAGATGTAATAATAGGAGCGGTTTGTATTCTCTTCGGGCACTGAGTAACGAATGGCTCGATTTGATAGGTCATTTCGCACTTGGTAGCACAGATGTAGTCAAAATGGCCGACATTGTTGGAGGCCTGTCTCGGATCACCGGGCAGGCCCCATACACATGTCGGGAACACCCGACACCGCCCTCCGGGGCGGCGATCACGTCGCGGACAATGGAGTGGGGGGGCACCCCACTCGCTCCAGGTCACTGGAGCCAACCATGTGGCTGGGGGCACCCAGCACACGACGGCCCCGGCTCTGGGACCAGCCAGGCCGGGGTCGCACCCCCAGCCATGGTCACATGGCCGGAGGATTCCCATGGAACGGAGTTGCCCAGCAGGGGCACCGTCCACGTGCTGGGCCCAGTCCTTGGGCCCAGCACATGTGGTGTGGCACCAGCATGGTGCTAAAAGAACGACACTGGAGTCCTTAGTTGGAGTGACTGACGAGCTGGAAACAGCTCGTTGTTTTTATTAGCTCGGTCACATGGTTCCTCATGTGACCATGACAAACACACTGGGAGATACCATGTATCCCTACATGGGTGACATGCAACACTCCTCCTTTTTCATAACAACAAAATAAATGGAACACCATAACAAAACACACACACTACCACTACAAACCATAACTCCCACATATATGCACCCTTTATTAACCTGGGTGAGTGGGTCCAATATCACTAAACGTCACCAACAAGGGCTCCTGGCACCCCATAAAGCATTCCACATATACAGATGTTCACCGCTTTACATTGCCCATTGACTGGGCCATTTTACGCAAGTCCAAAGTCTGCCGGCTCCCAGTCTTAATGGGGATATCTATGGTGTCCATCTTGCGCACCTGTGGAGTGGCAGGAAACCAGTTTGCACCCTCGTCCGGGTTCATTGCGGACAGTCACACCACAGTTCAAGGGCCAGCAAAGCTGCACATGGGGAGGCCCAGGGGCCACATCGGCATCAGTCCACAGTCTTGGGGTGGCACCTGTGATGGAATACTGGCACCCTGATGGTCGGCCACCTATGATACTTCCTCTCCCCCATGGGCAGGTGGCAGAAAAACACTGGTGGCAGGGTGCCTGAGCTGCAGGGCTTGGAGGGGCACCGGACCACCACCAAGAGCTGACGCCCATCCTCGGCACTCCTCCTTCCTTCTTGGGGATCACCCCATTTGGCCCTTGAGTGTAGTAAGGCCATGTCCAGTAACCGCCCAAGATATTCAGGGGGGCTGCACATTTTCCTGTTCCCCTCCTCCCCTTGCAGGCGACCAATTAGCCTTCACGTCCCTGTCGATGTTCTGTCCGTTGGTAGACCTAGACTTTCAGGGCAGATGGCATCAGGAAACACACGCCCGGGCCAACGGGAAATGAGCACAGTGTGCCAGGACACTGCACTTCGATGTCTCCTTTTCATCCCGCTACTGCCGGTATGCGAACCACTGTGTCTCCACCCTTTGTGTCTAATGAAGGACAGGCAGGTGGGTTTGGCCCTGATGATCCCAATCCTTTCAGGTGACACTGGATGGCTCTCACGTCTCAGGGACCATGGCCCTCATTAGCTGATTCACCTCACTGTCTTGTTTGGTATAATGCCACGCCCCCTCTTCCATGCTGGTATGGTGCGGGCTTCATTGTCCCGTTGTGTGTGCCTTTTTTTTTCCCCCGCTCCGCTCTGGAGCACATATCTTCAATAGCGGGCCCCAGTGGTGATAGGCACGCCTCCCAATTAGGGCCACCTCGCTGTTGGGTGGCCCCTGCACTGCTCTTGGTCTGGGGCCGCCTCAGCTGTTTGGCGACCCCCACTTACTTCTGCCTCCTGTCCTGCTCCTCGGAGCAGGCACAACCTCGCAGTGCGGGCCCCCGTTATGGCCGACGCCGTGGTAATTGTCCTCCTCTGGGGGTCGGGCAGTTCCCCTCTCTGCGGCGGATGCTGCGTGTAGGCCGCTTCAGTGGGGGAGGGGGAGGCAGCTCCACTTTGCTGCGGCTAGGGGGCACCGGGCATCTTGTTGCGGCCAACGCCGCCCTTTCCTTTATTGCGGCCGAGGCCAGGGGCATTCCTCCCCCACAGATGGGTGAGGGGGCAGCAGCTCACGGGGCCAAACGCCATATTCACGGTGCAGTGGACACCACAGATCCTCCTTCACACAGGGGCGGGCAGCAGCTCCTCCCCCCCGGGGCCGCATCTCTTCTTCCTTGTGACAGAGCTGCCAACCTGTTCTGTTTCCCGCGGGGGACAGGGCGGGCAGCTTGCCATCCTTGTTACCTTTGCGGGCCCAGTTGGAGTTGGGCCTGCATCATTTTTTTTTTCCTTGCGGCGATGTTTGCCGCTCTTCATTTCCGCGGCTTGCGGGTGGGGGAGGGGCACCGCCTCCTCCTTGCGGCATAGCCGCCAACATGTTCCTCCTTCCCTGGGGGGGCGCAGATCCACCCTCCCTGGGGGTCACCTCAGCTGTTTGGCAGCCCCTGCACTACCTCAGTGCTGCGGCCGACGCCACTCGATGTGCGGGGCCGCCACAGCTGTTCGGCGGCCCCCATTTACAGCTTTCAGGACCGCCCGCTCCTCAGAGCAGGCTCTCTGCACTACGGCCACACCCACATGGAGCGCGGCCGAGGCCGCCACAGCCACACACCTCCTGGGCAGCGCGGCTGCTCCGTCCTCACACAGCACTGCTCCCCCGCAGGCACCAGGCGTCCCGCACCCATGAATGCGGGCCCTGGGCCACCCATGGAACGACCACCACAGAAACGCTGACACTGCCATGCGCACGCGGGCTGCAGCCCTCGTCGCCATTGTTGGGGGCCTGTCCCGGATCACCAGGCAGGCCCCATACACATGTTGGGAACACCCGACAATGCCTTCCGTGGTCAGACAATGGAGTGGGGTGGCAACCCACTCGCTCCAGGTCACTGGAGCCAACCATGTGGCTGGGGGCACCCAGCACACGACGGCCCCGGCTCTGTTAAAAACCAACCCGCAAATGGACCAGGGAGCTAATTACGGTACCGCAATTTGCGGTGCCGTAATTAGCACCTTCCCCATTCCCATTATGCCCTATGGGGCAAAAATGTGAATGGGGAAAGGCAATGGGGAAAGGGGGAATTACCGCCCCACCAACCTTGGAATAGGGCGGTAATTCCCCTTTCCACCAAGGCGGTGCCAGTATTTTACCGGCATGGACCAAGGTGCTAATAGCACCTTGGTCCACCGCCGTCCGTGTAATGAGGCCCTTAGTCTTGCAATTGTAAGTTGGAAAAACTACAAATAATATGCAGGCATGTAAAATGAGATGCACTCAAAAGATAAGACTTATGGACTGTGGCCTACTAGGCCTGTTTCCGCATATTTTAGAGAAATAAGATAAGAGCGTGACTAAAATAGTTATGCTAGATGACAAAAGCAGGCAGTGGTTTGCCAGCATTGCTGACTTTACTGGTTTTCCGAATGCTCATGCTCAGCTGTTACTTTGCATGAAAATGACAGTCTATGGTAGAAGAGATCGCATTTACTTCTGCCAATGAAGTGGGTTCAGCATCGTTAGCCAAGTTCACATATGTGTTGACAACGGTTCTGGGGTAACTAGTTTCCCGGTGCGCAGTAGACTCAACAATATTATTATATGAATTGGGCTGCGGTTTTGTTTGGAAAAAAGTGGGGTTGGGGCTACCCCTGCTCACCTAACTACTAGTATTTTTGAAGCAATTTTCCTGTTCCACGCTCAACCCAATACGTAAATAGAATAATGTCCAAAGTGAAATCGTGGTTTCCGGACAACTGGTTTTATAAACTTGTGTCAATGTTGTTAAAATCAATTCTTAGAGGCTGAATTCATTCGTCACAACCAACATGTTTTGCTATTATTTACAATCAAATAGTAGTTCAGTGCATTTATCACATATAAAACATCTGTTTACGCAATTGCACATACAAAACCTTGTAGTTAATTATAATTCAATCATGTGCATGTCTACACAGTCCTCTTAAATGAGACATATGGCCAAAAATAAGTCAATGTCAATATCTCAATGGCGGTGCCTCAGTAGTCCAAAAAAGTTCCTGCCACTATCTCAATGGCGTTGCAAAAGTTAATCAACAAAGTGCCAACACGTGTTTGAACCCTTCTGGGTCTTCCTCAGGGCATACAATATGAACACTTTGGGTACAATTTCTGTATCCCACTTCATTATTCAACATTATCCAAAGAGAAGGAAAGGAGGAGATAATGAATAAAGAGGGGGGAAAGGATTTTGGAGGAGAGACAAAAAATATATATAAAGCCCAATTAGTAATTTGAATTTTGCAATCACATGTTGCACATAATACATTCATTAAGTATCACACTATTCCTGCTGACTATTAGCTGTATCCCTGGTGATATTAACCATTTCCATCTATAATTACTTGTGTTGGATAAGTCAAAAAGCCTTGCACAAGACCCATTTCTCATAGATCTATTGTCCAAAAAGAAAAAGAAGAAAACCCCCTGAGGCTCCCATTCAAATTCACTTAATGTAATCATACTCCAAGAATTTAATGTAGCGCTTCAGTCCCTTCTAGTGTACTATGATATCTATCCCCACGCTATAACTCTTCATTTTTAGCTCTGGTGCTAGGTATACTCTTTACAAAAGCACATTTATAAATTAGTTAATTACCTTCCCGTCATTTTATTGAAGATTCAAAGTATAAAGTGTTGAGGCATTCCTCCTGTCTAGTTTCTCTTGCTCAATCAGTGTTGTTTACATCGGTACTCAACTTATCTATAAGTGATGACCACAGAAGTTTACAAATAGCGATTTCCTTACATTTCAGTGTGCCATTTTATCAGGTGTATCCCAGAACATAGTAGCGCTTACCCAAAAGTACGTATAGCCATTCTCTCTCACACTAGATTAAATCAGTTCCCAGCATGTTCATGCTAGACCTCGTAGTTCCACCTCATCTAGGCAAAATACCTATGTTTCAAAAATAAACCAAAGATTTAATCAGCCACGTGTTCACGCGATCCTCTTCCTCATAGTATTTGTCAAGTGACTCCAATCAAGCACTCCCACTAAGTCAGTGCCTTGTCTGGGATTGCTCAAGGGAAGCCCTTATTTATATATTTTTATGACAAGTTATACTCTGGATGATAAACCCTTATATAACGCCCCTCTCTTTGAATCCCCCTGACCTCACTGAGCCAAGAAGTAGGTTTGTTTTGCAATTTAAAAGATTTATTGGAAAAATTAAACAATATATATATACATCACACTTTTATAATAAATTAATATTTGATAGCACCCTTATGAATATAATGTTGATCAACAATAGATAATCTGACACTAGCACACTTCTCTACAATCAATGAGGAGTTAGTATAGGAAGGATAAGGTAGCAGAAAATACTTTTATGGATTCAAGGAAATGCAATGAGGGAAAAATGCAACACAGAAATAAACTTGATATACTTTCAACAAAAGATAATATGATCACTTTTTCGTTGACAATTCCCTCCCCCCCTATGCAAGATAAGGAGATGGAAGGAGAGCACACAATTCTCAAGAATACAAAATGCAATACAAATTTCCAGTCCACCCCAGCAGGCTTAGAGGAAAACAGGTATGATTTTAAAGCAGGCAAGATCCTTTTAAATGTGGTGGCAATGAAGTGAAAAATATGCTGAAAATGCTTTTAATTCCCTCTAGAGGTTCAGGGTGAGTGAGAGATACTTTAAATCAGTTCAGGTCAGCCCTACCAATGATTCAGGGATGGTTATCAGGTTGAAAACGGGATTCAGTAATGGAAGCAAAAGACAGATATTTTTACACGTGGTTGAAATGAAGCAAACTGTCAATTCGTGGCACTTTTTTCCAGTGCGTCGATCGCAATTACGGAGGAACTATAAGGAGTAACAAGTCGGTTTTAGGCTTGTTGGAAAGTTTAGAATCTTAGCTTTAAAATGAAAAAACTCGCTTCTAGCACAAACGGTTCAAGAGATACGGACAATTTAGTGAAGGTAGTTTTTCAGAAATGAAATAATGATTCAAAATGACAAAATGACACTTTTACAGGTTTAAAATCGGAGAAGGGACACACGATTCTATGATGCAGTTCTGGACAGGTTAAAATGGTTTGAATCAGATTATTTTAAAATAAGAGATTGGTTCTGGCACAGTTCTGGCTGAGTACTCACACTATGAATTTGAAATAGGCCATCAGGGTCTGGTCAGCAGGTTTGGACTGGACTCCGGGCGGTTTATGGTACTGGTTCTCTGGTTTGGATCTCTGGTTCTGGTCTGGTCTGGTCAGTAGTTCTGCTGTCGGCACTTCACAGTGGTCTGGTTTGTGGTTCTGCTGGTCTTGATCAAGTGGATTCTGGATACAGCACTGCTTTCTGGGTCTGCTACCGGTTCTGGCAAACATTCTTGGCAAAGAATCCAACAGCTCGCCCGGCTGTAGAATAGTTTGGTTGGATTGCTGGATTCTGAAAGCCTGCTGAGAAGAGTTCTCAGCTTGTGGGTTAGGCCTTTGCTTTAAGTTATGTAGTCTATCTGGAGTCTAAGTTCTGGATGTTCCTTCTAGATGTTGTGTGGTCTGGCAAAATGCTCCACAAGAAAATGGAAAAATGAATGTCTTGCCTGTCCAAGCAGTCTCTTTTTATGTGTTTTGAAAGTGGGTGGGTCTGCTCATTCTGCATGCCCAACCCTCTCATGATTTGATAGGTCAAGGATTCTCTGTGACCTGATTTGAGAAGGGATAGTGTGTCAGAGTGAGTCAGAGTCTTACAGTCTATTGAAGAAACGCCCCTTTGCTTTTACTTAGAAAATGAATTTTCATAACTAACAGGTTTCCCAGATACACACGTCTTTGAAATTACATACACATTTCACAGATTAATTTAAGATACACTCTCGCCCAACTCTGATCCCCCTCAGAGCCTGGGTTCACAAATGGCAACATTTTGTGCTTTTTAGTGACTTGCGCCATATTAGTTTTTCCTCAAAATTTACACAGGCCTGCACCCCTTCCCTGAGCATATTACTGGAAATTACTATGTCTCTATCCTAAACACAGAGTCTACAATATTAATAAATAGCGGGGTTTGGTCCCAGAACACCGTACAAAGTGGAATTTGGGCTCAAATCGTGAGGGCATTTTTCATTTTCAGGATCCCCAAATTGTACATTTCTGTGAGCTTAATACAAGATTTTAGAAGCATTTAACTTAAACATATATTTGCTGCAATATGAATCCGCAGTCCTGTCTGGCCCGCCCCTAGGAACTGGGGGAGTCAGGGATCACATGTCTCTCCTTCTTGGCAGGGCTCTGTTTACAGTCCACACCCAAAATCAGCATACTCCATTCAATTGAAAGGGTCTATTGTGTTGGGTCCAGCAGGCTGCAGGGAAGTCCCCTCCCTCTCAATCAACAGGGCCATGTGATATCCTGCCTCCTGGTGTGGGTCTCTGGGGTGTTAAGAGTTCTCAGGAAAGGCCAGTCTTTTGAACTTTTAATTACATAAGACCCCCTTCTGTTCACTGCCGAGTTCTGCAAGACAGCTCTCCTGTCAGGATTTATAGAGCACCAGCACCGGTCAGTGTCCAATGCCGGTACTGCACCTATTTTTGACAGCTGTCTTGAATTAATACATTTCAAAAGGAAAGGATTTTACTTGATAGTATATGATCCTTGCTTGACATGGCATTGATGTGAATCTGTAGTAGAGTAAAGTAAAACACTCAACCATAGTTGGATTTTTGTTTGGTGGTTTCGGGCCCATGATTTTAGCAATTTTTGACATTAATAAAAACGGGTTTTGAACAGAACCATCTTTCTTTGCACTGGTGGGTGGCAGGTCAGGGGACCATTTTGGTGTGCGCAAAACTGCACGGTTCTCCTGGATTCTGGCGCAAATGTGGGCTTTTCCGCCATCTTGGATTTCCTAAGCCCACAGCATCAAATGTTGCAGCATACTTGTCCAAACGTGGGTCAGGACACCCAACATCTTCTCCTGCCACCTCCTAATAGTCTTCTCCTGCCACCTACTAATAATCTCCTCCTGCCACCTCCTGATGTGCACCTTCTTCCTCTTCCTCATAATCTTCTTCTGCCACCTCCTGATAGTCTTCTCCTGCTACCTCCAGATAGTCTTCGTCTGCCTCCTACTGATAATCTCCTCGTGCCACATCCTGATGTTCACCTCCTTCCTCTTCCTCATAGTCTTCTCCTGCCACCTCCTGATAGTCTTCTCTTGCCATCTACTAATAATCTCCTCCTGCCACCTGCTGATCTGCACCTCCTTCCTGTTCCTCACAGTCTTCTCCTGCCACCTCCTGATAGTCTTCTGCTGCCACCTATTGATAGTCGTCACCTGCCTCCTACTGATAATCTCCTCGTGCCACATCCTGATGTTCACCTCCTTCCTTTTCCTCATGGTCTTCTCCTGCCACTTACTGATAATCTCCTCCTGCCCCCTCCTGATGTTCACCTCCTTCCTCTTCCTCATAGTCTTCTCCTGCCACCTCCTGATAGTCATCGCCTGCCTCCTACTAATAATTTCCTCGTGCAACATCCTGATATTCACCCCCTTCCTCTTCCTTATGGTCTTCTCCTGCCACCTCCTGATAGTCTTCTCCTGCCACCTACTGATAGTCGCCGCCTGCCTACTACTGATAATCTCCTCGTGCCACATCATGATGTTCACCTCCTTCCTCTTGCTGATGGTCTTCTCCTGCCACCTCTTGATAGTCTTCTCCTGCCAGCTACTGATAATCTCCTCATGCCACCTCCTGATACTTTTCTACTGTTGCCTCCTGATCAAGGAAAAGGGGCGCTGACCCGCAAGTTCCCCCGCCCATTATAAAGTTTCTGCTCCGTAGCATGCAGGTACAATAATCCAAGCAAGTCTGAGTGCATTTTGATTTCTCAGCCTTGCTTGGCCCATTGGGAGGCAGACAGCACATCTCAATGTGCGAGATGGCATTCAATCGCCTTGCTGAACTTCCATACTCAATGGGGCATTTGAAACTGGCTCCTCTGACTCCTCCACATATAGGCAGGAACCAGAAAGCACTTTGTGATTCCTGGTTACTGTTTTTGTGGACTAGAGCTGGACGGCCTTTGTTATGGGAGGTGGCAGCATGGCGAGGAGCAGCATCCCGTATGGGGCTGAAGGCAAGTATGTAATTTGTATGTATGAATGTGTATGTTATGCGTGAATGTATGAGTGTGTGAATGAGCGAGTTTATGATGTATGCATGGACATGTGAATGAGTGGGTGTATGGTGTATATTTGCCCATATGAATGACTGAGTCATCACCTTTTGGTTTTGCTTTTGTCATCCCGAGTGGGACGGGTATGCCCAGACGTGGGCCCCGAGCCTGCTGAGCTTAGAGAGCAAAATACTCCTTACTGTTGACACCCAATGAGGCCAAAACATGCCTGGGATGCTTATGGTCTCATGAAGAAGGGATATGACCTATCAGTTCGGGCTGGACTGCCCCTTTTGGGGTGAAGCCAAGTCTGCTGTGCATATGGTCTCCAAAATGCAAATTTCTTTTACCACTGTTCTTCCTTTCCCACGCCGTTAAAACTTCCACGGGACTGGTTTTTCTGGAAGGATGCACACGAGTAAAGGATTCTTGTCTTTGAGCAGGATTGCTCAGATTTTAATCTGCCTCTGGCTACATTGGGAACAAGGTCTCCACAATTCTGAAGAGGAAGGCACAGTGAGTAGAGCGCTCGCTTTGACATCCGTGCAGAGCCTGCTAACACAGGTTCGAATCCCGGCGGGGCCAAACTCAGCCTTTCATCCTTCCGAGGTCGATAAATGAACACGACACAACGTGGGTAATAATAAGCTGTGCTCAGATACCTGAGGGTTCGTAGCGCTATCTAAATGCCAAATTATTATTAAGGCACCTCCTTGGAATTACTTCAGGGAATGTCTGTGTGACGGGTTCCTGGAGCTCTGCTAATTGCAGCAGCAGCCAATGCTGGCCTTACAGAATATTTCCTGGTGAGTTGCTTCTCGAGTCTTGGTAAGGCTATTGACTCAAGCTGCACACTCACTGTTTTCTGTCTCCGTAGTAAGGGAATTTGTACTGCAGGGTTTTCCTTGCTAAGCCCATACGGGTCTCCCTATAAGCACCTGTTATGCTTAATGCAGGGACTTTCTGGACCAGAAGGAATAGTAATTGTGTTTTCAGAACTGGCACATGAGTCCCTTAAAGAGACAGTACCGGTAAATGCCTCCATGTGGTGGTCCCCTGCCCTCTTGGGAGGCGAAACCAAGTAACCAAGGAACTCTCTCCATGCCACCCAGAGGACCATCATCGACTTGCTCAGCAAAGTACCCAGCCCTGTTGGTAACATTTATTTATTTTTATTTATTTATGTTATTTATTTGCATTTTTAAAGCGCTCACACAGCCCAGGGGCATCGAGGCACTGTTACAGGAATATGTATTAGTTGCGTATTTATAATGTGCTTAATAACCAGAGGTTCCTGTCAGGATCCAAGATTGGAAACATTGGTATCGCTGGCGGTTCCGCCGGTGATCGGTCTAGTCCTCACCCAACATGGTGCCCATTATGATGCTGAGCTTATATAATCCGGCTCCGCCCACTTTTCGGCGCATTGGATCTGTTATTTCACTTTCTCTCAACGCTCCGACTTTGGATTATCGCCTTCCTGTGTATACCTCCTAGTCCTCATTTCCCCTGGTTCCTTCCCTTTATCCCTATTCCTTACCTTTCTATTATCTCCGTATTCGCTACGGTTTTTCTCTGCGCCCACGAGTGCAGCTGTTACATCTGTTGCGGTACCCTTCTGCTTCGCTATTTCTTTCTTTGCTCTAAACTTCCACGTATCTTACTTCAACCTGGGACTCCGGCCGCGAGGGTGCTTCTCGCACTGTGTTTCCGCGTCCAGAAACAGGAGCTTTCTTACTGGACTTGCTATCGGCTGTTCCTTCAACCCTTCTGACTGGTATTTCTTTCTTTTACAAACACGGAAGCGCTGTGCTGGTCGCCGCGGCGTTTCTCAAGCCTTTGTTACTTTTCTACCTTTGTCTACCTTCTCGGCGTAATACCTTCTGGCGAGTTGTTTCTTTCCGTTTCGCCGCAGGGGGTTAGCGCTGCTTCAGACTACCTGAGACTTTGGTAGAGTAGCCCTTTCTAATTACTGTTTCCCTTTTCCCTTTTCGATACTTTCCTTTTCTACCCTTATCTCAGGGTCAGCTACCCCTTTACTCCGTACCTTGCTTTTTTGACTCTTTGATTCCTGCCTTCTAACACACTATCTACGTCATCACCCCTGGCATCTTGGAACTGCAAATTATAGTTCTGAACCATCTAAAGGACCTACCTTCCGAACCCATCTATGGACTAGGGTTTTTTCCGCCTTCAGGCTTTTTCCCTAGAACTGAGGCTGGCCCCCTGGGGTTCCCCAGTGATAGGTCCACTCTTCTGTCACGGTGGCCTCCGGAGGGGCCAGACCTTATCTTCACGAAAAGAAGGCCAGAACACAGAAAAGCAGGGTTCCAAGGACTAAGGAGAAGCCAGGCAAGTTTGAGACCGGTCCTTGTGTACGTACATCGGAGGAGTCAGGTGAGGAGAAAGGGGAGGTGGACTGGGAACAGGACAGTTCCTAAGCGCGGACCCCAGGATCGTGTCATTTTGTTTCCAAGTCGAGCATGTTGCCGCTGATCTATCCTCCGGGATATCTAATATATCTATCAATGTGACCAATGTGTACTTTGCTGAGCAAGTAGATGATGGGACTGGGGTGGCATGGAGAGAGTTCCTTGGTTACTCCAAAATAAGGTAGGGGCCTTCTTCACCACATACATTTTGACAATGCAGTCCCTACGTTTCATATTTCAGCAGCCAATTAAATGAGTGTCATTGAGTTGGGTACTGGTAACATGTGTTGGTTACAGTCAAGCTGGAAAACTGCAGTAGCAAGTGGTAGGAAGCATTTCACACAAACACATTATTATTTTTATTATTATTGAAGAGAACTGAGGACGGGAGGGATGTGATGGGAAACGGTGTCCAGTCAAAGGATCGAATATAAAGGATCGAATGACCTTTTGCTCGAATGCAAAAGGATCGGAAAAAAAGGGTCAAATTTTGTATTTATTTATTTATATATATATTTTTTTAGTTTAGATTGGTAAAAAAATGTTTTTAATAAAGAAAACAGGGGGTTGGGGGGGTTGACTGTCGATCAAAAGGCATTGGGTCCTTTTGTTTTCGACCCTATGACTGGCAACCATGGGAAACACCTAGATGGATAGAGGTGGATGGGCAAAAAGTGTCAGAGGTAGGATGGAAGATGGAGCAAAAGAGATTAGGTTTCAAAATGGAAGGTGGAAGAGCTTTTGTAGGTGTGGATGTACCTGGAGAAAGAAGGGGAGAGGGGTGTGTTGTCCCATTGTACGAGCGAAACTTGTACTGGTATTGCCTGTATTTGACATGCTTTGCTCAAAGGAAGTTGAATTCGTTGCTGCCTGCGCTGTGCCTGTTTTGGAACCTTGCCCTGCAGTCGCCTGCTCTCTAGGCCTCACCTGTTTTGTGGGATGGCAGCATAAACTGCTTCTGCCGGACATGTTGTGTGAGTGGAGCCTGCACTGCTAATACATGTGCAGCCAATGTCCTGTGGGGAGGGGGGAGGGTAACCGCGTATTGCTAATGTCTGTGATGGATATATTATGCAGGTGGGACCCTCACTCTCCGGCTGACAGGCATGTGTACCTATGGTTGCTGCCTGTGCTGGACCTAGTTTGGGAGGGATGCTTCCACTGATGCTATCTGCGCATGTGCAGTTTGTGGCGCAGTTCTGCGATCATCCCAGACCTTTTGTAACCAATCCGGTGTGTCTGGCACTGACTGTCTTTTCTATTTTTGGCCACTGCCATTCTGCCTATTAATGTACTTATTTTTTAAGTATGTGTAACAAAATTCCACTTGATCACTATCTCCAAATAAAGAAGAAAGGAAACAGTATTGCATATCTCCCTACATGTCTGTGAGCACAAGTGCTGATGGGGGAAGAGGGTGGGGATTAGATATGTGGGCAATCAAATAACTGTCACGTCATTTCACATTACCATAAACCTAGGGGTGCACTAGCAATCTGTTACTGGCCAGATGTTTTTAACTGCAACTCCCACGATCCCTCCCGTTGGATATGCTGAAATGTATTGATGGGAGTTGTAGTCCAATACATTTGATGAGCCAAAGGTTTTACAAACAGCCCCACAGCTCCCGTGAACCACAGTTATACAATCAACGGTGAGGGGTTGATGGGAGATGTAGCCTAAACGTAGGTATCACAAGACCTCTGTTCAAAGTGGCTGAATGACTACATCTGGAAAGATACAGTAAGGTGCATCTGGGATCGTTCACCCTGCTCATTACCCATTACATACAAAACCTCTATAAAGCGAAAGATCTAACACTTACTGGTCTGTCTATAGTATGCACTGTCTGGTCACAGTGATCAAAATGAGTGTGGAAAGTGGTAAATGGGTGTTTACGCTTCAAAAGTCAGCAGGACTAACATGTACCCCATTGGCATCTACACATGCCACCAGTAAGCATGATAATACTGCAGCATAGACAGAAAAGCATGGCATGTCTTTAAAATGGCTAAAAACTGTGGCCCTGATTGATGTAATTATTTGCGTGGTAAATCGGGACATTGCGAGCCAAACCATGCACGCAACTCAGTTTGTCGATTCATGGAATCGCCTGCACAGGACTTTTCTTTTTCATACTGGGCTGGGACTTTGTGCAGGCTTGGCACGTCTCTGCAAGCACTCAAGTGCCTTGTGCGAGACGCCTCGCAGAGTGTCGGTGTGGCCTGTGCATAGACCGGAGTTGGGGGTGCGGAACACGCAAAATGGGGAAGAACAAGGGAAAATGTGGGCGTTACGAGGACAGCCTGCAGGTAGTCTACCGCAAGCCCACAAATGCCTATAACCAAGAGTATTCATGGATCGGTCCACACAACCTTCCATCAAGGAAAGGGCCATGCAATGCACTCAAACTATCTGCCACCCGAAGGCAAGCGTACAGACACTTGCGCATCGAAATTTCTGCACAAAGGTAAGATCAAGTATCAGATTTAGGGGTGCGTGCACGCAGTCAGGGTTCCGATCGCGGGGTGCATGAACTGTTTATGGGGGTTCACATGCATGTGCACCGCAAAATTACATTTTTTACGATACCTGGTACACATGTTGAGGGGATGCTGGGAATAGTTACCAGGGATCCTACTCACCCCCGCTGGGGTGCTGGCCTGGTGGGGGGTGGTGTACAGGCTGTTTTTCCGGGGTGCATTGCTGCGCCCGCAAGGAGTGGGCAAAGGTCTGTTTTCATGGCTGAAATGGCTCTGAGTGTGGGCGTTCCGGCAGCAACTTGCGCATGCGATTACTTTGCGTGGACAATTCCAAGAATATACATGGCGCACAGATTTTCTCATGCACGACGGGCCGCACAGGTTCGTTCTCGGCATGCAGGCTTTGCGGGATCTATGCACACTTTTCCATGAATCGGGCTCTGTATCACTGCTCTTTACAAGAGTCTGCTCTGCTGTACTGTAAATTAAAAAAGCCTTACACACTATAAAATGGCAGAATGACTGCAGCAGGCATGCTATTTTCAGCTCTTTCAATAAGAACTGATATTTATTCCGAGGAATAAAGTGGTTTAGCTCATCCCTACATGTACCTGTTATGGGAAGCAGTGACTACACTTCCAATGGCAGAGTATAGTCAGAGACAGAATTCAAGTGAGTAAACATAGCACAACATTGTGAAGTTATACAGTATATCAGCTAAGCCAATATGCCTTTTAAACACACACAAAAAAACAAGTTTATCATACATAATGTGAGAGAGACGCTCTGACAGAAGGGATGCTGTGAATAGGCTTATGTATGGATATTTAACTGGATCCATTTCCCACATGTTGTCGACACACACTGCTATGCAAAAATAGCCACATCCTCATCAGGCTGTCATGTCATGTCCTCGGCTGCTCCCGATTCATAAGTGAGCGTTCAAACCACTTCCCAACCAATGCTGTGATTAGGAGGTGCATAGAAGCGTACAGCCCAGCATGTCATCATCATACATGACCATGCACTTCATGCCATCTTAGCTTGGCTGAGGCATTTGGGGTCACGTAGGAAGACATTAAACATGGCGGCGCAACTATTAGAACACACTCCAATGATATGGGGTGTTTATAACTGTAGTAAAAAAAAGACTGTGGACTAAAAAGGAACAATCCCAAATACAGGGTCGCTAACAGACCACTCTGATTGTGTTGTGCCTTATGGTCGCTAACAGACCGCATTTGATAGTACTGTGCCTTAGGGTCGCTAACAGACCGCTTTGATTGTGTTGTGCCTTATGGTCATCAACAGACCACGTTGATTGTGTTGTGCCTTACGGTCATCAACAGACCACTTTGATTGTGTTGTGCCCTATGGTCATCAACAGACCACGTTGATTGTGTTGTGCCCTATGGTCATTAACAGACCACATTTGTTAGTACTGTGCCTTAGGGTCGCTAACAGACTGCATTTGATAGTACTGTGCCTTAGGGTCGCTAACAGACCACTTTGATTGTGTTGTGCCTTATGGTCGTTAACAGACCATGCATTTCAGTTCATATTGTGATTTTTGAATACCATGCTCCACATCACTAGGTGAACCCCTGGTGTCAACTAGCCACTCGCAATCTATATTGCGCCACAATAGCCAGACATCCCAGCGAAGTAAGGGAACTAAATTGTACCAGTTAACTACTCTAACTACCATGTGCAGAAACCTGACCTCCCTGACCCTCTTAACTACAATCATGGCCTTTGCTACCTACAGCACTAGCCCCCCCACAGACAGAAACTTGAGACATAGGGCAAGACTACCTTGCATATACGAACCCAAAAGAAACAGCACAAACTTTACTGTCAGATCTCCAACTATATAGACACACTTGTATAAGCAAATTCAAGCTACAAAACCATTAACTCTGACCCCAAATTCAAATCACTCTCACAAAAAGAAACACCCGAGTCAAAACAAGCACACAGATAAATCTGCAAGCTATCCTATTCCTAAGAATACCTTATCACTTACTGGATCCCTTATCAACGCTAGATCCGTGGTAGCACATGCAACTGAAATTGTTGACATACTAAACAACAGCAGCATTGACCTCCTTGCCGTAACAGAAACCTGGCTCCACAAGGCACCAGGACCTTCCTTGATGTTAGCCGTACCTGACAATTACCAGATCCATAGAGTAGATAGACCTAATGCTAAAGGCGGTGGACTAGCTATCACCGCTTAAACCACTTTGCCTTTCAGACTCACCACCTCACCCCCCTGTGCTTCCTGCGAAGTACTCTCAGCAAAATTGCAACTCTCTACTATTCACTTGATCTATAGGCCCCCAGGTCCCTTGGGAACCTTCGAAGATGACCTTACCAACCTCATAGCAAACGATACCCAAAATCATTCACAAACGCTGCTGATGGGCGACTTTAACATCGGCTTTAATGAGCCAGATAACAGAAATACCCTCACTATAACAGCTATCCTAAATGACCACGGCCTTAACCAAAAAGTCCTCTCCCCCACACATGCTAAAGGCAGAACCCTTGACTGGGTATCTGAACTTAACTGCAACATAGTCATTACTGACATCACCCCTCAACCATGGACCGACCACTATCTAATAAATTTCACTGCCACACTTGACCTCCTCAGCCCTAAAATTATCAAAATGATACCACCACTCCCCACCAGAAGTAAAAAAGACATTACTACAGAAAAACACATCCCCCTCCTCCTGCCTACTATGAATGGCCTGAAGAACAACACTGACCCAGACACCCTAGTAGACACCTTTAATAAAGTTATGTCTCATGCACTAGACACTATTGCACCTCCAAAACTACGTAAAGTTAAACAAGAAGCCCACCTTAATGCTTGGTTCACACCCCAGCTTAAGGACCTTAGAAAGCATAAACGAAAACTCCAAACTATCTGGCGTAATTCGCCTACCGACGACAACAAAGCTAATTTAACCCGATTCACCAAACATTACAAGACAGAAATTATCAACACAAAAGAAAACTTATTCAATGACAGAATTACCAACACCAAATCTAATACCAAGGAACTTTTTGCCATCCTCCGGGAAATGGAATCTCCCATTCAACCAACTGACACAGTCCCCAAGGACAAGGCATGGTGCACTAATATACAGAACGCCCTATCGAATAAAATTTCCACCCTCCAACTTAAAATAACTAATAAAAAAAACGCCCTCACTCCTACTGATCAACAAGCACCTCTAGTGTCTGAACCTAACACTATCCCACCTTTTAGCTTCAACCTATCTCCATTATCGACACGGAAAAGGTTATCCTCTCACTGAAGCCTTCTAATTGTAAGGGCGACAGTTGCCCAGCGCAAATAATAAAGGACGCAGCTAGAGATTTAGCCCCATTCATCTCGAAGCTCATTAACTCCTCCTTCAAATCCAACACAGTGCCAGCCAACCTAAAAGAATCCTGCGTCCTCCCCCTTCTTAAAAAACAAACCCTTGATCCATCCATCCCAATCAATTATAGGCCTATCACCACTGTACCTTTCCTACTAAAAATTATCGATAGAGTAGCCTATCTCCAAATTCAAGATTACCTAGAAGCTAACCATCTTCTAGGCTCGCGTCAATCAGGCTTCCGCCCTCTCCACGGCACTGAAGTGTTGGAATTGAAATGATATTATGCCTCCTATCGCAGTATTTGAATGTGTATTGACCTACGCCAAGTTGTCTAAAATATCATGTAAATAGACTCTGCGGCAAGGTCTTGACCTTAACGAAAAGTTATGTAAGTCGCCATCTTGGATTTAGCCGCCATTTTAGGTTCTCTTGTAATGTGGAAGTCGCCCTGAACATCAAAATGGAGGCTGAATGACATTCTGAGTGAGATTCTGGCCGTTGTGACCTCCGCACACACGAATAATTAATATACCTGCAGGCCACTTGTCGGGGTCGCGAACTGAGACCTTGTCCTACCACTGACCTATGTGTAAATGAACAACTGTATCAGCGGAACTGATCAAAATGCATACATTATAGGATTGACCTGGCAAGGAACCCTAGGCCTGATCCCAAGAATGGTTAACCCGCGAGGGGGTTGGCCAAAGGCTGGATAAAGGATATAAAAGCTCAAGTATTTCAATGTACGGTCTCTCTACTAATGCATCGAACCCTCGTTGAAGTTTGTTACGTTACTCTGAGAGCCGAATAGCTATCTGTTTGTCAATTGACTTTGGTAACTGTTGTAGCTTTTAAATAAAGCACTTGTATGTCCTTTGTAACCTGTGTTGGTGTGTTTCTTTTGGGCTTCCCAGCCTCATATCAATTTTTTATGTTTCCAAAGTTGGCGCCCGAATAGGGACCCTCAAGATTGATGCTGGATCATTGAAGGTTGACGCAGGCTATCGA
The DNA here is from genome assembly GCF_040938575.1 of Ambystoma mexicanum. NCBI lineage: Eukaryota > Metazoa > Chordata > Amphibia > Caudata > Ambystomatidae > Ambystoma > Ambystoma mexicanum. The sequence continues at coordinate 234,511,072 of NC_090940.1, read as the reverse complement.
ACCGGGATCGGACGGTGTGATTCTGCGGGCCCGACCGAACGAGACGCGATACCTCAGCAGCACTGCACGATCCGATCCTTGGACGATAGTCGTGTGGTCTGACACGGCATCTTGACGAGGGTCCATTTTTGAGGCGGGCAGATTTGTCGAAACCACCAAACACAAGGTAAAATTCGTTAGGTAAGTTCTTTGATAAACCGTACGGTCCTCCTTAGGTTTGGTCAGGTGCAGTCGTGACCCGGCTCTTAATTTAACCCTGACAATTTGAATTTGGCGTATTGTATCTGCAGACACAATTATTGACCAGGTAACACCAATTTTTTGTGAAATGCCTGGGAAATTGTCTAGCTGCTTTAGGGCTCTGTTCCGCAGCGATCGACAATCTTTGGAATTTAGCCGCCCGGCACCACAGGAGGGGTCGCCGGCATGTACTATGTACTGTAAGTATGGCATTGGTAGTATAGTATTTAATGAGATTTGGCACAGACAGACCAGACATGCCTCCGAATTTCAGTGGCCAATCAACAGCAGTTTTGAGATCCCCCGTATTGAATACCTAGAATCAGTCTTGCTAAAAAAGAAGGCTAGACCTGCAGCCTTTGATCTTTTACAGAATTGGAAAAAAGAAGCGTTACAGCAGCTTAAAAGTAGGGATAAACATGCACGCCGTCATAAAACAAATGCCGAAAAAGCGTTGTTATATGATAAAGAAAAACATTCAGAATCAGTTAAAAATATGGATAGGGCTTTTTCACTTGGAATCCAGAAAATTTACCCCTCTAAAGATTTTCATGTTTCTGAAGAATTTATTGAAAAATTGTTAAACGAACGCAGGCCTGGTGCCTCTGCGCCACCTCCGTATGATCCTTTCTTGGGCACTCTGCCCATTCCTGCTGTTGTTCCTGCTTTTATTCCTGTTCCCCCTGTACAACCTATTGTTCCTATTCCTCTAGTTGTTGTTCCTCCACCTATCGCACCGCCCCTTCCTCCTGCACCGATAGTTGCACCTTCATTAAATTTACCTGCACCTCCTCTCCCGAGTGGTCCCGTATTGACTGAAGTTGACCAAGGTGCAGGATCAAAGATCGTCACTCGTAATACTGTTTCTGCAGATAAGAAACAGGAATTGTTTGCATGGGCTAAGCACTGTATGGACAAAGGTGATCAAGTTAATGTTTTTTCCACATTATCTAATTTGAACAGTTTTCCCGAGAAAAATGTTTTTATCGAAGGTTTGGGGACTCATTTATGTGTGATGTGGGGTAGATTACAAAATTCAGATCTTCCACAAGGGGTGAGAGATCTAAATGCTTTGGCACTTTCGAGGGACACAGAGCAGGAAGTATATGGTCATGTTGAAAGATTGTTTGAGTACAGGAAGGACTTTGAAAAATCACGAGATGAGGATGACGAAGACGATAGTATGTATGTACAGAAACGGTTCCTTCCTTGTCGTAGATCGGCACCTGAGGAAGTACGAATTTGTACCAAAGATGCGATTCGATGGATCTCGGATTCATCGATTCCGCCAGATGAAGTATATGACACGTATAGTCAGTATACAGTAGAAATGCAAAGAAAGGTAATTCAGGTAATGGCGCAGTACCTGCAAGAAGAATGTGTAAGAAAGAAGGTTAGTTGCCCCATAGAATTGTTGGGGATTTGTAAAAGGGTTTTTTCGCCCGACACTTCTTCGGCTGCCTTAGCGCTCGACCTAGCTCTGTTGCTTAGTAAGCGGCCGGAGGTACCTATATCTCAGTTGCCTATGAGAGAGGTTCCTCCGACCTTTGTCCCAAAGGTTGAGATTCCCGCTAACGCTGGGACTGGTGCACCCGCTGTGGATATCCCTGCGCATTATGTATCACAATTCGTTCACGTCCCGTTTTCACGACAGGAAGTGAACACTATTAGACAATCAGTTCCCGATATCAGGAAAAACCCGACAGGGTTTTACAAAGAGATAGAGTCCGTCTTGCAGTCCTCTGTGTTCACCTTAAGTGATATTGACTTGCTATTCCCTGTACTCCTACCCGTAGATGTATGGAAGCAGGTTCGGACAATAGACGATGTGCCAGGGTTGGGAGATACGTGGGCTAATATGATTAGGGTTGATGGGGAAAGACCAGCTGGTGAGAAACCACCTCAGGTAATACTTACTTTGCCTGATAGAATTGTCGCAAAATTAAAAACTATAATTCCAGAGAAAAGAATTATTTGGGACAAGCTTACGGCCTGTGTTCAAGGGAAAACTGAAGGCGCCACCGAATTCTTTAACAGATTCGAGCAGGTATTTTCTGACTTCAGTGGGCAGGATTTGGATACAGAGTCTGGGAAAAGGTTGTTTGTGGACAAATTTGTACGTGGATTGTTGCCCGACATCCAGTCACAGATTATGTCCTCTGAGAGCGCTTGGCAGGCAAAATCTCAATCTGAGGTTTTGCACATGGCTCAGTATTATGAGAACCGTGTTAATAATGAGAAGGAGAAAATAGAAAAGAGGAAAGGAGATTTGAAAACCAAAGTATTATTACAACAAATTGTTAGAAACCCCAGAGGAGGCACGACACAGATTAGAGGTCAGTATGTCCCAAAAGGAAATACTCCTTTGGGTTCTGTGAATATTAATCAATGTGCTTATTGCCGCCAGGAAGGTCATTGGCGAGCACAGTGCCCCGTCCTTCGACAAAGGTCAAACAGTGCGTTTGGGAGTATGGGTAGACGACCTAGGGGCCGCCCTGGAGCAGGGGGCCCTGATAGAGGTCAGTTTTTGCAAGATCCTCAGCAACATTTTTCACGGGAAAATCAGACCTCGAGTGTGGACTCGAGGAACATATTTGATCACCCTTCTGCTGCCTACCTTTCTGAAGAGCTTCCTTCCGACGATACTCTATTTCATTAGGACTGTCCGAAGCAGGGTTTGGAACCTTCACCTATTCCCGTTAATCAGAAAGGCCCCTACGTTGAATTATTAGTAGGGAATAGGAAACACAAGTTTTTGATAGACACTGGAGCACAGAAGTGCTCCATTGATCATTCTCGGGTTCCAAACATTCCACTGTCAGGGCAAACAAATGTTTCCGTAGGGTTTTCTGGTATACCAATTGTCTGTCCGATTTCTTCACCGGTGTCTGTTTCTTTGGGTCCCTTTACGGACCATTGCCCTTTTCTTCTGACTTCAAACTGTGGAGAGAATTTGCTGGGGTTGAATTTGTTAAAGAAATTGAATGCAGTAATTCATTGTTCCCCTGATGGAGTACGGCTGACGGTTTCACCACAGCAACTTCCGAATTCTCCGTTTCTGATTCGACCTTTACCCCCTGAGTTTAGCATTGTCCCGGAATGGTTATGGGCGGTTGACGACAATGATGTCGGGGTACTACAGATTGAGCCCGTTAAAATAGTTTTGAAACATGGAGTTAAACTACCACGCATTCCGCAGTATAAAATATCAGTTGAGGGCGAGCGTGCTTTGAAATGCATTGTCTCCGATTTTGTGCATCGTGGGGTGATTGAGGAGATTACAGGTAGTTTGTGTAACAGTCCGATCTTGCCTGTATATAAGAAAGGCGACAATGCAATCCCATGCCAGTTCATAATTGATCTTCGTGCTATCAACAGAGTTGTCGCCCCACAATTTCCAATCGTGCCTGATGTAACGACGATATTGACTATGATCCCTGCTACGGCTACGCACTTCAGCGTTGTGGATTTAAAAAATGCTTTCTTTAGCATTCCTATACATAAGTAAAGTAGATATTTGTTTGCGTTCACCTTGGGGGGACGCTCATTTACATTTACTAGGGCACCTCAAGGGTATACTGAAAGTCCAAGCATTTATAGTAGAGCTTTGAAAGAGCAGCTCGACACCCTTGAATTGCCATCTACTTGTACACTGCTTCAATATGTTGATGATTTGCTCTTGGCTGCAGACTCTGAAAGTGCTTGTAAAAAAGGCACTATACTGTTGCTTGTTCATCTAGCCAAAAATGGTCATAAAGCTTCGCTCAAAAAATTTCAATATTGTTGTCAGGAGGTCGCCTATTTAGGCTACCTCCTGTCAAAGGAGGGGAGAAGATTGACACCTGAGAGAATAAAACACATTTCTGGCATGTCTGTTCCAAATACACAGAAGGAAGTCAGAGCCTTAATAGGTATGGCTTCTTACTGTAGGTTGTGGATCCCGAACTTTTCGTTAGTGATAAAACCGATGTTGGCTTTGACGAAGAAGGGCATTTCTCTGCCACTGCCATGGAAATCGGAACATCAACGATCATTTGAGCTTCTCAAAACCGCGCTATGCTCTGCACCGGTTCTGGGTACTCCAAATTATGACAAGGCCTTTGTGTTGTTTGTGCATGAATGTGATGGATGTGCTTTGGCTGTGTTAACACAGGAACACGGAGGGAAGAATAGGCCGTGCGGCTACTACTCCTCCGCCCTTGATCCTGTCGCATGCGCTTTGCCAAGATGTTTGCGAGCTGTCGCTGCTGCTGCCGCGTCTGTAAAACAGAATGAGGGAATGGTCCTAGGCCATGATTTGATTTTGATGGTACCTCACTCTGTAGATATCCTATTGAACAAAACCCAAACGCAACACCTCACCTCTGCACGGTTAACAAGGTATGAATTAATTCTGTTTGCCCCTCATATTCAAATTAAGAGGTGTTGTGTTCTTAATCCGGCTGAACTCTTACCTTTCCCGCAAAACACTGTTTGCGGTGACGAAGAATTACACGACTGCCTGTATACCACTGAACAAGAAACGAAGGGCAGGATAGATTTTATAGATACTCCTTTGGACAATGCAGAAGGGGAGCTGTTTTGTGATGGCTCCTGCTTCAAACTTTCAGATGGTACATCTACAGCTGCTTACGCAGTTACTACATTGAGTAAAGTTGTTGAAACTAAGAGAATTTCGCATAACTCTGCGCAGGCCGCAGAGATTATAGCATTGACCCGAGCTTGTGAACTCTCCGAAGGGCGTATAGTAAATATATATACTGATAGCCAGTACGCCTTTGGGGTGGCTCACAACTTTGGGAGGCTCTGGTCGGAAAGAGGGTTCCTGACCTCACATGGGACCAAGATTCAGCATGGCCCCTTGATAGTGCAATTGCTCTCGGCACTCTCGCTCCCTAGGCAGTTAGCGATTATGAAATGTGCAGCACATCGTAAGGTCATAGATGATGTGGGAAAAGGGAACGCTTTTGCGGACCTGATAGCCAGGCAAACGGCCACAGACCTTAGCACGGACATGTATGCTTTGAGGGAAATGAAAGATGCTTATATAATGGATGAAGGTATTGGGTCTGTGCGAGATATTCAAACTGATGCCACAAAAGAAGAATCTAAAAGGTGGGCCGAAGGAATGGGGACACTAGATGATGATGGGTGTTGGGTGGATACATCTGAAGGAAAATGGTTGCTCCCTGATTCATATGTACTGGCAATGGTTACGATGGCACACGGTCCTACACATGTGTGTGCTCAACAGATCACGAAAATGTTAGAACAAGTTTGGGTGAATAACAAGATTCTGGAGACTGCAAAACATCATGTTTGGAACTGCATGATCTGCTTACAGCACAATGTGGGTAAGGGGACAGTAACTCCAAGGGGAAGCTTTGGGCCCCCTTCTGATCCTTCCAAGGTCATTCACTTTGATTTTATTGAGATGGAACGGTGTAACAATCTGAAATATGTTCTTGTAATTATTTGTGCCTTTAGTAAATGGGTCGAGGCTTTCCCGGTTAAAGATGCTACCGCCATGACCACTGCAAAGATTATGGTAAAAGAATTCTTTCCTCGATTTGGGCTCCCAAGGGTAATTTGGTCGGACAATGGTCCTCATTTTGTTGCAGCAGTAATTTTGCAGATATGCACAGCATTACATATTGAGAAATGATTTGACTCAGCTAGACATCCTCAAAGTACTGGGTTGGTGGAAAGACATAATGGTATCTTAAAGAATAAGCTTGCAAAAACATGTGCCGATACCAAACTGAAATGGCCAGATGCCTTACCTATTGTATTATTGGCTATGCGTACCACACCTCAAACTAAGACTGGGCTCTCTCCATTTGAGGTAGTGATGGGGAGACCTGCTAACATTTGGGGTCTCCCAAAACCTAAAGCCCTGAGAGAGGTGGAAAATGTATTGCTTGTAGACTACTGTAACCAGTTAACTAAAAACCTGTATTTCATTTATCACCAGGTTTACTCAGCTTTACCTGTACGGTTCAAGGGCCCAGGACACGATATACAGCCTGGAAGTTGGGTCCTAGTGAAGGCCTACGAAAGGTCTTCCTGTCTCGCTCCTCGTTGGAAGGGACCCTACCAGGTGCTGTTGGTCACTCGGACAGCAGTGCGGGTGGCTGGGAAGAAACACTGGATCCACGCGACGCATGTCAAGAAACTTCCTCACCCGAAGCCACACGTTACAGAAGAAGCAGAACCCCTCGCTGATGCTACAGTCTCTGATCTTGGAGCAGCAAACAGCGCTGTGAGTGCGTCGGAGAATTTCTCTGAGCCCGTGGAGCTTGGGGAACAGTCCATTTCGTCTCCGCACCCTTTTCAAAAATCACTTCCGGATAACACTGTTTCAAGTTCTGCGACTTCCGTCGCCTCCGATACGTCGCTTCCCTCAGGAAGTGACGACACCTTATTTTCGGATCAAACAATCTTGGGTACCACCAGGTACAACCTTCGACAAAGAAAATGGAACTACGGCACGGGTTTCTTTTGTATAAGAAAGTTTCTGTTGAACAAAAGGAAAAAAAAGGGATTCTGCTGGCTAGGGTTGGGAAGGACTAAGAAATTGCGCGACCGTAGCGTCGCCAGCAACGAACATTGGGGTCGTCGATTGAGGAACTACAATGCCTGCCACCTCCACTGCTGCTCCCCACACTGGACTTGTGAATAAGGGGGTGACCAACTTGGACAATGAACAATGTGCCTGGGCCCCAAAAACGTACTGCTGTGTTTTGATAATGATAATTGTTATTTTTGCAATTACTGCTGTAGGACTCTGGTACTTTGAAGAAATCTATCCTCTAAAACCTTTACTACCGACCGAGATTGTACCAACTGCTTTGACTCCCTCTGTACACCTTCACACTCTGTCCCCTAGAGACTCCCAACATAGACAAAAGTATCATAATAACACTCTAATGATAGTAATGAATGCAACGCATGCCATTTTTAATAAGAGTAATTGTTGGATTTGCACTCATTTACCGCAACATGGGAACAAGGGACTGGGATGGTATATTCACCCTTTACCTTTAACGACTGCTTGCTATGCCTCTCTTAGAGCACTATTCTTTGGCCGTTGGAATGATAGCATCTCAGGGAACTTTGATGGAACTAATTTGAATGATTTCGAGAAACGTGAATTAACTCCCCTGGGATGCTCGCTTTTTGCAAATAGAAGTAAACCTAATGTTGCTTCTATTAGGCCATCTGATAAACTATCTCTTCCTTTTCAAACTTTAATTTCCTTTAAAATGGCTCCGATAGGCAATAAGGACACCGCGCCTCCTTCTTACTCTATAAATCATAGCCCTGATTCGGTCCCCTTTTGTGTACAAAGAAACGGCACTCGGCCAATGGGAGATTTTGAAGGTTGTATGAACATTGTAAATTTGACTGGAGAAAACAGGCCTCTGTATGTAGGGGGGCCTGTTTATTTTGTTTGTGGTAGTTTAGCATTTCCCTGGTTGCCCAAGGATTGGCAGGGAACCTGTTATTTAGGAATCTTGTTACCCGGGGTATTTGTAGCTAGTACGTTGGAGGTTTCTAAGGCTCGCCCACGGCGGGACAAGAACGGAGATACCCCTGGGCAAGTATTGGGAGATATAGCAAAATCAGTTGTGCCCTTTTGGGGACAAATAACAAACTCTGAGAACATTAGGGGATTAGCAAGGGTACTGGAGAGAACGATCAACGGGACCACGGACATACTCTACAATATGACACTAGAACAGAAAGCAATAAGATTGGTAGCACTCCAAAATCGGATGGCATTAGATGTCATTCTGGCAGAACGAGGTGGAGTATGCAAATTGGTGGGGTCCGCTTGCTGTGTTTTCGTACCAGATTCCTCGCCGACAATTTTTAAAGCAATACAGAACTTGCATATTCTTAGTTCTGAAGTACATATCCCTGTAGGAGATTGGAATCTATCACTTGGTTCTGGGATTCTTTACGATCTTGGGGTTGGAAGGTGCTTTCTGTTATTCTGGTTATTTTGGGGATCCTGCCATTCCTTTGTTGCTGTTTTCAATGTCTTCCGAGTATATGTGGAATGCTAGGGGGATGTTGTGCCCAAGCAGTGAGCACAATAGGGCATAGAATGTATGCCCCAGATACAGCATCCAAAGAGTTTGTGTTACAAGAGATTCTGATGAACGACCTAATGGCTATAGATATTACAGACAATGGTTTGGGATGTATGGATGACAGTACATGGAGTTATTTGCAAAAGTATTAGAAATGATATTAGCACTTGGCATAGGCCAAAAGGAGGGACTGTTGGAATTGAAATTATATTATGCCTCCTATCGCAGTATTTGAATGTGTATTGGCCTACGCCAAGTTGTCTAAAATATCATGTAAATAGACTCCGCGGCAAGGTCTTGACCTTAACGAAAAGTTATGTAAGTCGCCATCTTGTATTTAGCCGCCATTGTAGGTTCTCTTGTAATGTGGAAGTCACCCTGAACATCAAAATGGAGGCTGAATGACATTCTGAGTGAGATTCTGGCCGTTGTGACCTCCGCACACACAAATAATTAATATACCTGCAGGCCACTTGTCGGGGTCGCGAACTGAGACCTTGTCCTACCACTGACCTATGTGTAAATGAACAACTGTATCAGCGGAACTGATCAAAATGCATACATTATAGGATTGACCTGGCAAGGAACCCTAGGCCTGATCCCAAGAATGGTTAACCCGCGAGGGGGTTGGCCAAGGGCTGGATAAAGGATATAAAAGCTCAAGTATTCCAATGTACGGTCTCTCTACTAATGCATCGAACCCTCGTTGAAGTTCGTTACGTTACTCTGAGAGCCGAATAGCTATCCGTTTGTCAATTGACTTTGGTAACTGTTGTAGCTTTTAAATAAAGCACTTGTATGTCCTTTTGTAACCTGTGTCCTTTGTCTCAGTGTGTTTCTTTTGGGCTTCCCAGCCTCATATCAATTTTTTTTATGTTTCCACAGAAGCAGCCCTGATAGATCTTAAAACCAAAATAGAGGAATTCAAGGATAGTGGGAAAATAGCGTTGTTACTTGTCAGCAGCTTTTGATCTGGTGGATCATGCAGTTCTATGCAACCACCTCAAGCTCGCTGCCAATTTCACAGGAGAAGCTATAGCATGGGTCCAATCCTTTCTAGCCAACCAGACCATGAGAGTGTTCTCTACTTCCACTTGTGCCGACCCTATCCAAATTACATGTGGAGTCCCACAGGGCTCCTGTGTCTCACCCACCATGTACAACATCTTCACCAAGCCATTCTTCGACAAGTTGGACAGGCTGGATGTCACCTACACAAATTATGCAGATGACACCCAGATCCTCATACCCCTTTCGGGCAACTATGGAGCGGTCGTGGCTTTGGTGAATAAAATCTACATCCTCATTCAGGCATGGATGGCCACCCATGGCCTCTGCCTGAACGACGACAAAACCGAAATCCTGCTCCTCGGATCAGACCATAACCTCACCCCGGACTATGCCTCATTTAACATCGATAATAATATTATTAAGGTTATGCGAGAGGTCAAAACTCTAGGTTTTTACCTCGACTCAGCTCTCACCCTCAAAAAGCAAGTGAAATCCCTCGCCTCTTCAACCACTTACACGTGTAAACTCATCCGTGCTGCCAGACCCTTCCTGTCCAGTGCCAGCTGCCTCACTTTGGCCAATGCCCTTGTCATGTCCAGACTGGACTATTGCAACGCCTTATACTCAGGTGCAAATAAGTCGGACATTGACAAACTCCAGGGATTACAGGATAACGCTCTAAGAGCAGCTTTGAACATCCCACGCAGAGAGCATATCTCCAAATACCGGACTGAGGCCCACTGGCTAAAGATAAAGGACAGAATCCTCCTTAAAACCATTTCTCTCACATCCAAATGCCTCAACAATCAAGCACCCCCCTACCTAGCTGAAAGAATCAACTGGAGACCCTCTAACCGACTGACGAGATCTGCCAACACTTTCTTACCCAAAGTCCCGAGATTCAAACTTACCACAGCAGGTGGTTCCAGCTTCCCAGTTAGAGCTGCACAATCAGGGAACATACTCCCACCTGACCTTAGACGCCCGCTACCCTATACTAGTAAAGATCTAACGCTCTCAAATGGCTGCATAACAATGATATGTAACGATATTTACCCTTATCTATCTGATCACGTTATACATTGTTATTACGGTATTCTTCTACGCTTACCCATCTTGATCCTATATGTACTGTATCACCTGTATCATTTGTTGTAAGTTACCACTGTTTTGTAATAGCCTGTGTCAGGCATTGTAACTAAGTCTCGAGACTACTTGTATTGTTGCGCCCAGCTGCCCAAGGGCTTGGAGCGCATTATCAAATAAACAAACAAACAAACAAACAAACAGGTGCAACAGAGCCCCTGATCCTGGTGAAGTGTAGAGAACCTTAGACAAAGCCCAGCGCATGACCCTACATGACCATACACTCAGTGCCATCTTGACCACCTACATGAACATTTTAGTTACTTTATTAACATGTTTGTATTTACATTTTAAACCACATATTTTAACCATTAAGAAAGGGAACTGAAGGTGTGATTCGAACTTGGATCTTCAAGATGGGAGCGAAAACTCATTGGGCTCATTACACGTATGGCAGTGCAGGGAAAAAACTTGCGGTAGCAGAATTACCCTTTTTCCGCACCGCCATACTACAAGTAGTGCCCTGGAGTGGAGGATTTACCTCCAGCATCATGCTGGAGGCAAATACTCCCACTGTCTGGTACAAAATGGCAGTATCGCCGGTAATTGCAACAACAATGCCACCTAGAGCCCAATGGACTCTCAGAAAATGTCGATTAACTCCTCCACCGCCACTTGTAATCCAGCAGTAATTCTGCAGGACCCAGCGACAATAACGGTAATTCTGTTGGATGGTATTCCAGCAGATTAACCACTGGAATACCGCCCAACTCATAATGAGGCCCATAGTCTACAGCACAAATGCTGTGACTATAAATGATGTACAAGCGTACAGAAAGGTCAGCACAGCCCATCATTAAGCATCACCATGCACTCGTGCAAATCCTTGTGCAGGGGCTGCACGGCTTGCATCCAGGACCATCCTGTGAGGGAGTGGAGGAGTGCAGTTAGCTTCCCTCTCAACCTACCAGCAATAGGGAAAAGGAAATGCATATTTCAGAGACTTTGCACACAGATAAAGGGTCTCATGTCGTGACAGGCGATGCATTTGACGATAATACAAATGTCCATGACAAGGGTTATATGCTGACTGGGTATTTAAGGTTGCCCCTGGGCAAATGCATGGGTCACGTGTGGTCTCTGGTCGTAGATGCAAACGTGTGTAGTTAATAGATCACATAGGAGTTGATTAGACTTGCCAAAGGAGGCAACTGCTACCTCTGATTTCTCTCATTCACACGAATATCAACTTGTCACTTTGAGATGTGTGCAGTTGCCATTTTCTAACTGTACAACTTACACCCCTAACTGCTATGATGCCTATGACAAGTCCTGGATCTATGACATTGACTCTAGGCATCAGCCAGTAGTAGACACATTTGCAGTGATCGAAGTGAGCGGGAACGTCCAGGAGCAGTGTTCCACTACTTTTGTTTTTTTCTGTTTACCATTCCTCTTCTTTTAACTAAAATATTCCCCATTCGATGGAGGGGATTTGTCCATTCGTGTCCTTGTGCAAGTGTAAAGTTGTAATAGGAGCCTTAGTTACTAGTCACCTAGACTTTTGCAATGCCCCGGCCGCAAAACCTTGCCACATGTTGCACTATGCTTCCGCCTACCCACTCCTCTGCCGAGACCAAAGTTCTGATACTTTTTTCGGTACACTTCTACCACTGCACCTTTGAGGCTCTTATCTGGACATTGCTTCATGGTGTGTGGTCCGTGACTCAGCTTATGACTCACACTTCTACTCCAGACAGGTATGGATGTCTGCCGTAGGATGTGGGCAGCCTTATCATCTGCTCGGTCTAGACACATTGGTTCACAGCCACCAGTGGCATGGGACTAGAGATCCGGACCTGCTTTGTGCACACCTGACTCATGCTAGGGTTCACACTCTTGCCCAAAACATCCTTGGGCGTCTGATGTGGGGCATAGTCTGCCTTGCCATCTGTTTGGACTAGGACGTCTGGGTCAGTTGTGGTGCACACGTTCGGACTGTATGGGCCAGAGGTTGCGTGCAGGCCTTGTGGGGTACAAGTAATGGTGTGGCTCCCCAAAGGTGGCTGGCACTCCGCCCATGGTTTACAGACCTCTGCACTGGGTAGGGAAAGCCACCTTGCTCCAGTTGCTATCGCCTGGAACTTAGGATGGAGCAAGGTGGAACTGAGGGGCCTCCAGTAGTTCTAAATTAAATAAGTAAGAGAGCGTGGGAGAATGCTGAGTCAACTCCTGCATTCACAGATTTCTGCTCGGGGTAGGTCCAGCAACTTTGGGTTTTGTACTGAGGCTAAACCTAGGCAATGGAGCCAGGTGAGTCCCCAAGACACCTTTTGGCCCCTGCAAGCTGAATTGAACCTTTGCTGACTCATTGCAGCATAACCTGAGAGTTATGGTAGACATTGGGCCTCATTAAATGTTAGCCGGTCCGGATTTAACAGTGCCGGTAAAACCGTACCGGCACCGTTTTCCGGACCGGCAAAGTACAAGTTTTGTGGCCGTGTGGTGTTACGCCCACCAGGTCTGACCTGGCGGGCGTAATGCCACCGGCCGCAGACGGACATGGAAACACTGGCACCATTACCGGATGGTGCCAGTGTTTCCACGGCCACCATTCCCACGGAGTCCTATGTGACTCCACGGGAATGGGGAATAACGGAATGCCGGCTCCGGAATTACCGGACCAGTGGGGCTGTAATGCCCCGGTAATTCCGGCAAGTCTGGAGCCAGTAAATCCCCACGAGTCCAGCGGCAGCCTGCCGGGTTTACCGGCACGGCTACCGCCGGACTCGTAATGAGGCCCATTGGAAAGAAACTATACATTACAATAGTTAAAGGCGCAAGTATTCTCGTGGTATCTATACACTAGACAGATTGTCTTCCCTTTTGCAGTGGTGCCCTTAAGCATTCTATGCTGTAGACAGTGCTCATGGTAGGGCATGTTAGAACTGCTTGCCACCCTTTATTCTTTACTCTTCTCAGCAGCTTCACTGCCACACTTGGCATCCGAATTATTGGACAAGCTCATGTGTTCATAACTGCTGGTAAACACCCTTATGTGTTTTCCCAATTTCTTCTGACAATGTCCCGTAAAATGCACCATTTTTACCCATTATTTAAAAGTAGAGCAACTGATACCCTCCTGGGAGAGATAGACTCGTAGTTTGGGGGTGGGGTAGGAGCAATGAATGTCTGCCCCTGTGCTGAGAATCAAGCGTTGGCCTCATTTATCATAAGAGAGTTGCTCTGCAATGGTGGTCTCGACTCGGATGGCATGCACATTTCACAGGTATCTGTCGCTTACATGTGTCTGGGAAATGCACTCTTTTGTTTCCTCGGAGCTACAGCCAATTAAATAATTTGTCTGATAGGCTCCATATTTATTTATTTGATTTATTTGCATTTTTAAAGCCCTCACACAGCCCTGGGGCTTCGAGGCTCCTTTACAGGAATATATCTCTTAGTTGCTATTTATAACGCAGTCTGAGGTTTCTAAGCGCGGACCCGGGGATCGAACCTCTGTTGCTTCGTGTCGTCTTATTTCCAACTGACCTATCCTCCCAGGACGAATATGTGGGGGGCACATGGAACCCACGTGAACATGCTTGTTGCAGCACTTTCTGCGCCACTGGTCTGTAGTCAGACGATGTGTGGGAGCTAAAGAGAATTCAATAACTCCTGCTTGATATTATTATTATTATTATTATAATTGGTTATTTATAACAGGCTTAATACCCAGAGGTTTCTAAGCGCGGACCCGGGAATCGAACCTGTGCTGCTCTATGACTTCTTGTTTCCAAGGGGAGCGCATTGCCCCTGAGCTATCCTCCCAAGACAATACAAATATGCAGCCATAGCAGTTTACAACTGAAATGAAAGCCATTATAATCCTTCTTCATACCTGCGAACCACACCTACCCTCAATTAAAAGGTGGTAACCCCAGGGGAGGAAGTAGGCCTGAACAAGACAGGAGAAAGAAGTTTGTCTTGCTGGAACGCCGTTCCGTGGGGGAAGCAGACCTCTGCTAGGGTGAACATTTTGCCAAGTTAAATGAACAGATAGTTCTGCATGCATTTTTTGCTCGGAAGGGTGTCATGCTTGAATCAGTATCAGAGGCATTTAAATGTGATCATTCTTATGTGCCCACCAGGCTATTTGCACTTATGCAAATCGCCAGGACACATCCTCTGCTCAATGTGCCCCCAGATGCCCTTGATTAATTCCGAGAGATCAACTTGATCTGGGCTCGCCTCAGCTCCATCCACATCACTGACCACTCCCCCTCGACCACCTGCATGAAGCATGATGCACTTTAGCAAAACTTGATATTATTAGTATTATTACTAATGCTGAAGAGCTGTGCAACCTTGTGTGCCTTCACTGCCTTTACAATCGTGCTTGAGTTTATTTATTTATAGGTTTTTTTTATAATGCGCCTAATAACGTACCTGAGTTCGGTTTCTAAGCGCGAATCTGGGATTCGAATCTCTGTTGCTTTGCATGGTCTTGCTTCCAAGAACAGCAGTAGGTTGCCCCTGTGCTATCCTCCGTTCACTACTGTTTTTTTTATGGTGTGAGTTGGAGGGTACTACCCTCTCTTCCGCCTTAAGCTTGAAGGATTCTCTTTGCTGTGCCTAAAGGTTCAGCCCCATAAGATTAAAGGTTTAAATGGTTCATAATTATAACTGTTCTTTTCAGAGCCAGCCTTAGGACAGGGCAGGCCGGGCGAAAGCCCGGGCGCCATTAGCCCACAGGGCTCCGGCTCGGGGGAGCCTTTCAAGGGCTACCCCGAACTGGCGTGGTTGGAGAAGTGTCATTTTTAATTTAAATGCGCTTGTGGGAAAGGGCACATTTTACAACAATAGGGTGCTGGCGCCCTAATGAGATAATTACCACCCTGCTCCGGCGCAGCAGTGGGGCGATAATCATCTTAATAGGGTGCCACAGCGCCCTATTGTTGTTAAATACGCCGGATCCCACGAGCGCATTTAATTTTAGAATTACATTTCTCCCACCACAGAAAGAGACATTAGGCACCATCCCCCGCCCCAATTGACCAGGGGTGCAGGGGGGGGGGCTGCCAAATTGTTATTGTTCTGCCCGGGGCGCTACTGCCACTAAGGCCGGCACTGGTTCTTTTATAAAGGTTTAATACCGGGACACATCGTTGTTTAGCTTCTAAGACAAATGTGTTGCCACTGAGCCATCCTCTCAGCCTGTTCATAAGTTTTCTATATCGCCTACCCCTTGCAAACACCAAAGAAGAGTACTGCTTAGAGGACACCATTTGCGCACAATGGTCTGAAGAGATCAGGGGGATGCCGTTTAATGAGCACGTAGCCCCTATGCAAGTCTTGGTTGTTTTCACATTCAAACCAGTGCTAGAAGAGGACATTTACTCTGGGCACCCTGTCCTCCTTGGAGGAAGTGGGTGGGGGGGCTCAGTCAGGGGAGTTCCCGCTGCTGTCTTCATTGGTCACAATACTCACTCTACCAACAAAAAGATCTGTAAATGACATGACGTGTGCACCAATGTATACAGTCCATGAACAGGATATGAGGCTCTAGCCGTTTCTGCATTCAGTCTCGCGTGCTGAGTCTTGTGGAGAAGCGCGGGCTGCTTGTGGGTAGAGCTCAGCTTGGGAAACGATCTGGGAGTTTCCTGGGCCCGGGGGAGAAGTCGGCGTGGTAACAGATTTGGGAGTTTCCTGGGCCTCGAGACAGAGCAGTGCTCCGGCAAGCCAAACTTGCCAGAACTACACTCTCGTCTTGTCCGGCCCATTGCCTACTCTGAATCCAACTATGCAAGACGTCATTCATTGACTACGCTATTTGTGTTTTAACCCTTTACTCCTTTGTTTTACATAACACAA